>NC_143012.1:25299089-25903673 GCF_055824585.1 Amblyomma mixtum
AAATGTAAATTCACATAATTTAAGTGGCCAACTTCTATGTTATCATGAACAGTTATTGAGAATTGGTTGTCTCTGTTATTGTTCAAGTCAATTTAGCCCAAATCAGTTCCTGAAAAACATACCATAATTGCTGCATTTTTGGCGAAAATGTTTGTTGGCAGGCTTGAAATATGCGCTAAAGGGAGAAAAGGCGCTTTTCATCAATAACTACTGCCCTGTAGTGTTGAAAATTGTAGCCAATGCAATTCCTGACCGTAACTCGTCTTTTGCGGTGTGAGTGGTGCAACATCGTTCCGGCCGAGTGTCACTCGTCATTGGGGATATTGGTACAGTCTCCCATGACTAGTACGGCTTGGAGTTGTTGGTTAAACGGTTAATGTCATATGACACCACAGGGTTTCTACATTACTAAATTTATCTTTCTGGAAGGTATGTTGCGTGTAACGTGAATGTCAGGCATTAACATGTTAGTGTGTGGGAATGTTATGTACAGGACGGGTAACTGCCAGTGTGTTAATGTCAGAATGGTTTCCAAGGGAGACATTGCTAGGGGCAGCAGGTCAAACTGATGTGTCAGTAGAGATGAGGTAATTGTCTGTGATATAGTAGCCACAGCTGGGTCAAGACTGAGTTAATTGCAGATCTGCATGGGAGAAGCCTTTGTCCCAAAGTGAACTTCATTACTGATAATGATGATTATCTACAGATAGAAATTGGAAATGAATTTTGCTATAAGGTGCTAGTTAAGGGACAGTAATTGATGGGCTGATTTATTTGTAGGTGCGTGCTAGCCAGCAAGTGGAAGGAAAAAATTATGGATAGAGAATGTATGTATTGTAAAGCATCAGAACAATGTATTTCTGAAGAGGGCTTTCAGTCATTTGGTTCTTTATCACTCTTTTGCTATCTTTTCCGTCTACACTGTAGTTGTGACAGAACATTAGTGTGCCCCCTCAGGAAGCTATGTCTTATACACGTGCCACACAGACAGATTTAATGCCATTAAGTGCGTACTGCCTTAAGTTTGAATGGCATTCGTGCGGTGCCACACGCATAAATTTAATGGCATTAGCCTTACTGCCATTCGCGACCTACTGAGTTCGCCACAACTCATTCGCCCGTTGCAATGTGTACGCTCGTTCCCATTCCACACGCAGAAAAGCATGCAGCTTTGTCAGTTACAACTGCCTAGCCCACTATAAAATGGTTAATTCTTAACTTTCAGCCAGATGAGGCACCTAAACCGCATTTTCGATGCGAAGAGCGCCATTTTAACCAGCCTTATTGACTGGTACTCTCGACTTATGTGCTGACATGCGAGTTTATGGCTACCTTTTCGACTTGTAAAGCAGGAACAGCCGTATTTTCTGGAAAATCGTTTTTACATTACATTTGAACATCATTCCCGATATATTCTGCTCATTAGGAATGTTTATATTAAGATGAAACCTTTGACTACCTTGCAAGCGTTATCGTCATCGTCACTTTCGATAATGGCATTAAAAGTGGACATGTAGCACCAACTCCGAAAATAATGGCATTAACAAACTTAAGGCCTTAAGCATTTACTGCCATTTCTTGTGCACGTGTGGCACGGGTATTAGATGGCAATAAGCTTGTGCAGTACTAAGCTGCCGTCTTGTGTGGCAGGCATTGTTCTTGTGAACGGAACATCCTCACGTTTGTCCTGCACAGGCTTTCTCCTGCAGGACTGCAGCAGCAGTTAGGGTGGTAAACTCGTACAAAAGTTTCCTGGTAGTAATGGTGTGGACAAAGATATGCAGAACAAGCTCGTCTGATTTGATTGCAACCAGTTCTCTCTTGACACATATCAAGAAACAATCTGCATCCTGCAGTAAGGAAGCAAGCTGGGCTAGTTGGTGGTGGCATGTGACTGGAAGAATGTTACTGCGCTACAGGACGTTGTCACAACAGGGAAGAATATAACAAAGCAGGAAATGCGCAGACTCTCAACTAATTTTATTCAGACACTCAGAAGGAATATATAGGAATAAATATAGTTGAGAATCTGCACGTCTTGTTCATTTCTTGGTTGTGTCAGTGCCCTGTACTGCAGTAATGTTCTTCCAGTCATGCGTCTGTGCCCATCTGTAACCGTACCAGTGATACCTACTAGCGTGGATGTGCTGCAAGTTGTGTTATAGGGCAGTAGCACGCTCTGTTTACTTATGTCCTTAACTGTGCATTTCATTGATGTGTGCTCCATTGGAAGGTACCTGTAGTTGAAACCTGAGCAACCGTTCTGTATTCTGTTTCTTGCTTCCGCTAAATCTTTAAAAAGCAGCTGACTGACCAGTCATCTCGAGGACAGAAAGGTGCTCTGTAAGGTGTACAGGACAAGCTTACAATTCATGGCTTAAACTGCGCGAAGAAACGAGGACACAGCGGAAGAAAATACGCGACACAGGCACAGTGTCGTGTATTTTCTTCTGCTGTGTCCTCGTTTCTTCACGCAGTTTAAACCATGAATGCCCACCAACTCGCCCAGTTCTCCGTCTTTATTAAGCTTACTATGTGTCTATTGCATGGAACCGGGTACGCTCGTTTCAGGAATAGAAGTGATGCAAGCTCAACATTTGTCCAGCGATATTTGATTTGCCAGGTTTCCAGTGTAAGTGGTTTGTTGGTTCTGTTTTCACATCGTTGATTTGCATATGAGGAGTAATTTTGTTAGGACAAAAGGAAGATATGGCTCACTGTTCAGGTCTGATCTGAGAGCAGTTGGCTGATGTCAGCTGCTGTTCATGTCTATCGTCAAAATGGTTCAAGTGTAGGATCACATAATTGCACATGCTTACCTTGTAGCGTAGACTTAATTCACTCCCATCACTACTTCAGTAAATGTGTTGTTGACCTTTGTTTGTTACTCGCCTGACAGCCTAGTTTCGAGCTCCTGAGTAAGGGATCAGTTCTTGTGCATTGAGATCTCGAAAGGTCACATTTTTCCTATCGGGTTGTTTCTAAAATTCCGTGCACATTCTTGCAGAAAGGAGGACTTTTCTCAGTGTTTCTTTAGGGCCCAGTTTCTCATGTTGCACTGTAAGTGGTAGCGTGTCGAAATAGTAATGATAGTAATTATGTGATTTTGATTCAAGAGATAAGAAATGGTGTAGGCAGAAGGTGGACTATAAAGGATTCCAGTCTTGGGGCACTGGTTTTCGACCACAGATTATGCAGAAGTGGATTAGGGAAACCAATCAGACTGATGGTCATAATTGTGCTAAGCATATGCGCAAGACCTGCTGTGGAGGCTGAGTGGTTAGTGCGCTTGGCTGTTGAGCCCGAGGATGAAGGTTCAATCCTGGCTGCAGCAGCTACATTTTGATAGAGTTGGAGCTCAAAAGGCACGCATGTACTGTGCAACGTCCGTGGATGTTGAAGAACCCCTGGTGGTTTAAATTTATTCGAAGCTGTCTGCAACAGTGCCCCTCTTCCTTCCTTATTTCATTCTCTCCTTCATCCAGTCTCTCGCAGCATAGTTTGGGTGTCCATTGAATAATGAGGCAATAACTGCGCCCCTTTCCTTTCATCAACAGCAGTTTTTTTTTTTTTGAACTTGAGAAAGTGCAAGCTGTAGTATTTGAGAATGCAGCTGACTGTGTTTAAATGGGTGACACAAAGTGACACTGACTCAGGATATTGTACACTATTGAAGTAGGCATTTTTTTGACAGAGGAATCTAAACATAGTGATATTAGTGAAACCTGTGTCTCACGGTTTGAACGTTGAGTGAATGCTGTCTGACATATGTTTGCCTCGTTTTCTTGGTCTCTCTTCCAGATGGGAATCCGTCTGAAGCCATCCGGGGCCTCTGGGAGGGAGCATACGTGTCACAGTTTGTGCGTCTCTTTCAGCGCAAATTTGGATTTCAAAGCCTAACAACTCAGGTGAGTTGTGCCAGCCTTTGCTACTCCTTCTTCAGTTTTTTGTCGTTCTTTTTTTCCTACCTGGCAGCACTTCGGAAGAATGAATTAGTGGATTACTTACTGCAGCGGAGATTTAAACGGGGAGTCTTGACTGCGATGACCAGGGATGTCAGCCTGCTGACAGCACCTCTGGTTATAGTTTTGGTGCTCATTGTAGACCAGTAACTTTTGTACGTTAAGAGCTCTTGCACTGCTTGAGAAGATGTCATCAAAGATGTCCACAAGTGAGAGTGTGACACTCTAAAGTGTCTTCTCGCAGCTGTTGTTAGACTTGCCAGCAGCGTTAATTCGTGGAACCTAAGGCTCACTGAGTCTTGCTTCACATCCTGCACATTGTGAATGCTCTGTGCAGATGTGTTGGTACGTACTCAGTGTTTCATTGTATGCATGAGACTACCTGTGTGAACCGCCGAACTCATGCTGCACAGCTTTCGATCTGATGTTCATGGTACGAAGTGACATTGGTACTTGCGGTTGAAAGCATGTACCTCACCTTCTATTCCTCTGTTCTGTTGAATTATTGTGTTCAGGATATGCTTCTTATGGAGACCATCACTAGTAACCATGCTTCGTGGGAACTTTTCTCGGCTCGATGGATTTCAGGCAGTTGTGTGACGCTCGTGACTTTGAAAGTTTCCAACCAAACCATTCGTCAATTGATGACTGGTTTGTTGTGGTCAAAGCTTTCTCCCCCTCTGACGAAACTGGGGCGACGTTTTTATCTCTCTCGGAACTCATTGTCTGTGTGCTGACACAGATAATGTCGGCAGTTCTGCGTGGCACGATTTTTATTATCCCTTCGAGTTCCGTCATCACTGTTGCTTTCTCCTTTTTTTTTGTTTTTCCGCCATCTGCAGCGCTGGTGGATGTTGCTGCGTTTTTTTTCTCAAGGATGTTCAACATGAACATTCACTGTCCTACATGAGCATAGTGATGTGCCGGCAGCTGCTGGCCCCACTTTGCCAGCTTTCTGTACTCCCGGCACTGTGCAGATTTTCAATTTTTTTTCTTGGCAGCTGGCATTACAGAGCTTGCACGCATGTATGAGCAGAGCAGGTTTTTTCAAGCCCGCTTTGTGTCACTTGTGCTGCCGTTGTCCTTGTTTCCACGGCTTTTGGCTGCTGTCGAACCATGTGAGCTTTCGTGTTCTGCTGAGTGAGCGATGGTTTTGATTATTCGCCTCCCCGTGCTGTCCTATCTCTTCCTGATGTGAGAGCGTTGGTTCCTGGTTCAGGCTCTTTTCAACTGTTGCCGTAAGCTTCAGTTCTCGGTGCTTGGTATGAACTAGAACTTTGCTGGCTGTTGTTGCTAGCCTTGTTTTATACTTTGGTTTCTCATGCTGTGGAATGTGGTACATGGCTTGTTGGTTGCACTTTTGTGCTATACACCGTTGATATCTCTGCAAGGTGCATCTAGCAGGGAATTTCATTGCACTGTTTCCAGCCGCACTGCTGAAGGCATGTAAAGGATGCTGCTAAACAAACCTTGTTTAATTTAGTGGAAACTAGTTTTCCCAGTTTATTTTTTTGTTCCTAATAGCACACATTTACTGACCAATTTATGTGGGAAATACACTGCAGTATGTATCATGGCAGTCAATCGATGACAGGGGTAGTAGGACGGTAGATATCCTCTTAGTTTCTACTGTAGATGGACTACTGGCTCCAACCAGTCACTGGTTGCTAATACTGCTGCCTGTTGCCACATCATTCAACAGCTTGTTGACCAAACTGTTGCCAAAGCTGCTCTTCAACTGTTAGTTTAAACCTTGTTTCAGTAGCATCTGTGGTCATTGCTCATATCCAACTGATCCTAAACTCCTTCACCTTATGAGATCTCTGCTGATGCATTGGCAGTTTCGTGATGCTTCTGGGGAACATCGCATAACTGCTTTGAATGTGTGTTCTCCAATATGAGCTGTGAAGGAAATTGTGCAAGCACTGTCCAGTTAATTTTTGGCTGCCTCAATGCAGCACCTAAAGGGAAAGGTTTGCAGTGTTATGTCAATTTGACGAGAGTAACAATGCGAGTGCTGCAGTTGGCTAGTTTCTCTGTATGTGCAGTAATGTTTCCAGCCATAGTATTACACACATTAGTTTGATTTGATTTGATTTTATGGGATTTAACATCCCAGAGCGATTCAGTGATGCAGTAGTGAAGGGCTGTGGATGATTTCGACCTCCTGGGGTTCTTTAATATACACTGACATTGCATAGTACACGGGCCTCTAGCTTTTCGCTTTCATCGAAATGCTCGAAATGAGTTATCCTCAGCACTGACTGCTGATAATTTGATAATTTCGACCACCTGGGGTTCTTTAACATATACTGTCATTGCATAGTACACGGGCCTCTAGCGTTTCGATTTCATTGAAATGCTCGAAATGAGTTATCCTCAGCATTGACTGCTTTCGTATGTGCTAGAGTCCATTGGCTTTCCGTGCCCACACACATTCACGCACACGTCCACACTCTGTGAGCTGTTGTGCAAGTCGTTGGCCCTTCAGTCATGTTCTCATATCTGCTCCCCACAACTGACAGTCGTTGCCGCTCACGGCCAACCTCCATTAGCAGTGGTTTGTTTCCCCCATCGCCCACACTCTTTAACAGAGTCGAGCTTACTCGCTCACTTCGGGTCCTTGGCGATAATTCGTCATTCACTCATGCTCCTTGTCACTCGCCGTTATTTCAACTCGCAGTCATTCCTCACTCAGCTTTCATCAGCGCTGACGTTCATGTTCCACCTCATGCCTACTCGCCGCTTCAGGCACACGTGTTTGGGGGTCTTCTTTCGAGCCTCGGAGAGCGAGTTTAGCGACCTTTCCGCCGCCTCCCAGCCCTCGTAGCGGCCTCCTTCGTTGCTCCTCCCACATGCAGCGAGAGGAGAGCGTCGTCGCTCGGCGCGCCGCGCATGGCCACTCGCATGTAACCGGCCCCGGCGGTGTTGGTGAGTGGGGGTGCGGGTGAGAGGAGGGGGGGGGGGGGGACGAGAGACTGGAGTCGTTTCGGAGAAAGAAAAAGGCGGGGGGTGCGCATTATTGCTCTTTGGAATGGCGCCGGCGTTGCCGCCGCTCCTACTTTTTTTCCGGAGCCACGCTACGCGCGCGATACGCGCTGGCTACTCGCGTGAACGAGGCGCGCGATACGCTGGCCGCGTGACGTCACCGGCGGCGGCGGGGCAGAACCGTTCCGGCGCGCTACACGAAGAGGCGTGGTGTGTGACGCGCGGGGGCGCGCTTCTTTCGACTCGCCTGAACGATGCAGCGTCGCTGCCGCGGGCGTTCACTGGCGTAGCGGGAGGCAGAAGAAAGTGGTGGACTCGGTGTGGCGGGAGCGCTGAGATGGTAGCGATTCGCCTTTTTCTTCGCGAGACGCGGCGCCCTTCTGGGGAGTGCGCGGAAGCTCGTCGTCTACTGCGCGGGAAACTGGTTGAAAACGCGCGTACAGGCGAACACCGGAGGCTAGAAGACTGTATGGAGCCACCGACTGGCACCAGCGTCATTTGTCGCAGAAGCCCCCGGAGATCTTGAGGAGGTTCGAGCAGTTCAGTCTGCCTCCCGCAGTTGACGCGACAACCTGCAGAGCTCCCGATTTTAAACAGGTCAGCGGTGCCGGGTTTTCGGACCCGGGACCTGTTGTTCTGGCCTACGCAACCGGTGATTCTTGAAGAGCTTCTAGATCAGGGCCGGATTTAAGGGAACGGGAGAGAAGTCGGCCCCTTCCCCTTTCTCAGAGTGTTTTCTCTTGAAGAACCCCCTTGTTTCTGCGAGTTAAGTTTTACAAAAAAAAAATGCACTGTTGGTATGGGACTCCCCCCCACACACACACACACAAGTTGCCCACAATTGCGCATTTCCTGTCAGCAAGCTGTCAGATGGCGCATAGTTGTGAAAGTTGCCTTGAGATCACCTCCGTTCTATTTGGTCAGAAAAGACCGTGCTGTTTGGTTCGGAATTCGAAGACCTAACCGTAGAGAGTTTTAGCATATCGTGATCCGCTTTCTCGGGGAGCCACCGCGCATGCGCAGATGGCAGCGAGGGACACACGCCATAGTTTCCCAATACTACCGAGGGGGAAAGGTGGCGCCACCGTCTATGCGAGTTTCACTTCATCCACTGCGGGAATGCCGGGAAGACGAGGTTTAGTGTTTGGCCAAAAACATGGATTTTGCCCCGGCAGCTGTTTGGTGAGCCACATATCTGCGGGTAGATGAAATTATTTGAACTGTGCATTTGTAGAACCATATTCTTACGGCTGAATCCACGTGTCATGGCCAACAATAGCCTAGTCAAATACGAAACCTTATCTTCCTGGCATCCCTGCGCCTCTCCGTGATGGACGAAGTGCTGCGCCGCCTGCTTTCTTTCTAGATAATAGGGACATTTAGAATAGGGCGGCCCTATCGGTTAGGGGCATATGGGAATAGCGGGGAGCCAGTACGCAGGCGCAGGACAGTACCGCCCCTTCCTCCTGGCAGTTATTTTTAACCAATAGGGTCACCCTGTTCTAAATGTCCCTAATTCTAAAAGTCTCGAAGGGTTTGTGTCGGAGTTCGTAGATGGCGCACAGGTCTACATAGGATTTGAGGATTGGTCAAATCAGATGGCAGCCTCGAAACATTCACGCGAAGCGGCGTCTCGTACCGTATAACCGTCATGCTAACAGAGCGAAGCGCCCACGTCCCATGCCGAGAGTTTTCAGGGTCTTCTTCTTCCGTTCTATAGTTAGTAGCCGGCGTAGCCGCTGTCGGTGGTACACCGTTGAAGAGGAGGAAGTTATGAAAAAAAAAACAAAGAAAAGGCGCGGTAATTGTCGCGCACTGTTTCACTTCGGTTAAACTACGAGCAAAGTGGAATGGGCGAGAGAGTTGGGGCTAATGCTACGCGCCGCGATAGTGACGCCAGCTCCGATCTTGCCCAGCGTTTTCGCCGCCCTCTCGACACACGAGCATAGAGCTGTGTTTCCCCTTTGCGCCACGGAGCGCCTTTAGAAAGGTGCAGTCATTTGTGTTGGGCTCGCCCGCCGTTATTGGCTGCTGTACGGCGGGCGGCAGTCGTCTGCTAATGACGGATCCATTACGGGGGAAAAGAAAAACTTAAATGGCCAATTTCTGGCTCCTTCAAGTCTGACGGACTACCTCCTGGGCGGAAGCAGTCCTTTGCGGCGCGGTAGCGTCATGATGACGTTGCGTTGCGTCTCGAAACCCGGGCAGCCTGTCCCGTCGCCAGTTTCTGGAGGTTAGAGATGCTGGCGCCGCCAACGATCAGTGCATTTAACGCTCGATGTTAGTTCCATTTTGTTTCTTTTAGCCGTCCTGAGAACTTCATTTTGCCACTCCCAGGCAGCGCGACAATCCGCGAAGTCTCAACAGTTCTTACGAAATTTTTTAGGTGCTATACACCACTTTAGGCCGTTCCACTGGACTTATACACCCTCCTGACTCACCATAATCATACACATACTCACTACTCTTAGGCCCTATACAAATGGTGTTGATTTTAACATGTGCACATATTTTAGCCTGAGCCAACCAAAAACCTCGTGTTTGGCGCTCTTTGGCCTTAGATGACCTTGCGCCAAAAAAACCCCAGCACCATCAAGTCTCTGACTACCGATTTTGGGAGTAAGATGACGGATTTGAATACAGTCGAACCTCGTTATAACGAAATAATGGATATAACGAACAAATGACGAGCTTGGTCAATACGGGCTATAACGAAGCTACAGCTATAACGAAGTAATCGCCGGGCCCCATCAGCTTCGTTATAACGAGGTTTAGGTGTGTATACGTGATTCCGATGTGAAGCTCTGCATATCGTAATGATCAAAAGCTTGTGATCCCAACCACGGTCTGGAAACGGATCTGTTGTTGGTGCGCAGGCGACCCAGGTTCCAGCCGCGTCGCGCTGCGGGCGACGAATCGCCGGCGTTTTCGAGTCGGTCACGTGATTCTGCGCGCGCGGGCGAACGGAAATCGCGAGCGATTTTCGTTCTCCGGTCGACGTCGTCGGGTGAATCAACCATAATGGCCTATTAACTCCTTTCTCTCTTTCGCTTTTTCCCCGTAATTTCCTCTTTTTGTCTTTCGCCTGCCCTCTTTCTGCTCGTTTTTGCTCGCGCTCGTCAGAGATATCCCCCCCTTTCCCCGTGGCGTGCGTTGCCCTCGCGTGACTCCTGCGTCCGGTGAATAAATCTGCTCACTTTTGCCGGTTCGCCACGCTCGACCAAGTGTTTGTAGGTTTACGACCCCGCGCTGGTGATGACGGCCTCGGCTGAAGCTAGGCAAGCGCATCGGGGCGCGGCGTTCGTTACATCGAGTCGTCATCGCGCTGGTACGCGTCATTTTTATTTTATTGCATGCCCGAGGTCATACCTCTGAATTATGGCCCGCACGCGGTGGTCCAGTTATCGACATCCTCTTGCGGCAAGCGGCAATTCGCACCTCTCGCTGTCGATATTTACGTACGAGCCAGAATTTATAGCCAGTGCTGGACACCTGATGGAGATAAAAAAAAAAAAAAACAGCGCGTTGATGTCTCACTATAGTCGGATACAACTTAAGTCTGCAGTGGAGCTCCGCCCACATTCAGCCTCCGCGCACAGAATTCCTCCACGACGAAAAAGTAGTCCACTGCTCAAACGTTTCTTGTTACGTAAACAAGAAGCTTAGCACAAGACAAAAATTATGAGCTCTAGAATTTTGATACATGGATTGTCTGATATAATCAAACATTAAAAAACTGATTTCGTTTACAGTTGCGATTGGCCAGCGGAGTAATACAAGACGCCGCGGACCAGTGTTAGCAACTGCGGTTTTTTTAAATTGTATCCTGCTATAACAGTAAATATTAGCGCTGAGAGTGGTGTTGGGATGCTCGCGTTGGCGACCATTCGAGTGCTCTGGTTTTGGATGTGGGGCCGCTGTGGTCGCTCTTGGCTTTTTGTTTGGTTTTGCAGGGGTGAACTGTGTCGGGGGATTTTTGACTAGAACAAGTCTGCTTTCCAAACTAGCAGCGTGCGGACCACAGCCCGAAGAGAGAAAGAAGTGCAGGCAACTGCAGTCAAACCTCGATTTAACGAAACGGTTTATAACGAAATAATAGGTATAACGAAGAAATGATGGTTCCCCTTGGAAGCAGCTCGGTCAGCACAGGCTATAACGAAGCTACGGCTATAGCGAAGTAATCGCCAGCTCTGCCACCACGAATCTGGCTAGTGATAACGCGCCGTATGCGGTCATACGTGTTCCGCGGGTAACGTTGCGGAAATAAACTCGTTGGACGGTTACCACCGTTAAACGCGAGATTCGGCGACACCGGTTCACGCTGCTGGTGAATGTGTAATATTTTTTTTTCATTATTATTTGTCTTCTCTGGTGGTGTGCGCATTGCGTCGCTGTGCCTTCTGATCACTGAGCGCCGTCCGTTGCAGTGACGTCACGCGTCAGGTCACTGCATGCTGACCAATCAGCGTGAGGCGGTGCGTCCGCTTTGCTCTCCATCCCCTTTCCTCCTCGCACTCCTCCGTGTTACGCCGGCGCCGCAGAACCTGGAAAGCGTTTCTTTAACAGCTCTCGCTGTACGAGAACGAGTGTACACGGGCTGGAAAAGCAGTCCGTACGTCTGGGCGACCGGTGTAACATTAGGGTGTCATAGTGGACACCGGGGAAACGAAATCGGTGCTCGGCTGAGCGTCCAATTTCATTTTTGGTTGTCCGTTCTCTTCCTATGGAAGATCCACGTTAGGGAGTCAGATGGGGATAGTCACGGGGATAGTCAGTCGAAAGCCGTTGGGGAGGTGATCTTGTCCTTCACCAGCATCCGCCTCGTGATGACGATGATCGTGAGTGGTTATCGTTACGCGCGAGGCGCGCCGTGACTCGGAAGTGGTGGAGACCGGAACTACTACGCCATGCTCCCGCGTAATCTCTCACGCAAATGTGGAGCGGAGGGAGGGGGCACAGTGGCGCGTCGCGCGGTGGCCCGGTTCGGATGAGCTGCTCGAGTGGTTTCGGTATTCGATCGCGTTGTCCGATAACACTGAGCCTCGAGTGTGCAACCCCCCCCACTCGTCCTCCCCGGTACTATCACATCTTCCGCCTCCCTCCTCACTGGGTGCTTACTCGTGCGTATCCGGGCTTTCTCCATCTCTGATCCGCTCCGTCGTCTTTTCTTTTTCCTCCTTCTCTCTTGCTTTCTAACACTCAGTATTTACAGATCGCGTGGCGTCCGCACTTTTCGGAACCTGAGGCGTCTTTGAAGGGGACAGAAGGCGCAAACACACGCACACACAAAACAGATGGATGCCGACCCACTGCCAAGCACTGTCGCAAGAGGCTGTGTGCGGAATGCTCGTGGACAAGTAGAAAGCTTTCTCGGAAAGGCCTTGCGCAAACATCGGGTGTCTCGGTCAAATTTTAGCGCACGATTGCGTTTTGTCGCCTGCGACCCTTCTTTTCCCTGTGAACTCATGAGAAACTAGAAAGAAAAAAAAACTAGGGGCGATGGATTGGATTGATGCAGAAGAAATGCGATACCATTCTTTCACTGGCCAATCTGTTCCAGTTCTGGCTCGTGTTTCGATTCGGAGTCCATTGTCTTTCACTCCCCGATTTACTGCAATTCTGATTCTTGTTTGCCTTATTTAGGACTCGCTGTGGTGCCTACTGTTTGCACAGTGGAACCCTTTCGTAGCCAGCGTGGATAAACGTAGAAAAATTCGCGGGGACGCCCGATTGTGTTGTGTGTTGGCTTTGCGATAGCTCGTTAGCAGCTGTTGATGCCAGTTGAGATCCTCTTTTGCGTGGCGACGTGAGGAAACACTTGTTGATGATGAAATCGGGTTTCTTGATGGTTCTGATTCGCAAGCATTCACATTACTAGACGGCAGGAAAAGAAGGTTAACTATTTAATTACGCATAAATAAGCAAGAAGAAACGAGCAAGGAGAAAGCAATTTACAACATGACTGAACCGTTGATTAGACGATATCAGCCCTCGCCTAACCGAGAGCGCTTAGATTTAAGCCCTCTGTCTCCGCCCTTGGCGGGTACAGCAACCATTAATAAATCTGGCGACACTTCTCACCAATCGTTGGTTAGAGAAAGGAAAATAGTTTCCATCACCTAATCAAAGACTGGGGAAAGGATATCAGCTAACCAAATACTTGGGAAAGGAGGGGTTCCGAGCACACATACAAACAGCACTGAATTCACTGCATTCCGAACCTCTGCCTTCCTCTACGTTTCCTTTTCCGCCCACGTGCATACCGGAGACACATATGCCTCGGGAACTATCACTCAAGGTTCTTTATAAAAAAGAAGAAAGCTGTCACTGAGGGGTCAAGCGCCCAGTGGCAACTACAGCCTAACCAGGTGCCTCCTCTGAATACCCAAAGCTCAAACGACCCATTGGCGCCGCATCGCGTCCCGGTCGGCCACCATACACCTGCGTCCTCACAGCAAGCTATGTACATGAGCAGAGCGAATGACTGACACGCAGGGAAACGAGAAGGTTGAAAAAAAAAAACATCCACTGGCCACAAACACGACTGCAGTCATTCAAACACTGCACAGAGCTGCGTGCAGGAAAGATATCTGTGGTGGGAAGGCAAGCCGGAGACGGAACGAGCGCTCTGCCGGCGGTGCCGCCGGCAACAATAGAGCAGCCACTAAGCCTCCGTGGTGCGTTCGCGGTTCCACGAATTTGGTAGCCCTTCGACCAAGGACAGGTGCACATGTCAAAGTCTCGCTTCGTACACTCTGTGCTGGAGACTGGATGGCGCACCGGAAAGTTCAGCGAACTTCACAGTGCCTCTACCGGAAGGGACGTAAATTCCGGTCTGGTGACGTCACTTCCGCCAATCCGGTGGGAAGGCTGCAGTCTGGTGACGCCACTTCTTTCCAACCAGTCAGCGGATTTTATGATCGACGACACATTTCCCGGTGAGGCATCTGATGTGAGCGCATTAATGTGGTGCGACCTTCACTTGGCGAGTTTATATCAGTGTGGTGCAGATGTTGGTGGTGCAAGTTTGTGTAGCCTCTGGGCATCAGTTAATTAGAAAAAAGTACGCAGGCAGCATCTGGTTTTAATGTTTGGGGGGGGGGGGGGGGGGGGGGGATGTGTTTTCGGTCGTAAAATTGGCAGATTGGTTGGAGGGAAGTGACACCCAATCAGTGAATTTTATGACCGACGAACCCCCCCCCCCCCCCCCCCCCCCCTCTTTGAATGAGGTTTATAAGGCTATCGCATTGAAACCAGATGCTGCCTCTTTAGCAGTGACGCCATTTCCGGTAAAGCATCAACAGATTCCAATGTTATTGCACTGTGAAACACATGATGCAATTAGGCGTCCCTGGGAAATTTTCGCACTGCAGAGTGCGGTCGTCAGATGATGCTGATTACGATGTTTAGTTCATCCCTCCAGCCATTTTTTGCAGACAGCTTGCGATCTGGCCTGAAAAAAAAATTGCGTTAACGAGCACTATGTCCACTGGCTCAAATTCGCCGTTTCTTGGGGCGGTATTAGTCATTCGTCGAGAGATGTGGCGAAGTATGCCGCGTAGTCTGATACCAGTCGCCGCTGCCGGTGGCCGTGACTGTACTGAGCGCAGTGTGCAATGCGAGCAGTTACACCGGTGTCTACAGTACGATGGATAACGTTTCTGCCTCAAGATGCGGTCAGTTGTTTCTAGACCTTCATCATAAGCCTGACGACTCCCACTGCAGCGCAAAGGCCTCTCCCATGTCTCTCCAATTAACCATGTCCTGCACCAGTTGCGGCCATCGTACCCCCCGCAAACTTCTTAATCTCATCCGCCCACCTAGCTTTCTGGCGCCCCCTGCTACGCTTGACTTCTCTTGGAATCCACTCCGTTACCCTTAAGGACCAGCGGTTATCTTGCCTTCGCATTACATGCCCTGCCAAGACCCACTTCTTCCTCTTGATTTCGACTAGGATGTCATTAACGCGAGTTTGTTCCCTCACCCACTCCGCCCGTTTCCGATCTCTTAGCGTTACACCTATCATCATTCTTTCCATAGCTCGCTGCGTTGTCCTTAACTTAAGCTTCTAGACCTTACCTCTCCCTTTCAATGTGTGGCGCTTCGCCGAAGGAAGACGAAAGCTAAGAATTTTCTAGTAGCAATACTGGGTACGATGTTTCGTTGGAACTGCCCTACTATCCAGAATTTTTGTCGCCGTTCGAGCTTGTTGTCACGGAGCTTTGCCGAAAAACCGCTTGCGTATGAACTCTCCTCTCCCGTGACTCTGTCCGCCGATAGACGAGCGTCTGTCCGCGTGTTATACCCGTGCCACACGGACAGATTTAATGCCATTAAGTGCTTACTGCCTTAAGTTTTAATGGCATTCGTGCGGTGCCACACGCATAAATTTAATGGCATTAGCCTTACTGCCATTCGCGATCTACTGAGTTCGCCACAACTCATTCGCCCGTGCAATGCGTGCTCTCGTTCCCATTCCACACGCAGAAAAGCATGCAGCTTTGTTAGTAACAACTCCCTAACCAGTAGGAAATAGTTAATTCTTAACTTTCAGTCAGATGAGGCAACTACACCGCATTTTCGATGCGAAGAGCGCCATTCTAACCAGCCTCATTGACAGGTACTCTCGACTTGGGTGCTGACATGCGAGTTTATGGCTACTTTTTCGACTTGTAAAGCAGGAACAGCCGTATTTTCTGGAAAATCGTTTTTACATTACATTTGAACAACATTTCCCATACATTGTGCTCATTAGCAATGTTTTATTCAGATGAAACTTTTGACTAACTTGGAAGCGTTATCGTCATCGTACGTTTCGATAACTGCATTAAATGTGGACGTGTAGCACCGACTCCGAAAATAATGGCATTAACAAACATAAGGCCTTAAGAATTTACTGCCATTTCTTGTGAGCGTGTGGCATGGGTATTAGAATGCATTTCTGAAACACATTCTCACGCAGATCTTTCTAGAATATTTCGTTTTTTTTTTTACGTAAATTTTTTCGAACGCCTCAGTCGGGAGGTGGTTACTGTGCAGAAGGAGCGGGAAGACAGGATCTTTCATTTATATCTTCGGTTTGGGAGTTCGGAATCTGGCACAGGGAAATTGGAAGGAACGGGTTGGAACAACAGTCGCTCGTAAAGGGCGCAGCGCCAGTCTGCTCCAGAAAGCAGAGGGAAAGGAGGAAGAGAATCAGGAGGAGGAGGACGAAATGTAATCATGCACCTGCGTCGTGCATCGTGGTGCGAAGCAGGTAGCGGTGTCCCTTTTTTTTTTTTTTGAAACGGGGCAGTCAGCTAATCTTGCATGTGGCGACAAGTAGGGCAACGATCCTATTGTTAAGAGGCGCCCGCTTCTCTGCCCGTGTGGATTTTATCCGTTTCCCGATCTTTTCATTTTTTACTCTTTTATTTTTAACGTCGCTTCGACGGCGAGGAAACCGGAAACGGGCGTTCGGGCCGTTAACGTTAGCAGGCCGCGTGCCAATAGCCAGGGCAGCGACTGCCCCTGATACAGGAATACATTGCGGCGAGCGTTGCAGCTTACCTCTCGGTTCACGCAAATAGGTTTATTGTGACGGACTGGGTTTTCTCGGAGAGGAGATACGTAGTATTTCTTCTCGAAAGCTTCTCCGGAAAGTGGTCACGTGACGTGTGAGGGGCGATGCGGCAGGCTGGCCAGTGGGTCTCATTGGAAAGCCTTATGGCCAGTTTGCTGTTGCCTTCCTTTTATATATATATATATATATATATATATATATATATATATATATATATATATATATAAAGCAGACAAGGGAATGGAAATGAGGGGCTCGTTATACATTTAAGAGAAGCCAACAGTCACAGAAACTAAGGAACATAGGGGATTTTATTTATATTTTTTTATTTTGTGGTTTTGATCAATATGTTATCGCTTAAAGATAATTTATTAGAAAAGTAGAAGAAAAAACAACCACATGCCGCCGGTGGGAACCGAACCCACGAGCTCCGAATTATACGCGTCCGATACTCTACAACTAATATATATATGTATTATATATATCGCCACCGCTGCCATGATTTGATTCACGCCGCCGCCACTTGGCTGCGTTTGGCAGAAGCGTCGTTGAGTGTGACGTACGAACGCGCGCCTGTTGCAGCAGACGGCGCTGCTTGTCGTCGTGGCCGTCGCGCGCTTTAGTGTGCGCCCCCCTCTCCCTCTGATTTATTGTTTTACCGGTGGTTACGCGATTACCGGAGAGGAAAGGACGGGGGCGCCTCCGCGGGAGAGGAAGACGATAAATCTGTCACTGCCATTACACAAACCGCGGTACCTGGCGGAAAGAGGATGGCGGCGTCCTCGCTTGCCTGCGCGCTAATTGCGTCTCGTGCTTTCCCAGTCTTGGCTCGGGAATGCGTGTTGTCTGTGTGCCGTAATCGGGAGAAGAAATGGGCATGGGGTGACGTGAGCTGTCCATTATTCACTGGCGGGGTCCATATAGTGTTGCACAGTTTAGCCCTTCGGTGGCGCTGCCAAGCGGCGTGACTGCGTTATTGGGGCGCGTGGTCCAGCCTGGTTTCGGCTGGTCCCCGGGCCTTGTTCATACCGTAGAGTTTCTTAATATAACTAGAGGAAAAGCAGGTGGCGCTACACTTCATCCACAATGGACAGGAGCAGGAATGCCGGGAAGACTAGGTTTCTTACTCGGCTTGACTATTGTTGGGCTTTTGGCATAAAACATGGATGCAGCTAATAAACTACGACTCTTTCCATACGAAAGCTTTCCATACCAGCCGGACACCGAACTTTCACCCACGTAAACCTATTGAAGAAGCGTAAAACACAGTATCGAAATAACCTGCTCACAGAAGGGAGCACCGCGGCGCGACTGCCGATTTCGAAGTACTGTCCACGTTTTTCGGCCCAACACAAGCCAAGCCAAATACGGAACCTCGTCTTCCCGGCATTCCCGTGTCGGATCAAATGTTCTTTAAGCAATTCACATGGACGATGGCGCCGGCTTTCCCTCTAGGTAATATTGAGAAACTGTATGGTTCAAACTTGTCCCGCTAAGGTGTATCAATGCGCCGAGTTCTGTCCTTGCTGTCCGATCATTGGTGGGTGGAGATCGAAATTCATTAGAGCTATTTAGCAAACCGCTACCGTGTGACGATTCCGTACACTCAAGCGCCAACCGCCTAGGCGGCACGCGGAAATGGACAGTGGACACTTTTGCATGCGCTTTAGCAGGCTGGGGGCACCGGAATACACTTTTATATTACCCGACCCTCGTCAGAATCGGGCCGCCTAGTCCGGGATTCGAACCTGCTACCTCGTGCTCGGCCTTGGCCGCTGATCCGCAGCGGCGGGCGCGGTTTCTCACACCTACCGCAAGTCCGCCGCACCAAAAGCACAAAGGGCCCACGCAGTTCCGGTTCACTTCACTTCACTTCACTTTATTTTCCTTAAAGACCCTTTTCCAGGGTGTTACATAAGGGGTGGGGTTTACAAAATGCAGGAATCAACAGTGCTTGAAAATGATGATGAACATGTTATGGCAGCAATATTATGGGGAAGGCCGTTCCAGTCAGCTGCTGCACGAGAAAAAAATGAGTTGGCAAAAACAGTGGTACGGCCACGTGGACGCAAAACTTGAAGAGAATGACCGATGCGATGGGACCTGCGTTGTGGAAGTGCGCAAATGTATGGTTCTTGTTTTAGTGGTGAATAAAAGAACTTGTGAAACAGGACAAGACTGGCTATGCGACGGCGACTAGAAAGATTAGCTAGACCTGACTGAGATTTGAGGGATGATATGCTCACGTCGTACGAGTATGAGGAGTGAATGAATCTGATGGCCCTGTTTTGAACAGCTTCGATAGCGTGTGTTAAATATTCTTGATGAGGGCTCCAGATGGGTGATGCGTATTCAAGTTTAGTTCTAACGAATGAAATGTACGCTTGTAGTCTTACGTGTTGCGGGGCTTCCCGTAGGTGACGTTTTAAGAAACCTAGTGTTTTATTAGCAGATGATATCAGGTTAGTCACGTGCAAACGCCAAGATAAATCATTAGAAATGGTGACTCCTAAGTATTTATATGACTGGACGAGGTCAACTGGGTTATTGCAGACTGTGTATTTGAAAACAAGAGGATTTCGACGGCGGTGAAAGGACATGCACTTGCATTTGTTAGAGTTGAGCATCATCATCCACTGGGAGCACCAGTCTTGCACATGGCGCAGGTCTGCCTGAAGGGATTCCTGGTCAGAATGGTTAGTCACTGAGCGATAAATGACGCAATCATCGGCGAACAAGCGGATGTGACAAGAGACATGCTGGGGTAAATCATTAATGTATATGAGGAATAACAAAGGACCGAGAACAGAACCCTGTGGGACGCCAGAGGTTACAGGAAGCGGGTTGGAAAGTTGGTTATTAATGACGACGGACTGAGAGCGATGCGTGAGGAAAGCTTTAATCCATGCAATTATGTTCGGATGTAGGTTCAGCTGGGAGAGTTTAAGAAGCAAGCGTTGATGAGGTACTTTGTCGAATGCCTTAGTAAGTTCTGCGAAGCCATACTGTCACTGTAGCGTTCGGGAGGACGAGACAAAGACGGCCACCGCTCTAAAATGGAGGGCATATCGGGGTATGCAACGAGTTGAATTAGTGCGAGGCGGAGTGTTTGTGAGCGCCATCTCTCGTGTGTCGCCCTCTTTCTTACCCCCTCGAGGGACCTTTCTGGAATTAGGAGCACAAGCCGAAAGGCACGCAGTCATTCGTACGCGCTTATTCATTCACTCGCTGACACGTACATTCTTTCGAACAAGCAGCGGGCGTGCTGCACACACTCACAGGGAGGGAGTGAGAGACGGACCCCCATTTTCGTCGCCTCGTTGTTTTGTCATAAACGTTGACATCAGGAACAAGAAAACTGCGTCGGAGCGCCCTCTCCTCCTCCCCTCTTTTCCCCCCTCTTGGTTCTTGTTCTGGTGAAAAAGGAGACCCTCTCGCACCCTCCTCTCTATTTCCTTCCCCTCTTGTCCGCGGCCTGTGGTGTGGTTCGGATGTCATTTATCTCGTCCCAGGCGCGCAGAGGGCAGCGGCTGCGGCGGCGGCCGGGGGTGGGGGGGGGGGGGGGGGGGGGGGGGGGGGAGGGCTGCTTCTAGTATCTGCCGATGATCGGGTCCCGAAGAAGGGGCGCAGCATTTTATACCTGTCGCGCTCTCCGGTTGTATCTTCGCTTTATTCTTTTTTTTTTGTCGTTTTTCTCCCCTCTGTCTTCGCTTTCTCCGGTGGCGCTGGTTATGGTGTCGCCGCTGTGAGGGAAAGTGGTGGGGCGAGTGGAAGGGTTTCTCGGGGGATCCCCTTGCTCCTCGGGTCACGTACCTACTGCGCCGCCGCCACCTTTAGCTGTTGTCGCTCGATAGAAGCGTGCTGCGTTTTGTGGATACTGCGCAGCTGGCCGGGGCCCGGGGAAGCAGTCGCAATTAACAGGTGAACCTGGTTGTGGCGAAGTTGAAGGGGCCCGGTGATTACTTCGTTCTAGCCGTAGCTTCGTTATAGCCCGTGTTGGCCGAGCATGCAAGGGGAATCGTCATTCCTTCGTTATACGCGCTATTTCGTTATAACCGTTTCGTTATAACGAGTTTCGACTGTATTAGGCGGACGTACGTGTTTTATCTACGTCGAAGCTGTGACGCCTCCATAGTAGTGGAAGCCTTACAGTGATTCCAGCCACGCGAGATTCATTGACTCGCGCTGTGGTCACGGTACACTGGATACGTAGTTTGGTGCGCTCCCGATCTCGAACGAGATCGTTCTACCCACATGTGCCGATGTCTAGCTGAAGGTCCGCCGCGTCCAGGCGTGGCAGCCTGCTCCCCCCCCCCCCCCCCCCCCCCCTCCCTCTTCTCCCTTCGAAAGAAGCCCTCTAGAAGGTTTGCACTGCAAATTATGTTTAGTTCTGTGCAAGAAATGACCGCCGAAGCTTGGCAGGTAGAAGCGGTGAAGATCAGTTCCGATTTCACTCCAGTCCCGTCGTGCCTTGCGATTCTTTGATTTGCTCAGACCTTATCGCTAGAACGCGTTTGTGGGACGAATGGTTGTGGTGGTGACTTGGCTGGTACGACGAGGCACTCTCCGAAGCTGATTAGCCGCCAGCTCTCTCTCTCACTCCCTCACTTGTTCTATTCATCTGCGAATGGAAGAGAGGAGAAGCTGTGTCTGACGGGGCTTCTTCGTATTCTTCTTCCTTCCCGGAGCTGAGGAGGAGGAAGCAGACAGAAGAACGCTGCCTTCTCGCGCGAGTGTCCCTTCCTCCTTGCACCTCGTTTCACCCGATCCGGCATGCCTAATGAGAGCGCCCGCTCTGTTCTGGTGGTCGTCTCCCTCTCTCGATCAGTTTGTCGGCGGTGGCGCCCTCACCCGTGTTTCCGAGGGTCGCGCCATTTCTCGTGGCGGTGGCAGGTGTGACGCGCAGTCTTTCGTGCGTTGTTGACAGATTGGGAGGACAGTTTAGCATCTGCTGCTACCCAGTCCACTTCTTCAGCGACAGCTGTCGTGGCCACGTTTCCCGTTTATGCGGTGTCGGTGGCGGTGTAACACACCAGGCGCAAAGCGCTGCTCCGATTGGTCAAAATGGAGCGGCTTCGCGTATGACGCCATTCAAACGCGCCACGCTGATTGGTCAGGAAATGACGTCGCGCTTAGCTCATCACAACGTGCCACGCTGATTGGCCAAAGTGATGTCGCGCATGGCGTCATCACAACGCGTCACGCTGGTTGACTGTCGATGAGCGGTTGTTGCAAACACTATGACATCACCGTGGCGTCACGAGACGTTTAATTGAGCTAGCCAGTGGCGCTAATGCTAGTGTAGCGGCATGCCGAACGCAACAGGCATCCCACATCCGTACCCAGAGTTTACTAACACTTCGACTGGCATAGCTTTTGCAACACCCCGAGCTGTCGTGAAATTCGCATTACCACGACAGTAAACGTCGGGCCATTATTTTTTATTATCTTCTTTTCTTACGGAGAGGGGCTTTCTCGCTCATGCACCGCAGGATTTTATGTTCGTCAGGAACGGGAGCCAGTTTCACTGTAACAGCGACAGTAATAGCAGAACAATTGAAGATCGGTTCCTCTGATGCTGTGAGCAGAACAGTCGGTATGAGAAATGCTCAGTTCGGCTGGATGCAGGCTCTTCGTTTGGAGAACTGCCTGTTTGCCACCGGATGACAACCTTGGTCTCTTTGTATCCGGGAGGGATTAATAGTCGTCCATTTAGCTCCTTAATTAAGTGGGGAATTAATCGCTGGTAGGCGTAATTAAAAGAGATTCGTTGGGAATGAAAAAAAAATACGCTAAGTCCGAGGCACTCGCAGTTTCCTACGGTGCTTAATTCCTTCACATTTCGTTCGAGTGAATCACATTCTACGTGAAACTGGTCACCGTAAAAGGTGAAATGGCGGTCGTACTCGCGCGAACCCGTTCCGAACCTCTCACGCTTTCCTCTGATGCACTCACTATAAATAGAAAAGGCATAGAGTAGGCATTCGGAGACGTCGAGCAAGCTCTATAGATGCGACGTTTCGGTGATACGCGCTGCTCTCCGGGGCCTTTCTTGTTTTCCGCCACGCAGTAGAAATGAAGGAGAAGAAAATAAACACGAGCGAGTTTTATTTTTTCTTTCTTTCTCGGGGAACCTGTCCCGAACCTGGTCCGGAGTGACCGCTTCTGTGTTTTTTTTTTGTCGTTTGTTTCGCCGTTGCCGACATTCCTGGTGGTTAGGCATATGCTACTATGCCGCGGCTCTGCACCTGGATCACTTGACTGCCTACCCTGACCGCGGCCATTTTCTTGTTATTTAGCGCAGCCTCTTTCTGCCTATCTCATACCCCGCTGTAACTTCCGGCCGATAAAGAACGACCAGGCCAGGCACTTTCAGTCGCGAACCATGCAGTCGGTGTCAGCGCGCCATAAAACCAGCTTGGTAGTGTTCTTCGCTGTCTATTAGCTTTTAATAAATAATATAGCGTTGCAGCTGAAATCGGCCGCAGGTGTAGGAATTAGAAGCACGGACAGAGAACGAAAAAGAAAAGGAGCGAAGTACTAAAGGACCAGCTTTTTTTTGTCTTGTCGATCCTAGTTGTCTCGTTGTGGTGGTCGCCTTTGCTGTCACCGTGTCCGCGGTCTTCGCCGTCCGCGAAGCGACCAGCGATGTGGCCGTCAGGGTGAAAAAAAAAAAGAACAACTGAGCAGTCCGGCCCGTGAAGCGAGGGAGGCGTCTCGATCGGGGCGCAAAAGAAGGCTATCAGCGTCCGATCATCGCCTGCGAACTCGACCCCTGCGACCGAGACCGGACGGCCCACCCCACTCCGTCCTCTCAGCCACGCCTCCTCACCCACCCTCTCTCTGTAGGCTCTCTCATCTGGCGCGAAAAAGAGAAGTCGACAACGCCGCCGACGATCGCTGCCGTAAGCAAAAACAAAAAAGAAAACCTGCCGAAAGAGAAGCGAGGAGGGCTGCTCTTCTTTTCCTACTCCCTTCTCTCATTCTCTCCGCGTCATTAAAAGCATGCAGTACTGCAGGCCACGCACGCTCGACGTCTCGAGTTTCGATAAGTTTTCGTTCGCTTCGCGGCGAATTCCCCTAACGCTGGTCGCCGATTCGGGGCTAGTGCTCTCCGGGTGGGGATGAATTGAGAAATTCGTGTGACGCGCCCCATTTGTTCGGTTGCTTTGTGCGAGATGGAACGTCGATTTGTTTGCGACGGAGGATTCCGAGCGAATGAGCCGCTCCGGCGATTTCAGAAGTGCGGAGCGAGTGTACTTTCTCTGAATCCGTCGGTAGGACGTCACTGTTGTCTGCAGGCTGCTCGTTTTGTACTACTACTACTACTACTACTACTACTACTACTACTTGTGTACGTTAATTCAGTTATATGCTTCAGCCCGGTGTGCGTAGTCTGTGTCATTCGGAAGCGTCGTCTGCTTCAATTCGCATCGCATGTGCGGCAGTTACCTTCTGCGCATGCACATCTCCGCTGTCGTGCACTGACGTGCGAACGCTGGCTGCTCCCATTGGCTGGCGCTGCAAGTCGGCGCCTTCGCTTGCGCTGCACCGTTTTCTTTACTTCGGCCGCCGATTCACCTCCGCCTGCCGGTCAGCCTGCTGCTGTTGCCGGTCGGCGACCACGGGCTTTTTCGCTTTCTTTTTTTTTGTCTCGCAACTGGCCAACGCGTTGACCGGCGTGTTGTTGTGCGTGCGTTGTTGCAGGTATGGAAACCGGTTTCTTTTTCTTAACCCCCCGCGCCGCCGACGCCCGAATCTGCCTCTGCCGCTCCCGATGCTCCGTTTCTTCCATTCCGGCTGCTGCTGCTGCTTCGGGCGCTTTGGCCGCGAGGACGCGAGCTGGATGGTTTCTTTTTTTTTTTCCTTCTCTCTTTCCTGCCACCTCTCCCCGGTCGTCTTCTCTCCTGGACGGACCGGCAGCCGCACTCGGCGGGTGTCCGCGCGCGGGGTGATCTCTTTTTCTTTCTCCGATCGCTCTTCTCTTCTCCCTTCTCATTTCTCCTCTTTTGTTTTCCTCTTTCCTTCGGCTCCTTCCTTCGCTCTCTCTCTCTCTCTACTCGCGCTTGTCTGTTGCGGGGTGGGGGGATGCCTCGTCCAAAACGCCTGGTCGTGTGGAGGCCGCCCGCTCGACCCCTGCTTGGGCAAACTGCGGACCGCTCAATTTGGCAGGAATGCCCCGGCGGCCTGCCCATCGCTTGCCCATCCAAGACGAGGGGCGTCGCCTACGACACCGCCGCCACGTGGTAACCGCGAGCGACCGCCGGGCCTTCCATGCGCTGCTTTTTCTTTCTTTGTGGGGGGGGGGGGGGGGGGGGGGGGGGGATCCTCTTTATCGATATCGTATCTAGAGGCATTTCTTTCTTTTCTGTCTATCCCATTCCTATCCCATTTTTTGGCCTCAGTCCGCATAGCCCGTCCCGATCACCGTGTCCCCCTCAATAGTAGAAAGACGACACGGGGTGGACAACCGTGGGCGCTGTCTTCGGATGTACGAGGGGTGTTCAATAAAGATTTCCCCTGACTCACTTCTACTTATTGCAGGATGCTGAAACGGCGCATATGTAATGACTGAAGTCACTATAGGTCACGTGCCAATGTGCAACTCTCAGGTAATAACGGTCTTTCTTTTATAGGTGCTGAAGTGGTGTGAGGTGTGATAATGGGTGCAGTAGAATACAGAGCAGTCATCAAGTTCCTGTACTTGAAAGGCCGCACTCCAAGGATACTTTCGATGAGATAAAAGAGGTTTATGGGGAAGATTTCTCATCATATGATGCAGTGAAGAACTGGCATCGTCAATTCAAATGTGGTCGGAGTTCAGTGGAAACGGCTCCTATTGCAGGACGACCCCACTCCGCTGTCGATGCGCACACTATCCAGCAAGTGGAGCCCGCCATTTTAGAAAATCGCCCCGTAACCGTTGGATTCCTAGCCGAAAATGTCAAGATTAGTGTGGGGTCCGTGGAAAAAATCATTTAGGACCATCTTCATCTGCGTAAGGTATCCGCTCACTGGGTTCCCCCGCAGCTCACACCTTTCCAAAAGCAGGAACGAGTCGAACGCTCTCAGGCTCTTTTGTCCATGTGCCATGGAAACCAGGAATACTTTTTCAACAGACTGATTACACAGGATGAAAGCTAGTCCCATCACTATTATCAAGAGAGTAAAGTCTAGTCGATGCAAGAGAAGCACTTGGACTCACCGCCTCCAAAGAAGGAACGCGCCCAGCCCTCGGCGGGCAAGGTCATGCTCACAGTGTTTTGGAACCAGCACAGAGTAGTCTTGATGGATTTTCTAGAAAAAGGTACCACGATTACTGGGGCATACTATGCTTCACTGCTGTGGAAATAGCGGGAGGCCATCAAAAGCAAGAGACGTGGCTTGCTCTCCAAAGGTGTCCGCCTGCTGAAAGACAACGCCCCAGTTCACAACTCACATGTTGCCCAGATGGAAGTACGCGGCTGCGGCTTTCAAGTTCTACCGCATCCACCTTATTCACCCGACCTCGCACCATCGTACTTCCACCTCTTTCCAACAGTGAAGTCATATTTGAAGGGCAAGCATTTTCCAGATGATGAGACTCTGATTTCTAAAGTCACAACATGGCTTTTGGAGCAACCTGTCGACTTCTACAAGCGAGGTGTTTACAGTTGCATAAAAAGACGGGAGAAGAGTGTGTCCCTGGGTGGCACCTATGTAGAGAAGGACTAATAAATCTGCAAAGTTTCGTTGCTCTCCGTCCAAAGGAAGTGGGTCAGGGGAAATCTTTATTTACGCCCCTCGTAAATGGGCTCGTGTGCACGAAGGTGGCGCATGCTTTGCTGAAAGAACGTACAGTCGGGGACAAACGTCTCTGGACCGTGTGTTCCGTCAACGAAGCCGATAGCTCTGTTATTAGCCGCTGGCTGACCACCACACTTGTGGAAATGAAAGAACAGGATTATGACTTCCACTAGTATGGTCTCCATCCGCCGCCTATTATTAGAGCTATCGGCTTCGGTTAAAGGAGCACGTGGTCCAGAGACTTTTGTCCCCGACTGTACACCTGCCACCATGTGTTTCAGGGGCATCACATTGGGGGCCACATTTAATCACTTTGCATTCCAGGGCGTATCGCTTGATATTTAATATTGCTTTGTCTAGTTCGCGCAGTGAGGCTTGGGCTGTTTATATCTAATCCAGGGTGTGTTTAGATCACCTTAATGTTTAGACCACATCAGGTTCTGACAAGGTCTGACAATATTTTTTTTTCTGCTCTAGTTAAGTTCCCTTGTGGAATGATTGGTCGCACTACTTGCGTGTGGGGGAAACGGCGAAAGCTATCGCCCAGTCGTGAGTGTGAGGCTTCGCGTGCTGGTCAGCGGTGTCCTTGTTTGCGTCCTGAATCAGCTCTTCGTCTCTGTCTCGATAAACGCCTTGGAATCTCCTTGAACCGATCCCACCAGTGGTTGTCCGGGCCCGCCATCTTGGGGGCAGCAGCGTGGATGAGTCGGAATATGGATGTCGCATGGAGTGGACGCTCTCGGAAATTTTCATTTGTTTATTTACTTTCCCACAGAGGCATGTCTACCAATACAGTGGCGCCGACCCGCAGGCGAGGCTTAACTGCCTCTTTACTGAAATGGTGCCCCTCTGTTCCCCTATCCCACCGATATATGGTCCCGTTATTGTAAAAGTCTCTATTAACCTACCTCGTCCGTTTATTCGGGAGCTCCGTCCCTTGGGGGCGCCCTTTCCCCAAATCCCGTTTCGTGGGAAGTGGGTCGGTGAGGCTTTCGCGGTCGGGCAGATAGCTCGTAGAAAAGGGGGGCGGAGACGAAATCGGTGGAAGAGAGCGTGTGGTGCGGTGACTATGCCTCCGCCCCTTCGGGAATCACCCGGTTCTGGTGCGGTTTTGAGGGAAGGTCCCCTTCGCCCGCTATTAGTACGTCTTGTCGCATTTGGCCAAGCATGGTTACGGGATCACTGCCACAGCGCCGTTTGAGGAAGCAGCGCAGGCAGGACACGGTTAGGTATTAAAATTTCGGGGCTGACTCTACACTTTGTACAACATGGTATATTGTTTGAGTTGGAGACGAGGTGGTCGCGGAGCGACCGAAGTAGCGGCCTCTAATCGAGCCTCAAGTGCGCTGTGCTAGGGAATCCTTTTTTGGGCTGGGGTTGCGGCGTCTTCCTGGAAGGCGGGTTTTCACGTCTGCAGCAGTCAACAGCCGCTTGCAGCAGGCGCCATAGCCCCAGTTCCGAAACGCCCGAAGCAGCCGATTCCTGGAAACTCCTCGTCGAAACGGATCTCCCGTTGCGTCACTGGTTCACTCGGGTAAAATAGCCAGGGACGGGCACCGAGGCGCACCCAGGGTTCTGTTCTTGCCCTCTCACCAGGCTGCCCCCCCCCCCCCCCCCCCCCCCCCCCCCCCCGAAGTCGCAGTCCAAGGAATGTGATGGAACTTTCCTTCTTTGGGGAAATCATGGTAATCTTTACAGGCTGCTGTGTGACTGCACCAAACGAGACACAAAACTCGATTAAAAAGTGGTGTGATTGTTGTCACAACGTATCACGTGCCATTCATGACGTCATAGGTGCGCCCCCAGACGCTGAGTGCCGCCAAATGGCCTGACGATCTCCTTATGCTCTAAGCCTCTCGCATAAAACTGCGTGGCGATTATGCGACGATGGCCCCTGCGACTCGGCCAGGCCGCGGAGAGACCGGCCGTTTTCGTGATTGTCCATTTGAAATGCTTGGAAAATGAGTCTCACTCCGCCTTGTGTCGACCAAAAATACGTTGTGCCATGGCGCTATTACGCCAGAGGTGTTCGCGCCATTAAAATTCGCGTTCATCATCGTTGAATTTTCCGCCTTGTATGGAGGCTGCGTGGGCGAAAGAAGAACGGTCAGGGCGACCTCTAGGCTTCAGCCGATCTTTCAGTTTACGCACACATGACTCATCTGTCGACGGCCGATGCTATTGAATGAAGCCTCAAGATAAGCTTGACGCATCGTAAGGGCAAAGGTAGCAAAGGTATCAGTTTGTAGCTTTTTCTATATATAAAAAAAAATGATCGAAGGACATCGCCCGTAGCGTTCCGGTTTTTTTCTTGTAAACTGATCCCCCCGGCCGCAGCTGTAGCGATAGGGCGAAAACACGTATACTGATATTTCGATGCATGCTGTAAGAACTCCGGGTGGGGGGGTACCATATTAATTCAGAGCCCCTCCCCCCACCCACCTATCCGCCTACTACACCGAATGCCTCGTAGACCGCAACTTTGCACTTGCTCGATAAAATCGATCAATCATCGTTGATCAAATTTTTCGGTTTTGCTGTGACCTTTCTTTTCCCCTACACACGTGTTCGCTCGAGACCTGTATGCAACGCGCTCATTGATTTTTTTTTTTCCAGCGTACATATCAGGTTCCGCGTGCGTCAGCCCAACCCACGCGCTTACTTTGAAGAGTCGTACTACAGCCTACATAACCGTACACCGGCCGTCCTTCGCGGCGTCGCACCGGTGTTTCGCGAGGCCGCCGCTCCGCTCCGCCTTCGAACAGCGCGGCGCTGCGGTCGTCGATCGGGCGCTGCTGCTGTTGCTGCCGCTGCGGCTGCCCTTTTCCGGCGCGACGAGGGAGACCGTGTCGACTGCGCGCGCGTTCTTTTCGCTGTTCGACCGAGACTCGGCGGTGCGCCGTCCTTTTTCCCCCTTTTGCTTGCCGACTCCCATTCGTTTTTTGCATTTATTTTTCCCCCACCTTTCTTTATGCGCCTAGCCAGGCAGCGCGCATCGACTGCTTGTGAGTGTGCGCGTTTGGATCAACCGCGCGCTCCTTTAGGATTTCTCTTCTGCTTTCCTTGCGGGATGTTTTGTGTGTTGCTATTTCAGTGCAACCGAGCTCCCCCTCTTTTTTTTTTCATCCGGCCTTTTTCTATCCCTCCCATCGCTCCTTCCTTTCTGAGGCGGTCTTGGTGGTTTTCCCCAGTGCTGCTTCCTTTTCTTCCCTTATATTTCGTTTTTCCCGCCCCGAGTTTAGCTCGCAATTTTTCTTTTTATATTTATTTTTCTATATCTACTTCTGGGCGTCTTTTTTCATCCCAGCCCCGAATGTTTGGTTCTCCTTTTGCTGTTTCTTGTCTTTTTTTTTCTTTCCTCGAGACCAAAAGTGCGCTGCTGTCGCTGTTGGCGCATTCGGGACACCTCCCTCCCCCTTTTCCTCCCGAATCGATACACTCGCTAGCCGCTCTCTCTCTCTCTCTATCTAGCACACTAACTCAGCCACGGCGTGAGGCTCCAGTTTCGCCTGTTCGTCCCACGCAGTTTCTGCCATCCAAGTTCTTTTTCCTCGTCTTTGTAGTTCGTTTCTCTCCCTCTAGGAGGCGGTCGTATCGCCGAACTCTCTTGATTTCTATATTGTTTTCTGTTTGAAGCACTCTAGAGGCGGCGGGAAATATGGAGGTTGGGGAAGAAATCACTTTCCCTTCGCGCCTCTGTCCCCCCCCCCCCCCCCCTCTCTTCTTCTTTCGCTTCAGCTTTGAGTTGTTGCCTCACAGGAGGAAGAAGAAGCCTGGGTGAAAAAGCAAGACTAGGGAGCTGGGGCGGGGTGTTGCCGCTGTGTGTGTTTGCTGGCCCTCTCTCCCATGTATCCGGATATAGACACGCTCACACACACGCTTGTGGCGGCCGTGGATTCCGCCTTGGCACCGTTTCTCGGCGCTGGCTACGCGTCGATGCCGTTTCGGCGGGGGTGCCGGCGCCGCTTCGTAAAACGCGGGCCCGGGGAGGAGCGGACTCGTTTGGAGCGGGAAAGTCGGTCGGTCAGTTCGCGTCGTTCGAAGCCTCCGTGAACGGAAGGCGTGTGCTGACCACGTGAAGCCTGCGAGGATGGGAAAGACGCGTGCTGTCCCTCTGTAGCTTTCGTCGACTTTTTTTTAGTTGACTCCCTACTTCGTCCCGTCCCTCACGGCGCGGTTAAGCTGTCCACCGAGAAGTTAGACAGTTACTGCGCTATTCCCTCACTTCAGAAACCGCTAAATTAAAAAAAAACACACACACACAGGCAGTTACTGCGTCCGCATGATCATTTTTGGAGTGGAGAATACTTCGATGGAGGCGAAACGCAAAAAGGCGCCCGTGTGCTGTGCGATGCCAGTGCATGTTGATTCTTGAAGATCCCCAGGTGGTCGAAGTTATCTCGGAGCCTTACTCTGCGACGCCTGTAAATCACGTTAAAGAACCCCAGGTGGTCGAAATTTCCGGAGCCCTCCACTACGGCGTCTTTCATAGCCTTAGTCGCTTTGGGACGTTAAACCCCATAAACTAAACCAAACCAGCCTTTTTCTCTCTTATTTCACTATTTCACACCACCTTCCTGCTTTCCATCACTGCGCGGTTGAGGTGTCCGCCGAGAACTGAGGCATCTAGTGCGCCTTTCATTTGCTCAAAACCATTTTTTCCCGACCGTTCTCTTTTTCTATTTCGACTACGGCGCCTCTTTCTCTATTCTTTCTTTCACTCCCTTTCCCTCATGGCGTTGTTGAGGAGTTCACCCTCGGGACAGTTACAGCACCTTTCTTTTCTGCACGTTATAGCCAGCAAAGAGACACGCGTTGAGCGCACTTTGAGAAGCGTTACGTTAGCCTTGACGTTAGCCTTCCTACGGCAGCGCTAGTGGCTAGTGGGCCGAGGGATGCTTAAATTTTTTGTTTGTGTGTGTAGTATATCATGCATTCCCGGCTATGCAGTACTGCATAGCCCTGTGAGGTATTCACCGTCGTAATCAGCGAAGCCCCGTCACCAGCCGCTGTGGCGTATTGTTCCGGGAAATTACCGCAGCCTGTCACCCTGTCATCGCGAAGCCTTCAGTGAAAGCCAACTTCCGGTCCGTTCGCATTGCTCGTCATGCTGGTTACGCCCAGTACGGGAGAAATCAGGGAAAGTCCTCGGTGCCGACAGGGTGGTCACCAGTTACCGCTGTATTGCAACAGCCACGGACACGCTACCAGACCATAGCGAGCCCCCTTTCTAACTTCGTCACCGGTCGTGAATGAACCTACAGCACTTTCGACAGTGGTTCCCCATCTTTTACGTCCACTGTGGCCTAGCTGGGTGGTGTCTGAACAAAAAATGACCATCAGAGCGACGCGCATATGTTTTGCTGGCGATTCGTAGCTGCGTTTCTCCAAAAATTCCGTGGCTGACGATGTCGGCAGACAGTGAAAGAAATGCCATAGGTCTCAAGTTCAAGCGTAGCGCGGCATGGACGCATTTTACCAGAACGTCTTACCACAGCGATGTACTATAAGGGAGCACGGTATTCCTTTGCAACAGTAATCTCAGAAGGTAGGTGGTTCGACTGAAGGGTGTGGACATTCCGTGATAACTCCTCCAGGGATCCTGCAGTATCAGGGACGGGGGGGTTGATGCGTTTACTGCAGATAACATCTCCTGAATCTTATCAAGTCTTATTGATAAACGGCTTTCCACTGCATACACGGCGCTCCCCCTTACAGAAATTTTATTAGACAGTATATAGGCTACCTATAGAAAAATCGTATACACTAGTATGCAGGCGTTAGAAATCCTATAGACACTCTTGACAGTCTATAAACAGTCTATGGACTTATGGCCGTTCACGTTTAGTAATAAGGGAGTAATTACTCACTGACCATCCACTCAAGCGCAGCCGTACGGCTACAGAGGACAGCTATGCAGCTTTTTCAGAAACTTCGTAGTTAAAGAAAAATTCGTCCTTGTCCCGGGTTCGAACTCGGGACCACGGCTTCAGAGGAACAGTCGCTCTACCGATTGAGCCAACCGGGTTTGGCAGGGCGAGAGCGAATTGATCAACAACTCGAAGTGGGAACGGTGTTGGTTTCCGAAAAAAAAAAAAAAAACTTTATAGCTTTCCTTTGTAGCCGTATGGCTGCGCTTTGGTGGATGCCAATGAGTAATTTGCTCCATTATTACAAATCTACTCCTATTTGGGTTTTCCCTAAACATTTGGCCAACACTTTCAGTAACTTCTTTTTATTGACTATGCATAGTAGACAAAAGGAAGTATCTATAGGAAGGCAGTAGAGTCTACACGAAGTCTATAAACAGTCTATAGACCTTTGCTACAAGGGCCCGTTGCTAGTAGCCGTGTTATCGCTTGTGTAGAAAGTCGACCGACTGTCGGCAGTTGTCACCAACGCGCCCACGAGGCAAGCAAAAGAAATAAAAAACAAAAAGCCGTCGTGTGCGTTCGCCCGAATCCAACACGTGCGAACGTGGTTTTGTTTTGTTGTCGGTTCGTGACGCAGCGGCTCCGCCTCCGCAGCTGGCTTCCCGTGGAGCGCGTGCATTGTGCGACGTACCGCCGTTCAGGCGGTGGCTAAACTGTCCGCACGTGTCCGGCGTGCACGCGTCGACGCTTTGCCCACGCTTTAAAAAAGTACACAAAAGAAAAACAGACGCGATGCCTGTGCAGCGCGCGAAAGACGTTATCTCGCTTCAGCCTGCGCGCCGTGTTTCGAATTTTTTTTTTGTAACCTTGCGCTCTTGTTTCGTGACACCCCCCCCCCCCCTTCGTCTTTGTTTCTGCGCCTGCTGGCGGCAGGCGAGAATAGCGTTAACGTGCTCACGCGTCCGCGCCGCTGTTAATTGATTTTTGAACTAGGTTACGTTAAGTTGTGGCGAAAGGAAGGACGCCTCAGCGACTGGCTCGCCCTGGTAAAACTGGGTACGGTGAGCTACACCCTATAACCCGATACAACTCAAGAGAAAAGCAGCGAACACTCCCTCAAAGAAGGCCCTCTAGCCAGTGGCGTCGACTGGTTGTCATGGCCCCTTTGTTGATCCGGATAATCCGGGGTTAATCCTCTTGCTCTGCAGCCAGCCCCCTGCGGCGTCAGGCTTAGCAAGCGCTAGGCAATTTACCGCGACGTTAATGATAGTCGGATTGCGCCTTTGGCTGGAGTAGTCTAGACTATACGGCCTCCTTTGAGGGGCATTTGAGGCTTAAGCTCGCGACTATAAGTTAAGTATGCCTCGGGACTGTGAGGAATATTAGGAACGTGGAATAATGTTTGAGTGAAGGAAGATGTGGAGAGTAATATTTTAGTGTAAATTCTTCAGAAATGGAGTGTATGCGGACTGATGACGTTATAGCAAAATGTGCGATACAGCGAATATCTCTCGCTGTGCAACCCTCTCTTCGCTAACCTCAGTAGAGTCACAGTAAGCCTGTTGAAAGAAACAGTTAATGATTAATAGGGCGTTTGACGCACGTGCGCTGAGGTCGAGTAGCGTTTCCGGAGTCAGTGCAAAGGATAGCGGGAAAATCGTCCGCTAACTGCCTCCGGTTCGAATTTTCCCAAACCGCTTGCCTGTTTCATCCCGGCCGCCGTACGTGCTGGCCCTCGCTCACGAATTTGTGCCGCGAAATGGCTGACTGCTGCATCGTCGCAAGATCAGCGCCTTCTGCGCATGAACTGAGCACAGAAGTGGACAGTCAGGGAAAGGTAAGCGCTTGCTGCCTTATAGGCTGACGTGAGCTGGATCCATTTTAACGTACCAGTCATTATACACATATTCGAATAGGCCATATAGTTACCATATATATACATTTTAACCTCGTTATAACGAAGTTCAATGGGCCCGGCAATTGCTTCGTTGTAGCCGTAGCTTCGTTATAGCCCGTGTTGACCGAGATTAAAGGGGAATCTTCACTCCTTCGTTGTATCCATTATTTCGTTATAAACCGTTTCATTATAGAGAGTGTTCGACAATGATCCCTTGCGTTGTGTCCGGAAACGCGTTTCACCCATTTTCACGAGTTTAGCGCGCGTGATTCGCGTGTTCTAAGAGGCGAAGTTGCCGACATAGCGACGCGCTTTCAAGCGGGGCGCCTCGCTCCGGAGTGAACTCGATGTTGCATAACGAAATGGATGCTTTAGCGATAAATTTGCTCTGTCTTTAACTTCGTTCGATGATGCTCCTAGGCCTAACGAGAAGCGTCGGTGTGTGGAGAAAAAATATTCAGTTTGTAGAATAGAGATGGCACCACTGTCCGTCAAATTTAAGAGGGAGTAATTACTGATTGACATCCACCCGAGCGCAGCCGTACGGCTACAGAGGAAAGCTATGCAGCTTTCGCAGAAACTTCTTAAAGAAACATTCGTCCTGGTCCGGGGTTCGAGCCCAGGACCACCGCTTCACCAGAGCAGTCGCTCTACCAACTGAGCTAACCGGGACGGCAAGTTTATGGTAGGGTGAGAGCGAATTGACCACTAACTCGAAATGGGAACAGTGTTGGTCAAATGTTTTAGGGGAAGCCCCGAGTGCGGAGTAGATCTGTAATAAGGGAGTAATTACTTACTGGCATCCACCCAAGTGCAGCCATGCGGCTAGCCTAGTGTTGTTGATCAGTCCGCTCTCACCCTACCATATATGCTAGCCGGCCCCGTATGCTCACTTGGTCCGGGGTTCGAACCCCGGACCAGGAAGACTTTCTTCAACTAGGAAGTTTCTGTTGCAGCTGTATAGCTTTCCTTTGTAGCCGTATGGCTGCGCATCGGTAGATGCCAATGAGTAATTACTCCGTTATTACAAATCTACTTCATCTTGGGGGATTCCCCTAAAACATTTGTCCGTCAAGTTGTTGCGTGCATGTTTTGCTTGCGGACGTTTAACTAAGAGTACGGATGTGACGCAGAGCGCAACGACTTGCAAAATGGTTGCGTTTAGCGTGCGTCGGGGAAGGTTTATGAAGGCACCACGAGAAGTTCAAGGTATGAACTTTATTCGCAGAAAAAATAAAGTGAAAAGAAGGGTATGTGCAACCGTGGTTTTGCTGGAACAACTTCTCAATCGCCGGCAGACGGGCAGTTGCGCCCCTACCCTTTCCCTCCTCGATTTCCCTTTAGTCCGCCTCTGGGCAACGTTAAGGTACTGCAGAAAAAGGCGCGGAATAGAGAAATACTCGAGTTACCGATATCCTTTAGCACTAACCAAAAAGAGGCGGATATCGATTCAGCCGGAGCGCATATAACGTCGAGAACGACCCGATAAGTGAGAAAACATATTAGGGAGGGGGGGGGGGGGGGTCTATTAGAGCCACGGAGTTCGCACCTTCGGAAACAAAAAGCCGATGGTCAGGTTAGGTGGACGGGTATGAATAAAAAGAAAGGCGCTGTAACTATATCACTTCGGGCGGGCACCTACACCGCGCCCCGAGGGTAGAGATTGAAAAGGTAGAGACCAAGGGATGCACTGGTTAGGTTGCGCTAGGTTAGCCTGTCAAGGAATAGAAGGCGCGGTAATTTTTCTTGGCGTCGAGGCGCGAACCGCGCCTTGAGGCGAGAGGGGTGAAGGAGTGGGAGAGAACGGAATGGGCTCAGACACGTACACGGCATGCGCCACTCGCAGCATGGAGGAAGAAAAACTAGGAGGGACCATGACGTCACAATCTTGAAGCCCAGTCATAAAAAATATAATGGAAAGCATCATGGGAAATAGGCCCTCACGTGACAAGGCAGTGGTAGCTCTTAGCTGGATTTCGGTTTCGGTTTCGCTCTCTCGCTGTACGAGCAACTACGCGACCATCTGCTTGCGTTCACTAGACAGTTTTAGCTGAGCGTTTTTACGGCCAGCGGAGAGGAGCGGACGAGCGCGGACGCCACTGCGCATGCGCACGTCGCTGGGCCGGACAGCGTTTTTACGGAGCGAAGCTTACGCCCGCTGGGAAGCCCTCTCCAGCGGAGCGGTAGGCAGCGCGCGAGCGTGCGTAAGAGCGCGCGGGCGTGTATGGGTATTCAAGATGGCAGCCTCTTGTGTACATATGAAACGCAACATTTACCCAATAAATAACTAAAAACACAGAATCTACCTTTACTAAATAGTATCAGCGCATTATATAGCTGGCTTTATTGATATTATTTTCACTCTAACTCGAATTGTGACCTATAGGTGGAGCAGCAGAGCAATTCGACTCTAGTCAACACCCTCTAGACTAGGAAAGGCCTCTCTGCTCCTCCGTGACGTCATCACACTACGACGGCCGCCGGAGTTCGTGTTCATGAAGGGACGCAGCGGCGCGCTCGTTCGTTCTTGTGTAACTGCAGCGCTACGTGAAATCTTCCTATGAAGATTTTGGTCCCATGATTTAATGCTGGCGTATATGTATGATGTCATTTCCGGTTCACAGTCCGCGGTGAATAGGTTTAAAAATTGAAAATTAGCGGTTTCCGGATTATGAATTGGCTATTCATTATCGTTTACTAACGCCTAATATTGCCTGAAAGTCTGCACACTTTTTTTTCTGCGGGGCATTGATATTCCGCTGAGCGTTCAATATATCTTTATTTTTGTTAATAGCTCGTTGCATGACGCGGACTTAGCAATTATTTTCGGGCAAAAATTGAACCGTGTGGTATATCACCTAGAGCCGACTGTTTGCCAGGAATCTGACTCCTGTTTGTAACCTTTTCTTTCAAACCAACACTCACCCTCCCTCCACAAACACGCACAAAAAAACTTTGCCATAAGTTATGGCTCTCAGAACAGCTTACAGCTCCATGCATGGCATCTGAACTGATCGACTGAGCAGATGCCTTTCTATTTTATAATATTGAAGCAAGCTGTGTTACATACGAAGGATATATTTATTAAGAATTACTTGCAGCTGGGCTTGTTGGTGCGTATTAGTGAAAGAAAGAGATGAGAGCGCCAAATGGCAGCACGGACGAGTAACGGAACAGGACGAGGGCTGCACTTTCAACTGTATTTATGCAAGGAAGAGCGTTTATATATAGCCTCTTCCCTTATCCATGCTCTTAATCGCAGTTGGATGCGTTTCCCAGATATCTTTATTACAGAGTACAAGTATTCAAAAAATTTTCAGAGGTGTGTAACACAAGAAGTTAGAACAGTCAAGATTTCAAAGTGTTAAGCTTCCGTTTTTGAGCAACTTTTGCTTGCACAAGACTGTCGTTCCTATTTTTACAATAGTTTTTCAGTAGAATGTTTGTTGCAGCGGTGAGAATGTGATGCATGACCAACTGAGGACTATGACCTTTTTCACATTCGTCGAAACTGTCACAGTCTTTTATCAGGTTGGTAGCCAGTGTGAAAAGGACTTGCCTTTGGTTCGCTAGAGAATGGAAGTGCACAGCATACTTTTCACTTCGCAGCTTGTCCAGGACAATTTCAGCAGTCATTACGGCATTCACAACTCCAGGTTGGGGGAACTTGAGCCCCCCGCGATTCATGTTCGCTATAATTTCTGCATTTTCAATTATAATGTCCTCATCTTCGACCAAATTTGCTCGGCAAGCAGTGCATGCAAGTTTTTTGAGTGCAGCATGGGCGCAGTATCCGGCCACGTATGTTATGGCTGGAAGATTTTCTGCCTTCATTTCGAAGTCCTTGTCATTTACTTCAATGCTGAACCTCTGTAGAATCGCCTCATCAAAGCTGACAGCAGGTGCCCCTGAATCCATGTCTGGAAGCGCCAGGGCTCCTTGTAGGCGGAGCTTGCGTTCGGATTCGAACACTTGTCTGATGGACACGTGGTATTGCGACCCGGAAAGCTGCCTATACTTGCCAAATCTTTCCTCCAAGCAATCTGTCTGGAACTTCCCCAGAAGCACGTAGTCAAATCCCAGGTCTTCAAGGCAATAGTTTATTATCTTGACCAGGGCTTCCGTAGTGAGACGCAAGGCACTGTGGGTCTCCCGAGTGAGAATTCCATTGTCAAACTTCAAACTCTCCCAGAGGTCAAGCCATTGCATGATGGTTTGAAGGAATTCAACTTGTGGACACAGCTTTTCTGCAATAGGAGTCTGCAGGTCATCACGAAGCCGGCGTCCTTTGCTGGGCGACTTCACATTAACAATCCGCCACCAGGTTTCGACAACCTTCAAATATTCCGCTGTTCCAGCTGCATGCTGCAGTGCATAGCGTTGACCGCATGTTTCTAGAGCAGCTATGGTTGATACGTTGAACACTTTCAGTGCAAGCTTCACATTTTGCCTTTCCATATTAGATGGATTGAGGGCCTTTACCGACAGTGTTGGAGCAGCCTTGATAAGGTGGTCTCGTTCTTTTAGGTGGAGATCACGGAGGGTCTTGAACGAAGCAGTGATAATTTTTGGGTTGGAGTTCAAATTCATAAGTGAAGGAAAAAACATGCAGGTTCCATGGTTCTTTTGGTTGATCCAGTTGTTCCGAATACATTTCAACAAGTGAACAGGGTCAATAACAAAAAAAAGAGGACGAGTGGGATCTGATGGGTGAGGATAGGAGCTGCTGACTTTTGATGACAATCCAAAGAGAGACATTGTTTTGCGATTGATAGAGTTGTTATCTGTGATGACTGCAATGATGCGAAGCCCAACCTTTTCAAGCTCATTTATGATTCTGCGAAGAACAGTGTTCAGCTGTTGAGCATTGATTTGTTCAACTGGCAAAATGTGAACAACACTTTTTTGCGATGACAGGAGGCTTTGAATCATAAAGACATGAGCTGTCTTTGCTGCATTTGTAGTGTTGCTGGCAGTGCCGACAATCGTGCCACCCTTATAATCAAAATATGCCTGTAGATGGATCTCATCCATCATGAGAACCACTGACTTCTCATGATCCTTCATTGCACTCGCGAGCTTTCTTGCATAAAGCAGGAAAGAAACATCCTGCTGCTCAGCTGCTGGATTTACCACATATGCATTGCATACACGCCTAATCGTGGACTCATGCGGCAATGTGAGACCTCCGTAGTTACGCAAGTACCTATAAGCATGAGGAGAGATAGTAAATAGAAGGCTGGAAAATACCAACAGCTCTGAAGAGTAGCGGGGTGACTTGCTTAAAAGGAGAAAGACTTGTTCCTTTAAAAATGACAAAGCATCTTGCCGATCTTCGTCTTGCATTTCTTGATTTGTTGCATCTTCAAGAAGAGATAGCACGAGCTTCAATATGCAACCAGTCCTGTCTTCAGGTTTGCGGAAGGCAGGATTCTTATCAGAGCTCTCAACAGCATCCAGCAGACCTGTTAAGCACCGAATATCATTCACAGTTTTTGGAATTATCTCCACGCCATCAAGTTTGGTGACCTCGACATCATGAAAATACAGCTTTAGAGAGAGGTCCTCGGTGACTTTAACTGACTTTTTGATTGCTGGGGCACCATCGACAGTCAGATTGAGGAAGAGTATAAAGTCATGCTGGTAAACAACCGTCCAGAATTTAGAGACCTTGATACACGGTATGCATTTCAACAGCGCCTGAAAGTTGTCAATTTTGTTTCTGTCCTCTTCCGCCTGGTGTGCTTCAATAGACAAGTTGATGGCATCTTGTAACGCAGTTGCCTCTCGGCGCGTCCTCTTTTCATCTGGGGCCTCTCGAGACGTGCTTGCATTTGGGGCAGAAAGATATGCCGGGCAGTCGGGAAGTATGCTTGGAACAGCATCAGGTCGTAACCGTACGAGCTTCAGCGCCACTTCAATTACTTTTCCGGTCTTTGCATCCGTGTAGCTTGTTCTATTTAGTATGTCGGACGGTTTAAAGTGGCGCTCGCAGACCTGGGATAAGAAAAAAGCAAATACAGTAAAAGCTCTACAACCTGAAGTTGAAGACAGGTGCATGACAGTGCGAGAGAAATTTCTATAAATGTCGTGTGAACTGAATGTCAGCAATACTATTTCGCTATGACTTTACAGATTTACCGGGTCCAAAATAGGCAGCACTACGGAATTATCTCGCAACACGCTGCCCGCAGCGCTTTCAATGCAACGGAGGGAGACGTAACCACGACAGTCAAAGGAATGTTTCCTTACCACCGACCGCTTTCCTGGAGTGAAGTCCACACGGTGGATAGCTTTAATCCATTGAGCTCTTCTTGCTTGGTCCGAAGGGAAGGTGAAAACTCGCACACGCTCACCACCATCATAGTTCCCGCGGCACCGCGGTACGCAACAATGCCCAGGCATTATCACAGCCTGCACACTAGACACACACCTCCTGGCACCGATGTACTTCCTCGTCGTTACCGTACATGTGGTAATTCTGAAACAGCGTTGAGTTTCGTGACACAAGCTGCACGAAAAAAAAAAAGAAACGCAGAAACTCGAACACGTGCAACAACGTTCACGAAATGAAGGAACCACTGATGTTTACCGCAGTGTGAACGCATTTTCCAGTCGAGCACTCCGCACGAATACGAAAAAGTATAACAAAACAACGTAAAAAAAAGCAATATTACGTTCCAAAATAAGCGGTTCAACAAAAAGTATAAATTTTTTACAAAATAATATTTTTATTTTTGGAGCACAGCAGTAATAAAAGCATCAAAATGTTTTCTTAAATTCGATACTTCGGCTGGTACTGCTCCGCGCACGTGTTGTTGCACCATGTTGCACCAAGATCACCGAGACCGGTTGGAGAAAGTGGGGGCACGACGGCCTCCCCTCGAAAGCACCGAGAGCTGGTCCGTCGTAGTGTGATGACGTAGCCACACAAGAGAGGAGGATATGGAGAGGCCTTAGCTAGTCTAGAGGGTGTTGCTCTAGTCCGCTCGAGAGGACGAGCGATCCGCCCGGCTAAAACAGTTTTCTCATGCGCCTCTACGCTGGTGTATCCGCTCGCCCGCTCCGCCCCGCTGGCCGTAAAAACGCTCAGCTAAAACTGCCTACTGACGGCTCCGTGGTGAGCGCAAACTGCTCGCTCGCCGCAGCGGCCACCATCCCCGAGCGACGCGTGCGCTGACTGCGGCGCAGTGGAGACACTTGGAGCACGTGCTCCTTCGCTGTGCCGCTTCTGCAGTGCCGCGTCGCGAGATTCTCGCGGCCTGCATGGCGCTGGGAATCGTCCCGGACAGTCTCGAAGCGCTCCTGTGGCCGCGCGGCACTGCGCGCACCCGTGATATTCTAGCCTCTATACCCGTGACAAAACAGTGGTGAGCCTCTGTGCGTTCATCGAACAGGCGGGCTTGACTTCCCGCTCGCTCTTCGCCAGGTAGTGCACGCGTGACACGAACGCTCCGTGGGTGCTACCTCCGACGGTATACGCGGCCGGGCGCCCCACCCCGGCCGCTAGTGCAGTATGCCGCGCGCGCGATTAGTCCGAGACAGGACGCTACGAGCGCGCGGCTATGTATACATACAGTTTACTTCTTTTTGTAAGTGATTGTGCGCAGTGGCCGGGAGACCCCGCGCAGGGGCAGACGTAAAGCCGCCGGCACTCTCTCTCGACAGCGAGAGAGAGAGAAATACTTCACTGCTGAATTTCACGTCGGAACCGCCTATGTGCGCGCGCGTATTCGGCACGACTTGTGCCTTGAGAATAGCGGAGAACGGAGGGCCCATGGGCGGGCCGAAGTCCGCCTGCCCGAGAAATAGAATCTTGCGCAGCGCGCCGGAGCGCTCGTTCAACACGTCCGTCCGCCGTGAGCGCTCTGGAAGCCGCTGCACCCTTTTTTAGAGGCTCGTTTCTTCGCCTACTCTCGAGTTCTCCGCTCATAGCATGCGCTGAAATAAACGCTCCGTATGTGTATAACGACGAAAGGAATTCCTCTCCATTCTCTTTATGAACCACAGTTGAACAGTGACGAGGTCGCGGCCGCACCCTTTGATGAAAAGTTTACCCGCAGTTTTCTACAGTGCACCCAAAAACTCAAGAGTGTAATCAACAGAGACGCGGAGCCTTCAGACAACCTCGAGCTCGGTACGCATTCCGCCAAAGCGCTGCGCTGCGCTACTTCGGAGCACGGACGTTCACTAAAAAGCGCCGCTGGCTGGCAGTCTGGTAACCGTGGAGGAGGGCCTATTTCCCATGAGTCAGTGCGCAAAAGGGCCCTCGGCAGTGGCGTCAGAGGAGGATGGCTTGCAGAGGCTGAGCGCACTCCCTCCTAGTTTTTTTACCTCCACGACTCGCAGTCTGGGACGCGAGTGCATGGGTGGGCGTACAGGAGCACTTGTGCCTGGAGGCAGCAGTAGTCACTTATAGTTGGGCGTACGCAGTAATCTTGCGTACGCATCGCTCATTGCGTTGCATACGCTGTAAATGGCGCAAACACGACATTTTAGCTTGCTGTGCCGTAGCGTCCGTCAGGTTTACGTCCAAAAAGTGGCGCCATCTAGTCGCAAGAAGTCAAATCACATCAACACTGGGTAGAAGAAATTTTTTATCGGTAATTATTGACAACAAGGGTGGGTGCATTGCGAGCCTTTGTTTTCTTTTTTTTTCGTTCCAACAATTATACAAATAGAAGAAAATGTAACGACTGACTAAAAGCTGGAGAACTTAGCCCAGGTGTCGTTGCTACGAGGAAAACACGCTGCACGTAGGCCTAAGAGCTTGAAAATCGCCAGATTATCGAAGAACAGCGGCTGGATCTCGCTTATACCCCTATGTTTGGGCGAGAGTGTGCGAAATAAAAGTGAATCGCTACCATTTCAAGCGAGCTATCGCGTCGAAGAATACAGTGACGACATGTATTTATTCCGAAGCGGGCGGGCTGTGCGCCGCCATCTTGTTAGGGCATCCCGTAACGTGCCCGTAGCGCTCGCACGTATGGTTTGTAGTGTGCGTACGTCCGAAAGGCGCGGTGAAATAGCGTTCTGCGCATTCGTTACCCGTAGAGTCGCTGCGTGAGCTGGTTCACTGTGTACGCCCGACTAATAGTGTCTAGTGTCGCAATTACTCAGCGTGCGTCAGGACCGGTAAACCGCCATTTATAAAGAGAGCTGGGAGGGAGAGGTTGCCGTCCGGGGTCTCCCCGCATTGGGGCCGAGGCTGGTGATTCAGCCGCGGTTTCGCCGCTGACCCGCGAGGTTTTTCCCTCTGTTCGATGGAGGACTCGTCAGCGGCTGCCTACTCCCGGCTGTTCAACGCCTGCGAAAGTCCGTTACGACTGCTTCCGTCTTCTTTTCCTCCATGTGGGCCGCTAAACTCGGAACACGAATACGCCTATATGGGAGTGAAAAGGGAGAAATCTGTTTCCTGGCTCACTCCCTTTTATAAAAGGGGGGTAAGCTCTTATCTGGCGCACTCCCTTTCAACTCCTTTTTGTTTACAGTGTAGTGCATGGAGAAGAGTGATAGGTGATATGCTTTTTTTTTTTTTACACCATGTGCTCCGTTAGCTTGGTGGTTGAGATTTCGCGCGACGTTTTAAGCTGTGAAAGGCGCCCCTGTAACGGCGCCAGCAGCAAACACAAGTAACTGTGATGGACGGGACACCGCGTCAGTTGAAAGTGTGTTTTATTGGATCGCCACTTGCGCTTACGTGCGTGCAATCACGCAGTCAGCGCATGCGCATTGCCGGTCGTCATTTCATCTATAATGTATATATATATATATAAAAAAAACGATTGGTAAAAAGTAACACCACCGTATACATGAACTAAAAAGTAGAACGTTACAACAAAGTGGTACAGAAGCCTCGCTTAGGCATCGGTTTGCGTTTTTGGTGTACCGAAATAGTTACAACAAATACACTCGTGCTATTGCATTGCTAATTCGCTACTTCCCCGGTTTTCGAGGACGTCGCCGTGCCTACGTGATAGACGGCGACTGCTATACGCAGTACCCTTACTGCCCCAGTGCAGAGTAGAAAACAGGAACATTCCCCCCTCCCCCCCCCCCTCTCTCCTCTCTTTGTCTCTCTCATTCAGCGTTTAATATTTGCATCGTGAGCGACAAACATTGTTCAGCACAGAAACAAAGAATCACTATTTCCGGTGTTACAAGCCTCACCTGCAGGTGTATAGTCTGCGGGGCAATTTTCTGAATGAAAAGAAAGAAATAATTCCTAGATTATCCGAACCCTTAAATAGTCCTCACCGGGTAGCTATAGTAACGGTGGCCATTTCGTCGTTTACTGGGTGATATCGAAAAATAAAATGCGGTAGCGTCTTTAGACTGTGGGCAAAATTCAAAATTTCAGCACTTAAAATAGCATAGGATGTGTGCCAGAACTTACGGTACCTGAAGGCAGCCGGGTTCCAGCATTTGCCTGGTCTAATCGTACGCTTCAGCAGCGAACTGGAACTGTGCCCGGAGTGTGCCTCATGGCAGTGCAGCTGTAGGGAGGAGACGTTTTCTTGGAACGTATTGCAGCGACCATTCGTTGCACAGACAAGGACGCTAGCTGGGTCCGCATTCGATGACATGCGCGAGAACGCCGGCACTTAGCGATGTTTCGGACTCACTATAGTCGGGTACAACTCAAGAACGCAGCGCCTTTTCCCCGTCAAAGGGCCCCCCCCCCCCTCCAGCCAATGGCGTCGGCCGATTCACATGAGCCTGGTAGCGTGACAATGCAGGGACTGGCGCCACAATGAGAAGAGGCGTCTATCTCGACCATAGTGAGAAGGGAGTATCCCCTTTCATCTGCCACTCCGTGCTTTGTCACACTAGCAGGGTCATGAGAGTCGGCCGACGCCATTGGCTGGAATGGAGTCATTTATAGGGGCAAAGCCGCTGGGTTCTTGAGTTGTATCCGACTGCAGTGCTGACCAAGCTGAAAGGGGCACTGAGGGCAACACCATCCAAGTTTTGATTTTGGTAAAAATGGATTCTGGGGTTCTTCTTGACGGGTATGCATATGTAGCCACGTTTACGTGAATGCGACAGGAGCACATCGTATCAACCTTCTCGCCTAATGTGGTCATGTAGACAGGGAAAATTCGACAGGAGAGCGGAGCTAGGAGGTTTTGCCGGAGCGCGTCGCGCTAATCCGCCAGGCAGGGGTCGATCGAGGGCAAGTCGATTTCTGTGGTGAATGCAGACAGCTTTGGAGGCTTCCTTCCTCTTCCCTGGGGTGGCTATACAATACCCCCTCAGTCGGATAACGAAGTAGACCACGCTCAAGATGGGAGCCGCTGGCGTCCTCCGCCGCGCGCACTGGGCGACGGGGCACTCTCCCAACTGACTTGATGCAGTGCATGTAAACGATGGCGTGTCGGCTCCTCAAGATCTAGGAAATACGATGCGCCACCGTCGTATATATAAGCCGCGTTTACGTGAATGAGACAGAAGTTGACTCCAATTTACCTTTTGAGGGGAAGTGCAAAAACGTCGAGAAAGAGAGTAGAAGACGAGTCTCGCCTTTCCTTCTCAAAACCTGCTCTTTCCCTCAGAAGGCTGAGTGGGGTCGACTTCTGTCGCATTCTTGTAACCGAGGCAATGTAAACGCGGCTCATGTTTTTTTTTGCCGGCAGGGGGGTGAAAACTTTTATTAAGAATGTACAGGAAGTATGTTTGTATCAGCCCGTAAGGGACCGATCCTTACAAACACTTGGTGGAGGTCCCTAGTATGGGACCCCAGTGGCGGTGGCCGCCGCCCGGGCGCGCCCGACTAAGGCTTGTTGGGCCTGTAAGTCGTGGCAGCCGAGCAGCAGAGGACGCGTTTGTTGCCGAGAAAGTAGCCTTTCAATTTTTTTCCTGCCACTTGATTCAAACTTGTGACGTCTTCACCGAAAAGGACCCAGTGATCACCGATAAAAATTAATGGCGGTGCAGCGTAGCCTCCGGGATCTGCGACAAAATTACTGTCGACGCACCGCAGTTTACTTGCGAATTCTGCCGGGGTTGGCGACACCTGTATTGCATTTTTTTTACTATTCTGGCTTATAACGGTTCTATTTTTGATGAAAGCAGGACTAGAAGACAAATTCAATCTGTCCTTGGTTTCCCTTTGAAAGGGCGCGGACGTCGAATTTTGGTTGGGCGTTCTTTCTTTGGTATGGTGCGCGACTCTTTGTGAACTATACGTTGGGCACCACATACCACGTGAAATTCGTTTACTCCCGGTAAGTTATCCGTGACCGAATTTCTTCTTCCATGTTGGCTCTGTATCAGTTCCCTCAGTCGAACTGAGGTTGTGACGTCACAAGTAGGAATGAGATCACGTGTGCCACATCGCAGTATAACATTTGCGTTGAACTCATTCACTCCAGCCCTTGCTGTAGTCTGCCCCAGGAGCCGAGATTTGTGACAATTCCATTGAAAAAAAAAGAAGAAAAACATTTGTATTGCAGTTTAGGGTCTCACGTGATATCGAAACCTACTTGTGACGTCACAACCAGCGGTCGGCTGCTCTAACCGAAACTGTGCCCTGCAAGAAATTCAGTTGGCTTATTACCGGCCGTAGGCGCATTACACATGGTGACCCATGTTTATTTTTGCCTCACGCATTATTAAATAAGAGAGGAGAAAAAAAGAACACGGATGCTGGAATCGCCGAGCAGCTCGATCCGACGCGACCTCTGATTCGATTACCGCGCATCGCAGGCTGCGTTCGGCGTTGGGGACGAATCCGATTCGCGCTGGTGCTCAGGTGACGGGAGCGTAGCCTATTAGTCGGTTTCTGCCCGGCGATAATGGCAGCTGACAGCTCGAAACAAAGGACAATGGTGAAGAAAGCGACGGGTTGGGCCATCCTTTGACGTCATCGCGTACTCCTAGCGGTTCCTATCCTTATGCTTGCTTTTATTTTGACTCGACGGCACCCCCGTCGTCATGCTGGCGGTCGAGGACGCAGGGCGGTTCTTTCAACGCTTGAAGAGGGAGCACACGGTGGTGACTGCTACGTGACCCTACCAAAATGAGCAACGGCGTGAGCGGAAAGTTTTGGGATAACACGGTCAGTATTCCTTGCCGGTTCCTTTCACGGTTCGCGCGATTTTGCCCCTCCACCGTCTGTTCTCTGGCCGCTATGTCGTCACGGCTGGTAACCAGCGAGAAACGTCGTTCGTAGGCTCTCATATCAAAGCCGGAGTGGCGACGTAGCGTGAAGTTGTATCCGGAAACGATTGGCCTTGTTTATGGGTGGTTTAACGTCCAAAAGCGACTCAGGCTATGAGGGACGCCGTAGGGAAGGACTCCGGGTAATTTAGACCTTCTGGGGTTCTTTGACATACGCGCTGACATCGCATAGTACACGGGCCTCTCTAACATTTCGCCTCGATCAGAATGCCACCGCCGCAAAATTATATCTCCACAGAATTTTAGTAAGAATTCGATTGGTGGAATTGGTGGTGGAGAAAGCAATTAGTTAGCCAATTCGATAGCAGAAACGCGTCTCTTGTAAACAGCTTTTTTTTTTTTTTTTTCAGTTTCGAGTAGGGGAGCTGAAAACGTGTCGTGAAAAAAAAAAAAAAGCTGTCAGTGACCCCAGCTTGCCGAGCGATGCTGAGTCGGCGAGTCCGCGTTGTAGTGATACCGGCTCCAATCTGCAGCGCTATCTCGCGGACGATCTTTTTTTTTTTTATCGAGCCTGGTTGTTTCGTAGCTATCCGCCTGCGACCCTGTCTAAAGAGGGTGCCGGCATTGACGTCACGGTGACGGGCCGTCGAGCTGTGCTCGCCCAGAGAGCTGTCACGCTGACGGAGAGAGAGGGCTGTCGTCGCCTGCAGCGGCAGTGTTCTTCTCTGTTTTTTTCTTTTTTTTTTTAATGCGAGAGCATTGCTAGTGCCTTTGAGGGAAAAGCTGGCGGCGTATGTGTGTTCGCGTACTCGCAGGTGGCACAGAAAATGCCAGCGATGGCAGGAAAGATTGGGTGACGTCATCAAGCGGCCGTATGACGCACACAGCAAGTCGGGCGCCGCCACTGCAGACAGTCATATGCCTGTCATTGATGTATATATACACTCGCCTCTGGTCGATCTTCATGTGGCGCCAGTTTTCCCGACATTCGTCCAAAAATTGTGACGCAACCGTTATTTGTCGTACAGCGTTTCGGGCGGTGTCATACGATTTCCATTGCATATAGCTTACACGTAGTTGATATCCCCTCTGGATCTCGTGGAGGGAATTGGGTTGAAGATGATTGTTGTAGGATGCTTGTCGTCTTGCAGATTCGAATTGCTCAATCACATTGAATAATGGAATTGAGTGGGCGAGTTGGTTTTCCATCTTTCCAGCGCTTTCACTGTCAAGATCAATCACATTGTAAGAGGACACTTCTGGAGAGATTAACTTTTTATAACAATTAAAAGCAGAAAGGAAGATACAAGCAAGGAGAAAACATATTTACACTTGACTCGCTCGACGTGACGAAACCAGCCCTCGGTCCTGCCGAAACAGCTGGTTTTAAACCCTATGTCCCCGCCCTCGGTGGGGAGAATAACCAATCACCTAACTGCACAGACATCCACCCAATAAATTATTGGGGAAAGGAAAACATCACCAATCAACAATTCGGAAAGGAGAACACAACCAATCAATGATTGGGGAAAGAAGGTAATTCATCGCGACAAACACTGTACACATATGTACACTTTCTACCATCACGATTTTGGAGAATTATGCTTTCCTGCTGCGAGCTTCGCGAACACTCTCACTTTCCCAACGTCCGCTTGACCCAACTTCAAGGAAAGTCACTTCAACCCATCTTTTCAGCATCGTCGCTCCTCATGCTTGCAGCTAGCGTGACAATATCCTGTTGACTGCGCTTCAAGCTGTCAACGCACGCCGCTGCAGACATGGGACAAAAAGCCACGCACTGTGACGCGGGTCCGCCCAGTCCGCCTCGCCACAAGCACGTGCACACAGGATGCGACCTAATGAATCCGTCCCTGAAGGGAGTTTGACCTTTCCCGTGATACTCCGCAATCCGGCGCCCCCCTTATCCCGCCGGGTCGAGTTATGACTCACCCCCTTCTCTGCGGTTGTGCGTAGGGCCCAAGAAAACGAACGTAATGGGCATTCCACTAACGCGAATCGGATGCGGCAAATAATGTACAGCACCGCGAACTTCACTCACGTGTTTGTCAAGTTGGAGGCTAGCTTGCAAGAGGGATTCGAACCTACGGCATACGCGCCTTCAATTGTATGTCTTCCCATACTTTCGTGTCAAAAGTGTGACGCAACCGCGTTCCTCGTACGGCGTTCCGATGGTGTCACACACAGACTCTTTGAAAAGAGCTTTAATGCATGTTCAAATATTGCGCATAAACAAACAGTGCATCAGGGGCTATAATGCTTTCGCATTCCCACACCTAAGCAGTCGTAAGTGTATCTGCCTGTTTTTTTTTTTTTTTGCTATGCACTTGCATTCGAAACGGGCTTGACTGAAACTCCTTCAGATAGATGCTGTCGGAGAGAGAGAGTGAAAGAAAAGAAAAGCATTCGGGAAGCTAGAACAAATTAAAAAAAAAGCGTAGGTGTCGCCACCGCCGGCCCCTTTTGCAAGCGAACTGCGGAGTCGTGAAGACTTGCGTGCGGATCCAGGACGTTAGGCTACACCGCCGTTATCGTTCAAGCGGTCATCCAATTTTCGGATATTTTTAGATGCGATGTTCTCGGAAGTGACTGCGTCTTTTAGTGTCGGACAAGCATCAGCAAAGCCAGGAAGAACCGTGGAATGGATTTTTACTTAGAACATGAACTGGATGGCATCTTGCCCTCAAGATGCTATAAAAAAAAAAAGATAACAAAAGAAAACACTGAGACACCTAATTTCATTATGCGTTATCAGTGCGATAGCATTCGAAGCTGTTGGTGCCTTCGCCGGAAGTGATTGGCGGGGCAGGTGGTGCCGTCGCGTCCCTTCGGCCTATGGGTTATCTCCGCTGTGGCAACGTCAATGATGACGTCACTGGTCGCCAACTAGTCCGGATTTTTTTTTTTTTTTTTGTGGACGGTCGCCGCCGACATTGTGCTCCGGTGAGATTTCTACGTCACGACATAAAACGAGGCGCGCTCGTAAGCAGATTTGTGTGCCCTGGAAGCCGCTTTTTACGACGGGGATATGTGCCTCGTCCGTCACGGATGTTTTAAAGTAAATGGTGCGCAGTGCCACGCGTATAAATAAGTACGGAGATTTTACGCACAACTCTTGCGCGACTCACCGTGAAATCCCCCCCCCCCTCCTTTCTTTTTTTATCTACTACTCTCTGCGAAATAAAGTTTCTTTTTTCTTTTTATATTGCCCGGACACGAAAGACGCGGGTTCGACCCCGGCCGCTTCGGCTGAATTTCGATGGAGGCGGAATTCTAGAGGTCCGTGTGCTGTGCGATGTCAGTGCACATTAAAGAACCCCAGGCGGTCGAAATTTCCGGAGCCCTTCACTACGGCGTCCCTCATAGCCTTGAGTCGCTTTGGGAGGTTAAACCCCCATAAACCATATTGTTCGACACATATTTTAAAGAAAGTGACAATAAGCTACAAAGCACGATGACAGTGTTTTCGATTATGTGTTGTCTAACCAGGCGGACGCCTTGTTCAGGCACATTTAGTAATTTGTCAAATTAATTAGGTTTCAAATTTAATAAATTTATCTAGAATAACTGGAGGCGTATTGTGTGTTTCAAGGCTTTCGTGAGTTGCGCTCGGTGATACTCAATGTATGAACGGTCTGTTCGCACGGGATTCTCGTTCGCAGGTTGTATTTCACGTGCCCTGCTTCATGCGGTGTGCCGCGTTCGATTGTTTGAACTTGCTTGGCTAATCACCAGTTTGTAACAGTTCGAGATAGACCGCTTTTTGTAATCACGAATACTTTAGACGACCACTTTTGGTTCTGCTTCGCACTCCGTCATCTTTCTGAAGGCGCGTGCAAGTTGGGTGACGTCTTGTTCAGCATGCCATGTTCCTTATGACGTCATACCTCTCTTCTCCCCCTGCTCCGAAAAGGGAGAAAGGCGGGTGTGAAGTTCGCTGAACTTTCTGATGCGCCATTCAGTCTCCAGCACAGAGTGCACAGCGGGATGTCGCAACTTTGACATGTGCACCTGTCCTTGGTCGAAGGGTTACCAAATTCGTGGAACCGCGGACGCACGACGGAGGCTCGGTGGCTGCTCTATCGTTGCCGGTGGCACCGCCGCCAGAGCGATCGTTCCGTCTCCATCTTGCCTTCCCACCACAGATATCTTTCCAGCACGCAGCTTTGTGCAGTGTTCAGTGTTTGAATGCCTGCAGCCGTCATTTTGTGGCCAGTGGATGTTTTTTTTTTTAGCCTTTTCGTTTCCCTGCGTGTCAGTCATTCGCTCTGCTCATGTACATGGCTTATTGTGAGGACGCAGGTGTACGGTGGTCGATCCGTACGCGATGCGGCGCCAATGCGTCGTTTGAGCTTCGGTTACTCACTGGGCGCTTGACCCCTCAGCGACAGCTTTATTCTTTTATTTTTTTTATAACGAACCTTGAGTGATTGTTCCCGAGGCATGCGTGTCTCCCGTATGCACGTGTGCGGAAAAGGAAACGTGGAGGAAGGCAGAGGTTCGGAATGCAGTGAATTCAGTGCTGTTTGTATGCGTGCTCAGAACCCCTCCTTTCCCAAGTATCTGATTAGCTGATATCTTTTCTCCAGTCTTTGATTAGCTGACGGAAACTCTATTTTCCTTTCCCTAACCATCGATTGGTAAGTGTCGCCTGATTTGTTATTGGTTGCTGTTCCCTCCAAGGGCGGAGACAGAGGGCTTAAATCTAAGCGCTCTCGGTTAAGCGAGGGCTGATTTCGTCTATTCAACAGTTCAGTCATGTCGTTTCTTCTTGTTTATTTATGTGTAACTAAATAGTTGACCTTCTTTTCCTGCCGTCCAGTAATGTGAATGTTTGCGACTCCGAACCATCGATCCAACAAGAAACCCGATTTCATCATCAACAAGTGTCTCCTCACGTCGTCACGTGTAGGGGAAATTCAACTGGCGCAGGCAAGACAGGATCGCAACTGCGGGAAACTCACAGGTCTGTTACCTGTGAACACAGCGACGTGAACACAGCGTGTCACGTCGCTGTGTTCGCACTGCTCAGCGTGATTTGTTGCCACGGCGCGTTGTAGTGACGTCATGCGTGGCAGTGACGTCATGCGTGACGTCACTACATGTGGACCAATCATTGTGGCTGGGTGTTACGCCGACGATGCAAAGCTGGTAAACGTTCCCTTAAAGGTGCACTAAAGAGGGATCGGAACTCGTCTTTTTACTACACGTTCCGAGCATTCTTAGAAACTTCGAATTATTGTCCTGTGCGGCCGACTTTCATAATTTAAATCGGATTAAACGTCCCGGCTCCCGCCTTCCCGTCCTGGCACCAGTTTGGGCCGCCATGGTAGAGGGGTTTTCGCTGTAGAGGTTGCTGACTTTGACACTTTCCTAACGGCACTCTTGTTGGGCTAAGCTTGCTCGTTATGGCGCTCGATTGAAGGTTACGCGCTGACGAGGTAACTCTCCGAACGCTTCATCATATGCGGCTTTTACGCTGGGTCTTTGGCTTGAGTGCATAATCGGCACGAAGTTAGCCTTTATATCAAGATAAGTATTGGTTCTGGAGTGCTTCCGACATTCGCACGGAAAGAGTGGTGTAGGTGTGCCGGACGAAGACTTGAAAATTGGTTTTTGAGGAAAGAGAAGGGCGCAGCAACTGCTTCACTTCTTGATGGACACCCGAACCGCGCCGCGAGGCGAGAAAGGGTGAAGGAATGAGTGAAAGACGGTAGACGCTCCGAAGAGGAGTGTTCGGGATGAATTCCGACCGACCGGGTTTCCGCGACGTGCACTGAAATCGCGCACCAAGTTTTTTTTTTATTTTTGCGACACAGGCGCCGTGATCGAACCCGCGTCTTCGGAGGAAATTCGGATAGCACGAAGAGAGAAATAGGCAGAGAAAGAGGTTATCTCCGAGCGCTGACGGGCCAACGTCATCGCGGTTGCTTAGGAAAGCACCTGCGTGGAACGGTTTAACGTAGTAAAGTTTGGTGTAACGGTTCATAATAAGCTAAGAGGACGAAACGCGTAGTAGTAGTAGTAGTAGTAGTAGTAGTAGTAGTAGTAGTAGTAGTAGTAGTAGTAAAAACATTTATTGTCACAAAAGGAAGAGTTAGGGAGCAGGGGGTTGGGGATAGATAGATGTGGAGCTTCAGCACTTCCCAAAATTACGATTGCGCCACTTAATCTGAAACCAGAAAACGTGTTCTAAAGGCGGAAATTGCCTGCGCGTGACGAAAGATCGCAGTGTAGAAGAAAACGGAACACCATCTCAGCTGCTGCTGGCTCCGAGCTACCGATCCGTTCAACTCGGTCGTGTGTGCGCTATCGGGGGGTTATCTGAAATGCCGCGTGAAGCTCAGCCAGAGAAAGGGTGTGCGGGAGTAGCGTAGGGAACGGAATCGACCCAGAGTGGTTCCAACTTGACGACACCGACGACGGCGGTGGCAATTCCGATAGCGCCACCCCCTCTCCTCCACTGTATTGTGCGCGTCGCACGCGCGTTGTACGGCGTACAGCTTCAGAGCGGGGTTCTGAAGAGGAAGATGGGGGAAGGGGCGCACCGCTCCCCCTCATCCTGTGGCCCGGGCCGGCCGGCTGGTCGGTTTGCGTGGCGGCCGTATTGATTGGGCGCGCAAACCCCTTTGCTCGGGCCTTCCCCTCTCCCCCTGCTGCTGTGCCAGCAGCCGACGCCTGTGCGAGTCGATATGTGCGCGACGCGGCGGCAGCTCGCCGGTGCCACCGGCAGCATGTGCGTCGTGGTGTCTGTGCGCGCGTTGTAGCTCCGACACCTCCTCCCCTCTCTCTCTCTCACACACACTATCCTCCTTCTCTTCCTCAGGCTCCCCGCACTGATTCCGTGTGCGCGCGAGCCTACGCTCTGTTGAGTGCCCGTTCCCTCCTCCGTTTCCCCCATTCCCTCTTCTCCCGTCGTTTTTCACGTGGCTTTCGCTTGCCGCGCTGTGTGTGCGTGCGTGTGCGTTTCTGTAGTGCGGCGCTGGCAGCGATGAACTACTACCCAAACGCACGCATGTATGTCTGTCTGTGCGTGATGTATACGGAGAGCAGTAGCGTTGCCTCGCAGTGGTTGTGCGCATTTTATGCGAGCGTTCGTGTTTCACAGCGACAGTTGCGTTTCTCACTCCGGTGCGTTGCCGCCGGAGCGTGTGGAGCGCTGAGTGACTGCGCGCGGTTCTCGGGAAAGTCCTAGCGCCGACTCGTGTTTGCGTTCCCGGCGCTGTGGGACTTTTGTGTGAAGGGATGGTGGGCTGGGGAGGAGTGAAAAGGAAGCGGTTTTCCTTTGCCGCACGGTTCCGGTCACTTCCAAACGAACTTGCGTGTGTGTTTGGGGGGGGTGTGAATAATTAGCGTCACGCCAAAGAGCGTCGCTCGCCAAGAATATCACTTGAGCAGGAGGAGAAGAAAAGAGGAATGTAAATGAGAAAAAAAAATCAACGGCTGCTTTGCCTTTGGAAAACGACGTCTGTATGAGCGACTAAATGAGTGGGTGCTGCAGGCGCCGCACTGCGGTCATCCACGGTGGGCAGAAGGAGTAGTTTAGCAGGAATTATCACACTATTAGCATACCGCGCGCCGCCAGTGTGCACGCGCTGATTGGTCCCGACGCGGCAATCGTGGGCGCAGCTGACCGGCACCTGGCGCCATCTAGCGCCCTCAGGGTCATCCGCGCATGCGCAGTGCCGGCGCGCGGTAGTGGTACCTGCTACAGAAGTCTCTTTTAGCAGCACATACTTCAACAAGGCGTGCGTGGAAGACCTAGCTCAGTCCGTCGTGGAACTTTCCCGCAGGTTTACATAGTACTCATGGCGAAATGCTTAGCGGCGTTTTGGGCTTTAATTCGGCATATCCTTATCACCCATCCCCGCGAACGGTCTCGGCGATAGTTCGAAATGCGCCGCTACCACATTTCCTGTGGACAGCCGCATCGCTGAGGCCCCAGGAAGAGTTGGACGTGTGTCCACTCCGGCTCCGTCTCACTAGTTCGAACAGCAGTCGTGCCCCCACGGAGGAAAAAAAACTGAGGGAGCATGACGTCACGCGGCCAGCGTTCGCAAGCCGAGTGTTTTGAAGTCGTTTTCTCCCTCAGTTTTTCGCTCTCCGAGCCGGTCCTTTATATTTTGATTCCGGTATGTTTTAGTGCGCGCGTATGCGCGACCCGCGGCGCGGGCGTCTACAGCAAGGAAGTTGATCTACAGTTAGTCTGCCGCGCTAATCGGCGCATGCGCGCGCGCAGCGGGGCTAGACTTTACCGCACGCTATCACGTGGTGCGATCACGGGGGGTCACACTCTTTTTTTTTTTTGCTATATCTTTACTTGTTAAGACGAGGCTTCAAGGTTGTCGCCGGACGCTCCCTCCTCAGTTTTTTTTTTCCTCCATTCGTGCCCCCCCTCCCACCGGCTACGCTACTGGCTGGCTCTGGTTACTGCTGTCTCCACTGGCCCCCCACGTCTCGCGTGCACACCTTCGCGGGGAACCGCTTTGCCCCACGTTACCCGAGACAGACTATGATGATGATGATGATGTCCTCAGGCTTAATGGCACGCGGGGGATTGGCCAGGGTGCATAGCGTCTCCGGTGCCTCTTCATCACTTTCTTTCGTTGGCCGCTGTGTCTGCATTTTTCGTTGTCCTTTACGCCAACGTTGTCCTTTACGTTGGCATGCCCTCGCCTCTCCCGCTAGATTCTGTGCCCTCTGCAGCGTCTGTCGCCTACACTGTTCCCTGTCAGTTCTTGCAGTCATCAGTGACCACTATTCCGAAGGACGAGTGTCCCGCGGGAGTGTTCCGTTTATGTTATGTGTCTTCTTTAATGCCCGCTTTAAAAATTTACTGTTGGAGCCAGCAACCGCCAGATTCTTTGTCCTCTCAATTCGGTCACCTATCTCCAGTTCGCCTTTTTTTATTCTTCACCCTTCCGCTCTGCGCATGCGCGCCTTTCTTCCTCTGGCCTCTCCCTAGCTCCACTGGTTGAAAAAAAAACCGCCACCATTTAGCGCACATGCGCAGTTCTCTGCGTAGCAGACGATAATTCACGCACTTTGCAGCGGGCGCCACATGTGAAAAAGACGAATTATCCGTTTCATTTCGTCTCCTGCACTTTCGGTAACGGACACTGCTTCCGCTACCGGCCTAGTGGTGGCGTTGCATCATCATCATCAGCCTGACTACGCCCACTGCAGGGCGTAGTGCCTCTCCCGTGTCTCTCTAATTAACTCTGTCCTTTGCCAGTTGCAGCCACCGTATCCCCGCAGACTTCATCTCATCTGCCGACCTAACTTTCTGGCGCCCCCTGCCACACTTGCCTTCTCTTGGAATCCAATCCATGTGGCGTTGCATGTCGCAGCAACAACAAAAAAAAAAAATACTTTCATTAGGCCTCAGAATTCATATTTCAGGGCCATATTTCTTTGCAGCAGTCTGGGAAAGGCGCAAAATATTTCGTTCGTTGAAATTTTCCAAATGCTCGTGAAGATTCCCTTTCCGTAAAATTTTGCACCGAAAATGGAAAATGAAACATCATTGCGGCCTAGGGCGTGGACACGGAACCAGTGGACTTGCGCCGTATTTTTTTTTTCTTTGAATGGATTATCAAAGAATTAAATGTGCATTCCTTGAATAGGCACGTGTGAACAGACCCTGTTTGAGTGGTATTGTAATTTGTTCGAAAATATAGTTTCGTTTTCAGTATTCCGTAATGGGCGAAAAGCTTCGGAGCAGGTTGCCCCGAATTGCAGCTCACTCTTAAAGTGGCGGCATCGTAAAAAATCACACAGTGCAAAACAACAAAACAGACTCCGGCGGAACTCCCATCTTTTGCCTAGGGCAGCTGAAACGTCTGCTTCATTCATTCGAACCGGCAAGAATTCACTTCCCCTCCCCGGGGCATCTAAAGTAGACGACCATGCGATATCCGGGGCGATATCCGAGTACGAGACCAAACACTGGCGTAGTTATCGTTTCTGGTCGTACGAAGAGGGCGAGCGAGAGGGAAGGGGGGGGGGGGGGGTGGAGAGAGGAAATTAGGCTTAGTGTTTGTGACCGGTTCGGCATCGCGATGTCTCATCCCTTGGAGGTCCGGATGCGGACGTCTTCAACCTAGCAAGAAAGTTCGCGAACGCCTCCTGTTGTTGAACGTGTTCGTCCGTCTGCTGGGAGCATCCGCGGGCGGCGCAGACTGAAATTTAATTGTTGAAATTGAAATTGTGTTGTTGAAAATTAAATTAATTGTTCTCCTTTGAAAAAAGAAAGCAGCGGCACTGTTGCATCAGACTGTTTGCTAACTCTCATATATATCCATACTTCACTCGAAAGCTTTACGAGGGTTACCAATTGCTTTCTGTTAGGTTCCTTTTGTTGTGTTCTTCGATGCTACTTCATATCTTGCATATATGGGATGCATACACTTGGTGCACGGTGCATACATGGCCTGGTACATGCCACATTACGGACGGCGTTGCTCTCCTGCCTACCTTCATGATGCCTTGAGATTCTACCGAACAGGTACATACGCCGCTAGGAATGTTCTAAGAATGTTAATTGGGGGAATATGGTTGAGGCCTTTGTCCTCACTCAGATTCTCCCAATTAACCCTGTCCTGTGCCAGCTAATCATAATCCCGTCCGTCCTACTCCCATCCGCCTACCCGACTTTCTGCCGCCCCCTGTTACACTTGCCGTCTCTTGGAATCCGCTTTCTTGCCCATAACGACCGTCAAGTGTCTTTGCATTACGTGCCCTTCCCATGCCCATTTCTTCTTCTTGGTTTCAGCTAGGATGTCCTTAACTAGGCTTTGTTCCCTCTCCCACTCTGCTCGCTTCCGGTCTCTTCAACCTTTTTTCGTTAGCCTCCGCGCTTCTGCCACGTATATGCGAATACTGCTTAGATGCAGCTGTTACGTACTCTACTCTTGAGGCATGTTGTTAAACTGCCGTTCATCAGGCCCGAGGGTCAGTTAATGATATAGAAATAGTCAGGGGACTCTTAATGGGGCCCCAGTTCAGTTTAGGCTAGTAGGAGATCACCTACAGCATGCACAGTCTTTGTCAAAAGTAACCAGGCTGCATGGTTTGCTTCTCATTCGTATAACTGAGCCCTCACGGCTTCCCTAAAGATCAAAAAGTTCTTTGAAGGTGACAACAGGGGTTCTCCTTACCCTACAGAGATTTAGAGCTTGAGGGCTGGCATAATAGCTTTAATACACGACTGAGAAGAAAAACGTGCAGCCTGGTTACTTTGGACAAAGACTGTACGTATTTTTGTAACGTATTGCACCCGCGCTGAAATATGGTAGTTCTGAAACAGACGAGTACGCGAATTAAAAACAAAAAGATGTCTTAAATTTGCTACTACTGGATGCAAGCTGTCAGGGGTCGGACTGACAAAACCGCCCGAGATTGGGCACACTCTCGAAAGAACGGCGCTGGCGGTCCACACACAAACCACGCGCGGTCTAGCCTGGCCGGCTGGCTTTTGCGCGCCAAACCGCCTCGGACCGCGGCGGCATGCGTCGCGCGCCGCGGCGGTCAGGTCGGCCAAACACGATTTTCAGGTTTCCGGTCGAATTCGGCCGCCGGGGGGAGGAACCCCCCCCCCCCCCCCCCCCCCCCCCCCTTCCTCTACGTTTCTTTTTTTTTCTATCCCGATTTTCTCTTCCGCCTCGTGTGTTGCTCTCTCTCTCGCCGATGCTTCGCTTTCTTTGCGCCGCGTTCTGTGAGCGTTGTTTGTGGGGGGTTCCCGGGGTGCTGCCTTGCTTGATCGCTTTGCACTTCGGCCGGCAGGGTGCGACGGCAAAGTGGGCAGCCCAGAAAGATGAACCGGCGGTCCACCACTGTTCCTGGGCCAGTGGTCTGGACTAGTGCTAAGGGTCACGTAGGCTAGTCATGCCAACTAAACGGACTAGGTAGTCGTTAGGACGAGACAGATCTTTTGGACTTGGGCTCTCTTAGGTTGCCGTAGATCTTTTTGTGAGGACTGGAATTGTTGCAGTGCTGCTTGTTCCTGGTTAAAGAATGCAGCCCGAAAAGAAAAGGACAAACGAAGAAGTGGACAGGACTGGAGCAGATCCACTTCTTCGTTTGTCCTTGTCTTTTCAAGCTGCATTCTTTAACCATCATCACTGGCCAACAAGCCCAAACAGCCACTTTACTTATGTTTGTTCCGTTTTGCATTCGGAGGCCGTGTGCGGTGGCAAAGTGTGGGGCGCGGAAAAGTGAACGGACTAGTGCTTCCTTCTATTCCGCAACTGGTCTTAGTCAGGACTAGTGAAATTTTTGGCACTTGATGAATATTTTGGTCTTGACTCTTGTCCAGGCAAATTTGTTGAACTAGACTAGTCTCGGGACTAGCTTGCGGACTAGACAGCTGTTTTGGTTTTGGCTGTCTTTGTCGCGCAGGGCTGTCTTCGATCAGGTCCTGAGGATTGCCTGCTTCCCGTCTTGCATTCTCGGGAGGTCGGGTTAGGTCGAATGAATTGCATCCTCAAGGAATGCAGCGCAGAAGAGGGGATGGACTAGTCTTTCGACCTGGATGGATTAGAGCAGTCGTCATGACTAGACAGATGTATTGGATGAGAGTTGGATTTTCCCTCTCCATCTTATGGAGGGAAGTTGAGTGAATGATGATGATAGAAGGATGCCTTCCGTCTTGCCGATTCGATATTGCTCAATCACGTTGCTCGAGGACACTTCTGGAGAGGTCAACCTTTTATTACCAATTAATAAAACAAAGAAAGATACAAGCAAGGAGAAAAGATATACGATGGCTCTTCGCCGCGTTCGTGCGCCCGCCTCTCAGCAAGAATGTACACACTGGGATACAAAGGGGTTCGACCTCTTTCGTATTCTCGAATTTCTCCGCGATCCGGCTCCGACTCACCCCCTTCTCGGCCGTTGTGCAGAGGGCAGAAAAACAAAAAAACAAAAAAACTAAATGGGCATTCCTTTATCGCGAAACCGGACGCGGCAAACATACATACTGTCGGAAACTTCACTATGAGGCTGTTACTGACCTGAGATTCGTCCGTAAGACTAGACGGACTAGTCTTGACTAACCTTAGGACTTGACTGTATTAGTTACGACTGATTGTATTGGCCTGTCTTAGACCTACTAGTCCAGATGTTTAGACTTGTAGCACGGAATGCCTAGAAGGGTATTTTTATTTTTTGCATTCCTTCTTGACCGCACTCAACCGCCTCAGCCAACTTGCGATACGGGAATGCACTGTAGTGGCTTTGACTGTTCTGCGTTCGCGCGGTTTATGCCAGCGCTTGAATGCACTGAGATACCGAGAGCTTCGAGCAGAGATGCGCGGAAGGTGCAGAAAACTCGACACTTTTGTATCTTTGGTATGGCTACCGTTAGTGCACCCTTATCGCACAGCGAAGATGAAAACAGCAACCTAACGCGGAAAAATAAAACGAAGGATGTCGAAGGCACCCGACGTCATTACTGATGTCATCTTTGACGTCACCACTGCACCCGATGTAGTCATTGACGTCTCGAGAAACAAAATTAATGTGTCTGTTATATCCAGATTTCCGAGCACTGAAGGCATTTTCGGCTGCCGAACAAACGTGGACAGAGTCATCGGATATCGGAATTCGGATATCGAATTTTACTGGCATAAAGTTGACGGAGCTGAACTCCCAGAGAGTGGTCGACTTAGCGCTAGTGAATGCTTTGCTCCACCATAGAAACACATCAATGTTGAATAAGGCCCACAAATCAGGCACATACCTGAGACCTTGCTGATTACATCGCTATACAGAGAATCACGCGTGACAGTCAATAATCAACTCCTGCTTTCACCATCTGGAGTCCAGATCCGAGTCCTGGAGAGCATTTAAAAGAAGGCGAGAGCTTTGTCGTTGCTGAATAACAGCTTTGCTAGCAGGTAGCAAGGCGGAAATTTGGGCGAGCTGGTAAGTATTCATGACTTTGCCCACAGCGCAGCAAGAACGGGACACGAAGACGAAAGAGTGACACAAACAAGCGCAGACTGTCAACTGGTTTTTATTGAAGAACGAAAGGCGCATATATGCAAACATTAAAACACTTATCAAGACAACAGAAGTTATCTGGAAGGCACGTGGGCAGTTAGATAACTCAATTCCCTCTCGGATAATGCAATGGAAGGGCTGCTGATACACATCGTGGCCTTGTGGGGAATATACAGGGTGTTTCACCTAAGACTTTCTCCAATTTTTAAAAATAAGCTATTTGAATTAGATGCGCGCTTTTTCTGGCATAGCATTGTCAGTGGTGTAGTACATCATAATGCAGCTAAGACGTGCGAACTAGCAGGCTTGTTAACCAATATTTAATAGTTAACTTTTAAACTATTACCGTTGGGCTCCTTAATTATTGAGAGGCATGTAGTCCACCTTAAGTAATGTCCATATCCGTTTTTAGAATTTCGAGGACGCGATTATCCTCGGCGCTGTGGCCCAACAAATTTTGGCTATTTCGACGAGTTAGGTTCACTGGAGAGGTTGCTTTGCCTGCAAGCTTCTCAAACCGAATGTATTTTGGCGCGATGTAGGCGAAATTTGTTGGGCCACAGCGCCAAGGGTAACCGCGTTTTCGAAATTCTAATAACTGATATAGGTATTACTTACGGTCGGCTACATGCCTCTCAATAATTAAGGAGCCCAATGGTAATAGTTTAAAAGTTAACTATTAAATATTGGTTAACAAGCCTGCTAGTTAGCACGTCTTAGCTGCATTCTGATGTACTACACCACTGACAGTGCTATGCCAGAAAATGCGCGCATCTATTTCAAATAGCTTACTTTTAAAAACTGCAGAAAGTCTTAGGTGAAACACCCTGTAGAAGGCCTCCATTACCTCGCGTGTTAGTTTATCACTGTGTCGGAACAGGATTCACATGTTCTTGCAATCAGGTTCTTGTAATCGTGTTCTTGTAATTTGCACTCCTTGCAATAGATGCAAGGACCTCCCACGTGCCTTCCAGATAACTTCTGTTGTCTTGATAAGTGTTCTAATGTTTGTATATATATGCCTTTCGTTCTTCAATAAAAACCAGTTGGTAGCGCTTGCTTGCGTCACTCTTCTCGTGTCCCGTTCTTGCTGCGCTGTGAGCAAAAACATGAGGTGACAGGTACATGCAGGCAACGAGGGTAGCTCATTTTCTTCTTTTCCTGTTGCCCTGGCGTCGTCATCGGCCGTTGTCGTTTCCGTCCGTGTTTTTTTTTTTTCTTCCGTTTTTCGTAAATTCCTCACGGGAGCTTGTCATCTCCGCCAGTCCTCGCCAGCTGCTCACCGAAGAGACCTAGCCTGCATATACGCCGACTTCGGTCGCACCTCGGCAGTTCAGGCAGGCAGGCAGCACAGTGGAGACCTTGAATCCCCGCAGTGTTCTCAGCGCCGGGCTGACCGGCAGACACCGTCACCACCTGCGTTGAGGCCACCTGGACGTTGTGTCGTGATCGTCGTTACCTGAACAGGCAGTTCTCACCGGCTCGAAGGGACCTAGAGCGAGCGAGGTGGAGAGAGAGAAAGAAACAGATAGAAGGAAACAAATGCATTACGCTGCGTTCGCCTGCGTTGGGGTTTGTGACACTGTACTACTACTACTGCTACTACTACTACTACTACTACTACTACTACTACTACTACTACTACTACTACTACTACTACTACTACTACCGCTACTACTACTACCGCTACTACTACTACTACTACTTACTGCTACTTAATACTACTACTGTTACTCTTAATAGCCGCCGCGGTAGCTCAGTGGTTATCGTGCTCGGCTCTCGGCTGCTGACGCGAAAGACGCGGGTTCGAACCCGGCCACGACGTTCGCATTTTCGGTGTAGGTGAAATACTAGAGTCCCGTGTACTGTGCGATGTCAGTGCACGCTAAAGAACCGCAGGTGGTCGAAATTATCCGGAGCCCTCTAATACGGCTTCCCTCGTAGCCTGGGTCGCTTTGGGACGTTAAACCCCATGAACCAGACTACTATTACCATGGCTAGTAGTACTCGTACTACTGCCGCTAGTAGGACTACTCCGCATTTAAAGTTCTTTGTCGCTTGCATCCACGCTACTACCATGGTCGGTTACAACTCAAGAACGAAACGGCTTTTTCCCGTCAAAGGACCTCCCCTTCCAGCCAATGGCATCGGCCGATTTTCATGCACCTGCAAGCGTTGCAGTGCAGGGAGGGGACTCTCCCAGACCGTGGAGGGAGAATATTATCCCCTTTCACCTGTCACTCCCTGCATTGCCACGCTAGCAGTCTCGTGAGAATCGGCCGACGCCATTGGCTGGGAGGAGGTCCTGCGACGGGGAAAAGCCGCCTCGTTCCTGAGGTGTATCTAGTTCACTATAGGTGTATCGAACTGCACTAACATACGACTACGGCGCGATTTAAGTTCAGGTTCTACGAAGTTGTTAGGAAATCCTAGTAGTGCACACTAATCTCGATCAAAGCGCGGCACAAAAGATTGAATGCGGACACGTATACGCGGTCAATCTGTGGCTGGCAGAGGAAGAGATGAAGGCCAGCGGCACTTTGCACGCGAGGTGTCATTGCACCGTGTGGTGTGCGAGGCGGAAAGCAGTGCGCGCGCAACGATTCACCGCGCTCCCAGAGGTCGAGACGCTGAGGCATCTCCGTCCGCGCCGAACCGAAGCCGGAACGTGACGCACACTGTCCAGGGTGTGCGCTGGTTCGAGGAGGCGCGATTGGGTCTGGGGAAAAGAAATTAAAAAAAAAAATTCATTCCGCGACCTGGCGCGCACGTGGCGCTATGGTGATACAGGGCGCTGCTCGCTCGTCCTCTGGTCCCTGTCGGTGCGTATACAGCTATTCTTTTATCTCCCTGTTTTTTTTTTTATTTCGCCGTGTGTCGTTCCCCGCACGTGGTAACGTTCCGGCGACAACTGTTCTTGGGAAGGACCCAGGGTGGACCCAGGGTGGACCCAGGATTGGACGCGAAGAGCGAGGGGATATGTTGTGTAGGGAGATAAGATGATTGACGCTGCAGATATATTAGGATACAGTCGTCAACGCACCAATATAAAGGGTATACTAAGTTCTAATGACCTATCCACTCACTTGGCCTGGCAAGCGTTGAGTAGGCGAGCGCAGCTGGGGACGGCAGAGGATCAGCTGGACTGATGCGATTAGGTTCTTTGCGGGGATAAGGTAGCCGCAGATGTTACAGGATAAGGTTACGATAGGGATATAGTTTGGGCGTGGTCAGGCTGCTGCTGATGGTGATGATGATGACGACGTGAGCTGGCTTGGGAATGAGGTTCGTGCCTGAGGTGCTGTGTGCGAGACGCGGGGACGATAGAGCGTGTTCTTCTGCGGTGTCAGGCTCTCCAGTCCTCAGCCCACGACGGAGACCCGGAACGCTTTAGGATTATAAAAAAAAAAAAGGAACAAAATTCGGGCTGGAGTCTGCTTCAGCGAAAGCAGTAGCTAAGAGCCCGTTCGTTTTCTGGCGGATGGTGAAAGGCCAGAGTTTAAAAAACGTCGAAATGGCCGGTTAGTCTGATCGTATGCTGGGCACTCTACGTCTTCGTCCACTCGTCCGGCGACACGTTGCCGGTTGGGGCAGCAACTGCAAACTTCTTGAGACAAAACTGATTTATTTAAGACGGAGCAAAATACAAATACTAAGAGAAAAGGCTGTTTAAAAGAAGGGCTGTAAGAAAGCGGCCGAGACTGGGACTCGGCGCGCTCGTCCGCTCTTTGTTTGCAGCGGTTTTTATCCCCTCGATAATTGGGCGGAGCTTTATTAAACCTGCACTCGCTCAATCCCAACCAATACCGCTGCAATGGCGTCGTAGATACAAGTGGGCGGAGCTCAGTGCTCGCCAGAGCCCGACTCTAGAGGCGGCAGTAACGTCCACTGCTTAGCTAGACAGTCGGGGGTTTAAGAAATCGCCGACCTTATTGTCCCCCACCCCCACCCCCACCTGACAGCTCAACGTTCGTCAAGGGATCCTTTCAAGGGGTCGTCGGCCCCTTGGTCCCCGTTTCCCGCAGCCTTGGACAGCGTCCGAAGCGCGCGACCCGCTGTCGCCATTCCTAACCCCTCCAGACGGACACGGTAGGGGGAAATTAGCTACTGGCGCCATAGGCGTCTAGCTTAACAGCCAGAGAGCAGTTTTGCTGGGTGGAAAAGGAGACCTGCACGCATTGGTTTCGCAGGAGACGCGTTGTAGGGGCTGTTTGCTTGCGAGAAGTTACCGACCCGATATACGAGGTAGGACACCCGTTATCTCTCTTCTCTGTGACATCATATGGTCCGTGTTGGCCTCTTGAGGAGGAAGTCTTCGAGAAGGGGACGGCAGTGGCGAAGAGTTGAAAAGCATGGTTTTCTTCATTTTTTTACTCCGTTTTAGCAGTTACGAAGAGTTTAAATATTCGTAACTGCTACTTCTCATGTTTTTGAAGAGGTAATCAGTAACCTTAACTATTCCGTATGTTTAGTGATGGATTTCTACTCCAGTGCTTCGGCAGCATACCCCTTTCCCTAAGCGGGTGTGCTTTTAGATGGTTTACTCCCTTTGTACTTCTTTCTGTGTTTCGAGTTTAGAAATATGTCGGGCTTACCCACGCCTTCCGGGTTTCACCGCGCACGGCCCCGACGCTGTTTATATTTCAAAACGGCTACCGTCTCAGCGGAAAAGAATTAATTGGCGCATGGTCGGCAGACAAGGAGAAAAGCAGTGCGCGCTTTCGGACCGATTAATGGCGCATTCGAATCGGCGATCGGGAGCACGTTTTCTTGCCCCACCAACCGCGGAACGTGCGCCTAAATGGGCGATTCGGGTTCAGATTTCGCAGTTCCAATCGGCGATCAGGATCAGAACTCGCGCAGTCTAGGAGCAGCGCGCGTCTTTTGTTCTGATCGTCGATTCGGATCTCCGAAGTCTCGCCGAAGGCGGATGATTTTGTGCTCGTTCGCGAAATCAGAGCGGTGCTGCTGTGGATCGGTTTGGGATACGTCTTGATGGATTTCCGAGTACGGATCTCGGTGCCTGGCACCTGACGAGGCCTCCTCTTGAAGCCACCGCCATTAGAAAGTCTATAGACTTCAAAAATTCGTTTTTTTGAGGAAAGAAAATACCGTACTGCCTCATGCCTCGGTGGACACCACAACCGCGCTGTAAGGGAAGGGAGGAAGGTGGGAGTGAAAGAAGAAAGAGAGAAAGAGATGCTCCGCTATAATTTCGACCACATGGGGATCTTTAACGTGCACTGACATCGCACAACACACGGGCGCCTCTTGCGTTTCGCCTCCATCGAAACGCGGCCACCGCGGCTGGTTCGAACCCGGGTACTCCGGCTCAGTAGCCGAGCGCTCTAACCACTGAGCCAACGTAGCGGGTATTCATAGACTTTTTTGTGTATCCTGTAGGCTAGTCTGTGCAAAATACAAATCTCATGGACAGTATATAGGCAATCTATAGTTTTGTGGCCATACAGGTTTAGTAAACATTTGACTATAGAAAGTATATAGACTGTGTATAGACAAAGTAAATATGGGAAGGCAGTAGAGTGAAAGAAGTCTATACAAAGTCTATAGACCATTTTCTATAAGAGCGCTGTCAAGATAACCGGCGGCTCGAAACAGGGTCGTGCGTGTCTGTTTCTTTTTCGGGAGGCGTCCCGTGACGTTCGCAGCTCGCGGGGCGTTGTTGGAGGAAAGACGATGGGGACTGGTTATTTTTCTGGCGCTTCGTGGTTTCCTTCGCGTTGCATATACAAGGCGGCGCGTCCTTGCGTCTTGGCAGGGGTCTGTGCGGGGCTGTGGCGGACGCCAGGCGCCGTCCTCCCGTGGCCATGGCCGAAGCTTAGAGTGCGACGGTGCCGCGCTCGCCTCCGAAGACCCGCCGATGTGTGTGTGTGGCGTTGGTACCGCGCTTGCGTGGTGCCGTCGTCCAACCAACACGACGACGGCGGCGACGGAGCGATACGGTCGGCAGCGCGCGCGCTTATTTCTTTTTGTTGTTTTTGTCTATCATTATTTAGTTTTTTTTTTCGCTCGCTCCTTTTGTCCTTGCGCATTTCAATGCGGGGGCAGCGGCGAAGGCAGCGGCGAGCGCGGCAGGTTTCTTTCGCGCCGTTCGTAGAGCCCCCCCCCCCCCCCCCCCCCCCCCTCCGTTTGTGAGTAGCCTCGTATACATGGAGCCCGACGTTGCGGGTCGGGTCGGGGTGCGCCAGATGTCGGGCTGACCAGCCCGACCCTACCGCGTATACATGAACCGATTTTCTGTCGGGCAGAGACCGTCGCTACCCTAGCGTCGAGCACGCAAACTACACGCATGCTAGAGGAGGAAAGACGCCCAGACGAAAAGTTCCCTTTCCCGCTGCTGCTCTTTCCGGCCGGTTGGTTCGCCCGTTCACGTGCGCGCTGTCTTCGAGGCCGGCAGCGGCTCGCTTTGATTTCTAATGGGTGTCTCCGCTGCCGGAAAAAAAAATCTCCCAGCACGGCCGGTCTCGACGCGCGCGCTTTCTCGCTCTCTTCTTACGGCCTGAGCAGGTGCCGAGAAAACAAATCATGGTGAAAACCACTATCCAAAGCCGGGGTTTCTAGTGATTCCGGCGTTTTTTTTTTTGAAAAGGCGGTCAAGTATCTCCCACTATCGAAATTCTCGAAGTCTTGTAACTAATCATTGAACCACATCTAGAAGATTCACCCGTCCTATGCTGCCCGGAATGGGTTGACAGAAGCCACACCAAATGCTTAACACACCTCATTTCTGAGAAGTTTCTCCGAATTCTTCTCGTCAACTACACAAAGAAATTGACAAACCAAAATGACAAGCCGTCTGGTTTCATCCACAAGCCAACGCGAAAGCATTTAAGGCTGTAACTGACATCCCTTGAACTGCGAGCCGCACAACAATGTTGTATAGGTCATTACAAGCAGCGCCTGTTATTGTTTTCAGTCCTTCTAAGTATGTGAAACGATATCGGAGTTCCAAAGAGCAAAGGATCTTTCTGATCTGGTGTGTTTCACGCAGTGAGAACAGATGGCACAGATACTTCGAATGTTTTCAAACGGCAAGTGCTATTATTTTATTCATACATTTCCAAGTATCAACAGAGATTGTGCCAGCCCTGAAGATGAAAATAAATGTTTTCCTAACCGTGGCTTCGCCCCGTAATATCTTGCCTCACTTTTATTCCTGCTAGACGCAAATGATACAGCCCTATTCGCTAATACTATGCGCCATCATTGCATGCCGACTTCAATGTTTTGAGATCCATCTACTACTTCCCTGCCTTGCGTGCCGATAGCAGTGGCTGCATAAGATATGGTCGTCAAGTTCTTCTTCAGTACTTGGAGCAGCCGTTCAGCAATATGTGCAAAGTAACCGAACCAGCCCCCGGAGAGTTGCGGCGGTAGATAGCAACTGCCCCTCATGCACAGGCCGTTAAGAAAGAGCGCGCGCGCCGAGTGCTCCGAGTTCCTGCACAGCGCCAGCCAGACCGGAGAGGAGGCAGGAGAGGAGGCGCTAAGCCGATGCGGCAGCGTATACATGCTCCTTCCAGCCGGGTCGGGCAGAGCCAACCCACCCCCTGCAGTCGGGCTGGCCCAGCTCGACTCGACGGTCCCTTTGCTCGACCCCCTAGCGTATACATGAGCCCGACAACCGGTTCTCGGCCCGACAGCCTGCTTAACCCGACTTTTGTCGGGCTCATGTAAACGCCCAGAGTGTGTGTGCCACATTCTCTTGCGAGCGAGCGAACGGGCTCTCGGCGGAACCACCGAGCCTTCGAAATGAGAGCGGCCCCTCCGTGGGGAACCTCTTTTTCGCCACCGATGTGTGATCCCCCTCGGTGGGAGAGGATGTAGACGTCGGCCCCGAGCTGCAAGAGGCGAGTGCAGGCGCCGTTATCGCGTACGAACAATGCCCAAGCTTTCCTGGACATTTACAGCTGGCGCCATCTGTCGGGAGCCGGCAGAATGCTGAATTAATGTTCGACGGTCTCGGAAGGTAATAGTACTTCACCATAGGCAGCGAATTTTTGGATGTGGTAAGAGAATACGTCTACTTAGGACAAGTAGCGACCGCAGATCCGGACAAATGATAGGGAAATAACTAGGGGAATAAGAATGGGGTGGAGCCGCCGCGGTGGATTAGTGGTTGTGGCGCTTGGCTGCTGACCCTGAAGACGCGTGTTCGATCCCGGTCGCGGAGGTCGAATATCGATGGAGGCGAAATTCTAGAGGCCCGTGTACTGTGCACGTTAAAGAACCCCAGGTGGTCGAAATTTCCGGAGCCCTTCGCTACGGCGTCCCTCATAGCCTGAGTAGCTTTGGGACGTTAGACCCCCATAAACCATAAGCCAAGAATGGGGTGGAGTGCGTTTGGCAGGCGGTATCCCTCGTGATGAAGGTTGTAACAGCTGTATCTTCCCACTACTAACCCATGGGGCAGAAGCATGGAGGCTGACGAGAACAGTTGAGCATACATTCAGCACAACGCAGTGAGCTATGGAGAGGAAAATGATATGTGCAAGGTTAAGAGACATGACGAGAGCAGAGTGGGTCAGGGAACAAACGCGGGTTAATGATATCCCAGTCGTAGCAGTTAATGATATCAAGAAGAAGTGAGCATGGGCTGGGCATGTAATGCGAAGGTGGGATGACCGGTGGTCGTTGAGAATAACGAAGTGGATTCCAAGAGGATGCAAGCGTATTCCTGTTTAGAGTGGACCTGGCTCTGCGCATGCCCACTGCCGTCCCCTCAGGCTTGTTGCGCACGCAAAAATGTTCCGGACGCGCAACCTAAAACTGTATGTTCCATACTTCTCTCTCCCCTCTTAATCCCCCCCCCCCCAGGTGTTGAGCCAGAGAGAGACAGTGACGGCGCCTTTCCTTTCCTCGTACCCTCCTTTCCCCTCTTGTGAGGGAGAGCGGTAGTGAAAAGAAACAATGGCGAAGGCGAAATCGGGGGGATACGATCGCGGGATTCTGCAGGTTAAGGAGGAGAAGCACTAGGTGAACCTCGTTATAACGAATTTGAAAGGCCCGGCGATGACTTCGTTATGGCCGCAGCTTCGTTATAGCCCGTCTCGGCCGAGCTTCCAAGGCATCACAACTTCGCTATAGCCGTAGCTTCGTTATGGCCCGTCTTGGCCGCGTTTCCAAGTGGAATCGTCATAACTTCGTTATATACAATATTTCATTATAAACCGTTTCGTTATAACGAGGTTCAACAAAGTCGTCGCTTGCAAGTGCTTCTCTGAAGCCAGTTGCGACCTGCGGACTCCGCACCTGTGTGCCGCCTTCTCGTGTCCGCGCCGTTAGAGAGAGAGAGAGAGAAAAGACATTGCTGAATGGGAGATGTGTGTGTGTGTGTGTGTGTGTGTGTGTGTGTGTGTGTGTGTGTGTGTGTGTGTGTGTGTGTGTGTGTGTGTGTGTGGCGCAGCACCTGCACACCACTGGGGGCACCTCGTGCACGTTGAATGTGCTGCGCGGTTGTATAGATACGTGCTTGGCCCGTGGCGGTGGTGCGCGGGTATGGCGACCTCTTCCGTGGGGCGCACGCAACGCTAGGGGCGCCTCTGTAAGCGCACGCCAGCGGCCGGCCTTGCCCGATATGTCGCGCCCGAAGGGGGGAATGCTGTGACGCAACGCGTACGCTTCGTCGTCGGCCGTCCCCGACCTCTCTCGGCGAGCCGAGTTTGTAACCTGCCCCGGGGCGGACCTAATATCTGCGGGCGAGGTATTGCGAGGCGTTCCTGAACGGGCAGTCTATCACTCCGCGGTGATTGGGGAACATGCGCGCGCGCTTGTTTTCTGAGCTGGAGGGAGACGCTCTCCGTGAAAACGATCGTCGCGGAGCACTTGGGCAGTGGAACAGGTGCGCAAGGAATTTTTCACACAGAGAAATCCTGCAGCACTACAGGCTTGCAAGACTCAGATTCCCCCCCGGCCGATAAAACTCTGCAAACGATAGGCCAAAGTCTGGCGACTCTACTCAGACAAATGCAAAAATTGTGATAGCAAAGGCGATCGAAGTCATATGATCAGGAACTGCCCGCAGTCCCTACCCGCGTGTCACTTCATTACCTACTCTGATCATTGGGAGGCTCCAATGCTCAGCCCCGACCCGGACTCAGATCAAGCTCCTTCAGCTGGCTGAAGACGCCGCCGCTGCCCAAGGGATAGCGGCCGTCGTTCAAGCGGCTTCGGGCCGCTCCTCTGTATCTGCTGGTAATGAAGTTTCACCAACACACCACCACCACGAGCGACCGCTGGTGTTTGTAATCACATTGCCTACATTTGTTACCTTTGAACCTTACATGTCCTCGAAGGTGGTGATTGTGCCTCTGTCGACGTCTGGAGACTTCTGAGTTGCAGCAAATGGATGGATCGAATCTAAGAGCGTCCCCTTTGAAACGAGGTGGTGGCAGTTGCCACCATTTTACGTCATCTGTGTCTAGCTCCATCTGTCGCGGGACACGATAACCATGTGAGGTGATACCTGCTACGGTGGTCACCGCGATTCCTTGAGCGACAGAGGGGGCGTGATTGCCCTCAGGCGCCGTAATACCGCGTCTGGAATTCGCATCGTTACACATCGTCTCTGTGGTCGGAAAGACACCGGGGGGGGGGGGGGGGGGGGGGCATGTATGTAGCCCGTGTCGCACTCCGCGAGTGAGTGTGATGCGCGGTGGATGGAATTCGCTAATCGCCTCCAGGGTGGCTGCTGCCGAATACCCGGTTTTCCGGTAGGCGTCCGCGCGCTGCATGGATTCGGTGAGTCATACACGCTATGCGCAGAACCCTACGAGTACGTTGCGTATGTGTCTGCCATCAAGGCTTCACAATGAATTGTGTTGCACCGAACAGCTCTGCGCGTGTCAGGGTTGTCGAAACGGCATTGACTGCCTTTGTTTCACCTGCCACATCTGTCATCAGTGAGGGTCCGCTATCACGTGCCATGCGCCAGGAGTGACGTATTGTCCATACGGTTTAGTCAGAAGTATGGAAAGCAGATCATTCGCGAATCGCCACCCATTCAGGGCGTAGTTTGTCCCACCAATCCCCAAACGTCGCGCGTACGTCCAGAAGTTCTGGACTCAGCGCGGGCTGTGTAACTGGCTTTAGCAAAGCAATCAGCGTTTTGTGAATCACGCTGTTATAAGCCACCTTACGTAACTTCGTCGGCGTCTTCCGATGGCGGGCCCCGAGAAGCGCTGCAGTGAATCACCGCAAAACAATTAGTGCGCTGGCCGTCCAGGTTTGCCTGCCATCAACGATGCGTGCACGGGTGATGATAATGATGGAAGTCGAGTCGTACCGTGCGTTGCACGTCCGCATCACCGTCGAGTCGCGGGGCAATGGCGCATGAAATTAGTGGGAAATTGCGTGCGCGCAGACGCGTACCGTATAGTCGCGATTATAAGCCCTTTTTCGTCACTGTGGTCTACTTTTTTTCAGCAAAAAAGTATTATTTATTCATTCTTTCTTGCCTTTGGCCCACGCAGCGTGGTCCGTCGTCATTGTGCGTTGCAGTCACGTCATTCGTGACGTCATTGTTTCTCATTGTTCCTCCACCGACGTAACGCGCTGCTTGTGTCAGTTGTTGAGGTCCTCCGTAATTGCGGAACGCAGTATGTGCATCTGTCGTCATATGCCCTGAGGGCGCAAGTAGTCCATTTAATTTTGTACTGGCCCTGGATAATGGCTACGGCACCAACGGCTTTTTATCGTAGTCCTTGCTTCTCACCTTTCGTATACATTGTGGTGGCACTCGATAGGTCGTTAGTTAGAACTGTGTCAAGAATGCCCGTTAATTTTATATGCTACTGACTTCAGCGGCTGTGGCGTTATACTTATGAGTGCGGGGTCGCGAGTTCAACTTCCGCATTTGGCTTACGGGACCGACTCAAGAAACGCTGGTGTGCTGCAGCTTCGATGCTCGTCAAAGAACTCCGGTTGGTAGAAGTCAGCCTTGTGCCACTTTTTGAAGCTACGCATCAAGCATTTCGTCAGTTTTTTCGTCAGCGGCAGTCATAGTTTTTTTTTTTTTTCTGTTATCGCTATGGTTGTCTAGACAGTTGGCTGACGATTCCGTACTTTAGTGTTCTGTACCGACCGTGCCGTACCGAACCGTACCGGACCGTGCCGTACCGACCTTGCCATACTGTACCGTACCGGTGCGGCACTGTATCATACCATACCTCTCCAAACACCGTACCAAAACAAGCCATGCCACATAACCATGCCATATCAACAAACCGTGAACGCAGCGGTGCTGGGTGTTCTATTTGTTGTCGTGTGTGCGTTTTTCGTAGCTGCAAATCGAAAAATGGTCTGCCGCCGCGGTGGCTCAGCGGTTATGGTGCTCGGCTGCTGACCCAAAAGACGCGGGTTCGATCCCGGCCGCGGCGGCTAGAATTTCTTTGGAGGAGAAATTCTAGAGGCCCGTGTACTGTGCGATGTCAGTGCACGTTAAAGAACCCCAGGTGGTCGAAATTTCCGCAGCCCTCCACTACGGCGTCTCTCATAGCCTTAGTCGCTTTGGGACGTTAAACCCCATAAACTAAACTAAACTAAAAATGGTCTGTCATTCAGTTTTTGTTTTGTTTTACAGAAAGTCTTAGCGCGAGAAGAACGGGACGAGCGCTAGCTGAACGCGCCTCGCTTTCTCTAAAAATACGTTACCAACTAGGCCGAAGCTCCACTTTGCGTCGTAATGGCGTTCAGCATCGCGTGATGGTTAAGTTCGCGTCAGTGCGGTATACCTGCGTGGCGGGGGTGCACCCCGCAACGGAAACGCCTGCGCCACCGCGCTCTTTTTTTTTCTCTGCTAGCGCAGTGTGCCATTCCTTCGGGATGCCCGTAGCGGTGACGAACCGCGGCGGTGCAAACGAATCCGGCGGGGGATGCAGCAGCAGCGCCGCTGGGTCGCCCTTCTTTTTTCGCGGAAAAGCCGCTTTCTCCGAGGCTGGCGCGCGGGCGACCGGTGGGCTCGCCTGCTGCCTCTGCCGCCGTCGGCGCCGCCGCGGGCGTCGCGGTTCGCATCATCGCCGCGGGGAGCCCGTCTTCCAGAAAGCGCGCGCCCTCCTCCGTCCGTGGTCTCTCGGCGGATGCTGCTTGGGCGGAGGGGGAGGGCAGAGAAGAAGGCGCGGGCACGAAGGTTTGAGAGAGACCTGCGGGCCTCGCGTTTTCGCTGGTTTGCGGGAGGTGTCGATGTGCGCCCTGACCGCGTGGACTGGGTCTCTTCTTTGGAGTGGACCGGGGGTGGCCCCGTTGAGGGCAATGCACTCATAGCTCATTCGCTCACTGGACTTCTTGCGCGAGATGTGCGATACGGAGAAAAAGTTGACCGGAGTTTGTTATGGAACACCGAGGTGGGGATGCCTTGGGAAGGGCCGAGGGGATCAGGCGCTGCTTGAGCATTCGGATGGAGTGATGATCGAGGTTAGAAAGTAGGCAGCCGGTGCCCCGCGGCAGCGCTGGCTAGATTCCAAACCTCATGTCTGAAGCGTTGAAGAGAGGCGTTTGTCCTGCTGAGACGTGCGCTGTCGTGGCGAGGGCTCATCCACTTAATTACTGAACTTATTTGCCTAGTCGTGGGCTTGTTTAATCGCTCTCTCCTGCTTACCTAATCACTCTCACCCACTCCTTCGCTAGTGCGCTCGTTTTCTCAGTGACGTGTGTAGTCAGTCTTGGTAAAAAGTCGCCAAGCCGCGCATGCGTGGGTGTGGCACCGCCATCGGAAGGTGACAGCCCCTCCCCCTCGCCCTAGTAGAGCTTTGCATCAACAGGGGTGCAAACCCAGTGTTGTCCGGGGTAACTTTGGAGCAGCAGTGCGCCTGCGCGCTCTCCGGGGCGCATGCAACTGGCCTGCACTAGGGTTGGTCGCGTCCCCGATTAGATCCACCGCCGATGCTCATCGCGAGACATCGCCGTGAATGGTCCCCGCATCAGAGAGGGTGGACACCGCGGTGACGGCAGTAGTAGGCGGTGGCGAGTGACCTCCGCTTTAGAGAGAGGAATCGCGCAATCATCGAGCCGAGGTGTGTTGTCCAGGAAGTGGAACGGCATCTACTATAGCGGAGCCCTTCGGGGATAAGCTTCGCTCCGCGGTAGACCGACGCCGAATCGGCCTTGGCGCGCGCGCCTTCGGTGTGCGATACGCGCCGGCCTCTGCTCTCCTCGCCGGTGTCGCCCCCCGGCGGCGCGAGGTCGCCGTTCCGGTTCGCGACCGATTAGGTGACCGCATTTCGACGCGGGAAGGAGATGCAAAACGCGCGACGCGCGCGCCCGCGTTTCAACGAGTTCCCTCCCGCGTGCTGGGCGGACGCGAGCTTTTTAATTTTCCGGAGTGCAGCCGCGCTCTTCGCCGTTGAACTTGCGGGCTCAGCTTAGCTTCGTCTTGGGGCGTGAACGATCGGCCGGTACCGTGGGAATGTAGCACGGACGTAGGCCACCCTGGGCACTCGGCACACCGCTCACTCGAGCTCAAGTTCAGACCTGAGTGTTAAGTGATCTAACGAGGAGGAGAAGAGTTCATGAGCCCATGTAATCACAGTCTGAGTGAGTTTAAGGCGGATTCAGTACGCGTCAGTCTGAATGAGCTGTATTCCGCGTGGTTCTGTTTGAGCAGATGCCATGCGAGCCCCTTTCTGTGTGAATCTGAGTGAGTTTGTGTAGGCTGAGTGCATGTGAATCTGAGCGGGTTTCAGTGAGCCCCAGTCCGTGTGAATCTGAGTGTGCATGTAGGCTGAGTGCACGTCAATCTGAGCGGGTTTGAGTGAGCCTCACCAGTACGTATGTATCTGAGTGAATATGCGTAAGCTGAATGCATGTCAACCTGAGGGGACTTTGAGTGAGCCCCGGTTCGTGTGAATTTCAGCCTGAATTAGGGCTAATCTTAGCGTGCTTGAGTCCACGTTGTCTTGTGCCTGAGAAGTCCCGAGTGAGGGTTTTCGTTTCGGTGTGAGAGTCCAGCTTAGTAACATGCGAGGCCGAGCGAGTCTGAACTTTGGTCACTTCATTGACCCCGGCATGGTCGCAGTGGAAGGCGGCGTTAATATAAACGGCTTTACTCGGAAGAAAATGCAGTGCACGCACGAAGCCACTATAAGCATGTTGCTTATAAATGGGAAGTTATCGTTGGTTAAATACTAATGATGGTTGATTATTACCTGTACATCGTGCCGTGTGTTGTACTGGACATCGCTCTGGCTACTTCGGTCCGCAAAAGAATGGGAGAAATCTGAATATATATATATATATATATATATATATATATATATGCATGCATGCTATAATGTGTTAGTTTTCTTGCTAAGCTTGAGCAGTCACGTGACGCTCCCTCCCTAGATTTCCTTCCTTTGCGTAACGCGCTCCAAGGCTGCGCGTAGCTATATTCGGTAGAGCGATGCTTCTGTTTCGCACGCCCCATCAACGTCGGCAGGGCAGAGAGGAATTCTGGCGGAGTGTCACGGCGTTCCGGAGTTGCGACACGTCGCTCAGACCCCCCCCCCCCCCTCCTTTCTCCCTCTCCCGGGATCGAACGGCGGCTCTCACCCTCCTCCCCCACCTCGGTTGCGTCATCCGTCCGGAGGAAGGCGGTGCACCACGGAGGCCCGATGCCGTAACACCTCGCCACCTTCTCTCTCGCGGAGCTGGCATCTCTTCCGGAGAACCAATCGGAGCTCAGCGAACGAGCTCTTGTGAGCGTACAGTCCCGTGTTTCGACGGAGACGGCATGCAAGACGCTCGTGCAATCGGTGCGATGTCAGTGCACGTTAGAGAACCACTGATGGGTGAAATTTATGCAAAGCCCTTACACTACAGGGCCCCCTTTCTCTCTTCCTTTCACTACTTCCTTCACCTCTCCCCTCACGGCGGGGTTCGAGGGCCCACCGATAAGTAAAGGCAGTTTATACTGCGCCTTCCTTTTCCTCAAAGTAAATTTATGGCCCTACTCTTTCGCTCTTCTGTTTCGCGCCTTGGTATTAGGATACAGTGTTTCCTAAGCTGGGACCTGTTCATTCATTCATTCATTCATTCAATTCGCTGAGCTGACATCTCACTGCACTGAGCATAGCCCATCAAGAACGGGCGGCCGGATATGCTCATATTTTGCTTTTTTTCAATCCGAAGTTCGGCTAGCTACAACTACCCAAAGACCGTGTTTGTACTCTAAACGAATACACCCATATGGGAGTAATAAGGGAGTAACCTGTCCTCTAGCGCACTCTTTTTTTTTTTTATTAAAGGGAGTGCGCTAGAGGACAGATTACTCCCTTTAAGCGCATGCCTCGAATCCCCAGTAAAGATCACCGTGTGCCAAGCGCGACGTGAGCGCGTACACTCTGTACAGAAAGGAGTAAAAAAGGGAGTAATACCCCTGCTACACGGGCGTTTCGAATGCCTTCCAACCGAACGTCATTCGACTCGAATGCCAAACGTGCGCTGCTACACGACGTTTTTGAACGGCATTCGGTTGGAATGGCTTTCCAGTCGAAGGAGCTCCGCGGAGACATTCCAGATTTTGGAATGCCTTCGAAACGCGAACACAGCCTGAACCAACCAATAGCCGTCGCCGCCGCCGTCTCTTCGCCCCGCCCACCGCCGCGCGACTGCTTTCGGCTCTGTGGGTGTTCATTTCGATACCCGCTACTCGCTTTTTTCTGCTGTTTGTTTAGCAAATAGTTCGTGTTCCGTCTAGGTGAGTGCTTGCAGATAATAGTACACCAATGAACATTTACCGCGTGAGCATGAAATTTCCCCAGGAGTGCGCCGATGAGGACGACTGCAGTCATACTGCTGTTTACATTGGTTTACATCGCTTCGTATGAACAGCTTGTGCTCGTTTGCAAGACACAAAACGAAATATGCGCTTTAGTTCTATTAAATAATCTCTTCTCTTCTGTACCGGTTGTACGCGTGCTTGTTTACGCAGTGCGACAATCTGTGGGAAGCGCCGACACGATCGCTCGCCTGAGAAACACTTGACAGCCGGGTTGTTGACATCGGATGATCGGCGCTTCTCGCTAATTTTCCCGGCTTCCTCCAACATGCCCAGTACTTTATTTTAAGCTACTTTATCCAGAAGTATGTTTGGTGACCGTTCGCGTTAACTGAAATGGCCTAACTTGTTAGTTACAAGCTAGCGACGGCGACTACTGCTGCTGGCCGTAAAGCACTGCTCGGCAGCTCGTGTCACACCGCCGCTTCCCGTTCATCGTATGCGCGTCCTGCGATGTAAGCAATAGTTGATTTCATGTCCCTGTTGTCAAAACTACACTCGTTGACCATTTGCATTCGCTAAAACTTGTGAATTCATTCTTCACAATCACCGCAATCACCGATCCAACCCTGCGGATTCGCTAGGCCTAGTCGTCGCTCAAGGGAACGGAGTCGTCGTCGACTGAAATTAATTTGGCAAGTGGTTATCGCTATCGAGTGTCCAAGTGTGCACATGTGAAATATAGCCGTTCGTTTCGCTTATTTCCAATACGGATAATGTATAAGCGCGCATGTATTCGCACTGTCCCCTCATCAGCGTGTTTTCGCTCAGCCGCCGAACTCCCGAGGGCATATGAAGGCTGACCGTCCGCCGATCGGATTCGTCGGTGTCGTTTAGCCAAAAAACTTGTCCCACTACAATATTAAAGTGAACTGGATAGTTCACTATAATCACATGATGCTGTTCACCGTGATAGTGCTGTTGTCGGACTAGTGTGACCGTCGTCGTCGTTGTACACTGAAAACGAGCCGAGAATTTCGAATGCGTTTGGAAAGTGCCGTGTAGCACCGCGGGAGTCCGTCGAGTTCGAATGCCATTCCAAGTCTCGAATGCCATTCGACTCAGATGTCATTCGAAAGTACCCGTGTAGCACAGGTATAAGCCATCCTCTAGTGCACTCCCTTTTTACTCGTTCCATCCTCTTTACTCGGGATTCGGGGCCAGCGCTTGTAGTTCCATTGACTGCCACCACGCGGCGAATAGCTTTGATAACTCAAAAATAGCGCGTCGACGTCATCCGTGACGTAAGAGAGGAAGAGAATGACGGAGTGGCTGCAGAACAGAAGGCTTAGCAGGAGTGGCTGGGCGCCGTCCAGAATTTCTGTTAATGGTGCTTCGAGTCTGTTACGCAAATACGCTGTGTTACGAAATGTTGTCGAATCCTCGCGAGTGCCACGAATACCAAGCTCGTTTTCGCTACTGGTTGGTATCAAAAAAGGCTCTTGGTATTGGTGTTTTTCAAAATGTGGCACACGTGTCTTACTTTCCCGAAAATTTCGTGAATCTCGTCCGATAGGTTGACACGTCACAGGAGGTCGCCGGGGGCTGCTGCAGGTGGTGGTGACAGTGTGGGGGAGGGATTTATGCAGTTGAGGTCCCTAGTCTGTGACTCCACTGCCTGTCGCTGCTGGCCGTGCTCTCTCGAGCAGTAGCTTCCTGGTCCACGAGATTGGAGCTGGATAGAGCCGCCTCCCCGCAGTCAGGCGCTGCAATAAGGGAGCAATTACTCATTTGTATCTACCCAAGCGGAGCCAAAGGGCTACAAAGGAAAGCTATGCAGCCTTTCTCAAAAACTTCATAGTTAAAGAAAAATTTGTCCTGGTCAGGGGTTCGAACCCGGGACCACCGCTTCACCGGAGCAGTCGCTCTACCAACTGAGCCAACCGCGACGGCAAACTTATAGTACGGCGAGAGCGAACTGATCAATAACTGGAAGTGGGAACAGTGTTGGTTAAAAGGTATTCCCTCGGGGGATTCCCCTAAACACCTTATGGGATTCCCGTAAACTTTCGGCCAATCAGGCGCTGCCTGCGGTATACGTTCGATTTGCTCCGCCTTCTCCCCACAGAAGTGGCATTCTTTGCTGAGAGATGGTGGGGGTTCATGCCGTGTTATCTAGCCGGGTGATTAAAGATCTGTGTTGGTAGTCGCCTGGGATTTCCTCCTGTTGTTTTGCGGAGGCCCATAGACGGAGGGGAATACCTGCTACTTAGCAGTTATGAAATACTTGCAGGGCTCCCCGCATTTTACACCGTAGTTCCGTACGGTGCTTGCCATCCAGTGACTCTGCGTCGCTTCTGTTTTGAGCGAGTGTGCTACCGGTGGCTTCCCGAACGCATTTTGTCGTAGGTTCCGTAAAAGCTAGACGGCTCATTTTTTATTTTATTTTATTATTTTTTGTGGGGGGGGGGGGGGTGTTGTGCGACCGCCTTCCGTCAGCCTCCGTCATCTCGTGAAACCTCGCGCCGATTGGCGAGGAGAACAAAGAAATGCGGAACGATGGTGGCGAGAGGGGAAAAGCAGTGCGGAATTCGGACTCCCGTGCCAAGACAGCGTCGTCTCCGTCGTCGGACTCCCCTTCCCTCTCCTCCTCCTGCTCCGCTTTCTTCCGCGCGCGTCGTCTATTTGGAGGATCCAGCCGGCGGACCCTCGGTGCGGGCTGGGGGACACTCGGCGCAACCGAGGAGCGACTTCTTATCCGCCTCCGTAGCTACCCGCATTCGACCTCCTCTTCCTCCGTTCGGGGGAGAAGGTTTTCCCTCTCCCACGCAATGTTTATTTCGAGGGGGAAGTCCCCGTGGCGCCGGCCGACGGTCTCGGCCCGTGGCTGTCGCCTTTTTTTTGTTTGTTTGACGGACGACACATATTTCGGAGCATCCGGGATTTGAGACACCGGAGTGCAAAGTGTAACTACGTGCAGGACCAACGCTGGGTTGTCACTCCGTAGTCGAAGGTTGCTTGTCCGATACCAGTTGACGGACCAGCGTTGGTCCTGGGGACTTGCGTCCCCCGTGTCGTCTTCCGATTGCGTCGGGAAAAAAAAATGACCCTCCTAAGGGGGACTGAATCGCTGATTACATGTGACAATGCTATTGCGTAATATGGCTTCCCTTCTATGTGTTGGTTGACGTTTCGACTCCCGACCGGCGGCTGGAGCAAGTTTCGCGTAGCGATTGTGCGCGAGGTCTCACGCAGATCCGAACGCGATCGGTCCCGGGCCCCCAGTCTTTCTCACAGAAACCGCCGCCTCACTCAGTGTGACAGCGACGCAACGGCGGGAAAACCCCTAAACGGACTCCTTATGCGGTTGCATAAAATTTGGCGCTTGTTTACCGATGTGGTAATGCGAATTCCAAGCTGCAGTGGGGTAGTGTGGAATGTCTGTGCCGCGGGAGGGTTTAGAGACTCTGGATAGGGGTACAGGATGTATGTTACGTTTATTCTTGTACACTCGCATTATCGCCGTGGGTAAGCTCTAGGTGTAACGCCTCGTGGCGTCATGAGTGGCGTCATTGTATTAGAACCAATCGGTGGCATTCTCAGCGTGGCCGGCGTCTTCGGGACGTCATGCGTGACGTCACTCCATTCTTGACCCTTCAGCGTGGCGCGTTGCATTTGGTCTCTATTACGCCAGCGACACTGGCCTGTTATGAACGGGAATCGTATGCCGCTGAGCTTAGCGCGTTGCGCATTAGAGCATTAGCACTTGACAATTTTTTTCCCCTCCAATTGGGTCTTTTCTATACGGCGACAGCTTTGCGGTGTAGATGCTGACGGGCTAGCGTCGATGTCGTCGATGTCAGTAAATCGAAAACTGGATCGACATGGTCTAACCTGTCAAACAGGCCTATTGTTCCGCCTTTGACGGTGGCGCGGATATCGGACTGTTTACCTGCCCCTGAGTTCGGGCGCTTGCCTGAGTGGTGGCTTCAGCGAGCGCCTAGGAATAACACCATGCTGCTCTTGCCGAAGTGCTTGAAGGGCTACCAAATGGTCGCTTTGATTGAAAAGCGAGATTGGCGGTGCTTGTTCCTCGCTGCCCAAATCTCCAGGCCCGCGTCTCGGATCACAAAGCCGCCGAACCAGTGAGTGACGCCTCGGAAGTGACGTTTGTTGTACTTCCGGTTCTTCACTGCAAGCGGTGTCGGTCCAGGCATAGAGTTTCTTACTATTACCTAGAGGGAAAGCTGGCGGCGCTGCGCTTCAGCCACCATTAGAGTCCCTGTATATGCTTTGGTAGCATATACAGGAACTCTAGCCACCATGGACGCTCAAAGCATCATGGGGCGGTGAGCTACTTGTTGCGGCACAGTCGTTATTTTTTGGAAACATAGAGTGGCACTACTAAGACGTTTCATTCCGAAAACGCTGTTCGTGTGTGCGCAGACGACTTTCGCGCGAACGCAGTGGGCAAAACCCATAGTAGTGAAAACGCGACGACACACGACGCCAATAAAAGGTTTCACTTTTCCGAAATGCCATTAAGAACTTCTTATAGTATTTAAGCAACAACATCTTTTTTGATAACATATTTAATTTTAAAAGTGCGCCTGTTAATTACGAAATATTAGTTTTTATAGTGTTCACTACTTGGCCAATAGGAGAGCGAGTCGTCTCTTATTTTGGGCAAACTTTGCACTTAAATGCTTTTCTGCTCGTTTGTTGCAATCATTAGACAAGATATTGAATGTTAGGACGTTTGTAGTTATCAAACAACTTTATTTTTCTATTATTTTTTGGCCAAAAGTTGCAGTTCTGCAACAAGTAGCTCACCGACCCATGATGCTTTGAGCGCCCATGGTGGCTGAAGTGGTCTCGAGAGGTCGCCATGCAAACTCCCATAGACGGGCTGCCAGCTTTCCCTCTAGGTAATAGTAAGAAACTCTATGGGTCCAGGCGACCCTCGTTGGGAATTAGCATGGCGATGTCTCTCAAGTCGAGCTGGCCAGAGTACAGTCAAGTCGCCGCGGTCGTCCGAGCGGGGATTTGTTTGCTGTACATGTCGGCCAGCCCCAATGAAGGTTTACGTATCCGTCGTAGCTGACAGGCGTCACGTGGTTCACTTGCCATTATCGTTTCCCGAGGCAGAGTTTAACGGACACTAACAGCTCGTATGCGCGGGCGGACTTCTGCCTCGTTCAATTTGCACGGACATGGTTGCCGCGGTGGCGAATGTAGGGGGAATATAAGATCCGTGAGAGAGAACGTCTTTCTGCAGTTGTGCGTAATCGGGCTAACGATGATGCCGATGGTGGTGAGGCTGCTTCTGATAACGCAGAGGGAGCGGCACAGTGCCCTCGTCCTATCTTCGGTTCGTGCTTGGCTTCACGAGTTTGAAACGAGCAGGGGGAAAACTTTTAATGACAAATTTTCTGATGAATTAAGTGCGTCTTCCGCAAAAACAACAGCAGGTCCAGAAGGACCACACAATTACTTTTACTGGCATTAAAAATTCACAGAGGCGTCTAATTACCTAATGTCTAATGTATGTATAGCGCTATAGCATGAGAAGCTGTTGACGCCTTTACTGGGAGTGACGTCATTTTCTTTCGGCTTACGTCGCTTCCGGTTTAGTGACGTCACTTCCTCCAACTAGAGGGAATTATTCGATTTTGGGACGTCACTCCGTAAATGGGCGAATTTTATGACCAACGAGAGATATTTTCCTCGATGAGGCTTTTAATGCTATTGCATTATTAAACACCGATGGCGTTGTCCTCGGTACACCTTTAACCGTGCACTCTCGGATGTCAGCGCGCGCCGCAGTGTCCTTCCGTAGTGACGATGCCCTTCTCCGAAGACGCCAGGCATGACACGGAAGCAGCAGCATTCGCGCCGCCTGGCGTTCTTCGTCGTCGTGGCTGCCGCGAGTATCGCGGCGTTCATTCTAGAAATATGCTTCCGCGCGCTCGGACGGGCGCGAAACGCGTGGTTGTGGGCGCGCGCGCGTTTGCCTGTCCCCCCGCCCCATCTCGATCTAAATATAGCAGTGGCGGCAAAAAGGCAGCCCCGGCGCTGTTGCGGCAGCAGCGATTGCGGTGGCCGTGGCTGTGATGGTGCTGAATGGGGAGAGCACGCGGCGGTGAAGCAACAGCCCTCGCGGAGGTCGGACGGTCGCCGCGTCGTGCGCCGCCGCTCCGTGTGGGCGGTGATCGGCAAAGCGTGATGATGGTAGCCGAAACGTCCTTGCACCTCCTCCCTTTCCGCTCCAGCTCTCCTGTGTCTTTGACCTGCCCTTCTTCCGCTTCCCTCTTTCGTCGTCTCCGCGGTTCGGGTGTCCACCCGGGGTTGGGCAGCTACCGCGCCTTTCCTCTCCTCGAAACCGCCTCTTTCGCCTGCCGCTGAGTTCGAGGACGTGGGTTCGACTCCGGCCGCGAAACGCGAAAACGTCGTCCGTGATCTGTGCGATGTGAATGCGCGGTAAAGAGCCCCAGGTGGCCCCCAATTATTTCGGACCCCTCCACTGCGGCACCTCTTTCTCTTTGACTTCCACCTTCCTTCCCTCACTTACGGCGTGCTTCGGGCGTCCACCGAGAAGTGGAGAAGTGAAGCAGCTACTTTGCCCCTTGGTTTTTAGTTTTTGAGGAAAGGAAATTGCGCAGTAATTGTCTCGCATCTCAGCGGACACCCGCCGTACGGGAAGGGAGGAAGTTGCTAGTGAAAGAAGAGAGAGAAAGAGGTGCCGTAGTGGATGGCTCCGGAATAATTTTGACCACCCGGTGATCTTTAACATACACTGACATCGCACAGCTCACCGGCTCCTTTGCTTTGAGTTTCGCCTCCATCGAAACGCGGCCCACCCCTCGTGTTGCGTAACCAGTGGCTATCTACCGCAGGTAACGGCTTGTTTCGCACTGATCAGGGCCTCTCATCCTGAAGGCACAGCGTGGACTGGTTGTGTTCGTAAGGAAGAGAGGCCTGGCGACTGCACAGAGTGTCACGTGTTCGTCAGGCACCCGTAGGGATGGGGTAGAAAGACAGGGAGGAGGGAATAAAAGGCAGGGAATGTTAAATTAAAGAATAGTGGGGAAAGGAAATTAAGGCCGACCTGTTCCTACCTTTCGGTAACTGCGGCCACCTAGGTCCAGGGTTCCCGCCATGCCCTAGCATTGGGTGCACATGTGGGTGTGTATATGTGTGTGTGGGGGGGGGGGGGGCGTCGACATGTCCGGGTGTTTCGGTAGCTTCAACGCTTTTGCTCGGTGTAGACCTGTAGTACTTGTAGCGGCGGTCTTCCATTGTGCAAGCGAGGAAAGGATCCAAAAATCTCGGATTTTGCAGCGCAGCTGTTAAACGCTCGTTAAACGTCGGTGTTGTTGTCGGCGTAACCGGCAGAGCGAGCGGAGGAGGGTGGTTACCGAGGAGGGAGGATGGTAGGCCGAGAGCGAAGGAATGTGTCATTGGAGAGGAGTGCTAGTCGAAGAACGAGTAAAAAAAAAAAGAATACTGCATAGCGCATGCGTGCATGTCTCTCTGAAATTCCTTATCTCGATATGTCGCAATATCAAAATACCCGAACAGCTGCGCGGAAAGTTCGCATTAGCGAACATCGTAATCGTCCAGTGAGGTTTATTTTTGTTGTTGCCGCCCTCATTCTTGTTTGTTTGTTTGTTTAGATGCGCTCTTCGTATTTGCAGTCAATCAATCAATCCAATCAATCAATCAATCAAATTTTTTGGAACACAGCGCCCGTACGTAGGCACGCTGCGCGTGCAGTGAGTCCTTTAGAACCCCGCTGGATCGTTGGAGGCGAGTCCCGCCGCCGACGTTTGCGAGACGCGCGTAAAGGGCGACCCACATGGAGCGAACTTGCGCTGCGGATTTTGAGCGGCGCGGCGGAACGCGGACGCACCGCCGCTGTGCCGCACCACAAGAGGCGGAAAACGGGCGGCTGCCGCCAAACCGCTGCCGACAAAAACAAAAAAAAAGATTTGTAAGCTTACTCTAAAGCCATTGTTTATTGGAGGGCGCATTCTCACTTTTTAGTTCAGCGTATGCTATCTCCCCTCTCCACTCCACCCCCACTCGGTTTCACCCTGCGCGCCGAGCAACCGGCAGCTGCTGCTAGCAGAGACGCAAAAATACTCAGCCTATAGTAGCGCCATCTGGTTCTCGGGACAGGAACCATTATTGTAAACAAACCGGTCTCCTCGTAAGCCTAGAAGTGGGAGAATCGTCACTCTGAATAAAAAAATAAGGCAAATTTATCACTTATAAGTTTTATTATAGGCAAGGCGAGACGAAGCGAAAGACCGGTGCTCCATTTACGGCCAGTGAAAGCAGTGAAAAAGGCAGCAACAACGAGAATTCAGTCCAAAGCGAGGGGTCCGGCTTCGAAAGGCGCCGCCATGTTTGTCGCCGCGCGCGGGCGGAAGCTAGATGCGGGAAGAGAGCGCCCTCATTGGTCCGCGCTGACAGCTCGCATTCGCCGCTTCCGGTGAGCGGCTGACCGCCGGGCGAACGTATCTAGCACTGCTTGGTCGGCGGCGAACGGCCGCCGGCGGCCAAGCGGCCGCCGCCGGGCGGCCGTACGCAGGTTTTCCGCGAGAAAACCGCTCCATGTGGGTCGGGCTTAAGGGGATTTTGCGGCTCTAAAAGGATACGGTGCGATGGGTCGATCCTATTTCTCTCCGCGGTGCGCATTCGCGGGTCTAATTCTGTTTCCCGAGTTTCGTTTTGTTGTCGGCTCCGCTTGCATTCGCACTACACACCGTCTCACCAGAAGCGTGCAGTGGGCTCATCGGAGGCAGGGGAACCAGGACGTTCCCCTGCCTCCAGGATGGGGAACCAGGATGGGGAACCAGGCACGGGAATCAGGCAGGGGAACCGGGCAGGGGATTCAGGCAGGGGATTCAGGCTGAGGCAGGATGTACTTCCCTGCTCGTCTGGCGATACCGCGGTGGTCGCAGACTCGTACTGTCGTGGGCAATCTGACAGAGAACAAACATTTTTTTTTTCACAAAATTCTGAATTTTCCCCTTATATCTCCGCGAAATTGGAGATTGCCTTTTTGGTAGTATACTCCAAGGGGACTAGTTAAAAAGGCAAAAAAAAAAACTGCGCTCGTCGCATGTAATTACGGAGTGATCAAAAAATGAATGCTCAGACTATGTTCCCTTTCACATTGCTGACGATTGTACCGTTCGTCGCTATTGTGGCTGGAACGTGTTTTACGTGCAACGAAAGCTTCGTTGAAGCGGTCTCCCCGTAAATTGTGTAGGTTGACGCCAGCCGTCTGTAACGCTGCACGGATTTGTGGAAAGTCGAGCGTGTTCTATACCGGATCAAAGTGTCCGCTGGAATCCGCGTCGGCATTCTCATCGCTCGGGCGGAGATCCGTAGTATTTCTAGTTCCTACCTATCCCGCGAAAAACTGTGCAGGGACAGTACAGAACTAAGAGGGTGAGGAGGTCGCTGACTTGGAGCAAAATTGTATTGCTAGGGAGGCAGAATTTATTGCGCGCTTGTATACAGGGAGAGGAAATCGCGTATAGAAAGCACTGATAGCACTTGACAAGCCATACTGAATTATATAATCACTTACGAGCAGTGTTGTCATGTTGCTGTCGGGGGTTTGGGATATAATGGGTATAGGCAGATCGGAGACGATGGAATGAAACCTTCGTCTATCGATAATAATAATAATAATATTTCGTACTTTTGCGAGCCTGCCGTCTTCAGGTAGACAGCGTCATCTCTTGGAGAGCACCGTCAGTTTTCGTTTCACTGCACACAACAATCGTCCCTGAGGTGTTTTCGTGGTGCAGCGGTGATGGCGCCGAGTTGAAGATCGATATATGCAAGTGTGCGTGTTCGACGCTGTGGCGGAGGATTAACCGTCCCACTAACGTAACTTAACCGCGAGTTTGATTAGTTGGGCTGCGCCGTCCCGAAACTGCAAATCCTCGTCGGGCCGAGCCAGTTTTGTCCAACTATCGATCGGTCGCGGGTTTACTTAGTTTGAGCGCAGCTTTGTCGAGAACTCTCCGCAGACGTGCGCTTCTTTTCGAAAGGGATACTGGGCAAATATGCTCTGTGACAGTTGTTCATTTCATTGCTTTTATACCTTTGTTTGTGGCCACCTTCGGGATAAGGGCCAGGTAAGGCGTTGAGTTATTGATTTTGCGTTGATTTTCACTTGTGAATGCGACTCTGTGGGGACGGATTCGCACCCGCGACCTCTGGCTCAGCAGCCGAACTTAGGCCCTAACCAGTGAACCATTAATGTGGCAGGCTTTGCTCGTCAGCAGAGCAGTCGTTGCGACTAAACATCGAGTCGGGCTCCATTTTCTTAAAATTTCGCACTCTTCTCTGCGTGGCACACTCAGTGGAAAGGCAAAGAAATGACTCAATTAACCCTACTTTTTAACGATCCACTTCTTGGTCGCTGCTACCTCGTGTTGCGTCAGAGCCGACAGCCAGCGCGCGCACTGTGTGTGGCTGGCTCTGTTGTCAGAGGTGGTTCGTCTCTTAATAGTGGTGCGGTCCGGCTGGCCCCGCTTTCATGAGGGCCACTTTGGCCCCGAGTGGGCAGCGTATGACGCGGTGCGGTGCGGTGCGGTGCGGTGCGGTGCGGTGCGGCACGGCACGGTATGGCATGTATGGTGGGCTCTGGTGTGGTATATGGGGCTTACATTGAAAAGCAACATTTGTGCTATGAGTGACGCCGTAGTGGAAGGTTCCGGAGTGTACAGCCGTTTTTCCGCCGCAGACAGAAGATTATCAGAGCACAGCACGTTTTGTCTTTCTGCATACACGTGTGCTGTCCGCTTGGTTCGCCGTTCGACGGTGTTTGTCACTGGACTCAGCTCCATACCGTAGCGCGTTTTTCACCTGTGGCAGATCAGGTGAGGGGCCTTCGCCGTGAGGCCCGGGTGGGTCGGAGAAGTGGACGAGAGTGTGCTATCTGCATTCATGTGACTTGGGGCACCCCTACGAGCGCTACTTTTTTTTTTTTTTTTTTTTTTGGGGGGGGGGGGGGTCTTCATAGCCTTCGTAGTCACTTAATTTTTCTTGGCCTTAGATATACCAGGTGTCCCAGCTAAATGTAACCAAGCTTTTAAAAAACACGGGGTGTCCTAGCCGTCTCAAACCAAATGAGGGTTGTTTAGAGTCGCGTGACCTAGTCTGCAGTATTTTTTTCGTTCTTCAAGGTTGATCAGATAAGCTTAGTTAACAAACTTTTTAATTATTGACTTGAGGAACAAAGTGTCAATGGAAAAGTTGTAGATCGCTTTGAGAAACAGCTTACTGAGACATTTGCAGCAAAGTAATATTTACGTAAAGCAGTTTTTTTACCGGCCTTTAAGCATAACCCGCACAATAAGAAAAAGCTTTCACATGACAACTGTGCCACTTCAACGTCCCAAGACGCGCCTTAAAGAATAAAATCCATTTTTTCTGAAGTCCTCCCCTCGATGAGACTTTGGGTGCACATTGGGACAGAGAAGTGAGCGAGCAGCTGGTCACGTGACAACTTTCTTTTAAGGCCAATAAATGAAGCTACGTAAATCGCAACCTGACGGAAACCGCACTACTAGCGGTTTTTCGAGGTGGTCTAAAACTTCTTCATTGACACTTTCTTCCTCAAGTTAATAATTAAAAAGTTAGCTAATTAAACTTAACTAATTAATTAACTTCGAAGAGCGAAAAATATACTCAAGACTAGGCCACGCGACTATGAAACCCTGAGGTGGTTTCACTGGACTAGGACACTTCGCCTTTTCATTCCAGTGAGTTCAAAGTGTGAATGTTCCTCTTTCTGCACCGGCGCAGCGGCGTTGTGAATACTGGCGCGTGGTCGGTCAAACGAAGCCCGCGCAAAATTGGGTCCGTTGTGGCCGGACTGGTGGTAACGAGCCCGTCAGCTGAGGCGCTATCCACGAGGAAGGCCGACGCGGCCAGCTGGACACGCCTTGTGTACAGCGGCGACAACGGCTACGACGAACCAGACAGCTGCGCAAATTTTGCGCGGACGCGTCCGGCATGAGCGGGGATTTCTTGTCCGAAGTGGCTGTGCTCTCCAATAAAGAAGGCAGCGTGAATCCAGGAAATCCAGGAGCTGGACGTTACTAACGCTTGCGCAGGTAACCTCTGACAATACCGGTGTATGGTAACGGGACGCTGAAACATTAGAAAGTTTACACGCATTAGAAAGAAACACGCATAGCACCATCCGCGATCCGCAACTGGGACCCATTTCCGCGGGCGCAGATCGGTGTGTGGTGGCGTCGGAACCAATCGGCGCGTGTGCACTGGCGGTGCACGGTACTGGACTGCCCTGCTCTATCTCTCTATTGTATTGTCGTGTACCGATGCTGCCCTACTCTGATGGTCTCCAACTGTCCATGCTGGAAGCGCCCCCCAACCCTCAGGGCCGTTTCACATGCTGCGACTAGAACGAAAATAGTCGGCCTAGTCGGTGACGCCGCAGTGCGATTTTCGCACAGTGCTTTCACATGCAACGCGTACCCAGCGAATTCGGTCGGAGGGACACGCAAGGTTGCTCGATGTTCGCATAGGCAACCCACGATTAAACCCGACAGAAACACTGCACGGAATGTGTTGATGATGTAATGACCAGCTTGTTTTTAGATGCAAGGCAATATTTCGTATGTTTTGATTAGAATAAACAGTTTTGCTTACGCCGCGGGAACAGCTCCCACGTGACCCCACGCCGAGACGGCGCGTGACGTCACGTCACGTGCGAGTTGTTGCCGCGGCAGGTCTCGACGCACGTGCGCTCTCGCTCGCGCGCCTGGAGACCGGTCGTGGCCGCGGCAGCTGCTCCCGCGTGACGTCACGTCACGTGCCGACTCGGCGCTGCCCATTGGTCAGTCGCAGAGCGACCACACCGACGCTGCGACTGGATTCCAACCGGACGGAACTTGGTCGCAGGCCGTCTGCGGCTAGACCGACGGCCCTCCCCAGTCGTAGACCGACCGAATTCGCAGCGTCGCAGGCGAGAATCGCATGCATGTGAAACGGGCCTCAGCTGTCACTACGCGCTGCCGTTGCTGTGCTTTTTATTGCGAAATCAATGCTACTCCCAAGAACGGCCTTTCGCGTAGCGGCGGCCACTTGACACGTTTGACCTTTAGAATGACCCCTGACGTCATACCATGCCTAGTGACGTCACAGCGGGACGTCATACGAGGAGCGAGAGACGGGCTATCAACTCGGCTCGTCAGGTAACGGCGGCCGCTTGGCACGGCGCGCCGCGCTCCCCCCGCTAGAGGCGCTAGTGACGTTATAGAGTGACGTCATCCCAGGAGCGAGAGACGGGCTACCAACTCGGCTCGTCAGGTAACGGCGGCCGCTTGGCACGGCGCGCAGCGCTCTTCCCACTAGAGGTGCTGCATATGCAGTATAAAACACCTGCTTTCGAAACCTACCAGACTTAACCAACGCTAAGTCACCGCCAATTTTTTCAAAAACCCTCACCAATAAAGAGGGAAGAGAACGAGTTTTTATGCGAACTAACGGCAATGAGTAAAAAAGGAGAAGAGCTTTTATCTTTCCTAAAATATTATTATTATATATCCCTGATGTTAAGCCGCGACCTAGGCATGTTCATTTGGTTCCTGGCTGCAGACGCGTGCGTGTGTGTGTTCGTCCTGCGCTAGTCGGTGCTGAAAAAAAAAAATTCGCTCTCATTTGAGCCGGCGGCGCGTCGCGTCTGATTGGGGAGAGCGCGCGCCCTCGACGGAGTGGCATTTTCAGAAGTCGGGATTGGTTTCGGGCAAAAAATAGGGAAAAACTGGCATGGCCGTAGCCAGTGCAACGCGGAAAGACCTGTAGTTTCAGACGGGGGAAAATGAAAATACACAAAAAAATGAACTCTCCGGCAAGTTCACGGAGGGAGCAGCGGGGGGAGATTCCGTACCCTTCCCTACTCCCTCGAGAAGCGTGCAGCGTTATGGAAGGCACGGTGCGTGCTAAGGCGGCCAGTCTGTCCGGCGCCCCAGAAAATAGTGCCGAGATGCGAGATCTCTCACGTGCATTGCGACTGCTGCTTGCCGAAATCTTGGTGAGCGGGGCTGACGCTGCACCTTTATTAAGCGACAGATGTCGGCTGCTTCCATTTCTTGATAGCAGACAACGCAGTACGTCCGGATATACGTAGGCCATGAAGGGATTACGACAGTGTGGCGGTAACCGTTAGGCTTCCCGAAGTGACGGCTGCATTACTCTGTTTTCGAAACGCTTCACAGTGTTTGCGAAAAATTTGCGCACTTGTCGCTAAATGCAATGTAGCGTTTCAGAGCGGCAGGCGCGCCATTTTACTTATACTTTTTTTACTTTGCCTGGCTTACTTAAACCAGGTGCGCGAATTCAGAACAGGTTGATAACAGAATTGGATCGTCTGCTGTCTGGCCACTAACCACGGTGACAGGCGGCTAACCCGTCACGAATCCATTTTTGCGCGAGTGAACAACCTTAATTTATCATAAAAAAGAAATAACAGGAAACGGAGCGCCCCGATTGGCTGAGCTCGATCCTACTGTCTTTCCCCAGCGCTGCATTTTTCTAGCTAGACGGGAGAATCCAGACGTCGAGAGGGGAAACTCTGGTGACGCTTTTTTTCTCTCCCATTTTTTTTTTGCCCTGTGTCGCGCGGACGGGCGGCATCGATTTTTTGGTCCCTCTTTCCCTCCTCTTTTCCCCCTCTCCTTTGTCACCTAAGCGGCGACGGCAGCGCCACCTCGACAACGGCCGGAGGGTCGCGTGGCGCAGCCGGGGTCATGCTTGAGGCTCACCCTTTTTTTCCCTTTTTATTTTTTCTCTCCGTTCCTCCTCTTTTCTGTTTTCTGCCAGCAACAAGCTCGAATCGCTGACGCGGGCACGCAGAAACCGTGTGGAGGTGGAATAGGGAAAATGAGGATGGCGTTGCGGTCGAAAGGGTTCTGCGGCCGCTCGGGTCCAGGTTTTCCCAACGCTGGTGTCGCTTTGCTCCGGCCCAAAGTACTGCATGTGCGTTTCCATCTTAAATGCTACCTGAGAACCTTGCGTTAGCTGATGAGGTTACTCGGCCTTCTTAAAAGCTTTTACTTGTGGATAGATCTAAAATTTCTTCCCTCTTTTATTACTCGGTACAAGAAACTTTAGACCCTGTACACCATTTTTTTACATAACAGCAAAAATCTGCATAAAAGAATTATCCTATACCTTGAGCTTGGCGCATGATAGTCTTAGCTGCTTATGCGCCATTAAACCCAACACAACACAACAACTTCTATGCTCATGCATGTTGTGATTGCAGCAAGAGGTAGTAGCCGTAATAAAGAAACAATAAAGAGAAATTCCATGCCACTTTTGTGGGAAAACCTTCGTCAAATACTTGCAAAAAGTTCACACAAGTTGCATCTGTTTGGTTCCCGTTATTTATTTTAGATGGTTTTCTACTAAGGATGCTTTAATTGCATCAAGTGCGTAGCACAAGATGCTGAAAGTGAGCAGAAAAAGCTTCCATCAGGACAGCCCTACAAGGCTCTAAACACTTCTCTGGAAGTGCAGCATCGAAGCATTTCACATGAATAAGTCGCATCTACAGAAAACAGGAGCCGTGTGAAATCAGACCAGTGACAGCGGAAACACCTGTAGCGCATTGTACATTATAGCGTTGGTGAATTGTATTGTTTTCAATAGTTACATCATAATGCGTATGATGACTTGCATATCTAAACAACAAGACACAGAATAAGAAACAAAACAGAGGTAATATTGTACAAGAGTGAGCAAATGTTAAACAGTGAGATTATGACAGATTTGAAAGAATAAACTTCAAGACATTAATTATTTTCTGAGCTCTTTTTAAAAATCGAATTTTTTTAGGATTTTAAATCCTCTCCTTTTAGCCTATTCAGTAATGTTGATATTCCATGTTTGTTTACTTTATGTTGTGCAGTATGTTTTTACTTTCTAGTTTTCATTTTAAGGCGTAGGATTGATTGGGACATTGTTTTGTAGATCTGCTGTTTTCCTTAAGAAAGTAGCACCAACATTTACTTCCTGTTCTACTCTGTCAGTAATCATACGTCTTTGTAATTGGCATCATATTATATTTTAAAAGTAGATCATGTGTAGAAATGAATGTGTACAGTTTCTATCACACAAAGAAGCCTTTTTTTTCAGTGTGTGAAGTTTTGCATTTTTTCTTAGTTGTAAATTCCCAGCCTATCTGCCTGTAAAACAAAGCTTTATAAACTAGCAGCATAACTTTTCGCAACATGTTATGGCGATGCGGGTTGATCAAGCAGATTACTTGGGAAAGTTTTCTTGCTTCAAAGTTTATATTTCAGTCGGAGTGTAATGTAAGGTTATGCTTATATTTATGGTTATATTCCTTCCATTTGCTCAGAATAAAACGTATTTCGTCTTGGATACACTGATGGTTAATGAGTTCTTTTTTTCATCCATTTTTAAAGTGGAAGCAGTGTGAAAGTTGTGGCGTCAAGTAATTTTTTGGTACATATCGCCATTAGATGCCCGTATTAGCATATATGGTAAATTTTATGAGGGGCAATGTTTATGATATCAATTATATACATATGAAATAGAAATAGTCGAAAAATACTGCATTGTAGCACCTCACTAGATACATGCTGTGTATCTGAGACACATCTGTTGTAACCATTTGCCTTCATTGTTCCAAATAAGACTGTATTGCGCATCCATCTTTCGCACGAAAACCTTACCGCTCCACTTGGGAATTAATATTTTATCATTAGTGTTATTGAACACCTTTGAAAAGTGTAAAATATTCCCAGGATTAGATTACCTTGTTCTAAATGAGTTAAAATGCATTCGTTTAATGCCAACAGTGCGAATTCTGTGCTGGAACCTCTCTGAAAATGACAATGAAAATTAACACACATTTCAATAAATGTTAACTGCAAAAAGCATCACGATCCGAGACAAGTAATGCCCCTGCTACATGGGTATTCCGAATGCCTTCCAACTGAATGTCATTCCACTCTACTGCTGCCTTGTGCTGCTACGGGATTTTTTAACTGCATTCGGCCGAGATAGATTCCAGTCAGCGGAGCGCAGCGAATACATTCGAAATTTTGGGATACCTTCGAGACACGAACACAGCCCGTGCTACCGGCACTGACCAACAGGCCGTCACCATTGCTTTGCCCCGCCCACAGCAAGGCCAACCTGCTTCGGATCTGTAAATGTTGATTTTCATGTGTGTCGCTCACTTCTTTCTGTTGCTTTTTTAGCAAAAATTTTGTGTGCACACTAAATGAGTGCTTGAAGTTCATAGTACACCACTGAACATTTACTGCATAAGCACAAAATTTCCCCAAGAATGCGCCAATGAGGACGACTGCGCTCCAGTACTCTGTTTACATTGCTATATACAAACTGCTGGTGCTTGTTTGCGTAACATAAGACGCAATCTGCGCATTAGTTGTCTTAAATAATCTCATTTTGTTATCGGTTGTACCCTTGCTTGTTTACGCAGTGCGACAACTCTATAGGAAGCGCCAATGTGACCTGTGCCTGGGAAATGCCTGGTAGCCGGGTTGCTGACATAGTGTAGGACGGCGCTTCTTGTTAATTGACCCTGCTTTCTTTGACGGGACGAATACTTTACTTCCGTATCAAGAAAAGAAAATTTTCTGTTGTGAGAACACATTTTCTTGTAGTATTTTGGGGCCTTGCATCAGAAATTCCTTTAGTAAAAAGAGGATTTACTGTAGTATAGAGCAGGTTCTATAGTATAGACCAGTTCTGTCGCAACAACAGACAACTTCACACTACTACAGAAAAATCTCGTAATGACAGGACGCCTGAAATTTGTACTTTGGGGCCGGTTCTGTCTCATTTTTTTACTGGGTTTGAATCAATCTATCCAGAAGCCTGCTCAGTGGCTGAGCGCGTTAATTGGAACGGCCTTATTTGTTATCCACAAGCGATGGCGACGACTGCTGCTGCTGGTGTTGGTGAAAACTTTTTAATAAACAAAAGGAGAGTTTGCAGACCAAAAATGGCCCTTTACATAGGTGGAGTTTTTAGTCTGGGACCCCGCGGGACGAGGCCGCTACTCGCGCCCGTTGGACTAGAGCCCTTTGAGACTCCAGCCCCGGGCAGTTGAGCAGGGCTACCTCCCATGCCTCTAGGGAAGGGGAAGGATTGGGGGGGGGGGGGGGAAAGGGAAGGATTCTTTTGACAGGCCCAAACCATGTGGAAGGTATCGGATACTTCCCCACAGTGAGGGCAGCGCCCATCAATTTTGGGGTCGAAATGTTTCACTATTGCAGGACAAAACAGAGTGTTGGTCTGCAAGCGCCTCAGAGTTCGCTCATCAGCTTTACTCAGGCCCTTAGCAGGGACCGGGAAAAGCCGATGGCGTTCGCAATAGTCCAGAATTTCTCTGAACCGCAGAAGCGGTTGCACAGTCACCGAGGCGGAAGAGCCTGGATGAGGTGCCCGGTAGGTAAGCGCTCGGGCAGCCGCGTCCGCAGCCTCATTGCCTCTAACGCCCTGATGGCCCGGTGTTGCTGGCTGCTTGAAGCATTGAGCGGCAGTCTGGGTCCCACCGGCGCTTCCCGTTCAGTGTATACACGCGTCTTGTAATGTAAGCAATAGCCGATTTCAGATCACTTTTGTAAAACTTACATTCGTTGTCCATTTGTGTTCGCTCTCCACAATCGCCGATATTGCACACACGCACCCTACGAACTGATTAGGCCTATCGCGAGAGGAGGTCGTCGTCACTTGCTGAGCGTGAGTAGCTTTTCAAGTGTGTGCATTATTTTTAGTTGCTGATGATTCAAAACAATTTCTCATTAAAAGGCGCAGTCAAGAAAGTAAGATGGCGATTTTAAGACCTTTTATTCTCAAAACGATTTTTTTTTTTCATGTCGGACCACTGCTGTTGAGAATACACACTCGCCTTGCTGGACCAAAGTTCGCCAAACTCACTACGAGTTCTGCAACGAGTGCCACTAAAGCTCATCGTGTGGCATTGCGTGAATGGTACTTTAGGCGAATGTCACTCGTTGAAGGTGACTCTAAATGCGTCCGTGTGACAGGGGTATATAGTCGCATACAACTTCAGTCTGCTGTGAAGCTCCGCTGACATTCAGGACCGGCGCACAGAATTCTCTCGCGACAGAAAATACTACGTTGTTAAAACTTCTCTTTTCACCTAAACAAGAAGCTAATCACAAGAAGAAAGTTAGAATTTTGACACCTGGCTTGTTCAATAAAGTCAGATGTTAAAAAGCTGATCTCGTTTACTTTCATGACTGGCTAGTGGAATAATACAGTACTTCGCGGACCGTGGCCCACTGTTAACTACTGCTGTTTTTTTTTTAAGCTGTATCCTACTATAGGAAATCAGAAATGTGCTGAGAGGTGGTTGGTACATTATTCCAACTAGCCTACCAAAAAAAGGGCAAAGATAACGTGAGAGACGCATACGACACAGCAAGCGTCAGCTTCCAGCAACGTATTTTGCGACAGTCCCCCCTCTTTCCTATGAAATAATGAATTGAACGCAAACGCTCACCAATCTCCGCCTTCAGGGCATCGTACTAGGTAACCACAGTCGGCGACCCATTCATGACTGCAGCATCTGTGGGAATTGCATACCTCGCTTAACATGTTGTCTTCGCATAACACAAAAAGCCTTTTGGTTCGCGTAATGGTTCCTGTCACTGCCGAAAAAGCCCTCGTGATAATCAGAGCGCTGAATCGAGCGATAAACCCTTCACAAGGACATAACCGGTAAAGTACGGAGTCCCGAAAACCATCTCTGGCCGCCGCCGCTGCAGTCGGATCATCACCGAGATATATGGACCCTTTTCGCCTAATGGCACGTCAGTCTGTGAAACTCGCAAACGCTTTGCACCTACAAGCTCGGCATTGCAGGTGGCTGGCTGGTAAAAGGCGATTGACCGCGAGATAGCTTGTACCCGCCGCCATCTTTGAGACTAGAAGCACGGCGGCGCGTTCTTCCGATGCACTTATCACCACATTTTCCGACTTGCAAAGGGGCGCGACCGGATGGGCAAAATCCCGACCGTTCCCGTATCGCCTTTTTTTTTTCTTCTCCCGATTAGAGCCGCCTGGGTACGCGTCGCGCCTGCTGCACCACGCTGTCAGTAATCGCACGTTTTGTCTGCCAGACGTACGCTGGTGACGTAGGCCTGGAGTGATCTTTTGATTAGAGGACAACTTTTTGGGCGTTCAATCGGGATGGATTGGTCCAGCATGGCTGCCGGCGGGTGTCAGTAATAGCGGATCGGCATAGAAAGCAGGCCGCGGGCAAGCCTACGGTGAGTGGTGGGCATGCAACCCTGTAAGAATTGATGAGATGTGCAGCGCTTCAGTGGCGCTTTTGTTCCAGATTCCCCGATTCAACGCGCCTTCTGCGACTTCAGGGATACGCGTTTCGTTTTTCTTGGGCTTAACACGTTAGGCCTAACGTTTTAACAACATTGTGCGTGATGGTGTCGCATCGTAGAGAACGGTCCATTGTTAAAGGGAACATGCGATCGCGTGGCCTCCGCGCTTCGCAGAGCGCTGCCGCTGAGAACTTGTGGGAATTGTCGGCACAAGACGCAGGCGCAGTAAGCATGACGGCTGGTTATTCCGCGCATTCGCCTGATGCCGCCTATTCTCGCCGCATCTAGGCGGCAGGGCGTCGTGAAGCGCAGAGTGCACACGATCGCATGTTCCCGTTAACAATGGACCGTACTGTACACGCCGCGCGTCTAAGCTGGCGGTTCGTCTGTGATGCTCGGGTAACTGACGAGCACAAGCGAATGAAAGCCATTATCCACCTGCGGCGGGAAACCGGCCTTTCCGCCCGCGTTGAGGGTACACGTGTTGCGGTATCGCGCACCCACTACGCGCTGGCACGCGCCACGGTTGTTGCCGCGCTTATCGCTGGCTTATCGCGTCACGAGACAAGCGAGTGGCGATTACGCGTTCTGTACTTCCTCGCGCAGCCGTATTGCGCCGGTCGTGTTTGTCCGCGGCCGAGCCGAGCGAACGATAAGACATCGACAGATAGCGCCCGCGCTTGCTGCTAAACTTGCGGCCCGTTCCGGCTTCGTCGTACCGGTCAGCGTCTGACCGTATCCGCTTCGGGCCCTGACACTGACATTTTCCTCGCGTTCTTTCGCCGGTGCTGGTTCTCGCGGCGGCAATTGTTCAGGCATCCGCGTTTTTTTTTTTTTTTTTGCACCGGAACTAGTCCCGATTTCACTGACAGCTTGGTTCAACTCCGCTGTCTCGTTGACTGAACGTCCATGATTCCTTGTGTACAGGCGCTGAAGGTAGAATTTATGGCATGAAACGTCAGTAACATTCCTTATTGGCACCTTTTTTGCGACTTGTATTTGCCTAGTTCTGGTCACCACTTCACTTTTTGTTTGTTTTTTGGTTTACTGTTATCAATAGGTTAGAAAATATAGGAAAAAGTGGCATCTGTAGAGTTTCAGTGGAAGTTTTATGCTGTGAATGCTATGGGTGGATAGTGCAGCTGGAATTGCGGACATGATGTTTAGTTTTGTGCTGGTCATGCAGTTTTACTGGTCATGGTCATTCGGTCGCCACTTGCTTTGCTTTATATTATATGCGTTGCTGAGCTACACAATGATTTAAGCTCCCCAGTGAAAGAGCCCTGTAAAAAAACTAAAGGCCTTTGAAATTTTGATCTTGGTATAACCAGCTAGACAAACGGTCTGCTAAGCCACTGTGGCACTAGATACTTGGCCAACCTGCTAGTGAATTTTGAATAGCTGCAGTGATCTCAGTGACAATAAATGGAAAGGAGATGAAACGTCAAACATGAGTAGAGGTGATTTGAGCCCAGGAACAGTATGACAAAACAGAAATTGCACTAAATGAAGGTGCGTTGAAAATTCCCATGCATGGAAACTATAATGGAGACACTGTGGTGTCTCGAGATCTAACTCCACATGGCTACAGCTGCTCTGTGTTTGCCATTTAACTACTGGCTGTACCTACCCTGTAAATGAGCCCTATTGCAAAGGCAACAAAAAACTCCCTGCGGTTGTGTCATAGATTCAAAAACAAGAAAACTGTGTTTTTTTGCGCTAGTGCACTGGGTCAGTGTAGGTGTATGTGACTCATTTTTTCTCTTGTGATACGATGCAGTGAGTGATAGTCACGTTTACGTGTGCAGTGGACTTAATTGATTCCAGAGTTGTGGCGATGCTCATTGACTGTGTTTTTTAGAGGGGTGCTGGCACGTAATATTGCAAAGAAGCAGTTTTTCCGATCTGAGGTTTGATTTTGGTACCTAATAGGGATTTCCCGGATATCTTCGGTTTTTCAGAAAACCCTGAACAAAAGTTCACCGCAGGCGTCTTGTGGATGGGCTGCTTGTATTTATATGCACTGGAATCACAAGTTCGGTTATGCTGCCCGTGCCACTCTCGACCCGAATATGGAGAGAACATTACAGGCACGTTCACAGAGTATCTTGGAGCAGACATGTGTTGGCTTTTGTGCCAGGAACCTGTGCATCTTGTTGCTCAATGGTTTTGGTACATTCAGATTAATACTTTGCATGTAGCGACAGGGAGCAGTCAAACAGCAGGTTGAACCGTGCATGTTAGGAGTGGCCAGAGCTGTGTTTGGTACTTGCTGCTGCCAGCGGTGGCTGATGCCCCCTTTTCCCGTTCTTGTTGTGGTGCAGGAATTGGAAGACGCACTTCTGAATCCCGAGAGCCTGGTTGTTCCTGACGTTTGCGCCCGGCTGTTGAGGTTCATCACTAGGCAGTCCACTGTTCTGTGAGTTGGCTCTCGGCAGCTGTGCCACACAGGGAGTGCTTGGTTGTGCAGCTCACGCAGATGCACATTTTTGTACATCCTCTACAAAGGCTTGAGCAGATTTGTGTCCCTGCGAAGCATGGTTTCAGCAATACTGCATAAATTTCGTGCTGAAAAAAAAAAAAAACATCCTACTGGTCAATTACTGCAAAGGTAATGGGCAAAAAGAGTCCATAGCAGTACTGTGCCTTTTTAAAGCAAGGTTGTAACCTTACTTCGTTTGTTTTTCTTTCAGTTGTTGGTTGGGCACAGTTCTGAGTCAACGTGCCAACTTTAGGATGTATTAATTGCCTTGGTGCAGTAGTGACGGTAGTGATGGAAGTGAATTCCCTTCATTTTCTGCAGCAACATGTCAGATGTTATTATGAGGAGTAAAATTTCTTTCTGTAGCATGTAAAAACACAACGAAAACAGCGAAAACTTCACGAAGGACGTAGAAAGGGGGGACGAGACTCAGGCACTAACAACTGAACAACTGACTAACAACTGTGTCTCGTCTCCCCTTTCTGCGTCCTTCGTGAAGTTTGCGCTCTTTTCGATCTGATGGAAAACCAACTAGCTCGTGATGTGTTCTTCATGTAAAAACACTTGGCAAGTCCTGGTTTCTGATTAATTTGGCTTGACCATTTTCCTGCTTTAACTGCACGAATGCAGCAATTTTTGCCCAAAGCAGACACGTTTCATTCTTGTTGACTATTTATTCGAAGTATTTATACTGTTCTGGTGATATAGTGATTTGAGGAACAATACTTTTTGATAACTGAAGGGAAAAAAAAATCAATAAATAAACTGTTTGTCCTTCGTAGCTTTAGCGTAGTCAGCACATCATGATAACATTTGTGCATGTATTGTTTGCATCACTGCTGACCCCCCCTCCCGCCAAAAAAGAAAAAGAAGGAAGTGTTTAGAAGGCACTTTATCACCATCATTCAAACATTGTTATATTGGGAACAAAAGGAGACTTCATTTATGACAATGTTGCAAGCATAGTAGTAATCTGTCTTGTGCCTGGCTTGCCATAAGTTTAAAGGCTGAAAAAGAACGAATGATAAATTTGTTGTGCAAATAATGCGTCATTGTGAGCAAACAAAGAGCTGCTTTTGTTATTGTCGACTGCTGTGCGGGTTCACAGTTAAGGCCACATAATTTTTATTTCTGCATGAAATTCGAATAGTGTGTCAGTTTTTTTTTCTTTTTTTCTAGCTGGCCCTTTCATACTTACAAAGGTTATTCATCATATGCCCTCTTAATGTTAAGGAACCTTTCAGTCACGCCTGTAAAATTTTTTTTTTTGAACTATAAACTGAGCGCCTGGGCATTTCACATTGTCAATGCTCGTGCATAATGGCTCCCATCACATTTTTTTTTTTTGAAGTATGGAAACCTGTTTCGTTACCTAGGCAGCTTGTAATTGAGTAAACACATTTGTGTCTCGTGCCAAAGTGTAGAATCGCTGATGTCAAGCATAACTTCATGAAACCACACTCTGTTATTGGGCTGACAGGGGTGATGACACTACTGTGGGTTTTTATACCTATGTTTTGAGGCTACTTGTTCGTTGCATTTTGTTATTCATACACCGCCCCAAGACTCAACAATGTATGTAGTTTTGTCACACTCTTTGGGTGTTATTTCTGAGAAACAGTTTACAAGGCATAGCCAGTGAAGTTGGTCGTCTTAAAATCACTAATGGTTCAAAAAGTCACTTAGTGTGTTAGCACAGTTGTGTGGCACTTACGGAATTATTTTTTTTCTTAGATGAGCCCTACCTTGTTTGGGATCTGTATATTTGACTCCTTGAAGTGTAATTTGTTGTATCAACTAACTTTGTGTTGAGGTTTATACTCTCTTCAGGAACTTGGAGGGCAGACCAAGTTTTGAGCTCGGTAGCGCTGTTTCACCGGTGGAAAGATGTGGGCTGAAATTATTTTAACTTCATTGAAGCATGCATAAAAACTTGCTTCTTGATTTGCTGTCCCTGTTCTGTGAATTTTTTGTTTCACATGCGTCGCACCCTTCCTGCTCCGGTGAAGAACTGTTTCAAATGGGGTGCAGTTCTGAAGAAATCAGTTTTGTTGATGCTGTTTTTGGTTGGAGTATGCCTGCAGTGTATTTTTTTTCTATTTTCTAGTTGCAGCATGTCCTTAATTTTTTTTTTTTCTCCTGTTTGCTGTCTTTGATTAATGTTTGCAGGGCATGAACTTTTTATGCTTGATTGCACGGCATTTGCCATGCAGCTTGAGCAGTTTACTAACTGGTGGTGGTATACAACTCTTTGCTGCTCTGATACTCTGCTGCTGTTGCTGCTAGACTTTACTGCTCTGCTGTTATTTATCTGTGTAGATATTGCATTGAGCCGAAAAGAGGGAAGAATTTCTGGAAGAGCGCAGATTGTTGGGCCATTTGGTAAACGGTCATTTCAAGGAAAACTTTGCACAAAATGCATAGGACATAAGAGAGAAAAAATGCAGGTGAGTGCTAGCTTACGACCGTAATGGAGCAAAATGGAACCCACCCGAGTACTAAGAAGCGCAGGTGTGTAGTTACCAGTATATAACATGTGTAAAAAGAAGCGAGGTGTATATCCTTATCAGTACCGTATCAGCAGCAAAACGAAACCATATAAAGAGGCCGTCGGACATTATAGCTGAGCATAGAAACTGAATAACCAAACAGAGACAGAAATAAATTCTCTTGTTTGGTTGTTGTGTTTTTATGTTAAATTATGATGTCTGATGGCTTTTTTCTGTGTTTTCTTTTGCTGCTTATATGATATCGAACTGATGTAGACCTTGCTTCTTTTTATACGTGCTGTGTACTGATGACTGCACCTGCACTTTTTAGGTCCTCGGGTGGGTTCCGTTTTCTTTCAATGCAGCTGTAAATTTGCTCTCGCTTGTGTTTTTCTCTTCCATGTCCTGACTGTTTCGCACAAAGTTTTCGTTGAAATTTCTAGAGGTTGCACTGCATTAGGTAGAGTTTGATAAAGTCTCAGTCTGTATCTGTCTAACAGGACTAGATGAGACACTCTACTATCAGAGATGAGCGTTATGTGCTAACATATGCATGAAAGCAAACTTGTGAGCTGGCCCCCTGGATTCAGGCCTATACTCCGCGACAACTTTTCTTGGCAATGCAGCCAAAGCTAATGAGGAGAACCGTGCCCTCCTTTTCTATGCTGCGCAATATACACTGTGGTTGCCGTTAATAGTTTCGTCCTAAAACATAGTGTATTGGTGGTAATTATTATTTCAAGCACATCTCTTACATAACCGCACATTTTCAACATTAGAGAGTCTGGTCAGAAACAGTTTTTTTTTTATTACAACAAATTGTGTAGGCATGTTCAGTTGCAGTAAGCCTTCAATTATGGTGACAGCATTAGAGCAAAGTAACCGAGCAGGTTGCCAGACGGTTCTCCTATAGCCAAACTTTTGGCAGAGGGACATAGTTACACGTGCTTCACCTTTTTAGCTTTCTCTTCACTGCCAGAAATAGTTGTCGCGGAGTGTAGTTACAATATTGCAGTTTTGCATTGGGGGCAGATTTAAACTTTTCAAGAGATAACACCACAGGGACAGGATAACAAAAGCAGCCTAGCTCTTGAAGAAACCACTGTTAGGCTGTGCCTCGTCATTTGCAGCCTGTGCAGGTTCATTTTTGTTACTAATTTCTAACTGTTTTAAGTTTTGCATTACACCCCTGGCTCTGTCTGCTTGTTTTTTTCCCCCCTTCAGTTCTGGTCCTCATTTCTGATTTCTCCCTAACTTACAGGTGGGTTCCCTAGTGGCCTTCCCTTTTCCCCCACTAGTCCTCCCTGCTGTGCCTGCTTGTTCCCCACAACATGGCTTGCTCACTAACGCCCTGGGGCAAAGGTTGACGACCAAACGAACGCTGGCGTTTGAACACCAGAACCAAAAGTACTTGCCCATTTTTCTTCAGCACCTTTCTCTGTTCAGAGGCAGAAAAGTTCGCTGTAGAATAAAGCTTGGAAGAAGTGTAATCAGAGTAGTATGAAGTAAAATTAAGTATAATCAGAATAAAGGTGTGTTAATAAGTCTAATATACAAAAAAATATAAACTCATGGAAGGTCGAAAACAGGGCAACCATTGATGACATTCACCTTCGTGCACTGTCTAGGTTATTGCGCACTGCACGCAACTGCTGAATGGGAACTAGTGTTTATTTTGGCCAGCCATTGGGCTGTTTGCTTGTGTTGGGGTTGACCACTGTCCTTGAATGATGATCTCTCTTTGATGATGGGGGGGCGCTGATGATAATATGGTGCTTCTCGCATGCAATTTTGGTTTCAAATTTGTTGAAACTTGTCGCTTCGTTAGGGCCCACATCAATGCAGCTGTCACTAACATAACTTGAAACGAACTTAAACCGCAGCTTTGTTCCAGCGGTGGTATGGTCGATCCTAGTAAAGCGTCACCCCGAGAGCAGGAAATGAAAGTTCGGCGGTGGAAGCATTTATACGGTGTTTCATTTGCATTTCGGGCTATCGAAACGAAATGCAGGGAGGCTGGAGGGGGAGAGGGGGAGAGTGCTTGAAGAGAAGAGGGGTGGAAACGGCGCGACACTTGCGACAGCCACCTGCCTGGCTGCCTGCTTGCACGAGCTGCAGCAGCAGCAGCTCTCCATCGTGTGAGGGGCATTCTGCGATTGAGCCCCCGTGTGTGCAGCTGTTTTTTTTGCCCAGCGCACGGCTGAATGCCCTTGCCATTTGTGCATTCACAGAGGGCCCCGGGCTTCCCTTTTTTTACCCGCTTTTACGCGTGGAGCAGGCAGCGCGCTCGCCTGCGTGGGTGCCCCGCCGTTTCCTTCGGTGCGAAATGCCCCGTCTCTCGCCTCTGATGCCAGTTTGGGCCTAGAATTTTTCTGCCACCTCCCTTTTTGTGTTCACAAGGGTGTCTGTTGGGGAAAAGGCAAAAAGAAAAATGCGATAGGATTTGGAATCATTTTGCAGTGAACAGCGCTGTGTCTCGATGCTGCCGTCAAGATTTCGAATCAACACTTTCCTTGAGATACCCACTCAGATTTGATCCCAAGAAAACTTGGCACAAACTGTGAGCTAAACTAGCCTGAAAATGGTATGCACAATGAGTGTCAAATGAAATGCAGACAGGACGATGTGATGCGTAAACATAAACTAAAAAGTATTAGCTGCCGAAGAAGAAATGTGGGTCAGGCCCATTAACACTTCCACGCAGCAGTCTTTGCACCACTGAAGTGAGAATCAAGTGCCCTTCTATTCAGTCTTCCTCTACCAAAATCTTCTCATTTTGATATTCCCATTTCAGTCGTCTTTTTTGTGTTTCATTTCACACTGACATTACTTCAGTGACCAGAGAGGAAACGGAAGGCCCTGGAGCGGGCGCTATCAGTGAAGTGACTGCCTTTCATAGTCGGGAGTATCGGGTTTTATTGAGACTAACAACTGTTGCTTTATGTCAGGAATGCTGTTTTGAAAGCGTTTTTCTTAAGTGCACTTGGATATGGTGATAGATAGGCTGTGGTATGTTTGAAAGGAAAATAACTTTTGCAGTATGTACCCAGTTTTCCAGCATTTTTATTGAGCCTTCAAAGTATCACCAGTAATGATTAATATTAACGCTACTTTCCCTCTGAAAAGTATAAAATTTTCTAGTATCTAGACAGCATTCATCTTTTCACCTTTTTCCGTGTCATTTACCGGGAAAGTCAAAGCCGTGTTTTTTGCACACACACAAAAAAAGCAACACGTTGAGAGGCAGCTGCAGACTGACAGCCTGCTGATTGGGCGTCACATATGTCAGCATGTTTCATCATACCGTATTCTAAAACTGACATAAAACTGACCATTCAATCTTGCAACATGTTTTGCATCTCCACTTGCATTGATGATGGCAGTTTTGAGTAATTTGTCACACTTGCTTGCAGGTGGAGACAGATAGATAATAATGGCTCTAGTTTTGCTTGCAGTATTGTGTCTGTGATGAAGAAGTATATCTTTTTTTTATTTTTGTGAGAACAGACAAGGCTGGAATGTCTTTAGAATTTTGAATTTAAATTGTGGGTTTTTATTGTGACAGTTTCACGCTGCGTGTTGCTGCAAGATACTATGACTTTAGGGACATCGAGGACAAATTGACGCTGGCCTGCATACTGCGTTCTTGTGACCAAGAGGCTACTTTTTGCTGAAAACTGAGTTTAATAAACCTGAAAAGGTGAAAAAATAAAATGCAGGTATCAGCACCATCAACTGATTTAAGAAGCAAGCTGGTGTGCCGAGGCCATTTTTTTGCACACGACTCCCTAAAGTATGGCTGCACTGACATTCGCTTCCAAGCAGTGGTTATGGAGTCCTTTTCTAGTGGTAGAAAAACTTTGAAATCCAGTTTTCTCAGCAATAAAGGTGTCTTTTGCTACTAGACAAAAATCAGCTTTGCGAAAAAAGTGACAGAATCAATTTTGAATAAAAATAAAATTTTGACGGAGTTGTCCTCCTAGCTTCTTTCTGGTGAACTATGGGTTTTTGGAGGTGCTGCAGAAAAATTAAAGCTTGGCTGTGATGCATGCTTTCTTGTTCTATGGGTGTCTATAGGTTTCTTTTTCATGTTTTGTGTGCTTGCGCACCTTTGTGCTGCCTGGATCTTTTTCTCAGTGGTGGTGGGCAGCCCTTCATTGGAATGGCTTTTAAAACTTGCCAAGGACTTGCTTTGTGATAGTTGGATGTTTGGAAAGTCTTGAATTTGATTTGCATAGCGAAGATTCAGGTTATATTTTGAGCTGCTTTCGTAGTTGGGGTTAACTGCAGTTTTTATCTCTTGCTAAAATATATCATGCCAAGTGAGGTAATGAAAGCATTTAGCATAGTGTAGACACGTACCGGTTTACAGTATGCCTCCTCCACATGTGCAGTGGCAGGGCCACTGCACGTGCGCAGGAGGCATCCGGTAAATTGGTATACCGTATTGGTATACCGGTATTGGTCTATGCTATACTAAAACCCTCCAATGAAACTGAAAATACGGGCAGTGATGAACATTTGTTTACCTAAACTAACAGTCTAATCTCGTCCTAGCGGGAAACTTGATGCGAATGTGTAAGAATGGAGGAGGATCACCAGCCTTGGGAGACTTGTCATCGGTGGCCCAGAGCGATGTGTACTGTTTGAAATGAGTCATTTTGGCCTCATAATCTCTGCTCATAACATGCTCATAGATTCTTGTGAACTGCTGCTCATAGTCTCATAATGCAAGAACAGCCAGGATAGAACAGGGCAGTTTAAATTGGTTACCAAAGGGGGCTGTCTCGTGCCCTCTGAAGTGTCCGTGTGGCTTGACATTGTGAATTGAAAACAGTTGGCCGTGGCGTGGTATACTGTTAATGTGCCTGGGTATTCACTAGTTCGGTTAAGGAGAAGTGCTAGGTGTTACATGGTATGGTTGTTTTTTGTAAGCATTCTACTTTGCCTCAATATGTCAGCCACGTCACTTGCACCTTTGAAGGCGTTAATGCGCTGCAGCACAATTTCTATGTTTCATCATTCAGTGATGCAGGTTCGTTTTCATGACTGGTTTTGACTGCATCACATTTGCTTTTCTTACTTCCACAGCAGTGGAAATTAATTGCATTTCCAGTTAGGGTCTAGTTGTGTAGAACACACGGAACACCTGCGATTTCCTGCATGTAGGTGGAAGAAGGAAATTAATGTGGCGGTTTGCTGCGCAGCAATGCATGTGAGTTTAAGTGACGAGCATTTCTGTCTTATTCACCTGAAACATACAGCACGGGGCATGCATTAAGCGTCGGTACATGGGCTTACAGTCTGGAATTAAATGAGAAACTGGGCTAGTTGGATTGGATTCGTGTGTCCTTTGCAATAATTCCATCGTAAAATACAGTCTTCCGTCACCAAGCATGAGAACAGTTTCAGCATCTTGTCTCTGGTGACAATCAGACCTTCTGTCATGTCTTGAAAATGTGAGGGGAGAGACATCTCAAGAGAGCATTGCATTATGCTGTGTTCATTTTGGCGTTGCAGGATCTCCAGTTTTGAAGACACTCTGACCGAACTTCTGAAAGAGAAGGAAGTCTCGTTCTCCAAAGGACCCTGGAGGGACCTGTCTCCAGGTGACAAGGTACGCTGAATCCTTTTGATCTTGGCGAGTCACAGTGTGTAATTGGTGAATGATGTTGCCGTGGGCAGCAAATGAGGCCTTTACCTATGCTGGTTATTGGACAGAGTGCGCAGGAAAAAACAAAAGTGCGTGTGGAAGGTTTGTTGTTTTCTATTCTTGGTCGTGCAGTTTTCTTTCTTTCTTTCTTTCTTTCTTTATTTATTTCATTTTCTCACAACAGAGAAAAAAGGAGCAGGAGCTAAAGGCTCATAGCCTGACAGAGGCTCCTGCCCCAGGTAGCACAATTCGGCATTCAGTGCATACTTAATAAAAAGAAAAGATAGACAGGGAAACAGCTCTCAATTACATAAACACAATTGAACATATAAATATTTGAACATATAAAAGTGAACATATAAATATGAAATTAGACAACACTTAGTAGAATTTAAGGGAAGAAAGAAACGCTAAATGCACATCTCGGCACTCTACAAAACTCGTGAAATTTCAAACACACACACACACATAGATTACAGACACATAGCACACCGTACTCTGATAATACATATACACCTTGATTACACCGAAAATTAATGAATGCAAACAATGTCTCATTGAAGGAAAGAAATGGGTTTTTTTAACAAATACGATTTGACATATTTCTTAAACTCCAGTTTTTGGAATTTAATTTCTTCTCCTATGAAATTCAGCAAATAAGGAACTTGGAAATTCAAGATCTGTCTGCCATAATTGGTCCTAGTGAGTGGTATTCTTCTTGTGTGTTTACGTAAGGTGTATTTTGATTCTTGGAGGTTTGCTTCCCCATGTTTACGTCGGATGAGGTGAAAGTCTGAGTCTTGCTGCGCATAATTTGGTCGGAAAATTGGCCTGAAACTGAGACATGTTTGATGAAGGTCTGTGGGTAGCAGGTTGTAGTTTGAATTCTATTTCACCACGGAGGCCCATTTGAACACAAGTAGAGGGCGGCCACACGGGCCATGCTGGAGGATTTCGTGCAAATTTTCATCTGCATGTATTTCATTTTGCTGGATTGGCACACGTCTCGGCCCTCGCATCTCTTCCTGTTGATCTTTAGCTTGCTCGCTTCTATTTTACGGTGCTTTTGCACCTCATTAGTTGGTTTTTCTGAAGTTCGATTCCAGTGCATGCACGATGTGTGTTTTCGGTGGTTCATTGTTGACCTAGCAGCAGTTTTTTTTTTTCTCTTTTTAAGGAGAAGCAGTGTTGCTTATATATACTCTGTTTATGTAAAATTTGGGGGACACCTAATTTTATTACATGCGTGATGCAGTGGCATAGTGCTGCTTGGCACAACTTCCGGTTAAGTCAGCGTCACTTCCGGCCTGGTGATGTCACCTCCAGTCGATGTCATAAGCCATGACTGGTCATATGACTTACACACATACACAGTTGCCGCACACAGCATCACAGCACCCCCATCTGCCAAAGTGCCACTACATACTGTCTAGGCTCTGGCGTGAGATCATGACGCCAACACAGAATGGTCCAACGAGCTTCTTATGATTTCACATAATAATAAAAAAAAAAAACACCACAAATGGGAAGTTGCATGGGATTCATAGGAAGAGCAACAGATTTATGTTTTCTTATTGTCAGTGTCATTCACATTCACTGAAGATTGAATTTAGTCTAAGAGTGCAGCGTAGAGAAACGTTCATGCAGTGCTATAACATACAGAGCAATAGAGTAACAAAAAGGCTTCGTGTGCGTGGGTCTTGGAAGAAATGCGACACAATAGTAGTCAGTGAAGGGTAAAATTGTTTGTAGTGTAGTTTTTAACCAAACAGATTTGCAGTGCTAATATGCCTGCTGTAAAGAGGAAATTCTGAAAATGCGGGGTTGATGTCCACCTAGGATTCCTGTTAATACGCCACTCTTTCTAGAGTGCAGCAGCTGAGAAATGAGCCACTAGATGCAGAAAGAGAGTCCCAGTGCTTGAGTTAAGTGAAGCAGTAGGCTAAAATAAACATTGGTGCATTGGTGCATATTTGCGGGGGGGCATCATGGTTTCGATATTCCCACAGTTACACTGGACAGTTTAGAATTGAGCGCGCTGCACACATTCCTGTGCTACAGCTTCTTCCTTGATTGGTGTTTCTCGGAGCGCGTTTGCCCGTTGACAGCGAGTGTTCAATTACAGCGTGTCCTCTCCCTGGCTGGACGTTGTGCCGTTTTGCAGGTGGTGTCTGGTGGTTTGTGCGCCTGTTCTTGGCCGCATGTGCTTGAGTCTTCTTGCTTGTCCTCCTCCTCCTCAGCTCCTGACCGTCAAGTGGCTACTGGACTATGCCTACGAGTCCCAGGAGGAAGAGCTGTCCGAGTTCCTGGACGACCACTACGACGCCGAGGATTTGGTGAGAGAGCTGTCTCTTAAAAAACGGGTTTTAGACTGAGCTCCATGTACGCGAAAAAGTAAGCGACACGACAAGGCGGCGCGGCGACGACGGCTGGCTGTCGCTCTGTCGCCCACTGGCCAAGCTCCATGCGCTGCGACAACGCGAACGCGAAATGGAGACGACGATCAGTGTTGCTGGCATAATACACCGCAAAGCTGTTTGCGCCTATAACAAGAGTCACATTATTTGCAAGGATTAAAATTTTGGGCATGAAAATGCCAAATAAAATGTGTTTACAGATTTGTCATTACATGTCATTGTCACGGGCGCCGCCGTGTTGCCTGAACGTGGCGTGCACACCTGTTTGAACCTCGCGCGCTTTCTGACGTCAAACGACGAGTACTCGCTAAGCCTAGCAGCACTGCAAACACAGAAGCAGTCTGAAAATCTGGGGTGTTTTATCGCTAAAATTTTGTGGTTGAGGCCAATTCAGACAAAGCGAAAGCTTCATGTGCATTTAGTTTGCCGTGAACGTGGGGCACAGCGTAGCGACAACGACGAATCGGTGGTGAAGCAAGATTCCCGGCCATAGCCAGCACCATCTTGAATTCCATGTGGCTTTGCCAGAGCCGGCAAGAGGCTCGGTAGTGACGTACGCTGCCGGATTAGCCGCTATTGGCTAATCGCGTTGGCAACTTCCGGGCGACGAGCGAAATTTTCTGTGGGTGCAGATCCGAGCGACACGACAAGCGACATGGGCATTTCGCTTCGCGCGACAGCATCGCTCGTCGCTTGCCGCTGTCGCGTTGGCGTGAGTTTTCGCGTACATGGAGTTCAGCCTTTTCTGCATGGCTTTGTTGTAATTCGGCCGTGCAGCTGTAATTAGTGGACCACCACACTGCTTCGTGGGTAGAGGACACTAATCGGTAGAGTAGCTATCACTCACTTGTATGTGCAAGGTGTCTTACACCAAAAGTGCCCCAAAATTGTTTGTTTCAGTGCCTTAATGCACCAACAGTTTTGGTATGTCGGTATCTGTGCATCTAGGACAGATAGAGATGTAATTTGTGAAGTTTGATATGAATTGATAAATTGCTCTTTCCAAGCAACCTCTTGGGGCCAGTCATTCATTTAACTGCCACATGCATCCTGGCATGGTGGGCAGGTTGTGATGACGTCAGAAAGTCACGTGACCTTTTTGCTTGTAGTGCCGCCGTGGCCACTGCCACCACCGGATTTCCTGCATGCTGAAGTGGTAACGATAACTGCTTTCAGGAAATGGTTTTAAGGGCGCATGTGGCCTTGTTTTACATTCGTGTGATGTTGTTTTGGAACACTTGTCATGCTCTGCTTTGCGTTCTTTGTTACATTGCCCTGAATTTGTGCTGTGTTTTTCTTTGCAGCGTGGCATTCGTGTAGGGCAAGATGCGCTTGACAATGTGTACTGGTACTTGGAAGGTAAGATGCCATGCATTCACCTTCTTAGTCGTTATCTCCAATTCGTTTAAGCAGTTCAGTTTGAAAGGGGACGGTGTATGTGTGTTTTTTTTAGCCTCCGTTTTCCTTTTTCACCTTGGACTGGCATAAGCATACCCCCCCCCCCTCCCCCCCTCAAAAAAAAAAAAATTGTTTTGGTCCCATCTGTTGCATCACACTTGAAAGGTTGTTTGAAACGGTGACCTTGAAACCAAACCTTCAAGTGACTGTTGATGGCTCATAAATTCGTGTCGCTTGAAGAGTGATTTGCAGATTTTAAAAAAATTTCTATTATTACTTCAAAAAGCAAAAGTTAGTTTTGTGCAGTATACGCAGTTCATTTCATATCTTTTGCATCAGCCAGCTGCAGTGGCCAAAGTAACGGGCATTGCAAAATGGACAGAGAGAAGCAAGAACTTTTCAAAAGTAACTTATGGCAGCCATCAAACGGTTTTGACTTAGCACACTCACACTTGATCCGGGTAATAGAAGGCATCTCTCTCTTTCTCTTTAATGGGGCTTGGAATCTGCAGCTTCATAACAGGTATTTAGAACTACTTAGTGATTGTTGCTGAGTGTGTAAGCAACATTTTTTTTAGCGCTGCTCTGTCTTAATGTTATTGTGATTGTCCGTTTGACATAATGTGCTTGCTGCAGTGTGTTTGAAATTTCGGATGCTGTCAAAGCGATGTGTATGGCAGCACTTTGTTAGGCACGAGTGTATTTTGTTCAGAGTGTATATTAGGCGTTTTGGTTTGTCGCGCATTTACTGCCATCCCCAAGCATGCAGTGATTCTAACGTTATCTAGTGTGACCGATTTCTTTTTTAAAGGTGCTCTAGGTTGTCATTTGAAAAAGTGTTCTGTTCAATTGCTTTAGGTGCATCCTAAGTCTGTTCCATGGTCTGCATGGCGCTACTTTGTTTTCGAGTTCTATCCGCACTCCTTTCCTCTTGCCGTAAACAACCAATTTCCTGCACTCGCCCTCTTGGCGCCCACCAGACCTTCGCCTCTACCGGGAGCTGTGCCCCAAGAAGCCCCAACGCAGCCGGGAGTGGGACTGTGTCTGCCTGACAGTGTCGGACTGGCAGGGCTTCCTCAAGCAGTTCCGCAAGTCCTCCAATCCGCGGGAGAAACAGTTGCACGCCTTCCTCTCGTCGCATCTCTTCCCCATCGTCCAAGCCCAGGCACAGGTGCGTGGCCGGTTCACCTGGATTTCCTGTGTGCCTTGCAGTTCTTAAAAACCTAAAGGCGAAAAATGCATTTTCGCGATTGCCGTGGTTTGGAAAGACGGTGTGCGAGATATCCGCATGAAGCATTGAACACAGATGCGTGAAGACTATGGGAGTGAAACTGCTAATGTGTCAAGTGCCAACAGTGGCACATGGAGTGGTGCAAGTAACATTTCATTGGTGTGCTGCTGGCTCTGAGCACATGTGCTTTATCGCATGTGCTCAGAGGTCGACTTATACATGATCAGCTCATACGCTGCAATGTACTATCAACAATGAATGAAACGCGAACAAGAAAACTGAGGAAGCAACACAAATACACCAACATATTAGCTCCTAGAGAGCAAATACAAGCGAGGTCGATTAACACTTCTGTAGAAGAGTCTTCACGCTTCCGAAATGACATTACTCTCCGCTTGTATAGAGCTTCCCGTCCCTAAAAATTTGTTACTTCGGTGTGCGTGGCTGAATTGTCTTGTTCGCGTTTCATTTCTTGCTGGTAGTACAGTGTAGTGTGTGTTATGACCTTTGAATTCCAAAGATAAGGATGCGCTGCAGTGCGGCCTTGGCTGCCGTTATTTCTTTCCATTGTATTGTCATTATCTTCTTAGTGGCTATTAGCTGGTGCTGACTTGTCCTGCTGGTATTGTGGTGTGTCTCGGGAAGAGGGGGTGTTATTATCAAAGGGATCGAGGTACGCTCCCCCGGTAGCGCTCACCCCTCGCACACATCAGGTGTGATTTTGCTTTGGCTTGGCCTTGGCAGGGACATCTTCCGTAGAGCAGTGGGAATGGAGTGGCGGCGTCCCCTTTCGCACCTTTCACAACCACGCATGGCCGTGCCGATCTTCCCTAGCCTGCCATGCGTGCACCCGTGTGCATGTTGGTTGTCTGACACAGTGCAAGGAAGAGTGTTTTTTTTAAAAAATAATCCCAGGTAATGAATTAGAACTGTGCAAATAGGGGATATTCAAAATTCCGCAAGTGCGCTTTCCCGCATAACAATGTTGCCCCCAACAAGATGGCTGACCATGCGTTTCCAGCTGAAACAAAGCAAGAAAGACTGGTTTTTTGTTTGATTCTTCCAAAATACGTTTCTCACATTCTATCCACACCTTTAGCGCCTGTCCTGTAGCCCACGTAGTTCATTTATAGGGAAGTCGGCCATCTTGTCTGGGGCAACATAGTTATGTGGGAAAGCGCACTTGCGGAATTCTGAATATCCCCTATTATGCGAGTGAATACAGTACTTGAATTTAGTCATTTTCTTGAGGTTTCGTGTGTTCGTGCGTTTTCTAGTCTGAGCATTAGGCTGGGAGGGAACAAGACGAAGAAGTGTAGGGCTCCTCGGCTCCTTATGAAAGCTGATGTCCCGCACAGGTCTCTCAGGTGGGCGTGACACCACCCGGTATGTGTGTGTGCATGCAGGCATTGAAGCGCGAGGAGCGTGACCTGGCGACAGAAAACCGTTGGCTTCTGGAGCGGGAGCGGAGCGAGGTCCTCGCCCTCCCTCCCAAGTCCAGCGCCGACATGAAGTGCAACGGGGCGCCCTCGGTGGACAAGGCGGCCACCGAGCCGCAGCCCGCGGCCGCGGCCGACGAGTGCGGCCCCAAGGCCACGCCGGCCAAGGAGGCCGTGCCACCGCCCTCCTGTCCCGAGGCCGCCGGGGCGGGCAACATGGGCCGGCCGCCCGGCACCCCAGTGTCCGCAGCGGACGTTGCGGCGTCCGGCGGGGTTCTCGTCAACGGGGGCGGGAACCTGCCGTCAGTCACTGGCCCACCCTTGCCTGACAGTAAGGGAAACCTCACTTCAGCGACCCGAGGAATAGTAGGACAGTGGAATCTTGATGATACGGGTATCACAGTTGCGAAAAGTATTTGTGTAAACAAAAAATTGAAGGCGGCGGGATCATACCCCGGCCGCGGCTGCCAAATTTTGGCAGAAGCTATGGGGCAGAAACGTGGAGGCTAACAAAGAGGGTTCAGCTTAAGTTAAGAACAACGCAGCGAGCTATGGAAAGGAAAATGATAGGTGTAACGTTAAGAGATCTAAAGCGGGCGGAGTGGGTGAGGGAACAAACGCGGGTTAATGACATCTTAGTTGAAATCAAGAGGAAGAAATGGGCTTGGGCAGGGCATGTAATGCGAAGGCAAGATAACCGCTGGTCCTTAAGGGTAACGGAGTGGATTCCAAGAGAAAGCAAACGTAGCAGGGGACGGCAGAAAGTTAGGTGGGCGGATGAGATTAAGAAGTTTGCGGGGATACAGTGGCGGCAACTGACAAAGGACAGGGTTAATTGGAGAGACATGGGAGAGGCCTTTGCCCTGCAGTGGGTGTAGTCAGGCTGATGATGATGATGAAATGCAAGAACATCTGTGTGCTATGTGATTTCAGTGCACAGGTGATCTGAATTGAGCTCTTAGGGATGTTAAATTCCATGTACCAATAGCTCAAGATGAGCAAAATTCATTTACGAAACACAAGAAATGCATTCACACAAACCTGTTAACAGCTTGTGTGATTCAGTTGCTGATATAGTCCCTTCTCATTGCTCACGGTGCATAGTGTGCGACTGCAAGTTGGCGGGGTGAGGGCTACATTTAGTGGCCGCGGATGCGGCTCCTGTCGTGGTGCAGGAGAGCGTTTGGAACTCCAAAAGTTCCACTCATTAGCTGGATAACCGCACCATTGTGTTGTCCCACTTAAATTTAAATCAGCTGTGTTCATATCATGAAGATTCTGCTGTACTCCTCGTGTTGGACGCACAAAAGAACCAGATTATACAGTCAAATCTCGATATAACGAATTTCAAGGGACCACCGAAAATCATTCGTTATTTTGAAATATCGTTAAAGTGAAAATCACGCAGAGTAGCACCAATAATTAGAGATCACCTACCTCAGCTCTACAGTAGCGGGTACGCTGGGAAATAGTCATTTCCGGCCAATAAATACACACGGTTGAACACATAGCATTTATTTGAAAAAATCGGTGATCTTTTTCTGCTTCGTGGAGCACAAACGGTGCAAGACAAACGACTCGACGTCGTCGACTTTCTTGTGTACCGCTTCGGGCACACTGGCGGAAGCTCCAAGGAAGACGCGCACCTTCCCAATGGCACTCAAGACATCGGAGCTTGAGACGTAGTCGTCCGGGCGATCAGCGATCTCCGCCTCCACGTCGTCGTCGTCACTGCCATCCTCCGGCTCGCGAACGCTGCTCACGATGTCCTCGGTTGTGAGCTCCGCCGCCGTCCACGCAGCCGCGTCGCACTCGACGTAATCGTCAAATGTCACCGAAGGGTCTATGGAGAGCTTTTCTTGCGCCTCCTCCCACAACTCGCTTGTGTTGTCATCGCCTTCGCATTCACGATCTTGCGGATGGGCTGGCGTCTTCAGTAAACCTGCCTTCCTCCAGCAGTTCCGAATGGTGATAGGACTGACCTTCCACCACGACCCGGTGAGCATCTCCGCGGCCTGCTTGACGTTTATTGCGGTTGGCTGGTTCATTCGAAGGTTAATCAGCAGCCGTTGAACTAGGCGCCTTCGAAATTCTGCCTTCACGCTCTTGATTATCCCCTGATCCAGAGGTTGGAGTAGTGAAGTACAATTCGGGGGCAGGAGCTCGAGGCGCACATTCATCAAGCGAATGTTGACAAGATGTGCCGAGCAGTTGTCAACAATCATCAGGATTTTCCTGCCTTCCTTCTTCATTTCGCTGTCGACCTTGAGGAGCCACTCAGTGAATATATCGCGCGTCATCCAAGCACGGCTGTTGGCTCGGTAGTCACACGGCAGCGACACTACATTCTTCATGCAACGAGGTTTTAAAGATTTCCCGATGACGAGAGGCCTGAGCTTCTTCGTGCCAGTTGCATTACAGGCAAACAGCACGGAAATGCGAACCTTCGATTTCTTCCCGCCTTTGCACTTCATTCCCTTAAAATGCATCGTTTTCTCCGGGAGGAGCTGATAGAAGCACGCGGTCTCATCGGCGTTAAAAATATCATCCTCGGAGTAAGACTGCACGATTTCTTGAAAGTGGCCGTTCGTCCACGCAGCGGCACCCTCCGCGTCCGCTGCTTTTTCTTCTCCGGAGGCCGTCTGCCAGGTGATCCCGCTTCTCTGACGAAAACGGTAGAGCCACCCGGCACTTGCTTCAAAACCAGAGACTTCAAGCGCTGCGGCGAATTCCCGCGCTTTTTCCTGTAGCATTGGCCCCGACACTGGCACACCTTGCAATCGGGCATCCTTAAACCATGTCAGCACTGCTTGATCCACGTTCTGAAAATTCCCCAGCCGCAGCCGTTTCCTGCTTGGAGCAAGCTGAGACCTCCGGTGAAGCTCAACTATTTTCGCACGATCCTTCAAGATGGTCGCAATGGTCGACGGCGCCACTCCAAGCTCCTTGCTTATGTCGATCTGCCTTTTCCCGGCATCAATATCCCGAAGAATGGCGACTTTATCCTGCAGCGAAAACTGCTTTCGCTTCTTTTTGGTGGGCACCGCAGAATTCATCGTCGTCCGAGGGGCAGAGTGATCGCGCGGCAGCCGAATATCAACACGTCCTCAACAAACAGAGAAACAACGGCACGAGCGCACCGCAGGCTCAGATTAGTGCGCAAGAAAAAGCAGGCCTAGGTACGCACGCAACCCGCCTGCACGTTTGGATTTGGATTTGGCTAGTTTCCCCGGACGCGGCCTCCGAGATTGGCTACTGCCGGAGCTGATCGCGGAGGCCACGCATTGTATTGCTCGCATCCCGTGATCGGTTCCGAACTTGCCGCTTCCCTTTCTGCGGTGGATGCAAATTCGTAGTAATGAGGTGGCAACTTGAGTGACAGCGATAAAATTGCAGTCGTTATTCTGAATTATTCGGTATTTTGAAATTCGTAGTACTGAAAAATTTTTACATTGAAAGCATAGGCCTTCGGAAGGGGATTTTCGAAATGTTCGTAATTCTGAAAAAATCGTTAATCTGGGGTTCGCTGTACCGAGATTTGACTGTATTTATTTTCTTCTGGTTGGCGTGTGCCATGGTCATGGGGAGGTGAGCTGTCGAGTACTGCGAGCAGGGGAAGCGGTAGAGGTGCACACACACATGCGTTGCTAGGGAGAAAAACAAAGGATTGGAACGTTTGATCCAGAGTTCTACATTTGCTGCACTCAAGTCCATTTACTATACAAGAAAAAAGGAGTGGGTGCTGGGAGTACAGTGGGCAGTTGCCTCCCTAGCACAGCATGGCAAGGTGAATAGTGCGAGGGGTTAAAGGTGCACTGAAGAGGAATCTGAACTCGTCTTTTTGCCGCGGGAACTCAATCTACACGTTCCTAGCATTCTTAGAAACTGCGACTTATTGCCCTGTGTGGCCGATTTCCCTAATTAAATCGAATTAACGTCCGGCTCCCGCCCCTTTTTTTTTTAATTCTGCCTCGTACGGTGGGCGGAGTCAACCAACGCGTGGAGTGCCTTTCACCCAGTCCCGTGGCGGCTTGCCGCCCTGCCATCGGCGGAGTAATACGTAGTAGTCCGTAGTAGCAAATAGTCCGCGCGTATTTTTATTTCTGCGGGCTTATTTTGCGGTTACATTATCTGCGAATGAAACTATTTATTCATGGAAACCTAAAAAACAAAATAAAGCGAAAGCAAAGCCTCCACGGAGCTGGCTGAAAGGAACTTCACGCGTTGGTCGACTCCACCCATCGTACGAGGAAAAGGGTCAGAATTAAAGAAAAAAAGGGCGGGAGCCGGACGTTAATTCGATTTCATTAGGGAAATCGGCCATACAGGGCAATAAGTCGCAGTTTCTAAGAATGCTAGGAACGTGTAGATCGATCGAGCTCCCGCGGCAAAAAGACAAGTTCAGAATCCTCTTCAGTGCACCTTTAAGAGTTGATCACGTACGTGTGCTTGTCTTCACTTGGCTGTATGCTTTGCACTTCAATGCAGTCTTCCTGCCGTTCCCAGGTGCAGCACCAATGTCCATTCTGGGCGATAATCCAGGGGACATGGTGCCCAGTAGCAAGGAGAACCCTGGAGCCATGTCTGTGCAGCCGCGTGAGTCCCTGCAGTCTCTTCACGTCTGTTATGTACACGTGCCAGTGACAACAAGTGGACTAAAGCACACCTTGAAAGAAATGTGAAAGGACATGGACTTGACGCTTTAGGCGCGACTTCCAGCAGAGCTAGGTGTAGGCCATGGTGTAAGCGCTGTGCTTGTGCTAAGACAAAACGAAATGGAAACGGGCCGTCATGTTTACATCATGTATCGTCGTTTCTTGTAAAAGTTACCGATGGCACCTACTTCAGTTTTGGAGGGTGTGCCACGCTGCAGTAGGGGTTGAACAGTATGCATGTGTTTCGTTCCATTTCTTGCTTTTCATGGACCCAGCCTCCTTCAGTGTTTGCCATTCTCAGATGCACAGAACATTGCAGTTATACCTTTTGCTTCATGCTGATGGTTGTGGTGTGAGGTAGGCTAAGGCAGGTATTGTTGCAAAACTGCATGTGCTGACAAGAACTGTTTTATCTTCTTCGCGTGAGGCTTGTTTTGTTTTGTCACTATACTCCATCTGACAAGTTGTTTTAGCAGTGTTGCGAAGGCTGCAGTGACCTGAGCCAATTAGAATAGAGTGCACTGCAAAACGTGTTTCAGTGCACCCCTCATCCTGCGATTGGTGGCTCCATCCCTGGAAAGGAAAGAGCACTAGTATTGAGCTGCTGCGTCCAGCAGACTCTGCTGACTTATTGGATGCCGTGGTTACTAATGGTGGCACACCACTTAGCAGCAGGCCTCCGCAACGCTGTGCACATGCAGACTTTTTCTGCTAATTGAACCAGTGAATGAAACGCTTGCTGTACTTTCAGTACGTCATCCTAAGCTGCCTCTTCAATTATTGCGATAATTGTTTGAAAAATAGTCGCTACACTGCGAAAATATTTCACGGACTACCGTGTGCATATACTCGCGTTGTGGACCCACTAGCATAATGAACTCACCCCCCACTTTTGCCGTTCAGAATTTATTTTGCTTCAAACAGTTAGCTTTCTGTAGCTCACCACTCAGTTTTTGCGCTGTCGGCAGCGCAGCAGACCTTGGCAGTGTGCCAGGACGCTGCATGCAGATAACATGATGGCGTGTTTGTTGATCTTTTGAGGAGAGCTCCTGGGATGGGGTGGTGTGCTCGGTGAACTTGGCAGAGCTCCAAGACTTTGTGCGCCCTTAGCAGAATGGTTTGCTTGCTCGATGCGCAGCTTTGTGCCACTGAATAGTTGGAAAGCTGGCAGCCGCTTAAGCACTGGAGAGGAGTATGGCAGCTAAAGCCCCAATGCTGTAAAACATCCTCTGCACTGAAATGCTATGAAGGAAGCTCTTCAGACCTCCAAGCGATTTGGCAAACTCCAGATCAGGAGCGAAAATTTTTGATCCCTCACCACAGCTAAGGCTTAAACATTCGCATCACACACTTTTAACCGCCTTGCACGTTTCTTTAATCACCTGTAAAAACATGCACCTGACCTTCAGAGCCAGTGTTTAGCATGTTCACTTTATCTCACCGCAGTTGGCTGCTGCAGCTGCAAAATCATTGAATCGTGCTTTGGTACAGCAAACACTTTTTGAAGCGAATGGTGCTAAACACTGGCGACATGAATGTGTCTTACTGCATGCTTTTCTTGATGATGGATGCACGAAAGAAAGGGCGGGCAGGCAACACATTGTATGAAATTTAAGGCTATCGCCGATAAATCTGTTGAAAACTTTCTTTCCTGCATAGAGAACCCTCCCCCAAGTTGGTGTCAACTTTTCTGGGAGAAACGTGGGATTGGATGAGAGAGCTCATCCAATCCCACGTTTGAGCCTTTCAGTTTTTGTCGTCCATGGTTTTTTGCATTGCGCCATTTTCCCTTCATCCTCTGCAGCCTCCGATGCTGTGGTAGCAGCAGCAGCAGGTGGTCCCATGCTGCCGACACTGCCCACGCAGCAGCAGCAGCAACAGCAGCCCATGGGGGGACCGCACCACCAGTTACCACCGCACCCTCACCACCATGCGGGTGGCACCCTCACCATGGGCGGGGGCCCCATTGGGAGCCTCCATGCACCCCACGGTGGCCCCGGTGGGATGTCCCCTCACTTAGGCCCTCACCAGCAGCATGCGCCTCATCCCGGCGGCATGCCGTGCGCGGGGCACATGGCCGGCGGCAACGTGGCCGTTGGAGGAGGAGCGGGCGGTCCCATGGGACCCGGCATGGGGGGCCCGCAGGTGCTGCCGGGAAGCATGGCAGGCATGCACAGGCCACCTTCGGGAGCACCCATGCCCACTGGCGGGGGCGCGGCGAGCTGCCCCATGCCCCCACAGGGCGCTGGCGGCGGCGGCGGTCTGGAGGCTCAGTACATGCAGCAGCAGAGCCAGATCTTCGTCTTCACGACGGGCCTGGCCAACCAGGCGGCCGAGGCGGTGCTCACGGGCCAGTGCCCCAGCATCATCGCCTACCACTGCGCCCAGCCGGGAACCAAGCGCTTCCTGGAGGTGGGTGTGGGCTGCTGTGTGGGAATAGTGTCTGTCCCGCTCCGCAAGAAAATACGGAAATCTGGCACGCCCCTAAGGCATGCTTTGTTATACAGGAGAAGCTTGGTGATAGTGATTTTTTGGGAGCACACGTAATATTCATGCATCCAGAATTTGTATGATCCAAAACAAGCCAGTTTAATTATGAAAGCAAAGAAGATAAAATTAAAGTTTGAATTAATGAGAGTCTAAGGCAGTCCCTCTTTTTTTTTCATGCAGAAGCATCCGCTCAAGATCCAGCAGTTCAGCAAGCAAAACCCAGCTGCCTGGCTCAACAGCTTGGCACAGATGAAGCAGCGTGGCGCTGCGGCCATGCCGGGCGCCATGGGTCCCGGGGGCGGGCCCCTCAAGGGACCGCAGGCGTTCGGTCCCGGGTTCTGCGGCCCGCCCCACGCGTGCGGGCCGCCGCATCCCGGAGGCGGAGCAGCTGGGGCCGGTGGCTGGCAGCCGCAGGACACATGGGGCGGTGCCCCCTACGGCCCGGCGGGCATGGCGCCGCAGAGGGGTCCGGCGCCCGCCGGCAGCCGGGGTCCCGCTCCCCAGCAGGCAGGGGCTGGATCCCATCACCCGTCGCACCAGGGTTGTGGTCCACCCAATGGCGGCTGCTTCCCGACGGGTGCAGGAGCGTATCCAGGCATGGGAGGTGGAGGAGGTCCCCCGGGTGGCTGCGGTGGCAATCCGGCCCAGATGGGTGCTGGTGAGTGGCATGCCTTTCGTGTTTGCGCCAGGTGTAAACCTCTTGCTTCAAATAGCGTATCGGGCAGAGTAGTGTTGCAGCACTCGTTGAAGCTGTGTCGACGACCTGCAAAAGCTGCCACTGGAAATGGGGGAGTCGACCTTCATGCAGAGTTGACGTATTTGTGGGTGTGACCTCTGACTGCTGTTTTGAATTGCGACTGCATCACGCAGTGAGTGCTTCTAAGCGACGACTACATGAACACCAGCTGGGCGTACGCTACTGCTCGCCTCACACCCAGCTCCACCCCACATCAGGCGTCTGAAAGAGGCACCCATCTCCATGTGCCTTGTTCAGGAGAGCAAGCTGCCGGGCTAGTTGGTGAAGCATGTTAAATAGAATTCAGCGCAAAAAAACAGACAAGGGACGAAGTAAGGGACACAGAGACGTTCACAAGTGCTGTGTCCCTTACATCGTCCCTTGTCTGTTTTTTTTTGCGCTGAATTCTATTTAACATGTGCCTTGTGCTAGCTTCCTCTTGTGCCCGCGCCATCGTGCTTAATTTGCAAATTTCACGCGCAAAACAGCAGCTGCGGTACCTGCAGTGAGCTCAAATCTGTTCCACGGAATCCCGATTAGAGAGATTCAGCGTAGCGTGATCCGCGACCACTTCCGTCTTTTGCCTCAAGCATGTGTAGACCGTCCCCGGCATATGTGCTGGAGCATAGGCACGCGGCACGCAGTTGGGGATTTCTTTGGTTGTGCGCACGCTTGCAGTGCGATCTTGAGGAAGTTGCACTGAACCGAAGACACACGAAACAAGAGTTCCGCAATCATTGTTCGCTGGAAACGAATACATTGAGATTTCAAATGCTAAGCATTCGGATCGATTCAAATATCGAGTACTTTACTTTACTGTTCGGCGGAATAATCAAAATTATAGAATATCCACATGGGCCTACTTCTCAGTTAAAAATCTTCTACGGCATTTCTAACGGTTGGTTGGTTGGTTTATGGGGTTTAACGTCCCAAAGCGACTCAGGCTATGAGAGACGCCGTAGTGGAGGGCTCCGGATATTTTGTCCACCTGGGGTTCTTTAACGTGCACTGACATCGCACAGTACACGGGCGTCTAGAATTTCGCCTCCAAAGAAATTCAACCGCCGCGGCCGGGATCGAATCCGCGTCTTTCGGGTCAGCATCCGAGCACCATGACCACTGAGCCACCGCAGCGGCGCGTTTCTAACGAAAAACTGTTGCGGAACCAGGTATACCTTGGTTACGTGTTCTGTTGTGGTAATAAAAAGAATTGGGTACTCAAATTTCAGTTGTCTGTCCCTTTAAAGGGGCTGCGAAACACTGCTTGGGGGGATACCGGCTATACTTCAGGTGGATTCTTTATGTCACACAGATGCTGACTCAAAAAGAATTACAGGAATCGATGCACAGGAACGGGAGTTTATTCAGTGAAGAAATTTCAAAATACAAGCAAACAAAACGCTGCCCTCAACTCGATTTAGCGGGGCTTCCCACTCCTATTTCGTTCTCCCGATGACGGCACCTGGCGCAACCAATCAAAACAGCCTGCCAGAGCACGTCGCGGAAGTTTCCACTCCACGGTTGCCTGCTCTCTGTAACTTGTTCTTGCTGAGACTGGCAGCGTCATTTCCATGCCAGAGCCCCTGGTGGTGTATTTTTATTTTACTTGCTTTGCAGGGCTTTTATCTAAGACAAACAAGTTGTTTTTGTTGATCTAATATAAAACACAGACAGGTGACAAAATGTTCTCAAGGCTCCTGGGGGTAGAACCAAGACGTCTCTGAAGATGCCCCCAAACCGCAGGAAAAACCATTAGTGTAAATAAAGTTTTCCCTTCCTTCTCAATTTATTCACACAATTTGCAGTATATTTACTGTTTGTAAAATCATCAAGCTCACGCCAGGTGATGTCATATCCGCTGCTGAAACCCGCCACTGTGTGGGGACACCATCAGAGCCATGAATTGGTTTTTGGGAGGGCATTAAAAATTAAAAAACGGAATATACGCGGTATTACCGACGCTAATAGCACCATTTTAACTTACTGTATGCGATCAACAGGCAAAATAGTCAACTAAGATAGTGTTCCTGGGCCCCTTTAAGTTGAGAGTGGCTGTGCAGGTGTCAAGGTGCCCGACGAGAACCTGACGCCCCAGCAGAGGCAGCACCGCGAGGAGCAGCTAGCCATGATCCGCAAGATGCACCAGCTGCTCTTCCCTGACCAGCACGGAACGGGCAATGCCACTGGGCCGCCCAGCCAGCAGCAGCAGCAGCAGCCGGGTCCACCCCAGCAGCAACCTCAGGGAGGGGCACCCAACCGACCCCGGGGGGGACCCGACCAGTTCGGGCCCTGTGGAGGAGACCACCAGCACGAGGGGGGTGCACACCCATCCATGCAGCACCAGCAACACCAACAGCACCAGCAGCAGCACTTTGGGACAGGTATGTATGTGCCATATGTATGTCATGCATTGTCGCATATACCGTATTTTCCGATGTATAAGACGCGGCTTTTTTTTTCAAAAATCTTGCTGGTGCGTCCTGTACAAGGGTGCGTCTTATGTGCGAATTTTTCTTTTTTTTTTTGCGAGTTCACCGATTACTCAGGAGCTTTTTTCACCGAAAAAATATCACTACCAATAACAAGGTCGTAACACGGTTAATACTTTAATACCAGGACAGCCATGCGCGACATTTTAGGTGACCTTTATCATGAAACGCCGGGGATGACGACTTCCAGGATCACAAACGCGCGGCCGTTTTGGAGGCCCCAAGCAAAAGTAATGAGAAACGCCAAAAGATGGCGACATTCGCGCTTCTCGCCATTGTTAAAACAAGCCAAGACAAGCCGGTGTTCTTTTTTAGTCACCATTTGCAACTTTGTTTGCTCCGTGTGCGTAGTGCGTGTTTCAGCTGAGCTGCCTCCAGAAATGTCTGAAGCTTTGATAGCGCATCTGAAGATGAAGACTTCGAAGGTTTCAAGTAGAAATAAAATGCTGTTACCGACATACGGGGAGCTCTTTCGTTTTTTCTTTCTTTTTTACTAAAACGTGGGCGGGTATGGCATGAGTGTTGCCTTTTTCGAACACTTAGCGTTGCTTAAGAATTGCTCACAGGTACGGTGCATTTCGCGATAGTCGCGCGAGCGTGTTTAATTAAGCCTCACTAGGTAAACTGGGGTGCGTCTTATACACGGGTGCGTCCTATATACGAACTTTTTCAATGACAGCTTGCATATATGGCGGGTGCGTCTTATACAAAGGTGCGTCTTATACACCGGAAAATACGGTAAGTTTACCCTCCTTTTTTTTCCCACTAAAATTGCCGTACAATAATATGCGGGTTGGTTGACCTGCAGTGCGAAGACAGCGAGAGGTGCAGGCCTATATGAGTGTGTGGCTGTCACCATCTACTATGAAAGATTCTTAAGCCAACTGCAGTGAAATTTTTCCCCCTGTTAAAAAGACAAACTTTTCTAGCACAGTACAATCTCGATTATACAACTTTCAGGGGACTGCGTGAAACTGTCATATAGTGCGACCGCCGGCGTGAGTGAAATGGGTAAAGGTGTGCAATTCACTTTTCTTTGCTAGAACTGATTTGCAAACGAGTTACTGACTCTTTTTTAACACCACTTGCTAACCTGTCACAACCACATGCGGTTACGCAGCCGTGCTGAACTTCCGATGCCTGCCCAGCATGCACTCATGTGCATGCTGGTGTGCTTGCGTAGCAGGGAAGTGAAAAATATGCGACTAAAGTTGATTTTTTTAAATCAGTGTAATAAATTATGGACCACAAATTATGTTCGGGCGCAAATTATTCGAGGAAATATGGTAATTCGAACTGGCGGCTCGTAAAGGCCAACACCCTTGTAGCTGTATGGCGTCGGACACTACTTCAACCGATAGAATACCTCACACTATCGCTTGATCACTGAGGAAGGTCGAATATTGTTTTTCTGTGCGAGAGCAGTGTGAAAGCTGTGTTGGACCTTCAGGCACCTGAGACAGATGATTGATGTTCTCGCAGGACACCAAGGAGCAATGATGGGTCACCCCCCAGCTGACTGGCAACAACAGCAGCAAGCTGGCATGCCCACCCAGAAGCCGTACCTCGAAGACAGGCGTCGCAAGGGGGCCGCCACTGCCTCCCAGGCACAGGGCCACTTCCCGGCCTGTGGCACTGAATTCTCGGCCTCGGGCTCGCCAATTCCCAGCGGCTACATTGCACGGCCCGGCTCCTGCCCCAACCCGAACTTCAACAATGGCACCACGGGACCTGGTGGCGCTGGCGGTGCTGCTACAGCCAACAGACCAAGCTCCTGTGCCGGCTTCAACTCGCCTGGTTCCTTCTCCAATCCACCGACGCCATCGGGCTTTCCTGGTGCGCCGGGCGCCAGTCCAGCGGCAGCATCCAGCTTCGCTGCAGCGCCGGGTGCCAGCCCTGGCATGGTCTTTAGTCCTGGAGCAGCGGCGCAGCAGCAGACACCTGCTGGAGGTGCGGGCAATGCTTTCGCCAGTAGGCAGACTGGCCAGTGTGGGGGAGGGGGACCATTCACGGGCGCCCCACCCTGCGGAAGTCCAGCCCTCCAGCCATTTTCACCGTCAGTCCGTGGGTCCTCGGGATCGAGTCCGCCAAACTACGGTGCAAGTGGCGGTGGCAACGCAAGCCCAGGCACTGTCCCACCTCCGGCAAGAAGTCCGGCATCCGGAGCAAGTCCCCGACTCCAGCAAGGACCACCCCCACCCTACGGTGCACGAGGCCCGCTGGCGCCCAGTCCCCACCCACCACCATCGCCGTCACCGCGACTGGGGACAGCATCACCAGCCGACCCCACAGCACGGCAGTTCTCTCATCCCACTGGCGGCCGGCTGGCCAATCCGAGTCCAGGAAGTGTGCAGACGACACCCCTGAGCTCGCCAAAGCCCTGCCGCGGAGGCCCGCACACACCGACAACACCCGGCGGTGGCAGTGCCGTGCCGAGCCCTTCGTCCGCTGGAAGCTCACGGAAAAGATCTGCTACACCTCTTACGCAAGATGCGCCAGAGTTTGTGAGTGGCATCAACACATCTACAGCAGGAGGTGAGTAGCCCAGCCGCTTACTGTTTGCACTGTCAGCTAAGAATGGTACTGCTTGCAAGTAGAAAACGCCCTTGGCAGCGATTCTTAGCAGGCTAGCAGAGCTGACCGGTCCTTCCTTGATGTGGTTGCTGCAGGTCTTGGCCACCCTGGCGGAGTGGGTGGTGGTGGCAAGGAGCCCGGCCTGATGCCCGTGCCCTCGCCGCAGCAGATCCAGTACCTGGGCTCCCTGGAGAGCCAGGAGCTCACTATCCAGAAGCAGGCCAACCTGGGGGTGCCCGAGGGCTCCCTGAGCGCACAAGCCCCGCCCCATGGGGGAAGCTCCATGGGGGGCCAGAACCCCATGGGAGGGGCAGCGACAACGCAGGGAGTCATGCCTCAGCAGGGCATGCTGCAGGGCATCGGCCACCCGTCAGAGTGAGTTGAGAGATGGGCATGCGTAACGTTTTGTGGTGATGGAATTCACAGCAGCTGTGCCGTTTCACTTGTGAAGGCAAAACCGCAGCAACCCTGGTGGTCGCTCCACAGGCCACAGACTGGAGGAGGGAGTAACTCTTCGCACTACAGTTACCGCAACTTTTCCCTCATTATAACCTCTTCATCGCAGTGCTAAGCACATTGGAACTCGAATGCCTCAGTGGGCCTTTTATACAGACGAGTCCCACTGCAACAAAATTCACAGAACCCGCGCAAAATTTCATTGAAGTGGACACTTCGTTGACGTGAAATCAGGCTGCAGTCAAACCCGAAGGTAATGAACTCGTATATAGCGAAATATGCTTTATATCGAACACTCTGAAGCTCTAGCATGTAAAATGTATTTTTTTGTACTGAACTACATGTTGGGCACATCGAACTTTGAGCGCCCGCGATCAGTCGCCAAACACCTGCCAACGCACTGCTATGCCGGCTCTGGGTAGTCTCAGGGTAACCATGTTGTGAAACCTGTGAAGGCTGCGGTATGCCTTCATCCTCCATGCTTTCTTAGCTTGTATTTGCAAGTCGTGCAGCTGTTCTGCTCTCTAGACTCCAGCCGTGCCTGGGTTGCTGCGCACTTGCTTTCTGGTGCTTCATCCTGCAAGATGACGATGAAACGACGGCAAGCCCTTCCCGGGAGCTTGCAATGAGCAAAAGCAAGAAAGCGACTGTTCAGCACACCGGCGCTAAGGAACATTGAGCTTTTCTTCCTGCCACCGAACACAACAGCGGTTGTATTGCGACTTGATCAAGGCATCATCCGTGTGTTCAACCTAGGCTACTGGAAGCATGTGGTTGAGTGGCCTTTAGAAGCTGCGGGTTAATGACGGGTTGAATGTTACTTTGCTGGCCACTGTCGAAATGATCAGTCGTGCCGGTGAAGTCATGACTCGAGAAGCTCGAGACCACCGGCTCGAGGTAACTGCTCCTATCGAGCTGGACTGTGTCACGAGGGCGTGGAAGCTGTGAGTGCGGTGCGCGCAGCGCAAGATGACAGCGATGCTGCCACGCTGTGGGAAAAACTCGCCGGTGTCCCAAACACTATGCCAACAGAATTTGTCTTTGAGGATTTTTTGACGGTTCACGACCGGGCAACTGTGATAGCGAACCCATTGGACTCGGAAATTGTTTCCAGTGTGCTGGTGTCGTGACGGAATATTTCAGAGCAATAAAATAAAGTAAGCTCACTACCAGACTGTCCCCAGTCACAGTATACTGCATGTTCAGTTGACTTTCGTTGGTTCGAACTTCAGTGAATTCGGATTGTTTTCCAGACTGCTGTATTAACAAAACTGCAGTTCTTCCTTTGAGCTTGTTCCAGCTGTGCTGGAACAAGCTAGCATCTGTGAACTGCGAGCCCTCAATCCGTCTCTGCCTTTGCAGTATCCCGCCTCTGGACATGGGCCCCAGCCTGGCCTCTGAGAATTCCCAGGGCTCATACCACTCCTCCTGCTCCTCCGGCATGGAAGGTGCTGCACCTCGGATGGGCCCTGCCATGCAGGACGGCACGGGCTCGCGTTTTCCGACGAGTCCTCCCTACGACACTCGATTCACAGGAGCTCCACATGAAGCGCCAGGCTTCGGTTACATGGACCCCCGGTGCAGGGGCGTTGGGCCCGAGCCGGACCCTTCGGACCCGTCCCAACAGGGCCGCTTCCCTGGACCTCACCACCAAGGCTTTCCCACCGGAGGCATGCCGCCGCACCAGGGGGCTGCATTTCCTGGGGCTTCCCAGGCGGGGCCGACAACAGGGGCGCGCGATTTCGGCGAGCCCATGATGGGTGCCACGGGCTTCCCACGGCCCGGTGGTTACGCTGGCGACGTGCCCCACTCGCCCCACATTCAGAGCCTGCAGAAGATGACGCCCCCTTTCGACGGCAGTGGCAAGGGTGAGGTGGCCGCGGACCCGCTCAACGGACCACACCGTGGAAGTCCCGGCTGTATGGTGCCCCTCGAACCGGCCTCAGCACAGTTTATGGCCGGTGGACCCATGATGCCCCACGGAAGGGGCGCTGCTGCCGCCCCCTACGCCGGAATGGCGCCTGCCCGCAACTCACCCGGGCCCCGCGCGCGAGGTCGCGGAGCTGCCGCGAGTTCGGCGGCGGCAGCAGCAGCCGCTGCAGCAGCTGCTAATTTTGGGGGCGGAGCCAACGTGCAAGTGAAGCTTGGCGCACCCAACACGATCCAATACCTTCCTGCGCGACCTCAGAACCCAGTGGCAGCGCCACCGCATCGAGCGCCGAGCCTGGACTTCCTCCAGCGTTTCACGACGCCGCTGACCAACCTGGACGCCAAGGTGCCCACACAGAACCTGCAGTACTTCCCTCCATCGGGCCCGCCCCAAAGGGCGGCTCCGGTCATGATGATGCGGGGCGGACCAGGTGGGGCCTACGCGGGCGGGCGTGGCCTGCCGCCCATGGACGCGTACGCAGCTGCCGCGGCGGCCGCCGCCGCTGGCGGTCCCAACGGACCTGCCCAGCATGGCATGCCGGTCGGGGCCATGTTCCAGGGAGGCAAGGGTCTGCGGCCGGCGTCTCCCGGGGGCACGGGTGGCGACGTGGTTTCGCAGCCCCTGCCCCCGACCGTGGGGCAGGCATTCAACTACAAGCAGGGCCCATTCTACGGACCGACGACTGCTGACCCCAACTACGCTGTGCAGTTCCACAACTTCCAGCAGCAGCTGTATGCCACCAACACACGGAGCCAGGGCACGACGGCGTCCGGGCCATCGGGTGCAACGGCGGCTGCCGCGGGGTTCTTTGGCCCAAAGTGACTTTTGACTGTTATCTCACCTCCCTGGGTGTGCTAACAAGAGCAAGATGGAAACTGGTCTCTCTCGCTGTCTTTCTCGGCAGTTGTGTGTTCTCTAAGCCCGAGTCTGTGCTGCGTGACTTTGTTTGCGCGTGCCACCACCAACAGTCGGGTCAAAGTTGGCAGGTGTGGGGGTCGGTGCTGGGGAGCTGTAGACACTGCGGGACAAAGGTGCTCAGGTCTCGTGGCTGCACGGTCCCCGTGCGCGTGTGACTGCAGCCAACTCTTTCTCTTGCTCAACAAGGCTCGGAGCGGCCATGGTGGAGCCCACGTGTTTTTGGCGCTGCTGGCTGGGGTCCCTGCGGCCCCTGCTTGGTGGGACCGATGTGATTACTCGACGAACCGTGCTGTTCTCATAGTGGCTGCTGGGAAGAAGAACCAGCACACAGATGTCCGTGCCATCTTTTGCGATAAGTGTTTGGCCCTTTTCTCAGTGGCTTTGGTGTTGAAGGGCCCCTCACTGGTTGTTGTTTTTTCTCGTTTTGTTGGCGGTTGTTCCTGGTACCGTGGTCTCCTCCTCTTTGTATTTTTTTTTTGTTTGCACATTTTACAAGGCTGGTGGAAAAAAGAAGAAAGGGAGGGGGGAGGTTTGGAACGAGAAGAAGAAAATTCAAGCCGGCAAAGGAGAGCCTCTCCTTGTCGCTTTTTACACAGCTAGAAGCCCCTGCTGGCTGCAGAACTGCTAGGGGTAACCGATGTCGCGGCCCATTTTTGAAACGAGACTTGCCCCCTGGTGGTCGCTCCGACAAGTTTGCATGATGGTTGTGCTTTTAAAAAGCAGCTCTAGCAGGCCGTGCGGAAAACGACTTGCAGCACACTTTCCGCATGACTGCTGCTCTCCTACCTTTTCGCATGAGGCAGCTTGCAAGCATTTTTTTTCTCTCTCTTTTGTTTCCGCCACCTACCCTCCCCAACTCCCGCTCGAGGTATGTTTATGAAGTGCCATGTTGGTGGCGATGTAAACCTGTCTCGTGAGAAAGACAAGTGCAGCTTGTTTCTTCGTTTCAGTGCCAACCAGTGTTGTGTTTGGAGAGAGCAAAAGAACTAATAGCCTGTGCCGATAGTCTACTACGCACAACTTTTTTTTTCATTTCGTCTTGGTCCACTGTAACAAAACGCCCCCCTTTAAGCCCTTTGGACAGCACAAGTTCTTTTTCCCCCCAGCCAACCTTACCCATTCTTTGCTTTCCCACGCAATTCGAAGGGGAGTGATTTTTCTGCTCAATTTTATAGTGCAACCAAGAGGAGAATGAGGAACAAAAAAAAAAAGAAAGAAATGAGAATGGAATGAAAATACAAGATACGTCACTCATCGCGTCAGCCATATCCTAAGTTATTTATCATGAAGAAAGGTCTCCGTCGTCGTCGTCGTCCTACTGTGGTGGTCCCCCTTTGTTTCTTGAGCCGTCTCTTTTTACTGCTTCGTTGTCTTCTAAGTCGAGGTGAGCCGAAGCGTGAAAGTACTGTGCTAGGTCGTTACTGAAAGCAAAGTTGTTGTTCTGTGTTCCTCACAAGTGAGATCCCGTCCATGAAGTAAGCAAAATAAAAAGCGAAACCAGCGCGGTCGTCTGGCCGTGGGAAAGAAGCAGAGAAGAACCTTGCGATATACGACTGCAGCTGTGTATGCAGTGCATCATACGTTCCCCCAACTCGTCCTCCACCCACCTTCTTACCCTGCACCACTGAGCCAAGTGTTTCCCATACAATGCAGCTAGAAGGACGTGCGTACCGCTTTTAAATGTTGAAATATACGGTGTGTGGGCTCAGTCTTGATATAGGTAGGGAGCTGGTGATGTAAAATAGGGAAGAAAAATAGGATAAGCTTGAATTACCTCCTTTTCCCTATGGCTGACGCAATCCTGTCGTGTCCGCTTATGCCTCTAAAGGGTGTCGTATTGGCAGGCAAGAAATGTTTAGATATTTTTTCTACATTAGGCATATGCTAATCTGATAGTAGTGACAGCGAAGTAGTCTTGAAATTTTATTGAATTTTATTATCAGTGCACTCACAGAGGGATTAGCAACTGTGGAGAGGAAGCTCTCTGTTAACTTAATGCAGTAAGCAGCCGGCAACTGCTTCAGTCGCTATCATTAATCCAGCGGCAGCGTTCGTTTGTAGCGTGCGACTTGCACTTCCCTCTAGCTGCATTGCTCGCCCCATCTCCCCACTCCATCCTTGTACATGATTGCTGTTGCATGGCTCTCCTTCCGACATTGCTGTTGCCCGACAGAATGTGTGATCTTTCCCCATGTTAGGTGCATTTTCATTGTTTTTAACCAATAAGGAAGGGGTTAGAGACGAGAAAGCGGGTGTCGTTCCATGGCTCACTTTAAACAAATAAACCTCACATGCAAGGAAAAATGCTCAACGGAAGAGAGCCCTTCTCCCTCCCTCCCGACACCCCTCTCCCCTGAGCTCACCTCTTCCCCTTTTTTTTCTCTCATGCAAACAGAATGTTCCCAGCGTTTTTCATCTCATTGTTGTACCTGTTTTTCTGACGCAATATGCATCGCTCGCATCGTTTGTGCTGCTTAAGTAGTTTCCGAACCGAAAGGGAGATGATCTCTCGAAATTTTCGGTATTTATGATAAGTGGAAATAGACACACTGTGAACTGCGCAGGTTCTGCCCCGCTGTTGGTTTAGGCGGCTGCAATGGAATTTTTTAGAGCAGCCTGTGCGCTAGTTGAATGGCCATTTTAATGTGCGCTGCATCGGTTACGGGATTTCTTATTTGCAGGTAATCAGTGCCGGCCGTAAAAAATTGTACGTTTGTCGAAACTGGGTGCTCTTTACGTTGAGTCGCGATTTCTCTAAGAAAGTGTTTGTTTCTTCCTCAGGTGACGTGCCAAGTGGTACACCAAGTAACTCAGTGCTTTTAATCAGTTGTAAAGTGCATTGCTGCGCAGCTTATAACTGCCAGTTAATGACAGAAAGTGTATCTGGTGCTTTCAATGGCTGCTATTTACGACGTCACCCCTTTGCAGCTCAGCAAGTGACTTAGATTTGCACAAGAAAGGTGAAGCTTATTCATTATCGTCATTCTTTACCTCAATTGCCAGATCAGCCTCAATGGTTTATTACAAAGGTTGGAAATTTTAACGAGATAGACTTTGTCTTCAGCAGGTCGTCAGTCATTCAGGTGCATCGCATATCCTTCTTTCTGATCATCCAGCCATTTCTTTTTAGGTTCCCATTTCTGCAAACAACAAAAGTACTGCATCATAACTTCATTTTCTTCAACTCTCCCAGCCCTTTGATCTCCAATAACCCTGTTCTGTTGTTTCTTTCCCTCATTTTTTTTTTTTTGTCAGTCGCTTTCGTCTTCATCAAGCAACAGGGTAGCGTCACTGCGTGACGAGAAAAAAAAAAAAAAGACGCGTCGTCCCGCCGCTCTCGCAACTTCCGGCAAAGTGAGGAGGGAAGCCACACGTGACGACCTTCGCACCTTTGTTTTTTTTGCGACGTGTCTTTTTGCAGCCGTGTGCCAAATCTAGATTTCTCCTTGAGGTGCTCCTTTTTTTTTCTTTCCAATAATTTTTTTTCGTTCTTAATTTCCTGTATCCACGACTAACGTGACACCGTCGTCCACCGCTTCGTACGTAAACATTTTGGTGGGCGGGGTTGTTTCTTTTTTTTTTTTTTCTGGAAGAGTGTGCGAGAGAGGTAACCAATGTTGCCATGCGATACTGAGAGAGGGGGCCCATTGTAGCGCGCTGTTCGCTTCAATTGCTTTTTTTAGAAGAGAAGCAATAAAAGGAGTTCGCGACGGGGGAATTTTTCGGGATGACACACACACAGCCGGGGGAGAATTTTACCTCATACGCGGACGGGCGAACACCGCAAGCGCGCGAGGAAAATAATTTATGCTTTTCAGCGCCGCGTACACACAGCTTTTTAAGGCTTCTGTATTTTTTTTTTTCCATTCCCACCCTGTACAAATTGTAAGCAGATGGTTCATGTGCGTGTGTGTGTGCCGTTGTCATGTACAGCTGTGCCTACGTGTATGTTTCTTCTCGTGTCGTCCAAGTCACTTTTCACTGCTTGGTGTGTGTGTATCTTGTTAAAAAAAAAAAAACGCGCCATGTTGGTGGAGCTCACGTCATCGCGGCAACCCGAGCTCTTCTCCGGGGCATACTTTCTTTTAACCTTTCAAATCGTTCTTCTGGAGAAAAAAAAAATTTTTTTTCAAGCTGTTAACTTTTTTTTTTTTTTGAGAAAGTGTGATATGCTTGCTGCGTATGCTTGGAAAGAAAAAAAAAGTGTATAAAGATGTGTGCATGGAAGCCTGTCAGAAATGTTGAGTTGCTCTTTTTTTTTCTGGTATGCATGTGCCACGTCATGATGAAGAGGAGTAATAATAAAAGTTTTTTTTTTTGCAGACATTTCTTGTGTAGCCTCCATAGAGTAGCGGTGTGTTCACATGGCCTTCGTCATTGTGATCGTGATTGTGAAGCACTTGACAACAAGAGACATCAAAAGTAAGCAATGCTGTTATGACATGAATGACATGAACGCAGAATCTACTAGGCATAATCTGTGCATTTCAGGTGAGCCTTTCAGTGCCACATTAGCGCTAAAAGATACACCTCTGACAGTAGCCATTAGGGACTGTGGCCCATTTACTTTTGACACAAATACTTTTCGGAGCGTGTTCTTTGTAACAGCACCTAAATCACAGTTCAAGTATCAGCTACAGTCCAGATTTTGTGTGAAAACCTGCTGGATAACCTTTCTTTATCCTCTTGTTGATTGTAGCTTTGTAATCCTTAGGATAAGGAACTGTTTTGCAAGCGCCCATAATCACCTTTGCCTGGCTAAAAAAGCAGAAACAATTTTCACCTCAGTACTGAATTAATTCTTCCTGCTGCATGAAACAAGCTCTGTTAAAGAGTGGCTTTGTATGCGATGGAAAACAAATTTTTTAAAATAATTTTTTTTTTTTGCATGGCCTCCTTTAATGGCCACACAACCAGGGGCCCAATATGCACTTCACTTCCTACGGTAGAATTCTCATTTAAAAGGTTCCATTCTACTGAGTCTGGGTATTTAGGTTTGAGAAGAAAAATTCAGGGGGGGGGGGCACTTTGTTGACCTAAAGTTTGGTTTGGTTTGGTTTATGGGGTTTAACGTCCCAAAGCGACTAAGGCTATGAGAGACGCCGTAGTGGAGGGCCCCGGAAATTTCGACCACCTGGGGTTCTTTAACGTGCACTGACATCGCACAGTACACGGGCCTCTAGAATTTCTCCTCCAAAGAAATTCTAGCCGCCGCGGCCGGGATCGAACCCGCGTCTTTTGGGTCAGCAGCCGAGCACCATAGCCGCTGAGCCACCGCGGCGGCTGTTGACCTAAAGTGCGGTGAGGGGAAAGCCTTTAGCGTGGTGTTGCTGCATGTGTCACTGATATGTGGTTAAGATGTTAATTAAGTACACAATTGTTTATGAATCTTAAATGCTGGAGACACTGGAGGGCGTTTGGGAGGCATCCGTCTGATTCGACGCCTTTCTGCAAACACTCTCCAGCGTCCTAGACAAGGAGAACTACATACCGTATTGTGCGTTTTTATCGTAGAGACTTTCAAAAATTTTCCCGCCTCAACCGCTCGATCGTTTGCGGTGAAACTGCACACAGAGTTTGCGCAATACGGTAACTTTTGTATCGTAGCAAGTTTTACAACGGTACTTACTTATTTGAGCCCTGCATGATGCGAAATCGTAGTTGTCTGCGTAGAGATAGTCGAAACAAAACTCGCAGACGCCGTTTTTTCTCTGAAAGGCGGCAGTGGCGCCATCTGTTTTCAGCAGTGAAAAGCGTCACGACAAAGTGCCGCGGCGATTTTGCAAATAATATCACCTGAAATGTAAATCCTTGTTAAATCAGTTGTTCTGATATCTTTTTTCGCTCAGTTAGCCGAAAAAACGGCATATTCAAAGGGCACGCGTACAGTGTAGGCACGCGCTTCATGCAACGCTCACCTCGGCTACCTCGGCGCCTTGTCGTCTTGTCGTGACGCTTTTCACTGCTGAAAACAGATGGCACCACTGCCGCCCTTCAGCGAAAAAACGGCGTCTGCGGGTTTTGGTTCGACGATCTCTACGCAGACAACTACGATTTCGCATTATGCACGGCTCAACTAAGTAAGTACCGTTGTAAAACTTGCTACGATACGAAAGTTACCATATTGTGCAAGCTCTGTGCGCAGTTTCACCGCAAACGATCGAGCGGTTGAGGCGGGAAAATTTTTGAAAGTCTTTACAATAAAAACGCACAATACGGTATGTGTTGGCAGGAAGTAGCGTAGCCATTGGCACGCTCGGCTGCGGAACGGAAGGATGGTGGCTTGAATCCCATCATGCACAAAGATTTTTTTCTGGTGTGACTAGAAAAAACGTGACAACTCTGCGGACAACCTTTTGTGGACAATGATGAGGCATTAAAGGCTTTCGCCTTAAAAACGTTGCGCACCTTAACTCTGAAATATGATGGGTCACGAACTAGCTTGCTGCCTGATCCGCCATGTTCACAAGATGCTGCGCCCTATGGGGAGTGCGCAAATATTCCTGTGCTGCTCAGAACAAACACTTTAATGATGCAGATGTGATCAGCTTCTATAAGACGCTGACTGTGCCTGCATAGTGGCAAGTGCATGCAGAGCTCTCTAATCATACCAGTTGTGAAACTCCCCTTTGAAAAGTGGCTAGTCCCAGTAGCCACTTCCCGGGTGCTTACAGATGGCGGTGCCATCTAGTAGTGGCCACTAAAAGCTGTTGCCACATAACGCCATTGTCTTATGAAAAGTTTTTGCTTGTTTTGCCTCTGAATTTATCTCTCAGACTGTTATATCTATGGATTTTCGTTACTGCATCTGTTTCACTATTTTTTGTAGCTAGATGATTGTGTGTTTATTAACAGTCTCAAAGTTTACAACTTTACAACACAGTTTACAACATAGTTTACTTTACTGACCGCAGGTGGCGCTGCAATTTGTAAACACCTTAATTTTGGCTACCTCGTACCGCCGGTTTTCGATACATGGACCCTGTGGGAAGTTTCGATACTGGTATTATCAGAGAACACCAAGTACATGCTTAGCTTAGCTGGCGCCACCTGCTGCTTGCACTTTTCGCCAGTATGAACTATTCATGCGGTTTATTTTCAACCAGTAGAGTTTGGGAGAGGCGTGCCTGCACGGAGCTGCTAAGGCAAATCCTAAGTCGCTGCACACAGCACAACAGTTTGTCCTCCTTTTTAAGTATTTAGGGCAACAACAAATGCTGGCTTACAGTCACTTCATGCGAGTGGGCTGTGGTATGCCTACAGTGGTATAAATTTGTCCGAGCTAGTAGATCCAGCAAACCAAGGTGCTGGTTCGTGTACCGATGGATTCTTTCGAAGGTCGCTAAACAATTCAAATCATTTATGCATGTTGGACACTGAAAGTTGTAGCGTTCTGCCAAATGTTGCCTACTCGTCACTTTCGCCTGTCTTTACCTTTCAAGTCCCCACTTTATCACAGAGTTTCTTGCTTTCCCAACAATGGATGTCGTAACATTTGCGACATATTATAAATGTGGCATATATGGAAGAACAGAAATAAGACATCAGGTTTTGGCTCTTGCTCTTTAAAACTAAAAAAAGATACACAGAGTATGACAATTTATTTCATAAGTAGATGAGAAGACGAACACCATTGCTGCAGGGTATTGGATGCTGCTAGCAATCAAACAACACTGACAATGACTAGAATGTCCTTTGGCACAAACAGTTGTTTTTTGACACTTAAAGGGACAGTGAGGAGAGCACTATCAATATTTTTTATAGCAAAATCCGATAGTTCGGCAAGTCATGGCTTTGTTGCCACTTGGGCGGCAGCGAAAGATCCATTTATTTCTAAAAAATTTGGATTCAAAGTTCAAAAAGCTTTTCCCACTGCTCTGATTCAAACTTGGGATTCTCCTATGACGACACAGGACCAAGTGACGTGAAACATGACGTGACCATGACGTAACGCAGACTCCGTGATTTCTGGCGGCCAGCACTGCGGCCTAGCAGCAGCCAAAACGAAAGCTACCGCCGGCCGCGCGTTGAAAGCGTCTATCAGCTATTGCGGCCGTCGCTAGAGTCGCTTCGATTACGTTTGCACTGGCATTTTGCCAGCGTTACGATGGATCTCGTTCTTGAAGTCGTCAACGAAGTTCTCGCAAATATACCGTGTACCATGTTACCGCTAGCGGAATACCGGGAGCCCCCCCTAACGCCGATAAGCAGGCGCTGATTGGTCCCGATGCTTCAGGTGCGCGCGTAGCTGCCGGGCATGTGGCGCCATCTGGCGACGTCAAGGAGATTTGCGCATGCATTGGCTGCGCCTCAGTGATTCGTAAATTCTCGTGTCTTAGTGTTGCTACAACCATTGGTTCTAGCAACACTGCTTTGTCCTATGACGTCACCACGCTTGTACTTCCGAGTTTGGCCTGTGGCGGCGATACCTGTATTTTGGTTCTTGCTCTTTTCTACGTTACAAGAGCTTTGTTGTCAGTATGAGTGGCGTTTCTGTAATCAGGAGCTGGTATTCTGCCGATACAGGCCAACTTCAATTTCTCCTCAGTGTCCCTTTAAGATGTGATGTTGACCTTTTCGTATGCTCGCTCACAAAGAACGCTTGCTTTGGCACCAACTAGTTTTTCACACTTCACACTTAGGTATAGGGCAGCATATTAACACTTTCTTTGAGCAAGCGCTCCACTGACGTGAATACAGCTTGTTGCAAGCAAGAGGAAAAAAAGCTGCACAAACACCCAGCTGAAGACAGAGGAATTCTGACTGAGGCCAGTTGTTTTTAACCAATCGCCAAAAACCGTGGAGCATCTGAATTTCTGAGCTCCCAACACTTTAGAAGAGACAGACATTGAAATCCGATATTTTATGCATATAGTACATTATTGTACTCAGAGCACCTAAGTGAGACTTGGGAATAGAGAGGGGGGGGGGGGGGGGAAATAAATAAACAAAAATGCCGATAAATCTTTACAGAACAAGAAGTAAATATGCCCCTACCTATTCAGCAGTTAAACATTGATACCGTGATGTTTGTTACTTTACATCAAACTACTAATGAGTGAAGTAAAAGCTCCACGCAAAATAAGAATGATCACTAGGATCACTTTAACAGCGGCAGCTGTTTAAGGGCTGGTTTTCAGGTTTTGCGGTGTTGATTTCAGTTTTCTAACACCGTGCCATACTGACTGGTTGCCATGATGTCACTGCAACGTGCCATGGCTTTGTATCGCACTGAGTGGTCCGAATGCAGCAATGTCATGCACACTCTAACAGAGAAGACAAATAATAATAAGCGATATTCACCTCTAAACAGCTGTCTCTGAACATCGTATTACAGCATGGTAACTGCCCTGCGAGAATTTCCCCTGCCATGCTGAGCTTACAGTTCCAGTAAGAATTTACTATTATGAACCTACAATTACTCACTGAATTCCACCTAGAACAGCAAGGCAACTGCTTACTGAGGTCACCAAAGGCAAAGCTACATCTAGCAGCAATGCATGCTTTCTGAAAGTACACAGAAAAACCAGGGGCCCGACATGCTCTTCTACATATATCTTAACACTACAGTATAACGCATACACAGCCATATCTATAACCACTAGCATGGTAACATAGGCAGCAGTCAAACCTCTGAACTGGCCACCTATATGATTAGGAATGGTGAAAATAAACAGTTGTAACTATGTACAGGGTCCGTCAAAAGTTCCCAAGGCCACAGGGTTTGCTTTTGAGCAGCATAGTCGGGCTGTTGAGATACCCTCGAAGCTCAAAATATCTGTAGAGAATAGAAGGATCGTTCTACCATCTCAGAACCTCGATAGCTCTATCGGAATCTTAAGTGCCAGGATATACTGATGAAAAGCGGACCATGTGGCCTGGGAACTTTTGACGGACCCTGTACACCACTGTGGCATGAGCACTTGCATCATACTTTTGCAGTCACAAGGGTAAGTAAGCTGCATGTTTCTGACACCAAGACAATGGCTTTGTTGCTGGGCAAAGGACTTGCGGCATATTTCATTGATAAGCCAGTAACGATCTGCATTTGAATTTGGCTATTTGTTACGGCCACAAGACTCAGCATCCTTAAATCTCAAACTCCGAGTGGAAAATTCGATGCATCGCACTGAACCTTCAGCTCATGAACTTTTGATTTTGGTATCCAGTATGGTCAAAAACTTGTCACATGATAAAGGAAAAAAAGAAGAATGATGTCTTTTCTCACAAGATGAAAATGCTGTGTGCAGTTTAACTTATCACAATACCCGAGCGAGCGAAAAAGAAATTGGAAGACACCACTTTTACGTCCATGGTAGGAAATTAACATGCAAAGCCGTCCCCAAAACAGCATAACCCATAAAATATGTGACAATTCGCTTTGAATGGATGTCGCTCTGCCACAAATTGACTGCTACATCAGCCCAAACAATGCAACGAGTCTTCCGCTCTCGCCGGTCAGGCCCAATAAACGTAGTCCAATACAATACAGGACTAGCGGCAGCGATGAGTCTTGTTGTCACCTGAACATTTGCAAAAAGAACCGTAATAGCGAGGAAACCAACAGCGTGCAGAAAGTATGGAATGTGTCGCCTGTCGTTGCAACGGTTCAGGAGACTGGCTGAGGAATGCAGGACAATAATGACAACCGGTAAGGCGAGAAGAAAATTTGGCAGCTGCTTCAAACGATAGTACATGAGGAAGCCAACGTCCCAGTAGTGTGACTGTACGTATCCGTAAGAGAATGGAATGAGGTTGGAACACCATTTGGAAGCGTTGCGACCTGCCAGCCTGAAGCCCGACTCGGCAGCCTGGTTCAGGACGGCTGCGGAGAACTGCTGCGAGTAGTCGGGTATGCAGAAAAGGGACCAGGCATAACACTGGAACAGCAGAAACGGCAAGAAGCAGAACGCCGCTCGGAAAATGGACCTGACGGGGGTCAGACCGCACACCAGGCCCGAGTAGAGGAGGAAGCCGGCCGAAAGGAACCCGTTCGAGCGGACCAGGCCTCCTAGACAGAAGAAAAGCGTCGCCAAGTTGGGTCTGTTCTGCTCCAGAAGGAGCAGGCCCAGGAAGCTGACCGCTGCAAAAAGCGACTCGCTGTAGCACGCGGTGAAGAATATGGACGCCGGGTTGAAGCAGAAGAGAAGGACGGCCTCGTCGGCCTGTTCCTTGGAGAAGAGCTGGTGTGTCAGCCGGTGCAGAGCGACGGCTGCCACCACAAAGAAGGCGGCGTTCACGAGAACGCCGCTGAGAACGACCACGCTATGGCGGTCCAGGTAGACGTTCGTGAGCGGGTCCACCAGTCCATCGGCCGTCTGGCGGACGAGCCATGGGTACAGTGGGAAGAAGGCCAGTGTCTGCTCGTAGGTGTAGCCGTGCTCGGCGATGTGCAGGAAGTACTGGCTGTCCCAGCGCGTCAGCCCCGCGAACAGCCATGAGACGAGCCGGTCGCCCAGGTCCGTGCTCGTAGGCCAGGGGGACCGAAACGCGTCGGCGTTGTGGTCGGGAACTGCCCAGTTGAAGGCCACCTGGAAAACAAATGCTTTCTTTTTATATCCACATCAATCCCTAACCAACGGTTTCAGACCTTTATTTTCAGAAGTATTTGAATTTTTTTTCTGAAATTCGTATGTAACTAAGCGTGCACAAAAATGATTCTGCTATAGCGTGATCGCTTTACAGTGCAGTGCGAACAGCACCGGCACAGCCTGGGTGTTTCGTCTCTCTTTAATCAGGACGTACTCGAAGATGTAACACCTTATCGCTGCTTCCAGCCCGAACTACTCGCTCCTGTAGTCTCACGAGTTCGCTGAACGCAGCTAAACCCAAAACAATGCCTTCAATGCACAATCAAAAACTCTGCCACTCGCTCTACGTCGTTTCGTGAAACGAAAGTGTCAATACACTTGGCAGCCGCTGCAACAGCCAGTGGTTGATTTTTGCCGGTATGCTGTGCAGAGAAATTTACCTGAAGCAGAAATATAACGAAGCGAGAAAAGAGTGCAAGCACGACTACACTCGAACTCATGTCCTCGGCTTGACGTACGAGGCGTTTATCGCCGCACTGTGCCTACAAACATCGCGCCCGTGAACGAAACTGACGGGACTCGACAACATGGCGGCTTCCATGCGGTTCAGGGTTGCCAGGTCCTAAACTCAAAAAAGCGCCACAAAAATCGCAAAGTAGCCAAAAAGTAGCCAACGTGTCGCCGGAGTGTCAAATGTAGCCAAAAAAGCGCCAAAGTTGCAGAAAAGCAGCGCAATAAATTTGTAATTCTTGCCGAATGTAGGTTAACAATGGATGCGAATAACTGAAGTATAAAAGCAACAAATCAAACGGAAGAAAATACATGAACATCATGGGGCAGGAGCACGGAAACGCGCCAGGAATTTCTAAAGGGAGTGAAAGTGTGGGAAAAGTAACCAGAAGAGTTTTTCTTAAGTGCAGAGGAGAAATAATTGGGGTTCCTAAGCAGCTGCCATAACAATTCGCATTCCCATATAAATATGGCATGCATGGCAATTTTTTAATGAAAATTTTTCACTGTTCTGTAAACAATGGCATGATTTCATATGCGCCTATTTCTTGTTCGGTTTTTCTCCTGCGATCTTTTTTTCAGCTTTCTATTGCATAACAGACTGATCGCCACGTGTAGTTCATATGTACTGAAGGCATAGAAAGCACGCGGCCTTGGCCAAAGTTTTTCAGGTCAAATGGGTTGCTTTTCAGCCACTTATGGCTCCCCAGCTTTATATCGCTATGCGATACGAAGATCCTTCGTCATCACGTTTCAAAACTTTCTGGTATTCCCCGCTCGCCTCTAATGGGCTAAAAAAACCATGTTCCTTGAAAAATTTCAATCAGGACTGTAATTCACAGCATCATACAAGTGGCTGTCGGGCTGGCATGTGCGGCCTATCAACTCGCTTTGAACCAATAGTCAACTGAGGACACAGTTTTATCAGCTAAGTAGCAAGACACTTCCCTATTTACCTGAGGTGAATTCAGTGATTGGAGATATGACATTCTTATTCCTAGTTCTAAGGAAGCTACATATCCGCATTGCTTAGCAGAACCAGAGTATCGGAGTCTCGACTGGGAGAACAAGTCTGGCGAGCATTAAGTGAACACAGGAGCGAGAAGTATTTTATGTCTAGGAGATGATTACAGGTAAATTTTGAACAAGAGGGCAGGCACCGTAGAATAATAGTGTTACGTGTGGCATTCTAACGGACTTCACCAAAGATGCACAGGGACCATTGGCGAAAAAATAGGTCTACTATTCAGTCCTAACTTCGAATTCAAATGTAGCCAAAAAGTAGCCAAGTAGCCAAATTCAAATTTTTGTCGCCAAGAGGTCCCAAATGTAGCCAATTTGGCGTAAAGTAGCCAAACCTGGCAACCCTGATGCGGTTCGATATGTAGGTTTTGTTTGACTGATAAGTTTCGTATTGTGTCTCAAGTATTATTTGGTAATCACGAATCAAAACACCCATTGCCTGCCAAATAAATTTTGAGCTTAAAATTATCACATTATCTGAACGAAAAATTCAGATTCGTTAGGCACGAAACGGAACAGACGTAGTCCTCTGGTTCTCTGTGGCATTCGCAGACGCTCTGGCGTTTCCGCTCAAATGGATGACCTCGAACACATATCAAAACTGAACCACCTATTTCGATTTGTTTCAATCATGGGGGATCAATCCACAGACAGTTATTCCTTCATGATTAGTCAGCTCCACAAAATTTGACCTAACAGTAGCGCCACAACTGCCGCTGTGGGCATCGTTGGCGTTGACACATGTCGTTCCATGCAGTTCCATGGCCATGGATTGCTATTGGAAAGAACAAGGAGTGAAAAAAGAATAGGGCTCAGTACCACGGTGTGCTCAGTACACAGCATATTACTGCGGCATCGCTGGCGTCGCCAGCGTTCTCAGTTCATATCAGTTGGGAAACGCTGCTTCAAAATGTGATCGCCCCTAGCGGGTGCTTTGCGAGAACTTACTCATAGCTGCGCCATCTAGAAGCGTCAAATAAAAGCTGTTGCTAATTGTCGCCTTGTGAAGATTTTTTTCTTCTTGTTTTACTTATTACTTTATCTCTCAGACTGTTATATCTGGTTTTTGTTATTGCATCTATTCCACTCATTTCGCAGTCAGGTAGTTGAGCGCTTACATAGAAACTTTGTCCGCGCTTATCAACAATATAGGTGTTTGCAGCTCGAGCTAGGGTTACATTATTGTCCACAAGCGTCGCGATAATCCGTTAACCTCCTGTAAATTCGTGATTTTAAATCTCAGGCTGGTTTCGCAACTGGTGAAGTCAAAGAACTCTGGCGGCTCTGGCCAGCGCTCATGCCAGCGCTGCCTATGGATCACGTGGCCGCGTTCTGGACTAACTTTTTGGTTTTTACTCCGATAATATGGCTATTGTTTTTGTGCCGGCGTGCGCATGTGGCTTTTGCATGCGACGGCACCAGGTTCAATGTGTTCGGTGACTGCATACAGTGTTCTTTGGCATCCCGCGGTGTAGCCCAGCAGTTTCACATTGTTTCGGCATTGGCGAAGCAGAAATGGTTCAAGAAACGCCTCCGAGGCCAGACCCCGGACTTTTTGAAGACTCGCAGCCGCTGCTGACAAAGAAGGTAAGCTGTGTCATTCTCCTGCCGTTGTTGTTCCTTTGGAAAACGGTATATTGTTACCACTACGAATCATTGTTGGTGTTTTGTCAGTGCCTGGTTTTGCTTAGCGTTCATCGCAGCCACGCTCTTGAGCAGCGGTGTGTAACCAACGTCTCAGGAGATTTTGATTTGACTGCGTGCGTTTGCCAGCCACTGACAGTGGCAGCTGCACAGCGGACAAGCTTGTCTTTACATCCCGAAGTTGTAATGAATAGCTGAGGTGCGTGCAAGATGTCTCTTATATTGGTAAACCGCGGTGACAAACGTAATAAGGACCGTATAGCTGCTCAAGCGTGTTTCGTGCGTCCAGCTCCGCTTCAGTTTTTAAATCATTAATTAGACAGGGTCGAAGACGCGTTCATGTGCGAGTTGTATTCGCTTCGTTATGCCAATGGCCTTGCGCAGTGCTTGCCTGCCGCGCTAGAAAGTTGAAAGAGCAAGGCGCGCGCACAAGCGCACGCGCTGATCGCTGTTTTCGGACCACTGTTTGCTGCCTTTATGTGCTCTCGTCATGCAGTGTCAATCTGCGCTTTGCTTAGCTTACTCCGTGTGCTTCCTCTGAACTATTCTGGTTTATGGGGGTTTAACGTCCCAAAGCTACTCAGGCTGAGGGACGCCGTAGTGAAGGGCTCCGGAAATTTCGACCGTCTGGGGTTTTTTTAACGGGCACTGACATCGCACAGTACACGGACCTCTAGATTTTCGCCTAAATTCGACCGCCGCAGCCGGGATCGAACTCGCGTCTTTCGGGTCAGGAGCACAACGCCATAACCACTGAGCTACCGCGGCGGTTTGAACTATTCTAAACGCATGTCCGGCACGAGGAACACGCGTCCGCATTTGCATGGGCAGAGCTGCCGTGGGGAAAGAGGAAGGGGTTAATGTATGACAGTGCCTCCTTTAAATGCGAAAGCATTCTATGGCTCATTGGCGGCCTTGACCAAGTTGTACCATAGAGTGGTACCCTCTCGCCAGTGGGTTTGGGTTTGAGAAATGGAAAGGAAAGGTGCAGTGACTGTCATAGGTAAAGGGGAAGGGGTTAGGTTATGACAGTGCCTCCTTTAAATGCGAAAGCATTCTATGGCTCATTGGCGGCCTTGACCAAGTAGTACCATAGAGTGGTTCCCTCTCACCAGTGGGTTTGGGAAATGGGAAGGAAAAGTGCAGTGACTATCTCGAATTTCTGTGGACACCTCAGCTGTGCGATGAGGGAATAGGTGGAGAAGGTGGTGGGTCATAGTATGTGGGAGGTTGGGAAGGGGAAAACCTGTTGGGGAATTTACAAGCAGTTGTTGCCCTGTATTTGCACAGTGTTGTGGCAGTCAGTCCTTTGGTGTTTAGCAATCAAAATGTAACCCTTGGTATTTAGCAAGGGGACACAACCACGGGCACACCAAATAACACTGGCTGCGGACATGCCAGACGCGAAAAGAAGACTGGCTAACCTTGGTTTAAATTCACATGGAGGAGACGACCCGCTGCAACACCTGAATGGGTCTCTGAGAAGCCGAACTTGGCGGTCTCCTGTAATACACCAAGTGGCTGTGCGAGATTCTCAGAAAAAACTCGTTTGGAGTCTCGCACTTGGTGAACACCTGGACTGTGCCGGGAAGGAAGGATTGAAAGGGGCAATTCACGATGCAGAACGGAGCTATGAATCCAGCGTGCACCTCTGATCATGCACAGCACTTTCTAGTCTCATCTTTCACTCCGTCCGCAAGCGGTGGTAGGTCACTCAAGGCTGCGGCAGCTGCGTTTTAGACCGAAATGTGTGTTCGAGCTGAACTGCTTCAGTTTGTGTTGCTAACCGAGCTTTCCTGTATTTTTGCTTCTTCTTACGGCGTACATTTCAGGTATACTTACTTTTTCTTATTAAAACCAAATTTTGAAAAACTAATTTGATATAAGTTTATCGCTTTTGTTTTGTTTGCTTCAACTAAAAAATCCAACCTTGGGTTCTGTACACTAGTGCATTGCCTCCTTTCGACTAAACTGGTTGTGAATGAGTGCCTTTCCAATCTTCCCATGGCCTTGTACTCGCCCAAAATAATCATGACCCAACTTGCCTAGCAACATACCCTTGGCTACAAAAAAAAAAAAATAGAGCATACCTGGGGTGAAAGACGCACATTACAGATATGGCTGCTTCCGTCGATGTCTCGTCTTGTCTGCTGTTAACTTTCAGCACTGCTTGCATGTCTTTTTTTTTTGCTATCTGCTTTCGTTCGCTTATTTGAATTTCGTTGCTTTTGCGCAGTTAAACTCCATATAACTGTTTTGACGAAAATGTGTGGGTCTGTTGCAGTATGTGTCACGTGATTCATTTGCCCTGTTTGTTGCGGGTTTTGCAAATGCTGAGCACTGTGGGGCTGGTCTAACTGAAAATGGTCACAGGTGCTGTTTTGTGCTAGCAAAGGTTTCATTGGTCAAGTCTGAACGATCTTTTCCTTGACATCTTGCAGGACAGCCAGTCTCGAAGAGGGTTCCGTTCACGGCTACCTCGAGTGAGGGCTCCGGACCGAAGCATCTGGCACTCGTCCCAGCCTCAGCATGCCCAGGCAGTCAGCTTCAATGGCTCTGAACACTGTATCCCTTTGGCGTAGTTTTTCGCAGTGACAGTTATTACGTTGCCATCGTGCGTCATCGATGTTGTCAGCATAGCACACCGGGTACATTGTGTGGCACTGATTGGTCAGGATGGAATGACGTTGCGCATGACATCAAGGCAACATGCCATGTAGATTTGTTGAAACGTATTGCGGTCAAACATGATGTCATCACTTATGCATTACGCTGATTAGCCAGCATGCCAATCACTGATTGGTCTACCTCTGTTACTCCGTTTTCACCAACTGCCCCTCCAGAACAATGTACTCTAATAAACCCAGAGCAGTTAGATCATTGGTAGTGCGGTTTGCAGACATATGCCGTGAACTAGATTTGCTCGTAGTTTTATTGCCTCTTATCTCTATTTGCCTCATACTGCTAACTTTGTGGTTGCATGATTAATCATTTATTGCTTTCAGCTGTGCATATGCCATCATGCCATGCTTCTGGAAACTGCAGGCCGTGGGTGGGACAGGAGGGGGTATTTGTTTTTTATATTCTTTACTTTTTTTTGGCAAGCGAGAGGGTGTAAGTTTTGTGTGTGGGGGGGGGGGGGGGGGGGGGCGAGGCGACATATAGGCATCTATATACAGTGTATATTGCATGATATGACCTTTGTGGAGTTTTTCACTGTGTGTTTGCGGAATCTCTGCTTAATTTGCGCCACCCTTTTTGAAGCCTTAATTTAAAGAAAGTGCGGAAGTTATGTGAGTAAATACGGTATTATTCATAGTATAACGCGCAACACAAGGAAAACAATTATTACGCTGTGTCCCGGGTCATGTATGTATCATTGAGAATGAGAGCTGATGTATATGCAACACGAGCTATAAAAATAAAATAGCTCTGAAAGTAAATGTCTTTCAAAGTTTGCAGAAAGTTAGAACATAAGAACCAAATGCCAGATTAATTGGGGCAGTGAAGTTAATAACAAACGCCACACAGTAAATCCAATCTTCGGTGAATAGGAATTATGTAGACACCAAGAACGCTTCATTGATGTGATTTCATTCTTCCTTCTCATTGGACACACCCACCTTAGGCACTACTTTTTACTCTTACTCGCAAAAAAAAACAAGCCTACATGTGAAATATGAGGAGATGTTACGGTAAACCACTTTTTATTTACGTGGTAACAGCTTGAGAAACTACGGAAGAAGCGTTTTGCTATATTTTACAATCAGTATAATCCCTTACATCCCAGCTTACTCTTGGGAGAAAATGCAGTTTGCACTGATGTGTTTTTAGCTGCTTATGTGCCATAAAATCTGAATAACACAACTGATTAGTTTGAACACAGCGACATCACTTGTGACATCGTAAGGTATTTACTAGAGCAAGGGTTCTCGAACTGGGTTTCGTGGAACGCCTGGGTTCCTTGGAGCTCTTTTTGGTTTCCCAAGCACCTAAATCAAAGCATGCCTGAACTTCTGCCTTTCCTTTACCCACTTTGTTTTTGGACTAATCGCACTGCAGTTGGACTAATCGCATGACTGTACACCCAGTCATTATTAATTATATTTGGACATTTCTTGACAGGCCACATGTCTGCATATTCCTTTCTGCAAGCATGTCGGCCAGGAAATTATGGAAATCAAGATATGCATGACTCCTCAGCACATTTTGGAAACCGTTAGTGTTAGGAGAACGTTGTAGAGCTCACCTATGGCACGGATGGGTGTTGCAGCATAAACGCAAAAGACATCCTGTACGTATATGCCTAGAGCCACTAAACACTTCAACCGGAATCAGCATTTGACACCAGCCAAGTCGCCACTTAAATTCGCATTACCTCAGTGGTAAAAATCTGGCCAATTTTTTGTCTGCCTAATATCTGAATATGCTTGCCTTGCCGTTGGTGGCGGGCTAACGCTTGACAGCATGTTCTTTCATGTCGGACACTGACACCCATGAGCTTGATGCCTGGTACCTATTAGGAGTGGGTTTCGCCATCCTTGCATGTGTCAGCATCTTCCTTGTTATGGATGTAGCCATTCCTAGCGTCGTCTCGGCTAGTGGTGTGAGGAAACAAAACGTGAGCGTAAAAAATGGCCAAGTGCGCCGATATGTCTGTGCACTTTAAGAAGCTCAAGGTATCAAAACTACCTGTGAGTCTACTTGTGGAGTCTTCAGTTGACCATGTTGAATGTTCAGTCCAAAAAAATGGCTGAGGCTTAGCTAAGGTTAAGCCTAGTCAGATGCGAAGCATATTGATGGCTAGGCTTGGTAATACATGGCTTTCCTTGGTTGACGTTCATCCCGCTCTTCATCGGTCTCTGTGGCACGCTGAAGCTTTCGCTTCTCGTTCAAATCAGCCCTGCTTCTAGGCGGCATCCCAACACCTGGCCGCCTCGTAAGTGCCCGGAGAGCGAGGCAAGCTCAGCTTTATACCGCTGCTGTAGCGTCACGTGGTCAGCTTCAGCGCCTCTGATGTGGAGCCTCCACCGCCGCGGCCGACCGCGCGAGCCGGCAGCCCATCTCTCCTCTGCTGTGACGTCATGTTGTCACGTGGTGCCACGTGGTCACGCTAAAGGTCAATGGTAGCTCCACCGCCGCGCTCGACGGGCTGTAGTGTAGCTCTGGTAATATGCTTCGCATAAAAAACTTCTATAGACTCTTTTGCATGTCCCATTACTGGGTGGGCCTGGGTACACTTGCTATCCTGAGATTCATCCTTGACTACAGGTTTACTTACTACACAGCGTTCGGCAGCTCTCACTATGACGAACGGGTTCCTGTTCCCTACCTGCACCAGTGTTTCCTTGTGGAACAGACTCTGGGGGAAGGTTCTTTTGGTGTGGTATGTGCATTTTTTCCTTTAAAAGTTTTGCTTGCTGCAGTGGCAGTGCTGTGGGCTCCCTGCTGCACTCTGCATGTCTCCATAGTAATGCTTAGGATTCACTGCTCTAATCCTGCATACTTCAAGGTGTTTGTTGAAAAAAATCATCTATACACTGTTGACAACCCGACCCTCATGTAGTAATACCCGACCGTGGGGCGTTAAAAAATGTGAGGGCACCATAGTAAAATGCTACACAGAAAGCACTTGCTTTTGTTTTATCAAGTGATTCAAGCTCAGAGCCACAGCTAAAGCTAGAATGATTGCTTCAAGTGCAGTCATTTATGGAAGCGAATAATTTTGACTTGGTCAGTGACCTGTGCGCTTCACTAGTGTTTGGCAATAGAACTTCATGCACGAGAAAATATTGGAACTGGTTTACCTGGAACTGGCTTTTTGTCCACGTAGCCAGGAGATTTCCAGAGCTTTTTTTTTGTTACTGCTACAAGTCATCCTCGAGAACATCATTGTGGGGGGAGAGAAATTACACGGCTCAATCAATTTATGCCAGGGAAATCTAGAGGTTCTTATTTATTGTTTGTTTAGTTTGTTTTAGATTTAGCTTGTACCTTGCAACTGGTAAAATAAGATACCGGTAAGATATCTTACCGGTACTCACCTATGGGGCAGAAACGTGGAGGCCAACAAAGAGGGCTCAGCTTAAGTTAAGAACAACGGAGTGAGGTATGGTAAAAAAAAAATGATAGGTGTAACGTTAAGAGATCAGAAGCGGGAGGAGTGTGTGAGGGAACAAACGCGGGTTAAGGACATCCCAGTCGAAATCAAGAGGAAAAAATGGGCTTGGGCAGGGCATGTAATGCGAAGGCAAGATAACCGGTGGTCCTTAGGGGTAACGGAGTGGATTCCAAGAGAAGGCAAGCGTAGCAGGGGCGGCGGAAAGTTAGGTGGGCAGATGAGATCAAGAAGTTTGTGGGGATACTGTGGCCGGAGCTGGCACAGGACAGGGTTAATTGGAGAGGGACATGTGAGCGGCCTTTGCCCTGCAGTGGGCGTACTCAGGCTGTTGATGATGATGTACCTTGCAACAGGAGCTCCCTCTTCTGTCATACTTTATGCCACTTATCGATCTCAGTGTGAAAGGCAACTTAACGTGTTTGTGGCTGCTCCTAGCAACGAAGGTTATGAGTGAGCGACTGAGTGGATGTTTGGACGGCGTAACCTGGTGGCGGGGCGTGTGTGCAGGTGTACCGCGTGCGCAGCCTGGATGACGGCCGGCGGTACGCGGTGAAGGTGGCCCACCGGCGGTTCCGGGGACCCCGGGACCGCCAGCACCAGTTGCAGGAGGTGGCCAAGCACGAGCAGCTGCCCCCCCACCCGCACTGCGTGCGCTTCGTCAAGGCCTGGGAGGAGGACTACCGGCTGCACATCCAGACGGAGCTGTGCGACCGCAGCCTGGCCACCTACACCGAGTGCCACCACGACCTGCCCGAGCACCTCGTCTGGAAGTTCCTCGTGGACCTGCTGCTGGTGGGACAGACCATTTGTGCTTCTTCCATTCAACAGGGACACGTACCGCATTTATTCACATGTAATACAACAAGTCTAACTGTTTGAGGGACATAACACAAGCCTGTATGTCTGTTTAACTGTTTTAGGGACGTAACACAAGCCTGTATAACTGGCTAAGGGATGTAATACAAGTCTCTATAACTGTTTAAGAGATGTAATACAAGCCTATATAACTGTTTAAGAGATTTAATGCGAGAATATATAATTTTTTAATGGGTTTAATATAAATGTATAACTGTTCTAAGGCATTCGATACAAAGTTCAGAGTTCAAAGAAATATTTATTCATAAACGGAGGAATACATATGGAAATTTCTGGACAGACTGCCATAGGGCTAGTCAACTGTCCAATACAAAATAAACTTCATCAGGCAGCCGTAACAAAAAGAGGAAAGAGAAAAACACAGGAATCAAAATGCCTAGAGCAGAGTATACATTTGAGTGAACAGTAGTATAGAACAAAGCAGAAACAAAGGAGGGGGGAAGAAAGAAAGAAACAGAAAAAAAAGGCTATATAACTGTTTAAGGAATGTAGTACAAGTCGGTATAACTGTTTAAGGGATGTAATACAAGTGTCTCTTTAAGGGACACCAAGGACAAATTCAAGTTGGCCTGTATTGATAGGGTGCCGCACTATGACAATTAAGACAAGGCTTTCCCTGAAAACAGCTTTCGTCAGCCAGAAAAAGCCAGAAAATAAAATACTTGTTTTGCCATCTCTGGGCAGTTTGGTAAGTAAATTACAGTGCATCATCGCAGTTTTTGAGCTTGGATCCCTGAGGCCAGGCTACAACAGCATTCCCTTCGAAAATGGCGATTATGGAGTTCTCTTCGGTGCAGACATCGTGAGTTTGAATGGAGTGTGGGGAAAAAATCAGTTGCAATTTCTTCAGCAGTAAATGTCTTTTGCTGCTGGACAAACATCAGTATAGTACATGGGCGTCCGGAAGTGGGGGGCAAGGGGGGGGGGGGGGTTGCCCCCCCACGAATTACAGATATTATTTATGCACTAGTTCCTATTTGTTTTTAACCTACCGCCGCCCCCATCCCCGGACATCGGGTGCCCCCCCCCCCCCCTGGAAAAAGTTCTGCGGATGTCCTTGTCAGTATATACTAAGAAGGAGCCACAGAATAGATTTTTACGTGTAGCAAAAATTGCATGGCATTGGCTTCAGTGTTCCTTTAATTTAAGGGAAAAGTCGCCCCTTACATTACGATTCAGTATCATCGTATAATGGAGTAATATTATTATTCTTTTTTTTTTTCTGACTTCATCCAGCGAAAGCAGCACTCACTTTACAGTTGTAATTTTGCTGCATTCAGGTAAGTATGTTATTTGGTGTAACGGGGTGAATCGTGTATGTATTTGTGTTGGTCTGAAGTTGGGAGTTTAGTGAAGGAATACTGGCATATACTCTGGTGGCTCATCCTTGAAGGTGTAGGAATGAGTGCGAAACTGGCAGTTCTTTCAGTAAATCATATTTTAAATTGACAGAGGAAGTGGGGGCAAGACCATGTGGTGATGAAGAACCGTATTTAAATTTTGTCGCTCCTTTGATAGGCAGGCTACATTGCGTGAAGTAGTTTTTTTTATTTATTCAATAGTCACTCCGTTGGTAGGCTGGCTGCATAGCATGGAGTGAATATATATTTTGTACGGATGCATCTTCGAAGCTCAGGTCGAAGGCCGTTGATCGAAGCCGCGTCACGGCGGGCACACACTCAGGAGTCACTCCGGAAACAGCACAGCACTTTGTTCACCTCTTCGTCGCACCGCGTAAACGGCTGCCGGTCGTTCCCATTGCAGTTACCTCCCCGGCGCAAAGAAGCCATCCTGGCGACTTACAGGGACGAAAGAGTGGTCGGGTCATAGTAGGGCTTAAGACGCTCGACGTGTACAGTTTCACGCCCCCGGCGACGATGATCCGGAGATGGGTCAAGGGGCTCAACTATGTCATTCACGGGAGAAGTTTGTTGTAGAACGCGGTAAGGGCTGTGATAGCAGGAAAGCAGTTTCTTGGCGAGGACGGGAGTGGAGGAAGGCACCCAGAGCCAAACGAGTGCACCGGAGGGGTATGACGCGGGAGGGTCTGAGGGGTCCCGACGGTGCTTCTGTTGCCACTGGAGCTGTGTGGTGAAAGAGCTTGCAAGTTGTCGACATTCTTCGGCATACATGTGAACTTCGGAAAGGGATGTGGTCTCCGAAGGCCCAGGACGATAGGGAAGGATGGTGTCCATGGTGGATGTAGGCTCTTGACCATATAAGAAGAAGAAAGGGGAGAATCCCGTCGTTGTGTGCGTAGCTGAATTATACGCGTAGGTTACGAAAGGAAGTACTTTGTCCCGGTTGGAGTGGGCGGTATCAACGTACATGGCGAGCATGTCACTGAGTGTGCGGTTGAACCGCTCACTCATGCGTTGGTTTGGGGTGATAGGCGCTGGTATAGCGATGAACGATTTGGCATTCCTTTAGCAGCGCCGCGACGACTTCCGAGAGAAAAACATGGCCGCGGTCACTGAGCAGTTCTTTCGAGGCGCCGTGACGAAGAACAAGACGGTGTAGGATGAAAGAAGCAACATCCTGTGCTGTAGCAGATTGGAAAGGCGACGTCTCTACGTAGCGGGTTAGGTGGTCAATGGCCATGATGACCCAGTGGTTGTTAGCCAAACTGGTTGGCTCAAGTCCGTCTCAGGTCAGTCTCAGGTCGGTCAGCTCAGGTCGGAGGCCGTTGATCAAAGACGCGTCACGGCAGGTGCACACCCAGGAGTCACTCAGGAACCAGCACAGCACTTTGTTCACCTCTTTGTCGCACTGTGTAAACGGCTGCCGGTCGTTCCCATTACAATTTATTTATTCAGTACTGCTAGCCGCCTTTGGTAGCCGAGGCAGTTGTTTTCCAAGCATGCATGCAGTCAAGGACGAAAATTTGTGGGATGCAGATCCGCACAAAAAAAATTATTTCTGTGTTGCCTAGCTAGTGAGTCAGCTGGTATTACTTCAGAAAGTGGGGCACGCATGTCCCCTCGCGTTTCAGCGCTTTTCATTGAACTTCTTTGCCCGGCCACACAGAAGTAAATTTTATTCCTCAAATCCTTATCCAGCAAAATTTTATCCATGACTGTGCATCAGTGATGCACAAATCAAAGACGCAAGCACCAAATGAGTGCAAACAAATGCTCTTGGTTTTTAAAAATGATGTCGCAGCAGATCACAGGGACTCATGATTTATCAAGGAACCCACGTGTAACATGAAAGCCTATTAATTTGGTTGTTGTTTTTTGGGAAAAAAGTAAAACAAGTAAGCTTTCGTTCTGCACTGTGGAAATATACATGTAGTAGTCTCGACCAGTATTTGCAGACAATAATGCAAATTTCACTCTACTTTGCCCTCAACTTTTCATTGCAGTGCTTTCCCTCTTCATCATTTTCATTCAGTTTTGGCAACAAATTCTGGAAAGTGCTGGCTAGGCACTTCATTTAAAGAGGTATTGCAGTACATGAGATGACAGTGCACAGAACCTGAAGACTGGGTGCTGCATTGCCGCAGGCTTCAAACCTACACTGATATTCCAAATGAAAAAAAAAGGGTTTTATTTCCAGCTGCATTACGGGAGTGGAAATCTGTCCAGCTAAAACAGTGTTCAGTGAAAACTAGAATGCCTTCCACATGCCATCTTCAGGTGGTTCTGGCTGGAGCGTTTTTTGCTTGCAGATCGAACTGCCTCAGCTCCAGCTGGAAATGCAGCTGGAGCACTTCATTTCCAGCTGCACTTTCAGCTGGAATTAATGTCCTAGCGGGTGAAGGATGTTCATTGGTAACACATTTTGTTTGTTCTTTTCTTTACTGGGCAGGGTGTCAAGCACCTGCACGACCACAACCTGGTTCATCTGGACATCAAGCCAGAGAACATCTTCATCTCAAGGGAAGGGTACTGCAAGCTAGGGGACTTCGGCCTTGTCTTCGACCTCAAGCTGGTACGTTGGTTGTCGTCACCACAAATCTGTTTTTGTTGTGCATTTACCAGTGAAAATGGTCAAGTTGTGGTGTTTGAGGAGAGCACATTAAACATTGATTTGTTTGGTTATTTATTTATTTATTTCAAAATACTGCAGACCAACTGCACTGAAAGCTCCCTTGTGAAAAGCTGCCTCCTGTAAATATTGGTGTGCATAGGACAGGAAAGCTGCATTGTTCCTGGTTGGTTGGTTTATGGGGTGTAACGTCCCAAAGCGACTGAGGCTATGAGAGACGCCGTAGTGGTGGAGGGCTCTGGAAATTTCGACCACCTGGGGTTCTTTAACGTGCACTGACCTCGCACAGTACACGGGCCTCTAGAATTTCTCCTCCAAGGAAATTCCAGCCGCCCGGCCGGGATCGAACCCGCGTCTTTCGGGCCAGCAGCCGAGCACCATAGCCACTGAGCCACTGCATTGTTCCTATCTTCACCATTGGTTATGCAGGATGTTAGCCATAGTGATAGGTGCGGCATTTAGGAACGCATTGCTGGGCTTTAACTTCAGTACTTTTCTCTCCAATACTTTATAGAGGATTATAGGATTATGTGGCATAGGTGCACCTTGTTCTAACAACATTAAAGAGTTGATTAATTTTTTTTTAGTTCTTGTTTGTTTTGTTCTTGTTTTATTTTGTTATTGTTTGTTCCTTGCTTAGTGATAATGATAGGTATCCAAGCGTTATGCTTGTCAGTATTGCAGTCGAAGCTGTTTCTTCTTTATTGCTCATCAGGAACTGGGGATTCAGTGCTGCACCACATTCAATTCGCTCTTATTAGATTTGTCTGTTCACCACCTCAGCAGGATGACTCTTGGGATCCACTTGACGGTGACCCGTGTTACCTGGCTCCAGAGCTGATGGATGGCCAATTCACAAAGGCTGCCGACATCTTCAGGTACCTCCCTTTCGCTATGAAGAAGTCCATTTGTCTTGCGTCGTCTTTTACGCCACTGTGCTTGCTTGGCCAAAGGGCATAGGGGCTGTTGAGTTCTAGGAGTAGAGGCACCCCAGCGCTTGCAGGAAGACTCATTGCAAAACCTGAAAAGTAGTTCACCTCATTCAAAACAAACAAAAAATGCCTCGTAGATGTCCAACCCTCATTTAGGGCAGTAAAGCTGTTGCTGCCATTTCTTTGCCCCCGTTTGTTGGCGCATTTCTGGGCTACTAATGTAACCATATGGAAAGCTGTTCAGCTTGCTAGCTTCTTGTGGGCACCTGTCCAGTTTAGACCTGCAGTTTTTAGCAAGCCACTTCCCTATACTGCATGCCTGTTTGCACAAGCACCAAGGCGGGTTACAGATGGGAGTATATGCAGGCACAGTTGACTTGAGTATCGTTTCGTGTTGTTTAAATATTGAGCTGTCTAATGTAGACCAGAATTAATTTTGGCGCCAGTTTTTTTAGATCAAACATGTTGCTGAACTGTATCTGCATCGCATCTTGGCTCACTGATGAGAATTTCGTGGGACCGTATCAAGAGAAATATTTTAAGGTGGAGTTCAAACTCGTCATGTGTTGTTAGGCATCTTATACAGTTAAATCTCGATATAATGAACACTGATATTACAAATTATTGGCTATATCAAGCTCTTACTAAATACTTTTTGCACACACATGCAATGCAAGGTACCAACTGTGCATGCGGAGTGGCAGGTGCATGCTTGACTGTTGCCACCACCTGTCACTAGCACCTGTAACCAGAATGGACTGCACATCTGCACTAGAAGCTGGCAGTTTGTTTTCTGCCTGTGGAGCTCGGAAGAGGGTATAGGAGGAGAGGGGAGGCGAGCATGCACGAAGTGGCCTGGTGAAAAGGGTGAATTGACAGTGAGGAATGCACACGGGTCCCCATTGATGTGTGCCATCTCTTGCAGCCTGGGCATCACTGTGCTCGAGCTGGCTTGTGACCTGGAACTCCCTGGCAGGGGCAGGAACTGGCATGCTCTGCGGTCGGGAACCCTGCCGGACTACGTCGTGCAGCGTGAGTGCCATGCTGCATCGTTTTTTGCCCATTTTCGCTGCTGGTTTCTGATGCACATGAATGCAGTACTGCTAGAATAGGCATAGCACTGAGGTGCTGGCTATGAGAAAGATTCACGCAGAGCTATTAGTTTTATTATAGTCATGTAGTAACATAGCCTCCTTTATACTCTCTGTGCCTGTCAACGCGCCGCGCGAACTATACAGCGGCGCCGTCGGGTAAAGTTGCGCGGCACTGCCGCACCTGTCGCTGAGGGCGCCACTGACGTAGGTGTCGAGGTGCACTGGTGTGAATGCCGGCACGAGGATGGGAGCGCTGTTATTCGCTCGCGGGATAACTGCTACTAAGCATGAATCGTATATATTCGTTTTATTTACTTGTAAGGCCGACATCCTCTAAGCATAGCAAGTGATCACGTTAGTTGTTAGCCAGTAACACCAACGCTATGACATGTTATGTGAGGCAGTTTCAAGATATGTGGGCATGGCTGAAAAACTGCTTGGCTGCTCCGCTAGCGTCAATGGTAGTGGAACAGTTACAATGTTAGTCTACGCTGTGCTACAACAAAATTTGAGAAGAAAGGCACCAGCATTTATTTACACATTTCACAACAGCAGATGTGCTACAAGAGTAACTACTTTTACAGCTTCAAGACTTTTCGTGAGAGTGGCTTCTGCCGAAACAGCGGCTTATACAAATCATTCTTGTCTGTTATTGAGGAGGCGTAGTTCACCAGCAGCGGTCTGATGAATCTAGTTGCCACAAGTAGAGAAAAATATTCATGGTGACTGCTGTCACTGACAGAGCACTTCAGCAACCTTGATTTGGAGATGGCTGGAACAGCTGCATCGGTCAGGTTATGGTCAGGTTTTTCAATGGTTTTGAAATCGTGGGTTTTCTTTTAAGCTTGTCTCCACAACCGCAGCGTGTCTAAGACATAGAGTAATTCGTCAGATGGGTAAGGCAGCCCACCCCGGTCCTGTTCTCGCGTGAACTGCTCGAGTGGGTTACCAGTAGGTGGCTTGGTTGTGAGTGAACAGCACTGCTCACATTCCATATGTTCACTTATCACACAAGCGATGTAGCCACCCACATAGAACGTGGCCGACAGCTGCAATGTAGGTAGAGAAGCAGGGACATGCTGCACATCTAAGCGTCCCAAGACTTCCAAAGCAGCCTCTGGAAGCTCATCGCTGCTCCCAAGTGCACATAGCCCTGCAGTCCTAAGTCCGGTGCTGTGGTGACTCTCATGATATAGCACGTTGCTGTGTTCAGATGTCACGGCAATTCCAGTCTTCAAGACTTTTTCTAGTCCTGAGAGTACTGACCGCACGCCAAGCTGGTCGTCGCATCCCAGTGACCGCCTCGGGATTTCAAACAGCGCTTCAATTGGGTCACTGCTGAATTTCCGCGTTAGTACAAAACAGAACTTCTCCTCAGCTAACAAATAGCAAATGCAGCAAGCAGTCGAGTAAGTTGTGAGCAGAAGGGCCTCGTACGTTTCGGCTGTGAAAGAGGCACAAGGATAAATTGCATCTTTCTTTAGTTGGTCGATATATAGCGGAAATGTAACTTCCAGCCGTTCCAGCCTAGAATCATTTTTGTCGTCAAAGTGCCTGATGTCAGGGAAATTTTGCCCGATATGTTGGTACTTGTTGCCGGTGTCGGGCAGTAGGAACCACTGATGGATGTTTTTCATAAACAGTATGGTTGGTTCCGCATAGGCAATTGATGTATGGCAGCTCTGTCCTGCGTGCTCTTTCAAAAACTCCAGAGCAGATGTAATGGCTGGAGAAAAAACTTGGACAGCTCGTTAGACGTTCATTTCCTTCAATATTGTTCAGAAAAACATTTTTTCTGGTTAGACTTCTCACAGGTTTTACAGTGCAATCTTTCTGCATCTCGTAGAGTTTCTTCAAGTGAGATGACGAAACCTCTCCTTTCCTTCCAAAGTCGCGTGCAAGGAACTTAGAGCGGATGTTTTTCAAGACGTGGCAATAATGAAAGCTTAAAAAAAGCACTGCAAACACTGCAAACACTGCAGAACAGCCCACGTAACAACGACAGAGCAACAGCACGCGGCACATGGCTATCCGGGCTGCTGTGCAACACGGCGCACCTGGCTCTTGCCTGGTGAGGGTGCCCCAACGTCGCTATCGCCATCTCTCGGCAGCCAGCGGCGTAACTTCTCATGGGGGGAGGAGCAGCGACGACGGCTGCGGAGCACGGAGTGTCCAGGCACAGAAAGTATAAAGGAGGCTATGGTAGTAACTACTCTAGCTATGGTAAGTGCAGCCATGTGGCCTATGCAACTAGGCAAGTGCGGTGTTGGTAGCAGTGATAGCATGTTACCGTATCGCTGTACGAGCCGTACAGCTGTGCTGAAACTGTGTTTGTGGTGCCAAATGCGCCGTTTGCTTGCGATTCTGGCAGTGTGCTGGCGCTGGTGTCGCTGCGACGCGAGCGCCCTCCCCTGTTGGTTGAAAGTAACCGAACCGAGAGGAGTGCGCTCGCGGAGGAGCTAACTACAGTAGGGGGTGCAATGCGGGAAAGCGAACGCAGGGGACGAAGGCGTCCCCACAAGGTAAGCAGTAGCGAAGTGATATAGAAGGCTGGTATGGAAGTTCCAGCATGTGGGCAGAAAAAATTTGAGCAGCTGACGTAGACATATCAGGGTGGCTTGATGCAGGCACGCTATTGAATGATGAGTGAAAATAGACTGATGAGTGATTAGCAGAGACGGTAACTTGGATTTTGTTTGTTTGTTTGCACTCAACTGTAGGACTGTCGCCAGCGCTGCGAAGAGTGATTGAGTTGATGATGCACCCGGATCCCAAGCAGCGCATCACAGTGAATCAGCTGCTGGAGTTGCCAGAAATCCAGAGCGTGCTTCGCTGGAGGAGGCCCTATGTGGTGTCGAAGAGGGCGGTGAGAAACTGGCCTCTGTCTCTTGCCTCTTTTGCCCAATTGGAAGCATTTACGGTCACCGACCAATCTTTCGAGCACTGGACATTCAGACATCGCAGTTTGTTCACTTTCACAGAACTCCCAGTAACAGTGTGTGTTTGTCAGCTGGGCTTGCTTATTCTGCACTGCTCCCTTCTATCCCAAAAAAGCGCTTTCATAGTGTTTTGTTGTGTGGGATAGGTCCAGATCATGTGAGTCAGAGCTGCCCCCCCCCCCCCCCCCCCCCATCCCCTTCGTGCCAGCCTTCTCCCACCTCTTTTGTCCTGCCCCCCTCTCCCTGCGTTACCCACTTCCTCACGTTCTCCCCTCACGTTCCTATGGGTACATTGTCACCATCCCCACCACAAAACCCACGCATGCAGTTTCTCCTCCAATGTTGCTGCGTCTTGCCACTCTCTCTTTAGCTCTCGTTTACCTTTCTCTGCTTTCCTCCTCACGGTCTTACGGTTACACCACCATCGGGTGCCATTCAGTCTAACAGCTGGGCTGTAAAATTGGTTGGTGACTGTACTGCAGCAATGGCTGCATTGAAACTTTCTCTGGGTCGAGCGATGTCACTGGTGCATGCCATGAACTGGAACTCCTGCATGCATTTTTCCCAGCTAATGATTGGCCCTTTGTGGTCATATGGCCCTTGACAGGGAGGAGGCATGGTTCGGTTATCATTGTCACTTTGCCACTCTCTCTTCTGTGGAGAGATGGGCAAGGGGGTTTCACAAGTTGGTAGGCCACTAACGTAGATGAAGAACTGGAAGAGACCAAGCAGCTCTCTCCCGCTCCACTACAAAGGATGCAGATGTGGGAGCCAAGGCCACCGCCGTTAACAGTGAAAAGGATTTTGGCAGCAGCAGTGCGGCAAGCTCTTAAGGGGGCCCAGAAACACAATCTTAGTTAACTGTTTTGCCTGTTGATTGCATACAGTGAGTTATAATGGTGCTATTAGCGTCTGTAATACCGCGTACATTCCGTTTTTTAATATTTTAATGTCCTCCCAAAAACAACTTCATGGCTCTGATGGTGTCGCCACACAGTGGCGGGTTCTTAGCAGCGGATATGACATCACCTGGCGCGAGCTTGATGACCGGACAAACAGTAAATATACTGCAAATTCTGTGAATAAATAGAGACACATTTTGTCACCTGTCTGCGTTTTATATTAGATCAACAAAAACAACTTGCTTGTCTTAGATAAAAGCCCTGCATAGCAAGTAAAATAAAAATACACCACCAGGGGCGCTCTGGCATGGAAACAACGCTGCCAGTCTCAGCAAGAACGAGTTACAGGCAGCAGGCAACCATGGAGTACAAACTTCCGCGACGTGCTCTGGCTGGCTGTTTTGATTGGTTGCGCCAGGTGCCGTCATTGGGAGAGCGAAATAGGAGTGGGAAGCCCCGCCAAAATCGAGTTGAGGGCAGCGTTTTGTTTGCTTGTATTTTGAAATTTCTCCACTGAATAACTCCCGTTCCTGTGCATCGATTCCTGTAATTCTTTTTAAGTCAGCATCTGTGTGACATAAAGAACCCACCTGAAGTATAGCCGGTATTCCCCCAGGCAGTGTTTCGCAGCCCCTTTAATGGTCTGGCCTAAAAATGGAAACGGTAGGGATGGCAAGTGTACTGTCTGCACGCCACCCACACCGTGAGTGTGTCAGTCTCTCAGTGCATTGCCACAAGCGGAGCGCCTGCTCTGCAGAGACTTAATAAGGGGTGCACTGTTACTCGTCCTCCGCAGGTGGCTTGGGTGGAGGACCTGTACCTGCTGGGCGTGTTCTGGGTCCGGTCGTTCTTGCTGGCAGTCTGGAGGTTTCCCGCCTCGGGAGTCAAGGCACTCTCCACGTGGTGGCAGCCCCGTGCCTCTGCCGAGCGGTCGCTCGTGGACTCCGAGTGCTTCTCAGACGGTGTGTGGCTACTTCCAGCTGTGTGTGCATGCACGCGCGTGTGCAAGGCTTTGGAGGAAGTGCAGGCCTTTAACCCTTTCAGGCACTTTGTACACAATTGCGTAAGCGGCAAACTTAAAGCTTTTTCTGAGAAAATGGAATACTTAACAGCGATTCCATTAGTTCAGCCGTATTGAGCACCCTTCTTATTGCAAATAAGTTGTTTTTTGGTACCATGTAGCGAATGCAGTAAGTAATATTTCACATAAGAGTGAGCTAGGTAGCACTTTGTCTGCCAATTTTGTGCAGACAGATTTTGCCGCGAGTGAAAACATCAATGATTTTTGCTCAGTTTCGAGCGTAATGTGCATCTTCAAAACACAAAGTGATTCCACGATCCCTAGGGTGTTTACCTGACACACGAGAACATTTCGATGGCAGTACAGTACAACCTCGATAATTCGAACTCGGTTAATTCGAAATCCCGGATAATTCGAAGGTTTTCTGCGGTCCCGTATTTTCCAATGTAAATTTGGCCGGATAATTCGAACAGGCGGCCTGCGCCAGCCCGGTTAATTCGAAAATTTGGACTGCTATGCGGCAATGCCTGATCCATGTTTCGCCGCAAACCCGGCGAAACGACGGCCCTACGGAGCCGCGAGGCAAAGCCACATAGTAATGGTGATGATTTATAGGCGAAGCGCCCCAGCCGGAGCACTCTCTGCACAAAAATCGGTCCACAGTGCGCCTCGTGCACCGCCGAAACGCGCCTGCAGAGGAGAAGACGTGCTTCACTGCAACACGGCGGGCATACCGGTTTTTATCACGTGACCTCGCCCCCATTCCATCCCTTGGTGTGCTTCGCCCACTCTTCCCCCGTGCCTCCGACGCTGCAAGTACGCCGCCACCACCGCCGTGCAGGTCACGCCTGCGCCATTTCTTTGTGTTGTGCGCTGTGGTTAGGGGTCGGGTACTGTGCCGTTTTTTTGGGCGGGACTGTGCAGAAGTGCTAGCTTCGTGACCGTAGCAGTGAAGAAATGCCAAAGTACAAGACTTTAACGCTGCAGCAGAAGTTCTGCTTGATCCAGGAAGCAGGCAAGAGCGCTTGTTCGAAGACCGAGTTGGCCAAAAGGCATGGTTTTTCCAGTGAAAGCACTGTTGATGCCGATGCAGACCACACATGTACTACTACTCTTGACGAAGAAAGAGCAGAGTATTGCGACCGCATCAATGCGCTCTGCGCAGAGGATGAGTCCAACGCAGTCGGCTTCGCCGAGTATATCAACTTTGAGAGCGAAGAGCAGACTGGCTACTCTGACTTGGAGAGTGAGATCACTGCTGATACGAACATGCGCGATGACAGCGACGATAGCGACGGCGACACCGACGAGCCTCCCCGAGCACCTGCTCTAGGTGAAGTTATCGGATCGCTGAACGTTATCCGCAGTTTTGTTGAGTGCCGCGGTGGAAGTTCAGAGATGTTTCGTCTATTTGACCAACTCGAGAGCATGACCTTAGGAGCCGCAAACTACCGGACGCGGCAAACCAGCATCTCTGATTACTTTCAGTAGTAATTCAAAATATGCCGAATAAAGGTAGCACGTTCCTGCAACGAATTTTTTTGCCTAAGTCTTATTTCTTGGTGTGTTCGGTTAATTCGAAAACCCGCTTAATTCGAAGATTTCTCGCGGTCCCGATGACTTCGAATTAACGAGGTTGTACTGTATTTCTAACAAATCTGACACTATGTACGGAATTCTCCACGTCGTTGTAAGAACTGACATGCTGGTCTTTCACGCTCGAAAACTAACAAATTTACTTTCTTGAGGCCTGCATATACTACTTAGGTAAAAAAATAATTGATTTCAGCCAAAACAAAAAATGGCGCCTGAAAGGGTTAATGCCATCTTCCTCTTCCTGTGACTCTGTCTGCCTGGTTTCTCCTTTCTGGAGGCAGTTCCTTGTTTCACTGGCTTCTCAGTCCATCTGGAACAACATCAGTACTTGTGCTGGTCATGTTTATCCCGAGATGTAATTGGACGGGGGCGGAATAAATGCTGCCAAACTGAGCTTCTCATTGCACATCCTTGCAGATGAAGTCTTCGAGGATTCCATTTTGAGCCAAGGGCCCAGCTCAGCACACCAAGACAGACTTAGAATGCACTTCTCATCGAATGGGTCTGCGCTTGGTTTATTCGACTGTGACTACTCGCCCAAAAGGTTGGTTTGTCGCGATGCAGCTGGAATCGTGGGGTTGAGGTTTTGGGTGATTTAATTTTCCTCATTCACAGGTTTATCTATTGTCATAATGTCTTTTCTTCAGCCACTTGGTGTGAATTGCTGTTTTTGGGGTGGCTTAGGCTTTGGCTCGCTTCGTTGTAAAGAACTGCCACATACAAAAACTTTTCTTTGTCAAGCCTCTTCATGGAGGAGAGCTTACATTAATAATGTGCTTGCTTGATGTTTGTCATGCCTAGAGGTGGCTTTCTGGATGTTAGTAGCATGTGAACTCAGCAGCAAAGCGAAATATCCATAGCCAGTTAGCCGATTGCTACCCTTGCAGTAGGTTTACAGTCATTTGCTGTAGGTTTACATGTCATTCCACAGGATGAGCAAACAAACAATCGAAATTTCGAATTTTCGCACGCACCTATACTCCGTTTCATACATAGCAGTCAACGCAGCCAAGGCTGCTGCGCCTGTTCGCGCTCCTCGTCCGGATCGTAATGTAGTGCGTCAAAAGTAAAAATCGCAGTGAACTCAAAATTGAAGTAAATGTTGGTTGATATTTCAGTATAACGATAACGGTGCTTTGTTTTGCAAAAAGATTGCTTTTTTTTTTATGTTCTGCAAAATAAAGTGCCTTAGTTTTTTGGGTTTTTTTCCGGTCCCTCCTGTATCAGGCTTTCGCAGCTAGGCCGGCCACGCAGGCCGGCCGTTCATGTCGTCTGCTCGAGTGGATCACCTGAAGCATTTCTTTCCTCCAAGACCTGGTGCGCTGTTTTCTTGTCTGTAAAAATCACCGACCGTACAACCGCTGTAGGCCACTCACATGATACGCTTAGCAAATGTTATATATACCATTCCATAACCTACAGCACAGTTTATACACTCTTGTGAGTTGTGGCAGCAGTGAAAAACAACGATAGTAGATTACGATCGAGCAAATGGACAACTTTTGTTTCAAAGATGATATTTACAAAGATTAAAAACATGAAATCGGATGTCAACAATTAAATGCCAGCCGCAACGTTCACTCACGCTGCGCTTACATCTCATTGGTGTGTAAGAAGTCCGAATTTTTACTCGTTTATATTGTTACCGCGAGAGGATGGTGACAAGCTACTGTGTGGAGAACGAACAGCGAGCTTCGTCAACCTCTTTCTGCGCCCTATTCAGGAACCATGGAACCTCGTCGTTGGCTTCTCACAATAACAATATCAACTGCAGCGGCAAGTGCGCTAATATACGACACCACTTGTTGCGTTCGATGACCTGCGCAGCGGAATCTCTGCTCACGGCCCAAATACACAGCTTTCAACAATCCCCGTCTCATCGCACTAGCTTACACCGATAACACACCGAATCCGACATCTAATACAAAACATTACTAGGAACGGAAGCTCTTCAAAGAATTTTCCTTGTGACAACAGCTCAAAAGTGGAGACTTCCCAAATCAGACGCCGCTCACTTTAAAGCCGCTGAGTACGCCGATCAATGCCGGGTTGCCGCTAGCCGAGGCTGCTCGGAATAATCGATGCCGCACTGAATTCTATCACCACACAATTAATGATTCATTGTGTGCCGCATGCAAAAGAGTCACTGAACGCCCGAGAACAGCACTTAGCAATCACATCCATCGCCAATACACTGCTTTTTCCCTTGGAAACAAGTAAGCAGCGCAAGTAAATAGCGCAGTGTTTTTCAAAGTAGGCATTAGAGTTTGACAGTTTCGAGTTTCTACTTAATGATAATTATAAGAAAAATAAAAAAGAAAAGAAAAAAAAAACCAGCCAAGCCGGAAGTCGAACCTAGGCCCTTTGTAAAATGAACAGACAGGCGCACGCTTTGTACCACGACGCGAGGCGGACGGATACATTTTGCTTGTTTTTTGCAGCGGACTACTTTCGTACCTTTGGCAGCGTTGACAGTTATGTATGAAACGGAGTATAGTGAAGAGACTGGAAGAGAGCAGTGTGGGTCAGGGAACAAGCACAAGTTATTGATATCCTCGTCGAAATGGGGAAGAAAGGAGCGTTGGAAGAGCATGTAATGTGAATGCACCATAACCGGTGGGTCCTCAGGGTATGCGTTCAATGGGAAGGCAAACACAGCAGTGGGCCGCAGAGAATCAGGTGGGCAGATGAGATAAGGAAGTTTGCGGGGTTGAATGGCCACAGCTGGCACACAGGACTGGGTCCAATTGAAGAGAGATGTGGGAAGCCTTTGGATCGCAGTGGAGTTAGTGTAGTTGTTTTCATTATTGTTGATGACGATGGTGCTAATGAAGCAGCTTGAAAGAATGCCTGGGACCTCGCATACAATTTAGCAGGGCGGGTCAAATGCACATAAAATAATTGTCACATGGTACTGCACAAGAAGATGCCAGTAACAATTGTAGGTGCAGTACTACAAGAATGTAAATTACCAAAGAGCAGATATAGAAGAGCCCGTCAATACAAAGCACTTAAATTTTGTACCATAGAAACAGGACCTTTGCAGGATAGATTTCGTGAACTGTCAGTACTGTATTAAACGTGCAAGGCAGCAAAAAAGAATCACTTGTCTTCCATACTTCAGCAGCTCAGCAGCACATATGTTGCAGTCAGTCTGTTTGCTCTATAATGTCTATCATTTCTGTAATGTCACCCAATGCTGTTTGGGGCCTGTGAAGTACAAATAAATAAATAAATTCTTATGGTGTTTTTTAGTGTGAGTTTTGCAAGGGATCAAATATTTTGCTGCAGGTAAAAATCTTGCATGGTGCAAAACCTGCGTTCAGCTCTTCATTCTGATGTAATTGCTGAACACCGTACAAAGAGGGTAGTGCAGTTGTTGAAAATAATGGTATGACAGGCAGTTTGGTGGCACTCAACATGCTGGCGCTTTTTGGATTGGGCCATTCTTGGCAGTGTTTTTTTTATTTACTCCTAGGGCAGTATTTTTTTGTTCTTTCTTCGTGTGACAGCAGTTGTACATCTTTTCTTGGCAACAGGTCAACACCGAAGCCACTTCGGCACCGGCCTGGCAAGCGGATGCACAGCACACCGACGCTTCTCTCCACGTCTGAGAAAGTCCAGTCAAGGTCTGCCAGCATTCCTTGAGCATCGCACTTGAGTCTATTTTCTCCAGCAGCGTACAGACCATATCCCCTTCAGCCACACATTAATATCCTATGGGGGAAAACGTTTGAATTCCTAGATTTTGTTGAGCACGCCGGTTGTACAGTAGCTGTGGTTTGGCAGTAAAAAGCTTGGGCCTATGCACATGAGTGGTCACTCTCATAGCTCCAAAACTGAAGAGGGGCAGCTCTTTTGCATCTGCTGCTATTCTGCATAACCTAACCTTAACGTGACGTAAATTAACTGCCGTAAAAGCCAGAATATAGGTCGGACTGGAATATAGGTCGAACCCCCAACTAACCAGTCCTAAAAACGAAAAAAATCTTTTTCAGTGGCAAAGTACCGAGTCACACCCTTACCTTGAAACATATGCGATTCAACCGGTTGCACAATGGTGACAGTATTTATTTTCATTTAGATGCTGCTCGTCTGTACACCTGGCCAATTTTTTAACACTGGCGCGCGGACATTGACCCGTGTGCTTGTCAGCGCCTTATTAACGGCGCTGAGCGGCGAAACAAACGAGATGTGCACGTGTGTACACATGTGCATACTCTCGCTTCTTTCGCCGCTTCGTGCCGTGATGAGATACTGACAAACACGCGAGGCGATGGTCGCGCGATAGTGTTAAAAAACTGGCCAGGTGTACAGTACAGAGAAGAGCACAAAGTGTGGAAGCGTTACTCCGAGCCATCAGAGTCGTCCCAACTCAAGTCGGAGGACGATTGGTTCTCGCTGCACACGTCCCATAGAGCATCATCCTCTGTGCCGTCTAGCGCATTGCTTATGCTGTATTTGCTAAAAGACTTGCACACTATCTCTGCGGGGAGAGATTTGCACGCCGACACCACCCAGCCACAAACCAAAATAACTTTGTGACAACGGAAACGCAAAACGGCGGTGCCACAACGTCCCCACACTGCGCTGCTGCTGATGGCGATGGTGATGGAGGCTGTTGACTTCAGCCGCCCATTGTTGCAAGACTTTCTTAGTTTTTCCGCAAATGACGGGTATATGAGACGAGGGCCGGCTTTTTGCCATGTTTCTTTTGAGAAAAAGTTCGACCCATATTCCAGTTTTTGCGGCATGACGTAACTGTAACGTAACAGTAACATAACCAGGTGCCAGGAGCCACTTGTTGGCAACGGCTGGCATCAATGCACACTAGCCACAGTTTTTGAGGGGCTTTTTTCTGACGTGAGCTGTCGAGTTTTCACCAAAGCATGCGCAGCTGCCACCAGCTGCACCGAATGGACAGTTTTGCTGTGGCTTATTGGCAGAGTTGGTGCATGAGCCTTCTTCCCATCCTGACGTTATCTAGCTTTGTGCTTGCACTTGCAACATTGTTGTCGACCGTGCCTGTTTTCAGGAGATGGTCTGCCTTCCCGCCACCGCCGTTTGACTTGAGTCTGGCCGATTCCGAGGACGTAAGTGTTGCCTTGTCTGCTCAGGGTACGAAGGATCACTGTCCATTTTTTTTTTTTTTGACACAGCACTGCAGTTACCATGTCCCCGACACAAATTTTCATGGAATCATATCTCACATGCTCTTCCTCTGCTGAAAGAACGTTTCAACCTGCCTCAAGTATTATTCGGAAGGAACTGGAAGTTAGAAACTCCTCTGGCTATTGGTGCATGAAATTTAACATCACTTGGTGTACAAACTGTGATACTTTGTGACTTTAATTCCAGTCACAGCTGAATTAGGCACGAGAAATTAAATTCATCAGCAAGTCACCCTATTTTAGTTGAATTTAGTTTAAAGTAATGCATTGCCATTCTGTCTGGCTGTGATAACTAGGTAGACCTTGGAATTCTGACTAATATGTCTCTTAATAGATTTGATTATGCCACAGTAGATCCTTGTTTGTGCAGAGAAGCTGTTCATTTCTGTGGCCACAGTAGGCATGTCGTAAATGTGGAGAAGAACCTAACAAATTTTGACTACATCGTGCCAAAATACATGCGCATTCGAAGAGCATGCAGGCAAAGCAACCCCTCCATTGCACATAACTAGTCGAAATAGCCAAATTTGGTCGAGCCGCAGCGCTGAGGGTAATTGCGTTTTCGAAATTATAAAACTGGTATGGCGGTTACTAAGGACCAGCTTCAAATCTAGTTGTAACCAGGTGTCTGACTCTAAAAGTTAAAAAGTTAATTATTGGAAATTAGTTAACCAGCTTACTAGTTAAGGGGGGAGCCTTGTTTTGAAAAAAAATTTTTATTATTGTAGTCACAATTGCAAAATCTTCAGGGAACATGTACTTTTGCGTGGTGATTCTAAATATGTCACTTAATTTCATATAAAACAACTCTTGAGCACTTAAAAAATTTTTATGCAGGTATTTTGTGAAGAGCTTTCAAGAAAATTTGCTGCAGGAAACTTGCTGGAAATGTATACCATTGGGTTTTCTTGACACTGAGGAATCCAATAAGGGTAAAATTACCATCCTGCCTATCATAGAACTTGAGTTGTATGGCATTGAAGCTGCCACTTCAGAAACAGGAATACAAACTTTTCTTCGCATTTCTGAAGTGACAACTTCAAAACCCTGTAACTGAAATTCTGTGGTAGGCAGGAAGACAATTTTGCCCTTATTGCATTCCCTTATGTCAAGAGAACCCAATGGCGTACATTTCAGCAAGTTTCCCGCAACAAATTTCTTGAAAGCTGTTCTCAAAATACTTTCATAACAATTGCATAAGTGCTCAAGGAATTGTTTTACATGAAATTAAATGACTTATTTAGAATTGGCATACAAAAATACATGTTCCCTGAAGATTTCCTGACTATAGACCAGAATCCAGAGCCGCTCCTGGGCGCGGCCATTTTCCGCCGACTGGTGCGCCGCGGTGCGGGCGTTTCTTTGGGGACTGCGGGGCTGCGGCAGCTCCGTGGCCGCGCCTGCATATAGCCGCGCTTCGGGCGCTAAAAAAAAACATTGCCGAGCATACTTCCGCTGCGTGGCTGTGTTGTAGGAAGTATTCACGTTATCAGAGGGAGCACATTGATGCGTTTTAATGAAATTTAGTTTGACATTCACGTGAATTGTGCTGACGCTTAGAACGCGTACATGCTTATATCGTTACCGTCTTGGTGCTCCACTGCAAAAAAAAGAAACTTTTTGTTCAATATCAAGTATTAGGTGTGCGGCTAGCATGCAGTTCCAACTCCCATGCACTCTTAATCCTTCAGCCATAGAGTATCAGCCACAAACAGGGCTTTCTTGTCGCATGCGTGGTGCGCCAGTTTATCAAAAATTACCGCTGTTAGCTTAACTGAGTCGCAGCGCCAACAAAAAACAAAATTTTTATGGTTTATGCAACCTGGTGCATAAAAACGTACTTTTGCTCAAATTATGAAAGCTTGAATAGATATTAGCAGCGAATCCAGCTTTCACGAATTCTGAGGTCCAAAGTCGCGTTCATTTTATTCGGTAGCTCTCGCTGCGTGTGACAGCGTTGCGTAGGCGTTTGGCTAAATTTTAATGAATGTATTAAAATCGCGCATATTTTCCTATGATTAACGTAGATAGCAAAAGCAGAAAGACACTACGGTAAACTCTTTACCCCTCCTTGATCCCTATGACATGCGTGCGAAAGAGCAACTGAAATCGGTAGCGGTCGTGCTTACAATCCTGTGCATGAAATGTGTTCAATGGGAACTAGAGCAAGCTCAGCGCAAGGAGGTGATCGAAAACACATGCTTCGTCGGGACAACCTTCAGTCTGCAGCTCGCCTATCCAGTTACTACACCACTGATTGAAATCAATAAATCCACATTCCTGCGCCTAAAATTATCATAGATGCTAGCGCACGTAAAAGACGGCAACAAACGACACGCCAGCGCAGAAATCTGCTTAGAAGTGCCGGTTTCCAGTCCGTACGCTACCTGGCCGACTACTCCGCGGGAAAAATCCTTGCTGTTTGCAATACTATTCCAGAATTTCCCTGAGCAGCGCCGCCGCACCAGCGGCTCGGTGGAGCAGCGTTGCCGCTGTGGTGCCAGCGTTTAGAATCCTGAGCCAGCAGAATATCATCATTGAAAAACGTAGTGCGAAAATCGAGACACAGAAAAGGTGAAGACAGGACACGAGCGCTAATCATCAATATTAATATCATCATGTTGGCCATAAACAACGAGACAGACGCGCACTGCCTCGCCGCACTTACTCACATCCAAATGAACGGAAAAAAACTCGGAGATGTCACGTTAACGACTAACTGCGCGCAAGATAACCGCAGTACTGTCTGGTAGAGGGAAAATGTGAGTAGTGACGCACAGCACACACCCTCATACGTTATGATGAAGCACTACAACGACAGAAGCGAACACGTAAACATGCATTCTACGCGCGGCGCCGGCGCGACCCGCAGTCCATCGGTCCACGCGTGCCGATAGATGGCGACTGGTGTCGAGAGTAGGGGCGCGCCAGCAGCCTGCGTGTGAGGGTAAAAGAATCTGGTCTATACTAATAAAATTTTTTTTTTCAAGACGAGGCTCCCCCCTTTAAGGTGATTCACCTGTTTTCTCGTGTGCGCCAACACTGGTAATACCATGCCATGAAAGCCATATTTTACCTCAAAAATCCTATTTTTAAAAATTACTTAGTCTTCCCTGAAACACCTAATATGTCCCATTTGCAGTTATCCTCTCATTGCAAGGTCATTTCATTCATTGTTTTCATGTAACACATATTTGGACATGCATAATGTGCGTACATACCATTTCTGGGGGCACCTCTGTTAAGGTGTACTTTCGGTATGACGAAAAGATTTTCTGGTCCCTTCATTTTTTGTATGTCTACTTATAACCTGATCCAAAGTTTAGTCCCACTGTGATTACCTTTAGCATTCTCAAGCACCGAAACTGGTTGACCGTTAATATAGTGCATTCTATTCACTTTTTCAAGACAGTCGAGCGAGCTTGTAATGTTAACTTGGTAAATGCGTGCACATCTTCTTTGCATTTCCATCCTAAACCTGTCTTGGCAGGCTTTAAGGGCAAGCAGTCTATGTGAACATCGGCACTGCATCTGTATGGACTTGTTGAACTCTTTGAATTAATGGAGTGAATGTGCTTTTTCTTCACGCCTTCTATGTACTGACAGGCAAACGAAGAGAAGCTGTCGTCCGGTGAAGAACAGGACTTTTGAATGCACCAGTTTTTCTTCCCAAGCTAGTCACCGAATTTAAGCCATATTGTTGCTCTGCCTGTAACAAGATTGCAAACAAAATGTTGAGCTTCCAGGCAGCTGCATTTGTAATTTGTTTGTCAGAATCTATTTTTTCTTTTACCTTTTATTTGTTAATGTTTGTGGTTTTACTTGTATTATGGTTCTGAAAATGCAACATTGGAGTATAAAGTGTCTGCACAGTTCTGCTGCCTTAGGAATGCGGAGGTAGGTGGTGGAGCGTGTCCTGTTCTTTGCTGCAGTGTCTAACAAGCCGGTTAAAAAGGTCAGACAGTGTTTCGAGGTCTGGATTCAGTGTACACAAGAGTTATGCTCCATGCTTGCTGTTTTACCTTATGCAGACTGCGCTCTATAATTTAAAAAGAGGAGAATACTTAATAAAGTGGTATTTTTGTAAGTGCAAGTTTCAGCAGGTGTTCTTAGTGTTTTATGGTTTTATTGTATTAAAGCTTTTTAAAAAACTTTGCATCTCAGCAGTTTGGAAGTGTTTTCATTTACTGCACAGGTGCAGGTCTTTTGCACCACGAGTCATTTTTTAGCTTTACATTCTTAATATTTACCCTATTACAAGGCCTCTGTGGCTTCTCGTTTCTATTGCTGTGAAGTATTAAAGCAAGAGAGCTTATTGAGGAGAAAATTCTGGGACAGACAAGTGGCTAGTGGTTTTGATTTATGAATGATCCCATGGAACTTGCCTACCTGGTACACCATAAGGAAGCTTTTTTTTGCTGGTCACTTTCTGTGGTGTAGCACTGCTTATTGCAAGGGTTGAACTTCTTTGATTGCGATGATCACTGGCATTGCTATGATCCTGCTACGATACTAGACATTCCATTGTGAGATTGTGTAGGTAAGGACTACATTCAAAGCTTGGGCCACTGAATACTTTCGTGTGGGGCATTGGCTTCATTCTTCAAAAAAATGTATTGGTGTGAAAAAGACAGAGATGAACACGTATGACTTGTACAGTGAATTTTAATGATTCACCATTCCACTGCCTAACTGTTCCTCAAGGGTGTCTGGCCTGTCTTATGTTCACGTTTTAAGTGGGGACTGAGATCTGAATGTGGGCAAATCTGGTGCCTCCTACAGACAGTGTTGGCTTCAATCAGTGCCTGAAAGTGAGCCCTGAAAAACTGCAGAGCCACTTCCGATAGGCACAGTTAAGCATTTCTTCAAGCGGATAGCCTGTGTAACTCCCTCAGCGGAGGTTGAGGTGGAGCTGGCAGAGTACAGACTTTTGTGATCCATGTCACCTGAGCCTTCAGTCAGTCCCCATGTCTCAATGCATTGGGGTCATGAACGCCATCGACCGGTGTGCATCCACTGCCAGGCAAAGCATGAGGCAAGCCACATGCATGCGGCCTACTTGCTACTTGACTGGTTGATATCGGAGGCCTTCAGCATGACTCACTACTTCATCAGCCAGTCTGCTCTCAGATTTCAATGCCTCAATAACTTTGTGCCTTCACAGTTTTTTGCGAGCAGAAGCGATTGCACTGCTGCATGCATACTGTGCAGGCACAAGTACTATGAATCTATAAACCTCATTGATTGAAAAATTTCATTCTGCGTAGTAAACTGTAGTAGGTTTATATCATTTATCTTTTGCTGCTTCAACGGCTGTTGCACCCTTCAAAAGTTTTTCATGGTGAAATTTGGATGACTCGAAATCTGTCGTGTGAAAGTTTTAAGTACATAGTTTGGAACTATAGAATGCATGCGGGCTGCACCACATTGTTCCCTTTCATGCTCATATAGCGTTGTGAATAAAGACATCTTCATTCGCATTGTTTGTTGCGGTACTTTTCTGGGAGCTTCTTATCGGGCCCTGTGAATTGTCATTGTCAGGCACATCTGTTTTCTACGGTATTTTATAGCAATGGCTGCATGGTAGACATCGTGTTGTTGATGCCATCCGTGCATGCCAAGCCCTTACACTCCTGTATCATGCAACCTGCATAGCCGTCCCACTATGTGCCATATGCACCTCATTACTGTGCCATAAAAACATCTGCACAACCCAGCCCTACGCTGCTAACCCTCACACCCACAAATGTTAACTACGCTGTGCACCATTTGAACCAGTAATGAGATTACCTCGCATGAAAGTGATTACTTAATAAGGCGACTGACAAAAAAGTCAGGCAATAAGCACTTCAGTGTTAGAAGTGAGCACTACTAAAATTTTTCCCCGCAGGGGTGTGTGCAGCGTGCAGATGTTGGAGAGTTGCGACACCACGAGTTCCTGAGCATCTGCAGGGACATCCTCGCAGTGGGATGATGGTAAGCAGTGCATAGCTACAGACCCGAGCACCCACGCTTAGCCGTGCATGGCTCAGCCGTGTCTGGGGAAAAGGGAATCCTGGCGGTTGAGCCGACGCCGAGTGTTTAGACCTTCAAGGCCCCTCGGCGGAGGCAACACACCACTTTGGTCCCAGATTCCTGTAGACGGCACCACCCACCTAACCTTACCGGTGGAAATCGGCAGTCTCCTTTTCCTGTCCTCACCTCTATCTTTAACTTTCCTATTCCTTTCTCACAACTCTCCTGTCTCTTACTCACTTCTTGTTTTTCCATTTGTCCTGCCAGCGAGGGTTAACTTAGTGTGGCCAGCTACCCTGAGTTGCGTTATATTTTGTTATAGTTCAGGTGTACAGCTGGTGCGGGCAGGGCTTGCGTGCAAGTCCCTGTCCCATCCCTTTGTTGGGCTCCTTGGTGGGTGGCTGGCACCACAGCCGAAAAACATATTCATTTCATGGCTCCCCCTCTTCCACAAAACAATAGCCCCCTCAAAAAGTGTGTACTGCTGTAACAGCAGAATTCCTGCAAAAAAGAAAACTTTTTCCTAGGTACCATGTGGTACATAGTGAACTGCACAAGAATGCTGAACTGGGCAAGTTGGAGGGGATGCATGTTTGGAAAAATCAGCGCAAAAGAAGAACAGGACTGAAGCGCTTGTCCGTGTCCCCTTTCTTCCATCCCGTTCTTTCGCTTTGATTTTTCCAAACGTGTGCATGGTGAAGATGATGACCATCCAGCTAGAACAATATCTCCTTTCATTGTTTCTAAATCTTTGACTGATGCCTTGGGCCTTGGCTACAGTGAATGGTGTAATATCCGAACACAATTTTCTCAACCTTTCAAAAGAAGAAATGTTGGAGGGTCTAAAAGACCGTCACCGATGTCCATCACATCAAAATTCGAAAAGACTACAAGGAAACGCCAACAAAGCACATAGTCCTGACCTTTGCGTTCAGCCAACTCCCCGAATCCATACAAGTAGGACATCTTAAAAAACTAAGACCATATATCCCAAATCCCAGACAGTGCTTGAAGTGTCAAAAGATTCGGCCGTGGCTTCCAGAGCTGTCGCATCTGCCAAACATGTGCCAAATGGGCTTTAAATGATCGTGAATCTGTGGACCGCAACGCTACACCACTATGCGCGAACTGTGAAGGGGGACCACCCCACCTATTCAAGGTTGTGTCCTGGAAAAGAGAGAGAGATAACTTTAAAGACAAAGGAAAATATAGCATATCAAGTAGCAAGAAAAGGACTCCCCTCAACATTCCAGTTCACAGCAAAAACAAATTTCGCCGGTGTGGTGTGCAGGGGCAGTACACCACACTGGGCTCGGCCAATGACCAGGCAAAGCCTGAGGCAGGCCCGCCCTTGGCTGACTCAGCGAAGGCTGCCCTGCCAAAGGGCCCGCCGGCCCCTCAGTCAGCTGCCCGTAAGGCTTCCCTCAGTCTGGAGAGGCCCACAAACCGAACACCCACACAGGTTTTCCGCGGGTCTTCAGAGCCTCTAGTGAGGCAATGGACACAACGCAGTATTCCCCCCCCCCCCCCCCCCCCCCCCCCCCCCCCCGCAGCGGCGACATAGCTCCCTTGAGTGAAAAAGAAAAGACCGTAGTGAAGGCACTCCCAAAAACAGTATCTTAAGTTTTTAACTACTATTAAAAATTATCCAGCATGGCGTTCCTTACGCAGTGGAACTGCCGAGGACTAATAAATAACTACAGTGACATAAAGAGCTTTTAAACACACTTTCCCCTTTAGCTTTATGCCCACAGGAGACCAAAAACTAGAAGTGTAAAGTCTTTTGGTGTGACTGAGAGCAAGCTAATCGGCTCTCAGGAGGCATTGCTATTATAGTCCAGAGTGGTGTTGCAACCCGTGAAATAAAGCAAAAAACCAAATATGAGGCCGTTTCAGTCACCATCTTTCATTTTAAAACAATTGCAATATGTTCTTTTATATATCTCGAGCCACGTATTAGAATTGCACTTCACGACTTAGGAACGCTTTTAGAGCAGCTACCAGAGCCATATCTGGTAGGTGGGGATTTTAATGCTCACTTCAGTTTTTGGGGAAGTGAGCAAACAGATACTAAGGGTTGTATTTCTGAAGAGTTCATTCTGTGAAATGTCTGCCTGCTTAGTGCAGGTAAAAACTCGTACTGTTCTCCAAGCTCAGGGAAAATGATCTGTATAGACTTGTCTTTTAGTTCACCATCGGTTTTTATGGATTTAAATGGGATGCCCTTAACAACCCGTAGGGAAGTGATCACCTGCCTGTAGTAATCACCATCAATCATCCCAAATAAACCACTTCGTTGAAGGCTTCACATAGCTTACTGGGAGCTGTTTCGGGAAATGGCCTCTCTAGAAAAAAATATTTGCAGACCATCTTAGTGTTGATGAACTGAATCAAATGTTTACACCCTGCATCATCCTTGCGGCATGTTGAGCTGTCCCTCAGTCCTCAGGAGTGGTTCAAACCACTCCCACAACACAAAGGATTTAGAAAGCGAAAAAGGAGCTAAATGATGCCTGGGGAATTTTTCGCAGGTACGCGACTCACGAGAACCTTACAAATTTTAAAAAGGTGAGAGCTAATGCACCGCATATCCGTCACAGTGCCGAGAAAGCTTCCTGGAAAAATTGCATATCATCTGTAAAGAGTTTAATCACATCCAAAAAAATGTGGGAGCAAGCTCGTAAAATAAATGGCAACTTCTTCCCTTTCACAATTCCTTTTCTTACAGCCCCTGATACACAAGAATAGAGGAACAAGCTGACATCCCAGACGAATATCTCTCAAGTGTTTCCAGTTCTGCACACTACAAAAACACAGTAGTTTTAAAATACAAAAACACAGCTGAGAAAAACAGACTTCCAACAAGCGGTTGCATGAATGAATCATTCAATAGATCACTTAAAATCCAAGAAATAGTTTTATCTACCGGCAAGCAGACTGCTCTCGGCCCTGATGAAATACATTACTGCTTTAGAGAGCATACGAATGATTGTTTGTCTGGAGTAGCTCAGCACAGCTGAGAATGCAGGAACCGCCGACCTTTATTTCAGGAAACAAATTTTGTTTCTTCACCTGCGTTGACTTACCAGAGAGGTGACAGAAGCATTCTACATCGTCTTGTATGGTAATTATGTAAGCACACCATCGATATTGCTACGGACGCTGGGAGGACGACGAAGTGGTTTTGTTAAGAAGACGACGCTGAGGTGCGAGCTTGTGTGCTGTGAGACTACTCCAAGCCGTCGGTCCCTTGCGTAGCAGATTACCTCTGCTGTTTCCATTACTGCTTCTAGCCGCCACGTATCATTTGGTGGAGGTTGCTAAATTCGATCCCCGACCTCAAGCTGGCTCTCCGCCGTGGCCGCCGTCTCGCCACGGCCTACCATCCGCAGACGAACGGGCTCACTGAACGTCTGAACCGTACCCTCACCAACATGATTTCCATGTACGTCTCCGACCATCACCGCGACTGGGATATTAGCCTCCCATTTGTTACATTCGCCTACAATTCTACGCGTCACGATACAGCCGGTTTCTCCCCTTTTTATCTGCTCTTTGGCCGCGATCCTTTGCTGCCCTTCGACAGTGTGCTGCCCGCCACCGCCTCCACGAGTCCTTACGCTCGGGACGCCATCGCTCGCGCCGACGCTGCCCGTCTTGTCGCCCGCCAGCGGCTGTCAGCCTCCCAAGTCAATCAGAAACGACGTCATGACTGTCGCCGTCGTGAAGTCACCTACTCTCCTGGCTCTCTTGTTTTACTCTGGGTCCCTTCCCGCCGTGTGGGCCTTTGTGAAAAACTGCTTCCCCGATATACAGGCCCTTATCGGGTCGTACGTCCGGTGACCGCGGTGACGTACGAGATCACCCCGCTACATCCGCCATCCTCGGCCGCTGCTCCCCGCACCGACATCGTCCATGTGTCCCGCCTCAAACCTTACAACTCGCCGTCTAGCTGGCCTGTGTAGTGCGCACCGGGACGGTGCTTTTGCCGCGAGGGGGGTCATGCTACGGACGCTGGGAGGACGACGAAGTGGTTTTGTTAAGAAGACGACGCTGAGGTGCGAGCTTGTGTGCTGTGAGACTACTCCAAGCCGTCGGTCCCTTGCGTAGCAGATTACCTCTGCTGTTTCCATTACTGCTTCTAGCCGCCACGTATCAATATCGCTAACAAAAAAAGAAATAGGATACCTCTGGAGATCTTAATTTTTGTTTTTGCTTTTGTGCAGTAAACTTTGGATACTATGAAAAATTCTGGAAGCCTGGAAGAAAGCCATAATAGTACTATTCCAGAAACCTGGAAAGCAGCCAACATCCCCTGGTATTTATAGACCATAGCTCTTTCCAGCTGCCTTGCCAAGTCTTTTGAAAGCGTTTTGAATATCCGGCTAACCTTCAAGCTTGAATTGCGTGAACTCCTTGACATTCATCAATGTTTTAAATAAGCATGCTCGACAAAAGACCATTTAGTTCACCTTGAAAATATTGTCCGAGAGGCTTTCATGCATAGAGAGCACTGTCTTGCTTTCTTCTTCGATTTCGAAAAGGCGTAAGTCACAACTTGGCGGATCGGGATACTTCACAGAGCGTGGCATTTAAGGAAGGATACTGAACTGCACAAAAGACTTCCTATCTGACCATTCCTTTCGTGTACGCCTAGGTTCAGCCTACTCAAAGAACATTGTTCAGGAGAACGGAGTACCACAGGGGTGTATTTTAAGCACGACGCTGTCGTAAAAATGAATTCCTTAGCCCGAATAATCCTAAAATCACTTATGTACTCAGTTTATGTTGAGGATCTCCAGGCTGCCTGCACGCCAACCAACATGTCAGAGACAAACACAGATGACAATAAATAACTAATGTGGGCAGACAGAAATGGATTCCAGTTCTCTCCCCAGAAAACTGCTTGTCATGTTTTCTCTCAAAAGAGGTGTACAGAGCAATCCCACCCTACACCTAAGAGAAACCGAATTACCAGTAAAAGAACTCAAATTTCTAGGTATGACTTTGAACAAAAAGCCCACATTCCATCCACACATAAACTACCGGAAGAAAAAGCTTCCCGATTCTTAAATGTCCTAAAGGTCCTCTCACGAAAACGGTGGGGGTCTGATAGGACATGTAGCCCCGTCCTGTCCTCATCTTTCTGTGTCCTGTTTTAAACGCTACGTTTGTTCGTTCAGATTCTGATAGGACATGCCTTTTGCACATTTATCGTGCTCTAGTATGATCTTTCCTAGATTATGGGTGCGTAGTGTGTGGCTCCGCTAGGCTATCTTACCTAAGGAGACTGGACTTAATACATAGCTCAGGTCTGCAGCTTGCAAATGAAGCATACAGGAAGTCACCCATAAATAGCCTCTGAGATCAGTTTATCACCCCTTGCCGCTGCCATGCTGATATGCACATACGTCCTAAAAACATGTTCACTACTAAAACATATCTGCTACCCCATAGTCACAAAGTGCCTATTGAAATAATGTTTAACAACAAACCTCAGTCAGACCACTCCTCCTGTGCCTTGAAGAAAAATGCGAAGAAGTAGGTGTACTGAACACACTGCCCAGTATTGCCCCGAGGCCCCACCCACTGCCACCTGGTACACGTACCTTCCCTTCTATATGCGATCTTAAGTTGATGCACATCCACAAAAAACAAGCTCCACAAGATTGTATACTGCAGGAGTTTTTGGCAGTGAAGGATAAAGTACAAGATTCAGAGATTTTTACACAGACAGCTCTAAAACCGCACACTAAGTTGGGAATGCGGTAATACAAGGGAAAGGAGAAAAAAATAGGCTACCTGAGTACACATCAGTTTTCACGGCAGAAGGGTTGCTGTTGCAGTTGAAGAAATAAGAAAAACATAGAAAAATGTGTTATCTACACAGACTCCCTCAGCATAAATACAGCGCTGAACTCCAGAAATGCAGTTTTACCCATAATAGGAGAGAATACATAATAAAAGCTGAAACGCAGACACAATAATATCTGCTCGGTCCCTAGTTGCGTGGGAATCAGCGGGAACGAGAGCGCTGATGCATGTGCTGCACATGCCTGTAATGTACAAATACAACGTGGATATACCTCTTAAAGACTGCATGAAATTTGTAAGAAATAAACAGGAAAATGGCAAGCTTCATGGGACAATGAAGTTAACAACAAACTGCATTTCTTAAAGCGACCCGCCGCGGTGGTTCAGTGGCTATGGAGCTCGGCTGCTGACCCGAAAGACGCGGGGATCCCGATCCCGGCCACGACGGTCGATTTCGATGGAGGGAAAATTGTAGAGACCCGTGTACGGTGCGATGTCAGTGCACTCTAAAGAACAAAGAACCCCATTATTACCACAGAAACAAAGAAAATGGTTTTCAAACTGAACAGCAAGATATTCATGGTTCGAACCAGTTCAACCACAAGAAACCTAGCTGGCACCAGTACAACCAGCAGGACAACATTGATTAAAAATAAAACTATAGCAGACACCAAAAAGTAACTGCAAATAAGCGTTGAATAATTTTTTTTCTCAGCCCGCACCATGGCCCTGTTTCATCCGTGTGACTGCTAGAACTTCTCGAGTGTACTTCACCCTGCAATAACCAATCGAAAGCGGGCACAGGCCATCTATGTACGGGCCGTAGTAAGGCCCGGGCTTCCGGGCTGGTCCGAGCCCATGCAGTGTTCGAGTCCGCATTTCCCGAGGCAGCAGGGCACACTGACGGTGCACGGGGGAGATGCGGGCGCCTGCGCCCCCTACCTCCCGTGCTGTTTTTCAACATCCATGGTTCTCGCGCTGCCACATAAGGGAGTCAAGGGTTCTCCTTGTCTGTCGCGCGACAAAATTTTGTGTCGCAAGACAAGCTTTCTTGTGCATTGTGTCGTTAGACAGAGGTTCGTGTCGTGGTTTCTTTCGCGCGACAAAGTTGTTTCCAGTAGGTTCTGTCGCACGACAGACATCTTTCCTGTATTTTGTCGTGCGAAGAAGGTGCCTGTCGCAGATTTGTCGCGTGACAGGTTTTGGTCGCAAGTACTGTCGTCCGACAGAGAAGGTCGTGAACCTGTCGTGAGTTATATCGCGCGACAGATTCCTGTCGAAGGATGTGTCGTGCGACAGGTCCCTGTCTAGGGTAATTCCGTTGTACTGCAGAACTCTGGAAATACTGTCGCGCCGTCGTGTGACAGCGATACGCTCAAATTGACCAGTGGAGTGCTAAAGCGCGTTCACTCTGGCGAGTGGCGAAGACGATGCGAGTTGCTCTGGTTGGTTGGCGACGGGCACCGAGCGAAATGAAGTGTTCGTTCACACAGGCGAGTAGAGTTTGCAACTCACTTCTGGCTCCTTCCGAACGAGAATTGGCGGGGAGAAGAGGCGCCGCTCCCGCGCCCTCTTTCCTTCAGTTCGAACATGACGGTGTGACGTAAGAAGCAGTGACCATGCTCAAGAGTGATGCGGCTTTGAAAAACCCAGAAAGCTGTGATGCAGAAACGACGAAGCCAGCGGTGTATGCGCCCGCCACGCGAGCGTCTGCACGTCAAATGGCGTGAGCACGACGAATGGCGCTACTGAAAGCCTGTGTCGTCCTGGCTGCTGTGACGTTTCGTCAAGCCATGTAACATACTGTACCTCTACTACCACATGCGGGGAAAAGGCCAAGGACACATAACCCAATAGCCAGCTATTCCAACATATATAATGCAGCTTTTGCTGAAAACTAAGCCTGAACACATTTCTACAATGCACGATCACTATACACCAAAAAATTCGGCCATTCGAAACTCTGTTTCTCTATTAAGTTTTCTCCATATTTACAATTTCTAGTCAATGGTTGTTTAATGTGGCTGCCATACAAGAAAGTTGTCGGGCGTGCACCAAGGCGGTACGTGCTACTGAGGCTTGGTGGGCGGCACGTGCTACTGAGCAACATTCGGCTAAAATGAATTCTGGGCGAAACGACAGGTTCAAGGTTGCGGTCTTGTATGTGCGTTTTCCAAAAGCTATGAAGTCCAATCAGAAGAATCATATCATGTAGGGTTCGAGTCAGGTTGGGAAGCAATCATTACGAAAAAAACCATCGAGTAGCAGGTGTGCGCTACCTTGTTGTTTCTCAACCTGCTACTCGATGGGGGTTTTTTTCGTAATGGTGTTTATTACACGCCTTTATATGCAGGAAAGAACTATATACATCATTCACAAAGTAATCAGCCAGTAGCCCAACAAGTTGAATGAAAGCACAACACCCCAAAACTAAAACACACGCCTGAACACAACTAAAACGGCGGCAAGGAAAGACGACAGCAATAACAGGAACCAGTCCGGTTGATATTCGCTGTCTTCATGTCTTTCAGCTGGCGCACCATCTGGCCGAAATGTGTGCTGGAGGAGACGATAGGCTCAGCATGCCAGTCCAACATGCGCGTTTTCCACAGCCTCTTGAATCCAAGCAGGAGAATCATGTCAAAGGGTTCGAGGCTACTCGCTACTTCGTGGTCACCTTACGGAGGCCATTCACGTGGACGGAGTGCAGAGACTCCGGGCACCTACGCACGTTTCCTTGTTATGGCTATGCCATGATTCGAGATGAAGCCTCTTAAGCTCCACGCCCAGCAAGCTTGCTCACTGCTAGGTGAATGGGTGGTCAAAACGTTCGCAGCGCTCGACCAGGCCACTTCGTTCGGTGTCCGCCTTCCGGACGTCGTTTTTGTGTCCCGCCGGTGCGAATGGAGTCTGCCACGTGACTAAGGAGAAAAAGCGAGGTCTGCTGCCTGCTGCATGCTTTCCATTTAGTCGGCCCTGAAGTGGAGACTTAGTTGTTCTCAATACGTTGGGATGTCGTTTTCAGTGTATGGTTGGTGCCAGAGTTTCTCTGTGTTACAAACCCAGACAGACGGATTTCCGCCAAAGATGAAGGGGCGCGTATGATTTTCGCCAACGACATGACCGCAGTTACCCAGACATGAAGACCATTTCATTTGTGAAAACTTTGGTGAGCGCATGAAAACTTCGCCCCTACTTTTGAAGTTCGTGCTTCAAGAAGCATCTTCCTCGCTTTCTTCTAACGTAAGCGGCTGTACGTGTGACCGTAATATTGTCCCGGGTCGTTCTGACGAAGCGGGTCGTAGGGACACTGGAGGACCAGGACCACAGGAGAGCAGGCGCCAGAGACGCCAAGCGGTCGCGGTCGGACTCACGAGCGATTCCCTCCGAGCTTCTTCCTCTTTGGCGTCGATCGGCACCCCGCTGGTTGAGGATGACGTTGAGTAAGTGGAAAATCATAAGTAACACTCATGACAATATGACCCAGATTTCATGACTGTTTTAAGAACTGGTCAGTCGTTGAATAGAGTTAGCAGGAATGGTTTCTGAAAGCAATAGCAAAAGGACGCCACACAGAAAAATTCAGCGCTAATGTTTGAAGGACGAACACGGGCGCACTTTAATGGTAGGGGCCTAACTATGCTTAATAAAGAGCGCATGCCTTACAACTTTCTTTTCTTTGCAGATATTAATGAACCAACTAGGTCCACAGCATGTATTGATGCGGGAGTCTGTCTCAGCTTATTCTTCTGAATTGTAGGAAAGAACATGTGGAATAAGCGAGAATAGGCTGCGCAAAAAAACCCTTCTCTTGCCACCTGACGGTGAATACGACCGCACTGTGATGTCCAGAGGGATTTGCGTTGCTAAAAATGGAATCTACCTCTGTCTAAGCAAAAAAAAAAACTACATTCGTTGCAAATAACCGCCTTCGATCTGGTGCTGCGCATAAATCACACTAGTTGCACAAAGTCGAACAAATGTCCGTTGTCACGATTTCGCGACATATCGATGGCTCAAATTATAGCGGCGGTAACAAACTTTTGACACTGGCTTTTGAATGTGGGCCCGTTAGCTGGCACAGTGCAGGCAGTGGTAATGAGTTTTTTTTTACTCCTACATAATCTGGGCAATAAATGGTTAAACGGGTACCATTGGGACCATCGTCTTCACATTGTTGTTTATCGTTGCTTTCTGCTTTTTTATTACTTTTTAGTGTTTTATGCCAATTTCTAATGCATATTACATTTCCCAGAAAGGCGCGTGGTCCGGCCACCATGAAGAATATTAAAAAGGTCAGCAACCATGACATACACAGCGCCATCATCTCGCATCATCGCGTGCCATCCGCGAGAACCCCCAAAGAAGCAGTGTGGCTCAGGGTTCAGCTCGTAGCTAACCTTTATTGCCGTGTCTACCCGTTCATCCACGCCATGGAATACGAGACGGCGGAAAAATCCCTCTGGGATCAGCATAGCCTGATTACAGACATCAACGAAGAAGAGCGAGATGAAAAATCTACCCAAGCCCTGATCATCGTCGTGTTCTTCGTCCTCGCATTCGTCGCGGCCATTGCGTGGGCTATGATCCTCACGGCAATCGTTGAGAACGAGGACGACGGCCTGGGGACTCACGGCTCCGACCTCTCCAGCGGCGGCACGGAGGAGAGTGAAGAGCATCCCACGCCCGAGCAGGTGTCTGTCGAAGTAGTGGAAGTAACGCGGAGAACGCCGCCCCCCCGGACATCGCGGACACCACGTCCGACAACTTCACGAACGATTCCCACCCAGCAGACCACGGCTATCAGGACGAGTACGGTTCGTACGACTGCAAGCACAAGAACGACTGTGACGTCGTCCAAAACTTCGGCTGGACCTACCAGTACGGTTACGGTTCGCACGCCTGCAAGCACAAGGACGACTCTGGCGTCATCCACAACTCCGGCTGGACCGAGGCCTCTCAGTCGGGCTCTCTTCTGCACGTACGGCAACGGCACGACTGGAAACACCAAATTCCCCTCGGACGGCTTGTGCGACCTCATCTTTTACGACTCGATGTATAAGAATGGCATCAACACACTGGCCCAAAGCACTCCGTACAGTGCCGACTTGGAGGCAGTCCTTAAGCAAGCGGAAAGCGGTGGCTACAAGAACACGCAGTTCGGCCTGGGGTTCGCATTTACAGAATTGCGCCGATTCGTGCGGGATAGCGCCTTCGCCGCTATAAGTGACCTAAGTCAGTTCATTCAGCGTGGCGTGTCGCACTTGGGCGTTATCGACTGTCCCGGTCACGGCGTGGAGTTGTCTCAGATGAACGAAATTTTCGGTGCCATTGCAGTGTTGAGTATAGATTTGCAGCCCGTGAGAGATAGGGGACAGGACGCGTACTTGGTGGTCGGCGTGGTATCCTTTAACAGCACGTGGAACGAGTATTTCAAAAGGCAGTTCGGGAGGGCGAGCGCGTTCAAGCCTCACTTGTTCATTTCTCACGGCTACCAATTGTCCGAAGATTGGCAGAGAACGCCGTGCCTGGCCACGCCACCAACGTTGCTCGCCAAGCCACCGCACCCGCAGCAGACCATCCACGACCTGCGTGATGCTGTGGAAGCAATAGCAGAGATCAGCACGCAGGCTGGCGGTGCGGCGATGTCGCTCTCGGTGACAATGAAGGGCCGATGGACCGAGTTGTTACCGAACTCCACCGCGAAGGCATTCTCACCATGCAACGAGAGGTCGCGCCGCCAGTCTGGAAGCTACACGGAAGTGTGCAACGCAGCGCCTTTTTCGAATACATTGGAGTACGATCCTGATGTTTACGCCATGCGAGCTTACGACGCCCAGAGCCGCCTCATGTTGTTCTACGATAACGAGCGAGCACTGGGCGAAAAACTTTGCAAAGTCAAGGCGAGCCATACGCTAACGGTGTTCGGCCTGGCAGTTTTCGACCTGGAGTATGAGGATGGCGACAACACCTGCTCGGCGCTAAATCGGTTCGGCAGTTTCAGCCGACTGAAGATGGTGGCAAAGGTGCTGGATTTCTTTAGCAACAAGTACATAGACGCGACACAGGAGAAGAACTGCCCTCAACTTTTTCGCTCCTAATGTTGAGGACTGGCGCTGCCTCGCCAGTCAATTCATCTGCATTTTTGGCAGCGTATTCATCTGCTGTGCAAAACAATATTGATAGGTTTCAGACACGCCGGATAGTCCGACGAAAGCACTGGTGCAACCTATATATTTGCACGATAAAATTTCTTGCGATCCGCTCTTTCCTTGTTTGCCTATGCCTAGAGTGGCCCAAACACTGTCTGGGTTTGCGTTCTAGTGGCAGAGAGGTCACTCCGCAAAGAAATATCTCGACAATACATTCTAAGCAGGAATTAGCCTATATGGGCGTAAAAAGGAAGTAAGCTGTTCTTTAGCGCATTCCCTTTCAGGGGCAGGGTATTCTGCCCAAACTCTGGGGTATGCATTTCCATCGCTAAGTATACGGAGTACACACAGTTGACATCGCAAACAAATTCCTTCTTGAAAACATTCGAATTAAGCTATAGCAGTTGCGAAGATTTTAACCGAGCTTTAAATCTCCTCATTTGCTAACCTCAAGACCTCCAGTTCCTCGTTTGAAAGCCTCCTCCCATCGCTAAATGCATCGTTACGGTCATGCATCGTTAAAACAGTCACCAAATCTGGGTCATATTGTCATGAGTGTACTTATGATTTTCCACTTACTCAACGTCTGCCTCAACCAGCGGGGTGCCGATCGACGGCAAAGAGGAAGAAGATCGGCGGGAATCGCTCATGAGTCCGACCGCGACCGCTTGGCGTCTCTGGCGCCTGCTCTCCTGTGGTCCTGGTCCTCCAGTGTCCCTACGACCCGTGACAATATTACGGTCACACGTACAGCCGCTTACGTTCCCTCCAGTAATCAAGTTTGCGCTAGGTTAAGAACCACATATGTCTTAATGTAGTGAGAGCACCTCTTCTTCAGTGGTATAACATGGCACTATTTTAATTTCGTGCTTCAGTGAGCAGCGTCAGCTTGTCTGGGAGCGCAAATGGATCCAGTGCACGTTAAAGAACCCCAGGTGGTCGAAATTTCCGGAGCCCTCCACTACGGCGTCTCTCAGCCTTAGTCGCTTTGGGACGTTAAACCCCATAAACTAAACCAAACCACTTCTGTAAGCCTCTTGGCGACAGTGTGCCCGTTACACTTCTGGCGGAGCCAAATGGCACTACAACACGCGTGATAGTCATAGGGTTGCCACAGTTGATCAGCTTAATCAACCGACAAAATACCTGAGGCAAAAATTCTTAGGCGTTAATGCTGTGGCGTCATTCGTGTTAGATGCGTAATAATGTCGGAAGCCATTATACGCCTCCCATGATGCATTTTAAGCAGCGCGTGTACCTTACACAAGGGATAGATCGCCTTCGTTACTATTAGTGCGTGAGCACTAATCCGATGGGTACCGACCCCGACCTAAATCGTCCGTTGTTTGTTCTGTTGTTTCTTCGCAGCTGGACTAGCGCGAGCGCTCCGTCCAGCGGCACTGCCCGCTCTTCGCCGTCTTCTACGTAGCAAAAATCCGTGCTTTCACTCCGATTCGAATGGAGTAAACATTCTCTGTAGCCTCTTTTTCAACGTATGCGCCGTCATACATGGATGCGAAGGTATTACAGGGAAGTCGTCTTGTCCTTTATTCTCCCTAGTTGCTGCGATAGACCGAGGATAATGCATGCTCCCCAAGCGCGTTTTTTTTTTTGCCATACACTGCTTGTCGGCGTCATTACAGTGCTGCTTCATTGGTTTCTATTTATTTTCAAGATCGCCTGTTTCTCCGTTATGCGAAAGGACCTTATATAGGACGCCTGGGAACAATTCTCCTTCGCTGTATGTGTCAGACTCCGCTTAGATAAATGCCCGACGTCAACTTCCTAGAACCGAGGCAGAAGGTCAAGTGGGTGGATGAGATTAGTAAGTTTGCGGTGTTAATATGGCCGCAACTGCAGCAAGACATAGTTAATTGGAGAGATATGGGAGGGGCCCTTCTTCTACAGTGGGCGTAGTTACGCTGATGATGATGTGGACAAGGTTTCGCTTACGACGGGGACGTTTCGAAATTCGGGACACTTTCAGTGCGCTAGCAGTGAGGACCGCACTCACCGATTTCTCCGACCTTTGTCCTGCTTGACCTCGGAAACTGAGCATCGAACCGAAACGGAAGTGCATTTACTGCGCATTTGGCCTAAGCAGGCTAAATCGTCCGTCATTTTTTTTTCTTCTTTTCTTTGTCTCTGGGACTGCTGTGGCGCTGAATGACCTAGGCGATTTTGTATACGGTTCGAATAAACCAACTTGAATACCTTGAAGACAATATTTCACTGTCGTGTGGTGGCCAGGTCTGGCGTTCAGTCCTCCAGCGTAAAGCAGAGTTTTTCTGCACGATGTACTAGTTAGGCTACCACCGATTTCTTGTGACATGCAGGCTGCGCAGAATTCAAGTCCAGGTACTTGCAAATTGAATGTTTTCCCTGAAAAGTATGCAGGCTATTTTTTCACAGACAAAGGTGAACTTATGAACAGCAAACGGACTGCCCTGAGGGGGTAGCCCGGCCGAGTAGCACTAAGCGAGAGCAAATTTTGTACTGAAAGGGTGACTCAAATTTGGGAAAGGAATTTTGAGAGGTTCGCGGAGGGAGGAGAATCGGTGACAGTGAAGTAGGACGGGATCCAGCGTTTCAGGTTCATTACAGAAAGAACACATATGGCTGATAATGAGAACTGGGATCTGTGAAGGTAGAAATTTAGGGGAGGAATCATGCATCGAAAACTTGTCAAAGTCACCTCGCATAGATGAGAAAAATATTGACCCGCATTCCCCTTGTGCCTCGAACGCTTGGAATCATCGGACAAGAATAACGAAGACGCGGTTCAGAAGGAAGGAAGGGAAAACTTTATTTTTACTAATGCTTATTCCTGCGGTTTGGGGCATCTTCAGAGACGTCTTGGTTCTACACCCAGGAGCCTTCTCTGTCGAAGTCGTCCGCCTCTAATCAATGGTCGGTTGCCCTCAGAAAAAGCAACTGCTTGAAGCGAAATGAACGAAGTTCGCCAGCTTTCCCCTGTAGCGTGGTCGATACGCCAGGTAGGGAGACGAAGAGGACTCGCCAAAATGAAGACGGTATCAGCGGGCGTATTAACAGAGGATATCCATGATCCATGATGGAAGTTCCTCCTCCAACAGCTACGACACACTGAGAAAAATTTCCAGCCTTCCTGTATAAAAACGCAACGAAAATAGTTCTGTCATCACAACAGAATTTATGTAGTATTTTGGGCCAGGAACTTATAGTAAAAACACATTTTTGTAGTAACAACATTGTCGTTAGTATTTTAGTGTCCCTTGTCGTAGGCTCAGAACTACATAAAAATACAATACTACTGAAGAGCCTGCCGTTACGACAAAACGACAAAACCTCCTGTCGTAATTTGGGAAAAAGTCGTCATTTTTTCCGACTGGGTCTCCCTATCTCTGGAGGGAGAACTGACAGCAGTGGCTGTCACTTTTAGCCATTGTCCATAATGTCACAGCCGGAATTTTTGGCTATGACGTACCATCACGCCCACGCCGCCTGCCCCTCTGGAAGGGAAGTAGATTATTGAGAAGCACTAAGAAGAAGAAGAAGAAGAAGAAGAAAAGGAGCACAGTGCGAGTGATTGAGTGGTTGTGTGTCTTGGCCACTCCCCCGTAGTGGGTATGTGCCATTCTACTTGAGGCCAACCAACCAACCAACCAAACAATTGACCATCACCTCCTCTCTTGCCGGCGGTTCGCATTTAGGAGAAAACAGTATTTGGAAGTCCCTCTTTCGAGGTTAGGACTCCCTTTGTCTCTACCCGTTCTGCTCTCGTTTGGTGCGAGCGCCACGGGATTCTCATTAAGCACTATTTGCGGCTACCTTCATGATTACATCACTGCTACTGGTCGCTTACCCTGTTAAATCCATACGAATTCAGCACTAAAGAGGAAACCAATACCTTTAATAGCATCACAGACATTCAGAAAAAGAACAAAAGGATCTATCCTCCTCCGGATAGATCGCTTAGCTCGGCTGAGGCCTATGACTGGAGAAGACTCCAAGCTAGAAACTTCGCATCCCCGCTCTGGAGGAGCTGGACAGGAGGTGACACGAGGGAGGATGCGGAGGTGTGCGAGTTCTGCGGGCATACCGCTACACTCGAACACATACTATGGAGATGCCCCAGTGCCCCAGGATATGGCGGAATTAATAATGCAGAGGAATGGGAGACCATACTCAGAAGTGCTGACCTTAGCATACAACGATACGCACCCGCCTGGCAGCAGAAGCTGCGCGACTATATCGTTGCTAGTCTTCGAGCTGCGACGCTGCCCCTCCCCGGACGCCTGCGTGCGGACCCGGAGGGGCACGGGTCTTCTTCTGGCGGAAATAAAGTTTTTTCACTTGACTGTTAATCCATATAAAGTTCCACCGAATGTCCAAAAAGCGTATTTTATTTTATTCCTGAAATATCTGATTTGTTTATTTATTAAAGATTTTTAACAAGCCATACATATTTTCTAATTCAAACATTCTACTATTTTACTTAGCTTTTTATTTCCAGTTTTTTTTTTCCTTGGCATTCACCACCGTGGCCAATCCCCCCGCGTGGGCATGTGCCATTTTCATATGGTGAAGAAGAAGAAGAAGAAGATTAAGTGCCGCCCGTTGTGCTTTTCAACTTCGTGTTCATTCGTCTAGAGGATCTGTGCTACGTTCGCCCCACCGAGCGGTCAGCAATGCCTCCCAAACACAAGGCAAGCGGACGTTGCGTTGTTTCCTTAGAGAGCTCGTACTAATCGTAGCAGTTGCGAAGCCGTCCATCAACCCCGTGCTTCAAAATCCGTCGCGTGCACTGTTAGGACCGGAACTGGGCAGATTTACTAACATTCGCGTTTGCAAACTGCAGTCAAACTGCTTAGAAGTTCCAATACTCACGGGAGGCGTCTCTTAGCTTCCAACAAATTGCGTGGGTAGCTGCCCAGATTTTGAAACTGTTTCGAAACTGGTGCGTTTACTTGATATAAATTCCATTGCCTTCACATTCTCTCGCGGGGAACGAAATACCGAGATTAGGAGGTGGTTACGAATAACGTAAAGGAGCGGTACTGTCTCAGGACAAAGGAGAAGCGAGGCGCAAAGAGAAATGGCGCTGCTCACCACACCGTAGATTTGTAGCGTCCTCTGTGGTGAGCGGCGTGAACTAATTCTTACGTCGTTGCGCCTCTGCCCACCGTCATCAGCTTGAGGACAACCACTGCAGGAACCTTGTTGCTGCGAAACACGAGATAATCGTTAAAACGTTCGCTATTAGAATTCAGTTATACAATTTACTGGTTGGCATGGTTCACCTGTTATCTGATGTCCGCCAACACTGCTATTATTATGTTGCAAAAAGCCTCTCTTTACCGCAAAAACACTATTTCTAAAAAATTAACGTCGAGCTTTCCTGAAACAGCCGGTATATTTTCAGGAGCATTCGTTTTCTTCCTGCGAGCAAACGTTTATGCGTTGGAAATATATACCACGCCGCCGTAGATGGGGGGCCCCCTACCCGGTGTGCGCTGCGGAGAAGTTTAAACGTCGTCAAAGCTTTATGGGGAGATTACGTCACCATTTCGAACGCTAGTACAAAAAGAGTTCGCATGCGTTACCTGCAAATTTCACCTATTTGGTGTTTGAGCCCGTCGAATTCGTAAAGCTCATCTGTCGCCCTTTAACCTCGTGGAGATCGTAGAGAGCTGCTGTGTGTGACTCCAACTCCGTTTTTATGCGACACCGTAACCCAGTGGACACTGAAACTGCACTGGACGTCCGCGGAACGTTCCAAACGCCCCTAGGACGTCCCATGGAGTGTTGGTGCCATTGAGAAGGGCCCGTGTCGCAGAAAAGCCGGTGTCGGCGTTGCCGTCGGCGTGACAGAAAAATCCGCATTGGTTTAAAAGGTGGATGTTACAAGAGGCTCTCACAGATGGCGCCAGCCACGCCAGCGCTGCGCCAAGCGCATGTTCCGTCGGCCGCCATCTTCCTCCTCACACTTATATAAACCCGGAGCAGACGACGACTCGTTATAAGCGTCGCCTCTCAAGCTGCTACGCAGCAGACCCATCGCTGTATTTCAAGCAACCGCACTTTTGTAGCCTACACAGGAGTCGAACCCTTGACCCCCGGGTCGCGGGTCAGACACGCTACCTCTACGCCGCGCAGGCGTGTTCATACAGCTTGGTTAACGCGGGGCTTTATGTGCATGTCGTGTGGTCTTTTACATATTGATTGCGATTGTGAAAGAGGATACAGAGTCCGTGTCTGCGTGGTCAAGAGGAACCGCTGCCCTTAAAGGCGAAGCTTAATTGTGCCCCCCAATTCTTTTCATTTCTCTTTTTGTAGAGCAAGAAGCGGACGACAACCAGCGTAAGTTCGCATTGATGTCTCTTATTCCCTTTTGCTGGTTTTCTACAGTGATAGCTGAAACGTGATAGCGAAGCTTAAAGCGCTTCGGCATACTACGTCGCAACCTCAAACTCTCGCGTTCAGTATCCAGGTGCTCTTGGGGGGAGGCGGCACCCTCCGAATCTGGGACCGTGCGTTATCAGAGAGGTATAGCGTAGCGTGAACCGCTACCGTGATTCGCATCCGCGGGGTGCCACTGCGCATGCGCAGATCGTCCTGAGGGCACCCGATGGCGCCATGTCCCGAACTGCGCGCTCGCCTCCCGCGTCGGTACGAATCAGCACGTTCGAACTGGCGGTGCGCGGAAGCAGTCGCGCTATGCTAAAACTCTCCATTTGCCGCCTTCCTAGCGCTCAAAATTGCCCCTTCTGGCTTTTACAGAGTATGAAGGTTGGAAAAGATGTAATAAATTGAGACAGCTCTTAGTAGTGTGAGAAGAGGACAATGCAGATTACGAGGGTAGGAAAGGCGTTTAGCTATCTTACTACTGCAGTCGCGCCGTGAGGGAAAGGCTGGCTAGAGTGAAAGAAGGAAGAGTCGCCGTATTGGAAGCCTCGTGACGTCAAAACAACATGGATGCCCCCCGTAGTTGCCTTGCTGCGCTCAAAAGTGGCGATAAAAATTTTTGTTTGATATCGATCATGACCAAAACTATACATCAGGCGTCGTCGTTGGCGTTGTAAGCGGAAAAATTCCCGGAGAAGCAACCTTGGTGGGCCTCCTAGATCACGTGACCTTATGGCGTCATCAAAACCTGCCCACCGGATTGTGCACAGTGACCACCGTGGCAGGCGCAGGTGCAGTTAACGATTGGTTGCGACACCTTGCTCGGGAAGAGCAACTTGAGTAGCATAAACCTCACTGGTGGGAGCACCTGCCGTCGCAAGGCACTGGCGTATCACTTAACCGCTGCACCACTGAGCTAGGACTGGTGTGAGAACTCCCAGGGATCTATTAATGCAAAGTAGAGAATGACCAATTCCGCAAATAGGGGCATTAACCCATTAACGATATGGCATCATACCCTTAATGCGGAGCTTAAGTGCCCCCTCCTTTTTTCCAGTCGCATTTTATCGGGATGGTTTTATTATTAGCACATATTGTTTTATTTTTAACTAGGTCTGAACTTTAGTTTGATCAGCTGGTTCACGCAGTTGCGGTGAGATTTAGGCTTTCTCTATATCCCACGGGTGTAGACTGTGCAACTGTGCCACTGTGCTTTCCGAAGCAGCTGAGAGCCACAACTATAGTGTTATAGAATGGCCACTACAGCTTCCGTCGCTTCAGCGCACAACGCTTCGAGTCGCAAAGGCCCTGAATTCTTCCTACCGCGCAAGCACCCGAATGCGTGCCCAATGCGCCCGTCCACACAGGGTGCTCCGTCAGGGGCCAGTCCAGAGCCGGAGGGCACGCTTCCGACATCCGAGAGCAGTACCGTCATGTCCACCGGGATGGCGCCGTCCCAGCTGAGTCGGCGGCGAGGCCGCGCCGCCCCCCGAAGGCGGAGCTCGTCTTCGCTGCGAGCTAGAGCGGCGAGTAGCGATGCCCACAGCCCTGACGCCAGCTTTCCTGCTGGTCCCTTGCAGTCCGCTCAGGTACGTATACCTCGAAGGGCACCTACGGTTATGTTGCGAGGTTTGCGCCTTTTAGTGCGGGAGTACTAATCCGGGGGTTAAGAGCTTAGCAAAATTGTCTAGCGGTTGTCTGTCTGTCTGGACGAGAGCTATCTGGATCGCACAAATTCCACAGGTGGCGGCACCTGCCGTCCCAGGGCAATGTCCTTGGCAGTACCTTTGCACTGTGCACGAATGTTGGAAACACTTGCCACTGCGCATGCGCTGGCAGCGTCCGGTAAATCGGCAAACTTCTACGCTAATACGTCTCCGGTATGCTCTATTCTCTCTCTATTTCTCATTTTTTAGCCGTTCTTTAACTGCCCTTTCTGTCCACGTTATTTAAAGGGGTATACACACCAGCATATTCTTAGTGTATTTTTGCTTTGAAATGATGCTTAACACTTGCGTAATGCAAGCATGCACATAAATCGCCGCTTGGAATTTGCCTATGCTCAGTAGCTAACTGATAATTGAATTTATTCTTTCGTGCAGTTTCGGTTTCAGCACTCGAGAGATGGTTGCGACATCACAAGTGAGCACCAGGTCACGTGGGGCATACAAAAATCTTTTTGTTTACTTGCTTCCATTCCGGCTTCTGGAGCAGTTTAGCATAAGAGTTCGAATGAATTAAAATGGAAAAGCAGCAGTTATATTGTAGTTTTTTTTATGCCTCAAGTGGGCTTATACTTGTGACGTCGCAAAAAAAAGTTCAGCTACAAATTCTTTGTTGAATGGTGACAAATTAAACATGGTTATCCATTTACTAATGTGCGCATAATTCCAGAGGAAAGCAACACTAGAGAAAATTTGGTGTCTCCCACCTTAAAATACAATGCCGCACCCTTTTTCAGTTTTGTTTATTCGCAGATCAATTTCAAAAGTTTATTTTATTTCTACTCGCAACCTTGCATTCGGCACCTCACAAACGTTGCTTGCTAGAAATTTCCAGGTTTGAATTCTCGATCATTTCGGACATACCACGAAATAGGCGCTTACAGTCGCTATTTTTATGCCATGCGGCGCGCTCCAGAGATTTGTGGATAACATTGGTGGCATATATCTAACGTCCCACAAAGCACCGCCTTCAGAAGTGCAGCCAGGTTTCAGTGTTTCAATTTTTCATTTTCTTTTGCGGATTTCTTCAGTATTTTGTTCAATAATTATTCTAACGAAGAGGCAGAACCCTGAAACATTCAGGTAAAATGATCAGCGGTAAAGAGAAGATTCCTTGGAATGTTTTATTTTTTTATTCATTAAAGAAGATTAAAAGGTCAGGGACAAAAGGTACGGAGTACCTTACTATGTACCTAAACATTGAACTAAGCCCTGCAAGCCTCGGCACAGATTAACGGTTCATGAGCGTAAAAAATGGTGACTCTTCGCCACTTCGCGTTCATGCTGCGACAAGAGTTTGTGAACGTGAACGCTTTTTGAAGGTCGTGTGACCACACCTTTAATTGGAGGCATTCTTCATTCATCGCAAGGAAGCGGACTCAGTTTTAGGTGTTCTTGCCTAGCTGCGAGGTCATCCTATCGCACCATCAAAATGCACCGTTTAGTAGTGCTGGTTAAAAAAATTAGTGTTATATATTGTGAAACAATCTACTGAAAAGTACGTAATTAGTTCCGGGGCGCTAACTTGAAGACGCCGCCGTTTCAAGCGTTTTGAACTTCGCGCAGGAGACCGCAAATAATGCTCTCCAGGAAGACTCTGCCTCAGCTCCTTCTAAAACAACTCAAGGCCTGCCGCGAACCGCACCTTCTTTGTCCGAAGTCGGCAAGAGCGGTCCTGACAGCGAGCAAAAATCTCCCGGAGAGTCACTAAAGGGCGCTCGAAGGTCATCGTCCTCTGAGCGCGTTCAGCGAGTCGTGGCCGAGTCTCCGACTTCCAGTAGACGCACTTCGAAGGTCACTGCCGACGATGGACTGGCGTCTCCGAAGAAGACGGACCACGGATCGCCGCGGAGACATTCTTTAGCCCAAACGGCTGCCTCTCCCTCCAAGGAAAGCGTCTCGTCGAGAAGTCGCCTGTCAAAAACCGAAGGCGATAGAGCATCTTCGAGAAGCAAGCCTTCACGTGCCCTTCCGAAGAGTCCTTCGCGGAGCAAGACAGACCTCGGATCTCCGCGGAGACATTCTTTAGACCGGAAGGCTGTCTCTCCCTCCAAGGAAAGCGTCTCGTCGAGAAGTTGCCCGTCGAAAACCGAAGGCGACAGCGTATCTTCGAAAAGCAAGGGGCGTCCACCTTCCGAGCGAGCCGCGCCAGGCAGCGTAGCTTCCCAGTCACATCCGCCCAAGGCGTCTTCCCCGACCCGTCACAGACAGACCGAGAAACCCCCTGAGACGCCGACGTCACAGTCACCAATACGCAGTGACCACGACAAGATGTCTTCACCGGCTATGGCTACTCCAACGAAAAGCGGTAGGGGCACGCCCAGCAAGAAGCGAGGAGACGAACCACCATTGCTTCCGCTGGGACAGCCGGCGCCAGACTTCTCCGGATCGGGTGAGTTCCAGGGAAAAGGCTCAGCGTCGCCTCGTCGGAAGCAAGACGGCGGCGGCAAGACTCCGCTGTCCCGAAGGGCCAGCTTAGCATCTGAAAGGAGCGTAATGTCGGAACATGACCGCCACAGTCCCTTCGTTGTCGCTTGCTCGCTGCTCTGTGTAGTGGCCTTCCTGGTCATCGTCGCCGTTGTGCTCGTGCTCACGTCGGAGAAGGGATATCCGGCCGTCTGCGCGTCGGAGGCCTGCGTCCAGCTAAGCGACCTGCTCAACGCTAGCGTGAACGCGACCGTCAAGCCGTGCGACAACTTCTACCAGTACGTCTGCGGCGGGTTTCCTTCCGGAAGTCGATCCTCGGTTTACAGGGAGCACGTGGAGAGATTTGGTCGCTCCTTGATTTCGATCACCGCCGACGCCCTTGTCAACCGCACCGAGCAGACGGCTGTGCAGAAAGTGGCGCTCTTCCTTCGATCCTGCCTGCTGGCGGTCACGAACGACGAGCAGAGTCAGGTGCCCGAATTCCGGCGGAAGCTGACAGAACTGGGTGTCTTATGGCCGAACGTGTCGCAGACTCCCGACGTCATCGGCACAGCGACGAAGGTCTTTGCCACGTTTCGAGTCGCTCCCTTGCTGAAGATCGAGAGGAGTCGAGACGGCGGCGACGGTGAACCGCCGTACCTGATTGTGGGTCCCGGCACTGTGATGCCGGCCTGGATGGAACAGCGGGACTGGCTGCTGCGATCCGGGCGTTACGAAGAGTTCTACATAGCTACTGTCGTGGCGTATACCGGTCAACTAGGCAGCAAGCACGTGGCGCCCGGCACCACGGGAATAAAGAAGTTTTTGGAGTTGGAACGCGTGGTGCTTGAAAACCTGGTTTACTCCGACAGGAGCCGCGCAGACGTGCAACACCTAGGGACGATTAGCCAGCTACAGACCCTCACGCCGAACATCAGAACAGAAGCCTGGCAGACTGCAATCACCAAGGAGTTGGGACTTGCGATGTCGGCACTGGCGGAAGTCAGTAACCCGGATTACTTGAAGCGTTTGAACGACCTTTTAGGCCAAATTGAAGAGAAGGACCTGCACTTCTACCTCGGCTGGTCCGTGGTGCAAGCCATGGGGCGACTTATGAGCAAGTCCCTCTCGGACGTGTGGTACTCGGTGTCAAAACCGGAGCAGAAGGGCAAAGGCCTTCCTTCCGATTCACCGAGGGTCGCAGACTGCATGCAGCTGACGGAGTCGCTTTTTGGCTGGATCCTCTTCCAACCCTTCGCGGTAGCGCAAGCAGGCCCGGCTGTTCAAAACGGCGTGAGCGCTATGGCGGAGAGCATTGCCGAAGACCTCGCCAAGAGACTCGAAGCCGCGTCGTGGATGAACGGGAAGCCGTCGCCTTTGCTCGCAACGAGCGTGACGAAGGCCGACTTCGGGGACATGCTTTACCACATCACGAGGTTCCCGACGGAGGAGGGGCTTGATGCGCTGCTGGCGAACGTGACCGCCATGCAGTACTCGTCCTTCTTCGCCAACTGGATCAATGCCGTTTCAGGGATGGCCCGTGTTCCGAAAGCAAAGTGGGAGCAGGTAGGTTTATTTGTGGTTTTCTACTTGCCAGAGCAACACTTCGGGCTAGGTACATTGAATGACTCCAACTGATTTCCACAGCCAAACTCTGATAATATTATGCATTTTGTATTTCGCCAGACTGAGATAGAGCTCGCGATCACTTAGCAGGTCGACGTCAAAGCGATTGAACTATATTTTTTCACGTAAAAAGTTGGCGCAACTCAAGACGAATACCTGCACTCGGCTCAGACGGCGCACTATTAGGTAGGCAGGAACATGCCAGTTGCAGTGAGCGTCATAAACGATGTAAAAAGCGATGAAACACTGAGTTCACGTATAAGTGCTTCAAGGCGATAAATGTAAACGAAATATGCACCAACTATAGCCCAGCAACAAGTTTTACTGGACTGAAACATTGCGACGGCTGGGATCAGGTTGTGAGGAGCTGCCACGTGGCCTGTCATGGCATGACGTGGGCTCACGGTTGCAAGTTGGAGAATTTGAAATTCCGGAAGATGTAAGCTGTTGGTTCAATGTGTTTGAGAATCCCCCAATATGGTGTAAGATTTGAAATATGGCAGCAGTTACTCATTAGCAATGTAAGCTGAGAGGAAGAAATGGGCTTGGACAGCGCATGTAATGTGAAGGCAAGATAACCACTGGTCCTTAACGCTTACGGAGTGGATTCCAAGAGAAGGCAAGTGTAGCAGGGGGCGGCAGTAAGTAGGTCGGTTGATGAGAGCTGGCAAATGACAAGGTTAATTGGAGAGACATGGGAGAGACCTTTGACATGCAGTTGGCGTATAGTCAGGCTGATAATCACGATGAATGTAAGCTGTTTTTAGTGGGCAAGTGATGCAGTTAGCTTGACGAAGGTGGCATGATCTGGGAGAGAGAGAGAGAAATAACTTTGTTGACCTAGAGATTAGAGACACGTAGCTCCCTGGGTCCCCGCACGACCCCACTGCACTATGCGTTCGTGGGATCATGAAGTTGCATGACGCGGGCGGCCTGGTCAGTGGCGATCTTCTGTCTGGCCGGGTCCGTCGAGCGCAGTAGGATCTCCCAATTTTCCCATGTGGTCTGGGAGTTTATATTGTGCTCACACCAGGAGAGAGCAAAAGAATAAAGACAAATGGACGTCTTGAAACACGAAAGAACCCTACATACTTCTAACGAATTTTTGTTTTGCGCTGTCATAAATTCAGCAGAATAAGTCATCACTTGCGGAATGCTGCTGAGGTGCTCTTGGTGAAGTTTCACGTACGGTGATTAGAGTAACAAATGTTCTGAGTGAGGCAGCGGCATGACTGGACGGCAGCAGTTACGGGAGCGCTGTATGTCGCTCAAGTCTGCCTTTCTGCGCCGTAGGTTTCCTCCAGCTACGTGGCAGACATGAGGGCCAGGCACCACTTCCTGGCTTACGACCCGGCGAGTGAGTCTATTCGCCTTCCTCCCTACTTCCCCATGGTTCCCGTGTTCCACCGGGACCTGACGGACGGCGCCAACTACGGCGCCTTGGGGACGATCCTAGGCGCAGCCGCCATCCACCTCCTGATGGCCAGGCTCTCCCGAAACGAGTCCCTGGCCTCTCCGCTCCTGGCCGAAGCCCACAAGAAACTCGCCTGCTACGCCTCCGGCGATGCTCCGCGGCCCTTCCAGAATTCGACGGCCTACTTACTTCACCGGGTCTCCCTCGCCGCTTCGCTGCCGGTCGTGTGGGAGGCGTTCCGAAACCTGGCGCTCCTCGGCGTCGGCGACCAGCGGGGTCTGAAGAACTTCGCGAGCGACAAGTCCTTCTTCGTGACGATGTGCTACATCTTGTGCGACGGTCGCGATCCGCCCGCGGCCGCGACCGCGGAGTTCGCCTGCAACACGGCCGTGAAGAATGTCAAGGCGTTCGCGGTGGCGTTTCGCTGTGGTAAGGATGCACCCATGCATCCCAAGAAAAAGTGCCGGCTCTTTGGTCAGGAAGGACAAAGTGCTTGAAGCCGCGGGGACGAAGAACCGCCCTCTGTACGCCATAGTTCATGATACTTTGCGCACAATAATTCTCACGATTACTTAACTTATGCCATCCTTTTAGCGCTTAATTCCGGTTCCATAATTTTGGTTTGAACCTTAACTTACGTATCCCTCAAGCTTTCAATCATTGTTTGTAGTCGCAGCTCTCGTTTATATCGCTATTCGTTATCATATTTCTGTTTGTTTTATGTTCTGTCCCCATACTGACTCCGTCTAACTTCACCTGCATGAGCACGTTCTAACCGCCTGGCGAAATTTGTCGTGCAAACGACAAACTATCTGTGTTTGTTTTTTACAGCTTTTGTTTCGTGCTAGAAATGGCTGGAAGGGAGCCAAGTGTGTTCCGCTAACTGTGACTTGGGGCATGTGTGCTGCATGTTGCAGACATCCAGCTCCCTATATATAGTGTAGTTAGGACGGCAGTGTATATCGCTAGTATCATGTTTGGGCCTGTCGCTTACTTTGCGACGTATATTGAGCAGTTGTGTGCTGAGCGAAACAAAATCTCAATCCGGCGCTTCGTCTCTGTCCTAATCTATGCCGCCTTAGCTTCATGCGCATTTCCAGCGAACGTTGTCCAACTTAATGAGTCTTCGGCTTGGGCTATAGTTAGTGAGACATGTTTACTCTTAATTACGCTATAGTTACGACAAGTACAGAGACACAATGAACAGAACAGGCGTGCACTAGCAGATTAAAGTGGACACCTTTTCTGACCATCGTGTGTATGTGTACTTCGTAACCGTATAGCACATCTCAGTACGCAAGTGTGTCACTGGACTGGTGCTAATCGGTGTGGTGCTCGCTGAAGTTTTTCTTTTGTAAGGAACTAACTGAAATAACGGAACGTAGCTGGCTGGTAGTGCATGGCAGACCAAACAATGAGCGTTTATTGCTTGGTGTTACTGGCTTTATAAGGAAGCCGCGATGGTCACATGACGGTTCATGAATTGTCAGAGTGCGACACGTGCAAACCGTCTTGATCAGGCTATACGTCAGCACGCGTGCTTGATAACACAACCTCACGCGTGCCTGAACACTACACTAACGTTTAATCGAGCTTAAGTATCACCGAAACAAATGAACCAACAAGCTCAAGTCTCGGCGTTATTAAAATTCTCTGGGGTGGTGGAGCACTATATAACTGCAGTATATGATATTTTACAGCACGCAGCAATTTGCCTCTGGTCGTTTCCAGCGAAGCACCTATCCAGAGCTGGACAGTGAGCAGTCATCGTCGGCCATGATGATGGGGATCATAAGAGTGAATTGTAGTGCATCAAAATGTTGAAACGCTGTCACCTGGCCTCTAGAATGCGATGGCTGGTCGTGTCCGCGAGAAAGCAGCGCATTCGTTCAGACCTTTGGTGCCTTCAGCGTGGTGTGCCGTGAGCGCGGGGTCTCGTCATACGAATGTAGCACACGTGACCTCCATGATGAGGTATACCTCCCGGGGATACTCTCGGAAGTGATGGTAACGGCGTTATTGAGTGCCGAGTGATGTAGCCAATGAGTGAACGAGGCAAGCTGTCCACCCGACGAGGCAAGGTACCTTTGAAGTCCTGTACCGTTGAGAGAACGGAATCCTGACTTTTACAATACGATTATTCTTTTCGATCGGGGCTCGACGCCACCCCAACCACGGCAGCGGAATTGGGATGGGATTTGTATACACCTTCCCGGCTCTTGGGTCCTAGCAGTGCGTTTGCGCCAGCCATGCGACGCAGGCTTCTCCGGGCAAATGGGGAGACGCACGCGTCTGCCGGATTCGGTGTCGTAAGGCTTCCCACAGCCACAGCTCATGGATTTTGTCTCCGGGTAGGCTGACTCACCCCCCCTCTGTCCGCTGACCTCCCCCTTCTTGCCAACCCTCCCTACGTTTGTCGCACAAATGGAGCATGAATCGTCATAGGCACCTTTACCTAAATCTACAAATGACGGCCGAGTATTCCGTATTTCGGCTGCAATGGTGAATTTTTAATCCAGTTGATTAACGACAAATATCAGGTTCATCGTAAGTCGGCGTTTAAAACCGAAGGTCCGCAGCAAAAAATTTACGAGGCCATTGGTGTCCGAGCTGTTTGAAATAAGGTTACGGTTTGAGTAACATGACCTCTGTTCTGCTCCCCTCTTCCTGAGTCAACATGCTGCTGTAATGCAAGAGCGCCTTTGTGTCTCACAAGCATACCTCGACTAAATATTAGTGCTCACTCACAAAAGTTCGATTAATCTATAGGCTCACTCATACTCAAACTTACACAGGCCTTGGCTCACTCGAACTCATGCACTCAAACTCATTTAGGTTCACAGCTCATTTGGACTCACTCCGGCCAGCCACTCTTACGACTCGCAACTCACTTCGACCCACCTGGGCTCACTGATTTCTACTCAAGACCCATCTGTACTAATTTAGTCTCACGACTCGTCTGGATTCACTCACTCTTTCAACTCATGACTCATTTGGGTTCACTCAAATCGCGAGTCGTTTGGGCGCATTCACTCGTTGCTACTCAAGATACACATGGGCCCACTGAATCGTGTCCGAGCCGACGCGCGACAAAGGACCCCCCGCGCAGCGACATGGTAGAACCCGGTCAGAGCTTCACATACATCCCCACGCTGCTCATTACCGCCCCCGCGTAAACTAGCCAAGGGAAAGGAACAAAACGCCGTTTTCCTCGCTTCCTCTGAATCTTCTTCGGTCGCCCATGGATGTCGCCAAACCGCTTCGCTCTCGAGCGTTCTTGGCCGCGGCAGAAAATATTTCCTCCCCTCCACTGTCACCGAACATGGAGGAGAAAAAAAAAACTAAGCGCACATTACCGCCGCGAAAACACAAACCATGATCCGAGCCTGAGCCCGGACTCGACTCACATCATGATCTGGATGCGAGTTCGGACTCACTCACGGCTCAGATTATCACCTGGATGTTTGTCCGGACTCACGACTCAGATCATGATCTGAATGTTAGTCAAGACTCGCCAATCCGATCATGACCTTCATGTGAGCCTGGGTGAGCCCGAGTGAGTCGGCCAATGAGCCCGGCGGCCTATGTCCACAAGTGCAAGGTAACTATATTGCACCATTAAGAGTGCATTTCCGTGTCTATAACTCGCGCCCTTGCACCCTCCTAAAAGGGTGCAAGGTATGCTTGTCACACCCATAGTAAGGGTGGGATTGTTACAGTTGCACGATTTTTCCAACTGCTTTACAGTGCAGTTTCATGGGTTTTGATTGCTTTAAAAGATGCTGATCATTTTTTTTTTTTTTGCTACAGTGACTACAGTTCAATAAAACGGAGAGTTGAGCTAGTTGGTACATGTTGCTTGGAAAAAACAGCGCTAAGACGAAGGACAAAGACTACAGTTACGGCATCCCCAGCTATAATTATAATACCCAGATGTGTCTTCCACGGTATTTCTGCAACTTTGCTGCGGAGTCACATTTGTATAGTATGCATGATGTTCTCGGCACGGTTTTCTGAATATATTCAAAAAATAAAAGAAAAGATGCCCAGGCTTAGCTTGGTTAAGCCAAGAATGCGTTGCATATTGCGCGGTCTTTTTGCGCGAGGTATTGCTTGGCGGCACTCGATTTTCTCAGCAGGAAAAGCTGCAGCTTTTCCTCCGTGACGTATGAATGGATGGATGGATAGGAGCACCCCCTTTGAAACGGGGCGGTGGCAACCGCCACCATGCTCAGCCGTCCTTTTCTTTCTTTCTTTTCGTTTTCTTTTTTTTTCCACGTGGTTTGGTGACGTCACGTCACCACGTGACGTGACGTCACCGAACCACGTGACGTCACGTCACGTGGTTTGGTGGCTGCCCGGCCGCGCCCAAGGGCTGAACTGAGTGATTGCAATATTCTACGCATAAAAGTGCTTGCTAAATGAAGCCATCCTTCAGCTAACCAGCTCTCACACTACCACGATGCTATAATGTGCTACGTATTTTTGCCAATGAAACAAGCAGGTATAAGCATAACTGGAATGAGTGATACAAAACCACCGAGATGACTGAGCCCAACGCACAAGACACCACTGATGCACGCACTACTTACTTGCTTCCAAGTTTATACATGCAATTTCAGCGAGCTCCTATTGGGATTCAGTAATGCTTACTACCTCAGCTAAAGTAATTGTTACTTATCACGTTATGGGGGCGCAACTCTCAGTCATAGCTGCTCGCATCAAGTCTGCATTTGCCATTCAATAGAAAGCTCGAATAGCTCACATCATTTTAAAAGCACGCTTGGATGAACTACTGCAGTGCTGTACAATAAGAACACCTTACACCCTTACGCACCCTTGCACTCGAATGAGCTACAACACCCTTGCAGCCGAGCACATTTGAAGGGTGCATGGGTGCATTGAAAGTGGTAACCTGCTGAGCGTCCCTTTTTCAAAAATAGGAAAAAATAAGGGTGTGGAAAGGGTGCTGTCATTAATGTACACCTTCAAGGGTGCAATGTTTTTTTACTGTGTGCACAGTTCAGCTTAACGCAGCTGCAGTCGTAAAACACGGCGCCAGACGCATGAGCCAATCATTTATTTCTGCTTTACCCAAGCAATTTTGTTTTGCAAGCTGTGCAGCGTCACTCGCTCACAGCGGTGCCTCTGGAGAGAGTCAAGCTTCTCCGACGTCGGCGACCTTCAGGTACTTGCGCACGTGCCACCAGCAGTCTTCGTTTAGGTCGTCCAGCTGCATCCCGGCTTCGCGTGGGCCGCTGCACTGCACGCTGTACTTCACCACACCAGTGACCTTCATGTAATTGTGCAGGCCGACGAGGCTTTTAACGGCGAGCCCAACCATCCACTTTGCTTCGATGGGTTTCACGACCGCCTGCTCTCGCACAATCTCGGCCACTCGGGGGTGTCGCGAGACCATCTCCAGTGCGCATGCGCAGTCGCGGTTCCGACGACCGAGCACGAACCGAGCTGCTCGCTCGACCAGGCCCCGGTTGCGGCTAGTGGCCCTCTGCACAGCCGCTTCCTCCATGGGTATGGGTCTGCTCATTCCCGAGAAGCCCACATGAAGCAGGCGGTAGTTCCTGTCCACACACGGCGCCAGAGATCGGAGGAAGGCGGCACTCATGAGCCCGTAAGTCGTGCTCAGGGATACCCTCTCCAGCCGGTTTTTCATGGCTGCTTGAGCCAGCATCTTGCTGTCCCTCTCGCTCAGTCGAAGGACGCTCAGAGCGATGGCTCTCAGGCTGGACTTGGTGGACAGCGCAGAGATCAGACTACTGTTGGCGTCGGGAGCCTGCGGTTCCATCCAGTCGTAGAGGTCGTCCGGAGTCCTGATGTCGATGCGCTCGAGCTTTGGCGGTGCGCTCGCCACGTAGTTGGCCATGGCGTCCTGAACACGCTCCCCGAACTCGCCGTGTCGGAAGATGGCGCATACGGAGGTGATCTGCGGGCACTCGCCCAGCACGCCGAGCACCCAGCAGAGGCTCGCGACGGTAGGGAAGTACGAGGAATGGACGGTGACTATTTTAACCTCCGGGCAGCCGGACAGCACCGACACGTTGGGGCCGCTCAGGTAGTAGTTCTCGAGGGCGACTCTGTCCGCAATGCCACACTCCCGGATGGTCTGGCACATGTTAAAAAGGTTGACGCTCGGGGGCAGGTTGCGGACTCGCACGTCTCGCAGGCTCTTCACCTCTGCCACGGTCCGAAAGAAGTTGCGGCACTCGTCCTCCGCGAAGGACAGGAGATCGAACGTGAGCCTCGTCAGCCACGAGGTCTCCCTCAGAGCCCACAGCCACGGCTGCATCCTCTCGGAGGCCCTGCCGGTGTTCATGAACCGTATGTAGTGGTAGTCTTCCATGGTCAGGGGGGCTGGCCCGGTGCCACAGACAACGCTGACGCGGCGAAGATTGCTGTTCTGCGCTACCACTCTGGCGATGAGGGCGAGGTCTCTGATGCTGTGTGGAGACAGGATCACGTCCAGCTGTTCCAGGGACGCCATCTTAGCGATGGGCCTGAGCACTCTTTCGAAAGCGAACCTACTATACCACCCGGAGGTTTTCAGCGTGAGCTTCCTGAACGACAACGACCTCGCCGAGTTAGGATTTGGCATTGTGTTTAGAGAGCAGTGCATCACGATGGGCATTTCGGCAAGTGGCTCGGAACTTTGGGCTTCTTTGATCTGTAATCTTCACAACGTAACGGCAAACGTCCGCGTTTCGCGTCAAGTCCTGTTGACAGCAGATGGAATGCAGAGGGAGCATGGAACAGAAAGAAAGAAATATGGCGCTGAACATTAAAATCAATAAGAAAGTGGAAAAAATACAGTGTTGAATGGAGTGTAAAACTGTTGAACCGAGGGGTATGTATTTAATTACCCATACTCTGCGAAGCTCCACGAAAGACGCGGGTTCGATCCCGACCGCGGCGGTCCCATTTCGATGGAGGCGAAATGCTAGAGTCCCGTGTACTGTGAGATGTCAGTGCACGTTAAAGGACCACAGAGGGTCAAAATTATCCGGAGCCCTCCACTACGGCGTCCCTCATAGCCTTAGTCGCTTTGGCAGGTTAAACCCCAGAAAACCATACAACCAAGCACGTATGCAGAACAGCTTCAGAGTGCCGTGCGCATTCGAGATATCAATTCGTTTCGTCAGCCAAGCCGGGACCAGGTTTCGGGTCTGCTTTAACACTGTCTTAAGCTGAGCCTGGTGGAGTGTTGAGAAAGGCAGCCTATAGCAGAACTGCAGGCTAAAGAAGGCAGCGACTACGATGGCGAAAATAATAAAATATCTATCTTTTGGGCCGCCGTCCGCCTGCACTGTAATGTTTCTTCCCGCAATTCCCTGTCGGCTCTGACGTCCTCCGAGACGTCGAGGCGGGAGGCATTGGTCTAGCGCCATATTCAATGAAGCGCAAGTTGCTGAACTTGCAAAACGTATTACCCACCCGACCTTTCCCGACAGCATCGAAAATCAGTGCATTTCGAATTTTAACAGCATCACTCATACCGTCTGAGGATGGGGACTGGGCTTGTAGGAGTGTGGACGCTTAATTACCTGTAGTGTAGGGTCGTGGCGCTCGATAAGTCGCTTCTTTAGGCCCACGACTGGGATGGTTACTACCGCAGAATACTGCTCAACCGCTCTCATACACGCCCAAGAGCCCACCTCTTTCCAGAAATTAAACGACGCTGTTAGAATTCGAAGTGGGACGAGCCTCCCATCAGTGGATACAGACCTCGGGAAACTTGGCCGTTTTGAAATTTTGATGGAGTGAGCTGACCGTAAGACACAATACCAGCGTCCCAACCAACTCCTTACTGGCCCAGAGGGCGTCAGTATTAAAGTAGGCGGACAGCAGTCCCCGGGGTGGAAGGCATAGAACGGAAGGGCATGGGACACCGATCCTCAATTCGATTCGGCGCGTTAGGAGCTATCGTAGTCGACCGCACCACTAAGCTTGTTATCACTCACAGTCTGACACACCACGGTTAGCTCAATAACTGAGAATTGCCTCGATAAACCGGGAGCTGCGACTTACCTGGCAGAGACAGAATATGGCGGAGGCAGAATGGTACTGATGATGATAACGGGCCTGATAACGACTGGGATGTCTCGCGACGTTTTTCTGCTGGGGTTGTACAATGAGACGAAAAAGCGATTGTTGTGGAACCAAAGCGTCATTCTGCCGCAATATTGATCTAGGGTATTTGTTACGGCATATATACGCTACTCCAAACAAGTTTCGCCACGTTTACACCCGTCTATGAGAAAGCTGTTTTAATTGTTGAACTTCGTCGACTCTAGCATGTCGACACGTGGACCTCTGCATTAAGCCGTGCTGGAATCCTCGCAAGGAACCGGCTTTTACCTCTTTCTTTAGTTTGTGCTGAAGGGGGTATCAGCGCACGTGAAAAAAAAAAAAAAGAAAGTTGTTGAGCGTGCAGAACGAGATATATGGGGTGTACTTATCTAAGCAAGCAAGTTTGGGCGAGTTGCTTTATATTTGGGGACACAACTGCAGCATGAAAAAGACGTGCACAAAAGAGGCCGCTTAACTATATGCGTCCTACCTTGTGAATGTTCTTTCTACGCTGCACTTATGGCCAGCAAAAGAAATGGACATGGACAGGGCATTTAATGCGAAGATAACTGGTGGTCCCTCGTAGGGTAACGGAATGTATTCCAAGAAGAGGCAAGCGCAGCAGGAGGCGGCAGAGAATTAGGGCGGATGAGAGAAGGAAGTTTGTGTGGTTAAAGCGACCACAGCCGGCGCAGGTGCGAGTTAATTGGGAGTTGATGGGAGAGGCCTTCGTCCTGCAGTGGGCGTGTGCTGATTATGATGATTATGTCGATAATTATGTGTCCTGCCTGGTGCTGTGTCCTATTGCAGGCAAGAACGATCTCAGTAACGACACTGCTGCCGCGAAATTTCCGAACGTCGTCCCTCGTATTAAGAGAAACGACAATACATGAGAGTAGAAAATATTTTACAGAACATTCTTGCTCGGTGTTATTTTTTCCGCTGCCACTACTCCCTCTCCTATTTTTTTTTTTTTTTTGCATAGGGTTTCAAGCTTGCTAAGCTCTCAGGTGATTTTGCTCCCGGTGGCCCGTTAGCTGTTTTTCGGGGGAAATAAGGATGATTGAGTCAACAGCTCCGAAGGAGCTATTATGGCTGGAACACAAAGGGCAACGAAATAACTGGAGGGGCTTTTAAGGATCTGGCGCAATAGCATTAATAGGTACCTGCAGCGGCCTGGGGTCTTCTTAGCGTATCACTTCGTAGACACGGACAGTGTTTTTTTTTCGTTCACGACCATATAACGGTTAGCCTACCCTTAAAGGGTCAGTCTACTCACCGAGATGAGTGTATAAATAATGGCATATTCTGGTAGTTGGCACCCTATAACATCAATAACGAGGGGTCTGCGCCCGGTTTAGGCAGGAATTTATATTTTATTTTGGCGTTAAAAGTCGCGCAAAAATGCATGGTGGCGACCCCAAACGTTCATTTTGTTCAAGAAAGTGATAGTCTTTTTTTGTGGAACCATAAGTGAATATACTACGTACCATTTGTATGCCCCAATGTCAGAGAAACGCACGTTTTGTTCTAGTAAACTGTAGAAGGCGTACCGCTCGCTTTTTCTGTAAATCACGTGAATATTTATAGTTACACGTACGCAAAACGCAGGCACATTCCCACTTTTAGTTCAGCGTATGCTAGCAGAGACGCAAAAATAAACTCAGCCTATAGTGGCGCTATCTGGTCGTCAGGACGGGAACCATTGCTGTAAACAAACCGACTCTCCACTTAAGCCGAGGAGCGGCAGAATCGTCGCTCTAATTATTAAAATAAACCAAATTTATCTCTTATATGTTTTTTTATAGGCCAGATGAAACGAAGCGAAAGACAGGCGCCCCATTTATGGCCAGTGAACGCACTGAAAAAGGCAGCAACAACGAGCATTCAGTCCGAAGCGAGGTCCGGCTTCGACGGGCGCCGCCATGTTTGTCGCCGCGCGGCGGAAATCCAGATGGTTGCCAGATGAGACTACCATCTCATACAGATGCGTTCCCACATTAATAAATTCTATTTTAAAATGTTCTACCGCACTCCTTGGCACCACAGCTGGCTAAACGGTAATTTGAGTAAAGAGCTATCGGTTGCCGCAAAGAAAATATGGTCGATAAAATTCAGTAGACTGACCCTTTAAGACAATCCAACAGCATTAGATATCCCTCCCGCTCAAGTAGTCCTTCTCTGTCGCCTAGGTTCTGCCTATACATGCCCATATAAGAGGAACTGATCATTCTGTGCTTTCCATTCATAGATCACGGAGGGTCCTCATAACCATTCATTACTCAATAATCCTCATACTCAGGAAATGTAGCACGGCTAGCATTGCACTTAGAAGAGTCATCAAGAAATGTCTACCTTCGCTAGCTTCCAATTTTCCGAACTGTCACCCAAGTCTATTTCTAGAACTCAGTCAATACCGTAAAAAGTAGATTAACAGTTGCTCCGGCTGCTCTGAATCTATCGCTTCACCTCCGTCGTGGCCAGCGGTATACGCTACCGCCGCTTTGCACCGCATGTACAGGGCGTTTCATCTAAGTCTTTACACAATTTTTAGAAATAGGTTTTTTTGAGTTAGAAGAGCGCTTTTTTCGGCATAGCATTGTAAGTGGCTTAGTTTATCAGAATACTGCTAAGAAGTGCTGACGAGCAGGCTGCTTAACTAATAACGAATAGGTAACGTTTTAACTATTACTGTTAGGCTCCTTAATTATTGAGAGGCTTGTAGCCCACCGTAAGTAATTGCATATGTTTTTAGAATTTTTTAAACGTGCTTGACCTTGGCACTTGGCCCAAAAAATTCTGGCTGCATCGCACCAAAATGCATGCGCTTTCGAGAAGCTTGCAGGAAAGCAACCTGTCCAGTGAACTTAGCTAGTCGAAACAGCCAAAATTTGATAGGTCGCAGCGCCGAGGATAACAGCAAAAACTGATAGGGATATTACTTACGGTGTGCTATTCGCCTCTAAATAATTAAGAAGCCTAACAGTGGTAGTTAAAAAGTTGACTATTCAATATTCGTTAACCAGCCCGCTAGTTAGTACGTCTTAAATGTATTCTGACCTGAGCCGATCACACTTGTCTAGAGTGCTCGAACGGTGCCGTCCGGTTGAAATACTGCGAAATTCTAAAGAAGGCATTGACTTTCACTGATAATACCTGCGCTGGGGAGAAGCCTAACAGACATGTGCATCACACAGGCGCCAGCGCCTTACCCCCCAGCAAAGCAGCTGCGATAAGATTTAACTTCATTTGCTCCCCAGCACACCGCTCGAGCACTCTATATAGACAAGTGGGATCGACTCTGTACTACACCGATGACAATGATATGCCAGAAAGAGCGCTCTTCTAATTCAAAAAGTCGATTTCTAAAAATTAAGTAAAGTGCTTACTTTAAAGATGAAAGCGGATTTTTTTTTATTTTTCCGAGTGAACGTGGACCTGGGTTGCCCAGTTTGGCGTACAAGAAATAGAGCGCATTTTTGCATTACAGTTAACGAAACCTAAATTGACCAGAGAAAGTTCCGCGTACAGCTAGAAATCTTGTCGAACACGAAATCTTGAAGTCTATTCGATGAGGCTTTGCTGCCGTATCCCTCCTCATCTATAAAAAAAACATCTATAAACATCACAAAAACATCTATCGCCACAGGCATAGTCTGGCACTTTCTTCCTTTTGCGCATTTTGCCGTAATCCTGAATCTGTTTATTGTTTTCGGCTCTATTGCCGCCGCATTACCTCTTTGAGAAGATGGTTGTTGGAGGAGCCCCACCAGCATTAGACCCTCTTCTGAGCCGTCCGCTCTGGCCGTCATTTGGCGCCGCCACACTTGGTTCCAGCCGCAAATCTGTTTGTTCCGCCGTTCAAAATTTCTTGCTGGAATCTCATTGGCTACCTTGCTAAGTTGTTATAATATCGCCTTATCTGTCTTTATTATTACATTTTTAATTAATTAGTTTTTCTTTTTCCTTTTCAGTCTACCCTTACAAAAATTTATACAGTTTGTAGTCTATCCACAGATCATTGCCTGTAAAGTCTGTAGGCTTTCAGTAGACAAATCCTGCAGACTAGCCTAAAGGCAATACGAATCATATAGACAGTCTATAGACAATCTATAGATTTATGGCAATACACTTTTACGAGGTCTGTTAGAAAAGTATCCGACCTTTGGCCGAAGAAAAAAATATGGCATAACTGGAGCGTTGGAAACCTAATAACCTTCAAAGTAGTCTCCTTGGGACTCCACACACTTCTCCCAGCGGTGCTGCCATTGTTGGAAGTATTCCGAAAAGGCTCCTTTCGGAATGGAGTTTAGCTCAGCTGTCGTTGCAGCCATAATGTCCTCTCTTGTCTGAAATCACGCTCCTTTCAATGTCCTCTTGACTTTGGGAAACAGCCAGAAGTCGCAGGGGGCCATATCAGGAGAGTAAGGAGTCTGTTGAACTACAGGAGTCTGGTTTTTCGCCAAAAAAGTCTGAATCAAGTGCGAGGAATGTGCAGGAGCATTGTCGTGATGGATGCGCCAATTTCCTGTTGACCGCAACTCCGGTCTCTTGCGCCGCACAGCACCACGTAGGCGACGGAAGACGTCCCTATAGCACTCTTTGGTCATTGTTTGACCCTGCGGAGTGCGTACTCGTGGTGTGCCACACAGAGGGAGTCAAAGAAAGCTGTCATCATCACTTTGACATTGCTGCGCACTTGGCGGGCCTTCTTTGGTCTCGGTGACATGAAATGCTTCCACTGTGACGACTGGTATTTGGTTTCCGGTTCGTACCCGTACACCAAAGACTCGTCACCAGTGATTATGCTGTTTATGAAGTCGGGGTCACTGTTTGTCGAATCTAGTATGTCCTGCGAGACTTCAACACGAAGCTGCTTTTGCTCCGCCGTGAGCAGCTTCGGCACGAATTTCCTCTCTCCATGGCCAAATCTTCGGGGATAATGGAATGTGCAGAAAAATTGCTGATGACAACCTCTTCCACAATTTCTCGGATAGTCACACGACGGTCCCGCATCACCACAGCGTTCACTTCGCCAATGGCCTAGTCATTTCGGCATGTTGATGGCCGACTGGAGCGTGGCTCGTTCTCCGTCGATGTGCGGCCATCTTTAAACCAATTGTGCCACTGTTTAATTTGTGTGCTGCTCATAGCATCTTCACCGAAAGCCGCACTGAATATTCCGAACAGTTTCCACTTGGTTGTCATCCCGTTTCTGGCAAAATTTGATGCAAATGCGCTGCTCCTGTCGCTCCGCCATTTTCCTTGTAATAAAAAACCGACGAGAGCACTGCGCACTGCCTCACTCAAACGCTGCGTCCCAGCGACTGACGCTATCGGCAGGCCGGAAAATATTCGTACATGCGCACGAAGGTTCAGGGTCGGCTGGTGCAAGCGCGCTTGTTTCATATCCATCAGGTGTTCGCAAAAAAAAAAAAAAGTCGGATACTTTTTTAACAGACCTCGTAGTAGACTTTTGTCTACAGACAGTCTGTAGTCTAGGAGAGAGAGAGAGAGAGAGGGGGTTTACTGACAGGAAAGGCAGAAAGGTTAGCCGTAAAAATGAATATCTGGCCTGCTACTCTGCACTGGAGAGTAGAAAAGGAGGGTCACGATGGGGGATGATGATGATGGGAGAAGGAGGCAGAGGAAAAAAAAAAAAACAAGGCACTCTTGCCAACATTACAAACGGGAGTCAAGGCCCGTATCGCTTAAAAAGCAATAGACAAAATGAAGTATCTCTAGGAAGGCTATAGTCTACAAGAAGTCTGTAGACAGTCTATAGACCACTTTTATAAGGGTATGCCGTACTTCGATTAGGACCCAACGGTGTTTCACTCCCGCTACGTTATCATGTGCCTTTTCTTTTTTTTTTTTTTGACCGCGTAAACGTTAGCTATCTATGCCTCCCGATTCTTGGCCGCTCCCACAGTGTGGGTGTATTCCACGTGTCTTTAGGTTAACAAGAACAACGCCCTCGTGCTGTTCTCTCGCCTCAAAACCGAACACGGGCGCGCGGCTCAAGTCTCGTGCCAACCAGTGAAGAAAACGTCGCCCTGTGGACGTCCGCTCTACGAAGAACGCAGGACACTGGGCCGCGAGTCTAGCCACGACCCGAAGCTTTACCAGGTCAGTTTGTAGACCTTGCGAACATTGGCCCGCTTTGTACAGGGTGTATACCTTCACGTCCGCTGAGCCGCTGTAGCCAAGCTTTCAGCGTATTGTTTTTGCGGGTGGGTTACGTCATCCGACCTTCACGATCTTGCTCATGCTGAAGCCATGTAAAGCACGACGGGATTCTTTGGGAAAACGCTTGTCCTGTGCACGTCCCCAGTGCATGCAGACCTGGATGGCGGAATTTTCGATGTGAGAGCACTTAGGCCGCCGCGGTGGCTTAGTAGTTATGGTGCTCGGCTGCTGACCCGAAAGACATGGGTTCGATCCCTACCGCTGTGGTCGAATTACTATGGAGGCGAAATTCTAGAGGCCCGTGTAGTGTGCGGTGTCAGTGCACGTTAAAGAACCCCAGGTGGTCGAAATTTCCGGAGCCCTTCTCTACGGCGTCCCTCATAGCCTGTGTTGCTTTTGGGCGTTAAACCCGCATCAACCATCCACCATGTATAGAGCACTTGCTTATGTTGTTGACAGTAGTTTTTCGGCTGTGTGGAATTCTCGACAGCATAATCTTGAACGAAGGGCGCGAGGAAATCCTAGATCGGTATGCTGAATACGTACCTCTACAGGAAGACTTGACCCACTAGAGTCTTCTTTTATCGAGATGCATTATGAAACATCGAGCTCAAAAACACGGAATACTAGTAAAGGACATGACGAGCAAATTAGTGCGCTTTATGTGTTTGTCTTTTTGTACGCGGTGTGTTAGTGCGCTTGTTCGTCCTGTCCGGTGCAGCATTCTATCTTTTTGTGCGCTGCATGTGTTACAGAATGTATTACCAACTGGCCCAGGGTTCTAGGTTACTGATCTTATCTGGACATTGATCAGCACTGCCTGCGCCCCCCCCCCCCCCCCGCTCCCCCTCCTTTCCACGCGAATTTTATTTAAATTGTTGCTCTCAATAGACTCAGCGGCCCTGTTGTGCTCCTTTTGAGGACGAGGGCTCGTCGTTCGAATTGACGGCTACGGCAGCCGGATTTCGGTAGAGGTGAAATCGAAAACAGTGCGCTGAAGCTTCGTGTGCGGCATATATCCTCTGAGGAAATGGTCGCCAGTCCAGCCCTACGTCGTTACTCTTTGCGGATGTGTGGCTTTGGAACGCAAGAGTTCCCAACACTTGTTTTATTTTTTTACCAAATGCTGTACTCCTTTGCGTTTGTTCACTACGTAGCTGCACTACCCCCTCAAGCCTTCTACCTCACAGCACATTAAATATTTTATTACCTGTCCATCGAACTCTCTCTTCTGTCCTGCGCCTCGACTTCAATAAACCATACGTCGGCGCTTCCTGTTCAACTTCTTGCGCACGTCCCGTCGTCGTTCTGCTATGTTCTGTACCGTGAAACCCCAGTGGGTCCGGTTTCGCCTGTTAATGCGAAGTGATCTGATGCCAAATTTACGATTGTCGTATGCGAAAATCCGAATTACATCATTAGTTCCCGCTTTTCTTCTTAGCTACTGCGGTGGGGCGAAGGGCCCGAAGAAATGGAGACCAGGCTCATTGCTCGAGTGGAAGACAAAAAACTCTTTATTTGACGAGGACACCGATAATTGCCATTTTGGTCACATAACAGTTAAAGTCATCATCATCATCAGCCTGACTACGCCCACTGCAGGGCAAAGTCCTTTCTCATACCTCTCCAACTAACCCTGTCTTGTGCCAGCTGTGGCCGCCCTATCCTAGCAAACTTATTAATCTCATCCGCTGACCTAACTTTCTGCCATCCCCTGTCACGCTTGCCTTCTCTTGGAATCCACTCCGTTACCCTTAAGGACCAGCTGTTATCTTGCTTTCGCATTACGTACACTGCCCAAGCCCATTTCTTCCTCTTGATTTCAGCTAGGATGTCATTAACACGTGTTAAGGGCACATCCACACACATCTACAGAGGCAAGTCACAAGACAATACACTAAACTGAAACCATGACCACATGTACAACAGCTACCATGTCTCGGCTTTCCCTTCCCATTGCCAGTAATGGGCTTCGCGTGGTTGCCGGCAAAATAGTGCTTCGCACCTAGCAATTGAACGTGGTCATGATTTGCCTTCTGCGCAGCGCAACGTGCCTCGCCTTTCGGCCCGCCCTCTGGCAGTGGGTCGTGGATGGAACTGTTCCGGGGCAAAGTGCTGATGACGAAGGACGGCACCAGCATCTCGGCCGACGCGGCCCTGCGCAACAAGCGGATCATCTGCCTCTACTTCTCGGCCCAGTGGTGTCCGCCCTGCTGCTCCTTCACGCCCCTGCTGGCCCAGGCGTACCGGGAAGCCAAGCAACTGGGACTCCCTGTCGAGGTACGTGTACGCGCCCGAAAGCTTAACTGCGCCGCAAGTCCTGGACTGAGGATGCTAACTTGGTGGCGTAATCAGTGGATACGATGCAGCTATAGACTGAGCTTAGTAAGGTGTGGGTTTGGACTCGTTTGTAATCCATGCTTTGCACAGAACGCTCAGAAAACGCAAGGACGAGTATAGCGTTGCTGCTAAATCTCCAGGCCATATGGCCAGTGCAGTTATGGTGGTGACAGGACTGGTTCTCTAAGGGAACAAGTGCTTGAACACTTCGTCGGGGTCCCGGCCGAATAATGTGAATTCGTCTCAGGCGGTCATGATGCACTTGTATTAAGCGTATGTTGCATGCAAACATATCGACTGTCTTTTTGTGTCTGGACGTGCCGTTCCTCCCTAGTGCATTGTTGTTTTATCAGCGCCACCTGATGGGTTGGTTTTCGTATCCCTTGTTCTGTCTACAGTGAAAGGCAGCTAGGATTGGAGCACCGCACACCGCCAAGTTCCTTTCGGCCTGGTAGATATTCGATGCAAAATCCGCACGGCTTCCATTCAGCGGGTAGCTATACTGGTGCGGGCAAGGACCCGTGAAGATTTAAGGCGAAGTGAATGATCGCTATTGAAGCTAGTTAGCTAGTAGCTTTTACTGATAACTGCCATGTTGATGCAGCAAAGAGCAAGGCACAAGGTTGCTTTTATACAGTGCGCTTGTTATCGAGCCGTGCACCACAGTGTAGATGTTCAATGCAATGATTAGCAAGGCGTTAAGAGCAACACCGGGGTAAAAGACACCTGGCTGCTCGGTGTGAATTGGCGTGTTTGCGACGCGGCAGGCAGCCAACGGGAGACTGTTCTCACCAACGCAGGTCGTGTTCCTCTCGCAGAACCGAACTGCGGAGGAAATGAAGGACGACGTGAAGAACCACCACGCAGAATGGCTTTCGCTTCCCTTCGGCGATAATCTGCAGTTGTGAGTGACGCGCTCCTCAATATTTTTTAATGTAAAATACGTTGTCAGACATAAAATTCGCCTATTGACTGGTAAGTGAAGGGGGGGGGGGGGGGGTTGACGTCACCAGACCGGAAAGTGCCGTCACTTCCGGTAAAGGCATAAGCAGCTTCTAATGCTATCGCATTACCAACATAAAATGTTACGTTTATTCGCACTCATTATTTATGACCATATTAATTATTGTCCACTCCACACATGAAGAATGGCCATATTGGCTTTCGGATTCGTCGCGGTGGCTCAGTGATGAGAGCTGTCGGCTACCGAGCCGGAGTACCCGCGTTTCGCCTCGCTGTGAGGGAAAGAATGAAGGTGGGAGTGAAAGAAGAGAGAAAGAGCTGCCATAGTTAGTGGAGGGCTCCGGGATATTCTCGACCACCTGGGGATATTTAACGTGCTCCGACATCGCACAGCACATGGGTGCTTTGAGCGTGTCGCTTCCATCGAAACGCGGCCGCCGCGGCCGGGTTCGAGCCTAAATTATTCCGGAGCTCCATGCATTGCCACCTCTGTCACTTTATCATTTCACTCCCACCTTCATCCCTTCCCTTGCGGTGTGTTTGAGGGGCCCAATGAGAAGTGCGACAGTTACTAGGTCATGTCCTTTCCTGAAAACCAGTATTCAGTATTGTAACATAGTAGTGTCGGCAGTCCGCTAGCCAGGAAAGTAGCAGAGTGGACCTCCAAAAGAATCTCTGTATTTGGTTGGTTCGCGCTCACAAAGAACTGAATGACTCGGCGGCGGCAATAGGCACAAGCTTGCCCAGCGGTCGTCGAACAGAATGCCCGCCGCTCTCGGCCGTGCTCAGTTTAGCTGACAGCTAACTTTCGAAATAAGGCGTGCAATGTAGCCACAACAGTCTGAACAACGCAGAATCTGTTCCGCCTGTCTGGGATCATTCGAGACAAAGTGGTCGCATCTTGGTTCACAGAGAAAGACTAATGAACGTTACAAAGCTTTGCGACAGTATTCAATGTTGACAGTTACTAAGCCCTTTATTTTAAGCCCTTTACTAAGCCCTTTACAGTTACTAAGCCGCGGCGGTCGAATTTCAAGATGGAGGAGAAATTCTAAAGGCCCGTGTGCTGTGCGATGTCAGCACACGTTAAAGAACCCCAGGTGGTCGAAATTTCCGTAGTCCTCCACTACGGCGTCCCTCATACCCTGAGTCGCTTTGGGACGTTAAACCCCCATAAACAACCAAACAATACCTCCCTGTACCAATAAAAGTCTTTCGTCATCATCATCATCGGGGACCCAAAACGATTGTGTTTTGCCTTTCTGGGTCTGTTCCTTCTGGCCGGCAGGCCAGGAGTTTGTTTTATATGAGGGTACCCTTATTGTTTTGGAAGGCTCGATTGGCGTCTTGTCAGTCTGAGACTGTCGTGTCCGGTCGCTGTGTTGAATGCAGCGAAGACGCACACGGTACTTTAAGACTTTGTTTATTTAAAGCTGATGAGGGTGCGACCAGCGTCGACCGAGGTAGGAGCCGAACTGGCCGCCCGAAGAAAGGAGGGAGCTGAGAAGCGTCCACGGGAGGGAGTGGCTTCCCAGAACAGGAGGAGGGTGCGGGGGCGCACCGTGGGGGGGCATCTGGTGACAGCGTGCGACGAAGGGCAAGCGGTCGTTAGGAGGAGGATTGAGTGGTCGTTAGGAGGAGGATGCGAACTGTCGTTAGGAGGGGAATGCGAGTGGTCGTTAGGAGGGGGCGCACACACACAAAAGCGATAAGGGGACACAACACTTCCTTCCCCCTTAGAAAGTTGCCTGGTATCGTGCAGGGGGTCGGCGCTGACGCGTGGAGGCGCGCTGGCTTTGTGCGCTCGGGGGAGAAACACTTGTAGGCTGGCTGTTGTTCGCTGTGTCTCCTAGGTCTGTCCTGGGCGAAGTCTCTTCTTCCGGGAAAAGGTGCCAGGCTATGTGGGAAAATGGTGCACGTGTTCTCTCCGCTGGCGGACAGCTCTCAGACGGCGTCGTAAATCTACGCAGCTGGTTGAGATGTCGGCGTGCTACTGTGCCATGTATGTTGACGAGCCAAGAGCGCAGGCCTATGCGTCTGACAATTGTAGCTTCCTCCCAGCGTGGCTTTTTCAGAAACTGTCGGGCGAGGACGCGCTGCCCCTCATTAAGCGTGCCGCAGCGCGGAATTGCTTTTTCTTCCCGGAACGTCTCTGCCTTTGGCTCGGGGAGGATGGCTGTGAGCTGGGTTCGCATTTCACGCTCGAACATCATTTTCGAGGGGGTCTCGCCTGTTGTGCTCTGAACCGTCGTGTGCTGCTTGAAGAGAAAGCGCGCAAGGCGGCGCTGCAGCGAGCCTGTCTGATCTCTTTCAAGGGCGCGTTTTAGCTCGGCTACGTAGCGCTCGGCTTGTCCGTTTGTCGCTGGGTGGTAGGGGGCCGATGTAACTGATGAGATCCCGTTGTCGCGATAAAACTTGAGGATCTCCGCAGACACAAACGGTGTTCCGTTGTCCGACACTACCTTGCGCGGCAGGCCGAACGTTGCAAATAGTGATCGGAGGTTGTCAATGACTGCTGCCGAAGTCGTCTGTCCCATTTGCCTTATCTCAAGCCACTTTGTGTAGGCATCTACGACCACAAGGAAAGTGCAGCCCTCAATTGGTCCTGCAAAATCAATGTGCAGTGTGTGCCATGGTGTGTCTGGCTTTTCCCATTCTGGGACAGGAGCTTTCGGCGGGGCGCTCCGGCTGCTCTGGCAAGGCTTGCATTCTCGCACCACTGTTTCGATGTCGTTGTCAATGCCAGGCCACCACATGTAGCTTCTGGCACACTTTTTCATTGCAACGATGCCCCGATGTCCGGCGTGGATGAGAGACATAGCTTGTGCGCGTAGTTCTCTCGGCATCACAACTCGGGACCCAAATATGATGCAGCCGCGATGGGTGCTCAACTCTGTAGCTCGCCTGCGGTAAGCGTCGAAGTTGTCCCCTTTGAGTTTATGCACGTTGCCTTGTTGAACAGCTGTGTAAACTAGCCGGAGAGCTGCGCACTTCTGCGTAGATGCTGCAACTGTGCCTGCTGTAAGCGGAGGTTCTGGCAGTGCTTCGAACATCAGAACGTCTCCTGGTGGAAATGGTTCGTCAACAGTTGCGTCTAGTGGCAGACGGCTTAGCGCATCGGCGTTTTGATGTTTACTCCCATTGCGGTAGACCAGAGCGTAGTCGTACGCTGAGAGTTTGATGGAATGCTGCGTCGGCTCGATGACACCTTGCTGCTCCAGTTTGTCCAACTCTTTTTCAACTGAATCTCGGAGAGCAAACGGCACCGGCCTGGCCTTCAGAAATTTGGGTTGCGCGTTGTCCAACAACTCCAGTGTGACCGGGGGCCCTTCGTTTCCTGGAATCTCTTCCGAGAATACTCTTTCGTATTTCTCTTGCAGTTGCTCAACCATGTTCTGGCTCGGCGTCTGGTGTATGCCGCATATCATCACGCCTAGTGGAGAAAACCAGTTTCTCCCTAGAAGGCTTGATCCTGTGCCCTTCACAACAAGCAGAGGTAGCGTATGGGTCTGGCCGTTGTAGTTAACCTGCACGTTGGCAGAGCCCAATAGTGGCAGATTCTGTCCTGACCACGTTCGCAGGTGCGTGTCGTCTTGTTGCAGGGCGGGTGCGTCAGATGGCCATGAAGTTCGGAACGTGTCCTCACTGATCAGAGTACAGGCTGCGCCGGAGTCCACCTCGAACTTAATCAGCTGGTGATGTACGCTTACTTCTGTAAAAATCTTCGGTCGCGTGCCGAGATTCATGGTGTTCAGGTCGTACAACACAGATGGTGTTGCTGATGTTGTTCCATGGAGATCAGATAGCGGCGTATTCTCTGAGGCGTTGACGCTGTGATTAGGCTGGGAAGGTGACTTTATCTTGGCAAGTCTCCGTTTCGTAATGCATGCTCTTTCGATATGCCCTCGCTTGTGGCAAAAATTACACGTGGCTGACTGGAATCGACATCCCTGGGGGTTGTGTTGGTCGTCACACCGCCAGCAGCGTTGTGCCTTTTTGACCGATTTTACAACAACAGAAGGCTTGCGCACCTGGTTGCTTGTCTGGTGTACCGGCTCGGTGTTCCGGCGAATCCCTCTCTGCTGGTGACCGGCGCTCTCCGCTCGAACGGCGATGTCGTAAGCTTTGCTGAATGTGAGGTCCTTCTCAGCGAACAGGCGCTGCTGCAGTGACTCGTCACTCAGTCCGCACACAAATCTGTCGCGTAACATCACGTCGAAGGGAAGCATGGTGGTGTTAGCAGAAGAAGCTGCGTCCATTTCCTGCCCGGTAGCTGTTGTCGACAGCGTTCCAAAATTGCAGTCGGCAGCGAGCTTCTTGAGCGCTGCTACGTAGGCGCTCACTGTTTCTCCTTCCAGTTGATCTCGTCGTTGGAAGCGAGCCCGGCTGTTGACCTCGGATGGCCTTGGGTCGTAGTACTTTTGCAGCGCTTTTACGATGTCGTCGTAAGACACTGCCGCTGGTGTGCTTGGCTGAATAAGGGCGCAGACAGTATCGTAGGTCTGCTCCCCGCACAGCGTCAGCAGGTTGGCCCTCTTCAAGGCTGGGTCTGTGATGTTGTTAGCTTCAAAGTAGAACTGAAGGCGTCCAACCCACGATGACCACGATGAGCCGTTGAACTCTGGTATCTGATTGGGAAACCCTCGCGTAGCCATGGCTTGTCAATAGCGTTGCGTAGCGCGGGTCGAATCCACTTTCTCGTCGCCACTGTCGTGTCCGGTCGCTGTGTTGAATGCAGCGAAGACGCACACGGTACTTTAAGACTTTGTTTATTTAAAGGGCCACTGACCAGGGTCCGGACATTTTTGAAAAACAAGCCCACTGCATAGATGAGGCATCGAAGATAACCTCTGCAAAATACTAGAGCCATGCGCGCCCCGAAAAGCTGCGAAAATTCAAATCAAAGCCCGTTCGTTCTTTCCTTCCTTCAAAAACGGGCCCCGCCCACTACTCTGCACACCGCTGACGTCAAGGGTGGCTACTTTGGCTAAAGGCACTCCATTGGTGCATCGTTCTGACTGACGGGAGAAGGTTGGGCGTAGCCTTGGCGTCGCGTCGTCTGCACAAGGCTTTCCGCAGCGCCTTCTGTTCTGGCTCATGCCTCCAAACCCGCATGAAGGAAAAAAAAAAAACTGCGGAGGGAGCGTGCGGCGACAGCCTTGAACCCTTGCCATAAAAAGTAAAAAATAGTAAAACTGAGGGAGTTGGTTCGCCCCCCCCCCCTCCCCCCCCCGCCGTGATCACGTCACGAGAAGCTCTGCGTGCGCGCTCCCTTCTCAGTTTCTTTTCTTCTATGCGAGCCCCCCAAAACAAGGTTTTAATTAGTAGTGCAGCAGAGCCTTTCCCTCGCTCGTCCACTTGAGCGCTCCGCATAGACACCGCTTATCCTCCATGCATCTTGCGTACGCCCTGACTCCAATGAACGACATGGGCTTCGGAGCGGAGAAAAGACACAAACACACAGAACACAAACACACATGAAGAAAAGCAAACGGGCGGTTGCCGGGTCCGCACTTCGCCGTGTGTTTCGAACAGAAACGACTTCCGCCCATCCGCTCGTGAAACGGTGGGGAAGCCTAAAAAAAAAATGAAAAGGTGGCTCGCTAACTGGGAATGACAAACAGATGTATGAAAGGGTGCGCTCGCTAACAAGTCTAGGTGGTCGAGCCGATCGCGCCTCTCGATCGTTCAGTGTGCGGAGAAAATGCGACGACGCTGTTTCAGCCCCAGCAGCAAAAACCAAGAAAAGAATTCTATTGAAGGCGGGGCCATGACGTAACCACGTGACGCACTCCACAGACACCACGCCTCCGGCTTACGTCGGAGAAGGAAGGGGTGATTTTGCCTTGCCGAGCCTACTCGACGAGGAGCGGGAGAGAAGAATTTCGAGGAGGGAATGGAAGGAGAGGAGGCTCGCTGAAAGAGAGGTAGAGAGTGTCTGCTGAGCTGGGGTGGTCCGTGGCCCTTTAAAGCTGATGAGGGTGCGACCAGCGTCGACCGAGGTAGGAGCCGAACTGGCCGCCCGAAGAAAGGAGGGAGCTGAGAAGCGTCCACGGGAGGGAGTGGCTTCCCAGAACAGGAGGAGGGTGCGGGGGCGCACCGTGGGGGGGCATCTGGTGACAGCGTGCGACGAAGGGCAAGCGGTCGTTAGGAGGAGGATTGAGTGGTCGTTAGGAGGAGGATGCGAACTGTCGTTAGGAGGGGAATGCGAGTGGTCGTTAGGAGGGGGCGCACACACACAAAAGCGATAAGGGGACACAACACTTGTCCACGATGTTACCTCTGCGGCATTCCTTTTGCCCTCGTGGGTTGCCGGGTCGATATCCCTGGGCAGCGGTCTAACCACGAAGGTGTCTCTGATTTCTGGTGCGATGTTTGTGGTTTGGTCGCTATTGTCTTCTATAGGTTGAGAAGTCTGAGTTTATTGAGGAGAGTGCGGCCCATCCTGATTCGTTTGTCTTCTGATCTGGGAGTCGAGCATATAGCTTTTCTACGTTCTTCGAAAGTGCAGTAGATTCCCAGATCGTCCAAGTTGTCTGAGGCGCATGGGGGTAATCTTAACGCGTTTATTTGGTCCCGTTCTATCGTCATTGATATCTGTTATGGGGATATCTGTTACAGAAGTCGGTAGGTGAGGTACGGGATGATGGGCGCTGTCATTATCCGAATAGCCTTTTTCCTTATCGTTATTCGCATTCATTAACGCGGCCGCCATGGCCGGGTTCGAACTCAGTAGGCGAGCGATAGGAAGGAGTTAGCGCATCAAGGTGCAATGCGTTGGTCGTACAAATGTGCTGCTCGCTTGAAGTCAGGATATTGCGCTAACTAGCGTATCGCAGGTGCCACAAAAATGTGCATTTTATACACGTATATACGTAAAAACTGTCTCGAAACAGAGTAATGGATGCGAAGTTACTTTGTTCGCAGGACGCTGAAGACTCGCTACAAGGTGGCGGGCATACCAACGCTGGTGGTTCTGAAGGCGGACGGGGCGCTCATCTGCGCCAACGGGAGGCCCGACGTCCAGACCAAGGGCAGCCAGGCCTTCAGGGACTGGCTCACTTGCATATGAGCCAACTCGTCAAATAAATGCAACAATTAGCGCGCTTACCTGGGACCAACGCGTTCAACGTGCCCGCGAACATTGCGTAAGATGTAATGAGTTGCGTTGCGTCACCTGTATATCAACAGAGCTGTGGTACATGCAATGACGCAACTGGGTGACGCGTTATGTACACCTTGTATTTGGCAAGTTCAGGAAACAGCATAAAAAGCAGCACTTTTTCCTGTACGTCATCTGGGTTTTAACGTACAAAACTCGCGAAGCCTGCGAAGCTGTAGAATATATTAGAACTACTAAAACTGTGCTAAAACCTTTTCTATGCAGGTTTCGCGGAAGCTTGCAGACGCAATCTTTGTACCCAATACTATCGAATGTGCTTGTGCTAGGCGCGCATTATCGTTATCCATTTGTACACCTCAACACTGGCTTTTGTATACCTATAATATATTTTCTGTTTTCAGTTAGAATGTCCGCCTGTCGGGTTTTTATCGTTAGGTACATCGCTGATAAATGTGTTTAAAATGTTCCCATAATGTTGAATAAACAAACGTTGAAGCATAAAATCAGCACAGTGAAACTTCGTCATAGCGCATTTTTAATGTTCGCAAGGCGTACCAGGCTGGCAGACGTTAAAAATAAAGTGCGTTGGGTTCAACGTGGCTTGAACCTAGTTACAGCTCTGTGAAGCATGGTCTCCACTGTCACAACTCAAATTTCAAGGTCAGAAGTCAAGGTCAGGCTTGTTTACAGTCCTTCCTATAACTTCCTTTCCCTTTTACAGTATGCCTAATGGCAAACACCTCGAATAAAGAAAAAAGTGTGTTTGCTACACCAATAATTTATCCACGTTCTTAGAGCGATCACAGGGTAGATAAAAAAAGGGGGGATGATCGCACACCTAATGCGACAATTCTGGTGGGCGATGTTGCCTACGCTGAGGCTTCGGCCACCCGGGCCGGCTTTTTCGCAGTGACAGTAGCATTGCTTCTGCTGCAATAAATTACTGCACCGGCTTATCAAATAACACGAACAATTAAGCGAACAGCTACCCACGCTGCGACGTTCCGGCAGATGTTTGGCTTTGCGAGCACGGTGTTCACCCGTTAGCACAGGTTAGCTGGTACGGATGCTTCTCAGTTACTCTTGCGATCATCATCATCACCATGAGCCTGACTACGCCCACTGCAAGACAAAGGCCTCTCCCATGTCTCTCCAATTAACCCTGTCCTTTGCCAGCTGCGCCCACTGTGTCCCTGCAAACTTCTTAATCTCATCCGACCACCTAACTTTCTGCCGCCCCCTGCTACCCTAGCCCTCTCTTGGAATCCACTCCGTTGCCCTTAAGGACCAGCGGTTGTCTTCCCTTCGCATGAAAACCCGGTGGTCCTTAAGAGTAGCGGAGATATGCGACTCCATCTGGAGACGATGTTTGGTTTAACCGCGAAACTAAACGAGTTTCCGTTTCGCTCCGCGTTCGGCTGAATTTTGTCCTGGCCGACGCCCACGAGCACGCCGAATCTCGGCTCCTTACTGCTACTGAGACAATTGTATCGCGTCTGCCATGGTGGCGAAGGAGCTTCACGCCACCTTCCGCTCAACCTCTGCTCTGAGCCGCATAGATGAAGCGGCCGCGTACTCGTGAGGGGTGTATCGGCCTTGGGTGGGACGACAAGAATGAACAGCCAGGTTGCCGAGAAAGAGTGAACCCCCTGATTTATTGTTCGGTGTTATTTATACTCGAAGGTGGAAAGGGGTTAGTGCACGCAGAGGACAAGGAAAAAGCACGTGGCACCGCACAGTAGCCAGATGATTTGCAGGCCACAATCTGATATGATAGATCCTCCGACTCAGCAATTGTTCGACACCAAACTTGACATCGTTGGCTTGTCTGCTGGAATTGCTGGTCGTAACCCTGACGCTCCGGTGGCCGCATTTGTTGTGTCGTCCTTCGCGGTGGTTGGACCGATGGCCGCCGAGTTAGTTCAGCCGGATTGCCCGTTGCCAATGCCTCTTGATGCTGCCGCGAGGGCGTCGGTGTTCTCGATGTAGGCGCAGCGACTGTCGTCCGACGGACTGTTATTACACCGTTCCCTCGCTGCGAAAAGGTGCGTCGGTTGCGCCGAAGAACAGCGCCGTTCACTGTGCGCACATAAAAGGATCGTGGCCGGACCGGTCCTATCACTGTTGATTTCGGGGCTCAGGACTTTCCATTCAATCCCACCAAGTCGTCGTTGCTGAGGAGAGGTACAGCGAGCTCGTTGCGTCTTGTCTGGCTGTGTTTCTTCACCCGTATCACCGGCATGGGATTGGAGTCCGGCACTGGTGTGCGCAGCCGCCTCCCTTGCAGCAGATCGCCTGGAGACCGGCAGTCTTCAGTAGGACTGGCCCTGTAATTCAACATTCCCATCCAGAAACTCATTTGCTGCTTTCGATTTCAATAGAATCCGCTTCACGATTTGCGCACCCTTTTCTGCAAGCCCGTTAGATTGGGGATATTTCGGGCTGGATGTAACATGCTTGAAATCAAAGCCGTGCAAAAAGAATGAACTCGTGACCGCTGAACTGTGGGCCGTTATCTGTGCAAACTTCGACTGGAATGCCAAATCGTAAAAATATTGCGCCCGATCTGTCGATCACCGAACTGGCTGTCATGTCGGGCAGCAACTTCAAACTTTGAAATCACGGTAGCGTAGTCTTTCTTGCTTGCTTCTCCTGCAGTGTGAACACGAAGTTGTTGGAAACGTCCAAGGCTTCCTCACCCGCAACGCTGAGCAGCAGGGCCGTCTTTGACGCCGCTGAATTTGGTTTCTCACCGCATGCTGTGGCTTGACGAAATAATTCGAACTTCTGACGAAACAGCTTCCACTTCCGTCCTCCATCCGCTGTCAAACGCAGGGGTTCACGCGGCCTTACTTGCTCCATAGCATTCCACTTCTGGCGCCATGTATCGTCCTTGTGTGGCACGACAAGAATGAATAGCCAGGTTGTCAAGAAACAGTGAACTCTGACTTATTGTTCGGTGTTATTTATACCCGAAAGTGGGAAGGGGTTAGTGCACGCAGAGGGCATGGGAAAAGCGCATGGCACTGCACAGTACCCAGATAACTTGCAGGTCACGATGCACGATTTGATACGGCACGAGGAGTGCTCCAGTTGGTGCTGTGACGGTAAGCTAAATTAAGTCCATCGCGGGTAATCTCCATGTAACGGCTTTTCGCGTAATGTGATCTTTCTGACGGCGTCAATCCGTCGCCAAGTGCTGCGTCACCGCCGGATGCGGTCTTGCTGGAGCCAGGGTGCAAAAAAAAAATGCCCGTGAACCTATCTGTTATTATTAACCCATTACATTTACCTGTTATTATTAACCTATTTACATTGTTAGCTATGAGATAGCATTAAAAGCTGTTGATGCGTTTACTGGAAGCGACGTAACTTCTGACTGGGGACGTCGCTTCTGTCCAGTGATTATGTTCCAGTCAGGTGACGTCACTTCCCTCCAGCCAATGGAAACGCTCTGGTCTTGTGAAGTCACTTCCTTGCAGCCAGTGGGAATCATCATCAGCCTCACTACGCCTACTGCAGGGCAAAAGGCCTCTCCAATGTCAGTGGGAATGCTCCCATCTTGTCACGTCAGTTCCCTCTAGCCAATGGAAATACTCCCTTCTGACGACTTCACTTACCTCTAGCCAATGGGAATGATCGCTGAATTTCGCATTTCACAGTATAGTAACCGTTGTGCGAGTTTTCTTCTCCATCTCTCACCTCTCGGGGCGCTTAATTCACGCTAATGCCATATTTGTGATTGCACGCGCTATCCGCCCAGCAAACGCAGTGGAAAGCGGGAATGCGCTCTGTGTGCACATGCAGTATTGTCGCCTCTGTAGGCATTATGCCAACAAGAGACGACGATTATAAGTTGACAGCTTGGTGACTATTGCGCAGAATACCGTATACAGCCGCGTTTGGACCGCACGTGTAAATGCTGCTGCACCCAACCTGGAACCCGGACAACTGAAAGAAAGGAAGTAGGCATACAGCGCTGACATTTTGTATAATTTTCCTCGTTCAGCACTTCCGTGCTACAAACAATGCACTCGCCTAACCTCATAAGATAATGAAGGTGCCATACTTCCTGAGTTCCTTCATCAGCGAGCGGAAAACCGGGCCAGCAGGTAAGAGCCGCCACTCACCGACGGCCGTTGGTCTCGCGAGCGAAGCACCGTTTCGAATAATTAGCCAAACCGTGATTACGGTCCGACGCCAAATTCCAAAGCTATAAGTATATGCCTTCGCTTTGAGGTTACGCGAATTTAGGCAATAAAGAGATATACCAGTCTCGTTAATTTATTGCAAGCAGTTCCCGCTGGACGTCACGTATCATCCATAATTTCCATGGGCTCGCTCCATAAAGGGTCCCCCAGAAAACACGGGTGGCCGCACAAACAGGGTACACATGCATAATATGGGCTCCTCTGTAATCGGAAAAAGTGAATGGAAAAATTTTTCCCTCGTGTAAGGACCGCACCTGGTCAAAATCTAGAAAAAAAGTGCGCCTTTACGTGTGTGTCTACGCATGCTTTACTCTAGGCTTGGTGCTGCTCGCAGTAATGTTCTTTCGCTCTCTTTCTTGAGCTTAACACATTCAAGTGTTCTGCCGCAATTCACTTCTCCAAGGAGGTCGGAAAAATATATGAGCATAGCTGACCCCTTCGTATACCCCTAACCTTCGTTACATTGTTTAAGGAAAGTGATCTTCACTCTAGAAAATAGTAGTTCGACCGCTAGAGGTCTGCCAAAGGTAAATTAGTCGGTCGAAATGGATATTTTCCAACCTTCCTGCCACCGTTTCTGTTCTCGTGATGGCATGGTAACGCTACGGAATGCGCAGTCAAGCGAACGCGCAGAGCCGAGCATACTCTGTTGCCGTCTTTCCAATCGCGACGAAAAGGTGACGTGGCACTCGCATGCTCCCGGCTGCTAAACAGCAAAGCAGTCGAGAGCGACTGAACGAGAGCTAAAAAACACACAAAAAAATGAGCAGCAACGACGTCAGCCTAAGCTCGCGCTATCAACTCTGCTATCAGGCCTCCCGCTTCTTCCCGGCCAGCGGACGAGAATTAGCGAGACTGGGCCTAAGCCTACCTGGCCGAGACAACGCGGCGGTTCGCCATCACAGCGGTGTTCGGATGTCATTTCGTTAATTACTAGTGACGTAGTTCGAAACTGGCATTAATTATTTGGACTAATGAGCCTTTTATGCCATTCTCGTCGTAATGTGACCTCAGCTGAAGCCCCGTTTCTATCATTTCTGTCAAGTTATGGCTTGACAAATTCCGAAGCTCCAGCCACCGGCGCCTGACAACGTCGTGTTCGTGTGAGCTGTTCGCCTGACCGTCGCCAATCACGGTGGATCTTTTCTTCTGCGGCTGAAGAAAGAACTCTTGCCAACGTGCCAGTGCGGGCTTGTCTTCGAAGTGCGATGTTGTTGGCGTCATATCTTCAATGTGTGAACACGATCGGCTTGCATCAACTAAGCCTTCCCCAAAGCTTCAGCCTCAGCAGCAAGAGCGGTAAGTGCGATGGCATTTGGTCAGTTCTGTAATTGGCATTGGTGAATACGCGAGCCTTGCAACAGTCGAGAATTTTATTAGCCTCGAAAATGCTTTGAATGCTCATGCGAAGAACCCGTAACGACCTATACTTACCCCAAGAGATTTCTTGCCTCAATCGCGGAAGCACAGGTGAAAGCAAGTGACAGATACAGTCATGTGTCGCTGAGGGTGGTAGCATCCATGCCTGTGGCCGATGTAGAAGTAAAAGTCAGGCCTTGACGCGATCACGGGTCGCCTCTTCTAGAAAGCAGGGATGGAAGTAAGCGCCGTAGTCATTCACTCAGCGAGTACTGCAGGTTTTGAGTTTAGAAGCACTCTTCTTGCCAGTGATTAACCCGGGGCGGTTAAGGATGTCTTACATGCAAGCGAATGAGTGGCGCGACGGGGCGAAAACTTTCGTACTTTTTGGAACATCTTCACATTGGCCGCTGTATAGCTGTCGCGGCCGCTCGAAACACGTTTTTCCGCTGGGGAGGGGGGGGGGGGGGGGGGCAGCAGAAATTGCAAGCGTTTTCGCTTGCTTGTGAAACAGGCTTTAACCGTACGAAGTAGTCGTTTTGTTATCAGATACTGAGGTGAAGGGAGAAAAGATAGTGTTCTCTAAAGCCATTTTCATCCACATCGAAGAAGCCTTCAATTTTTAGTTCAACCATTGGCGCGCGATCGGGTCGCATCTGCATGTGTTCGGTTGCACCCTCTTCCATATCTCTCACACTTGCACTCATATGTTGAGAAGCAGGCTCCTTGTTTCGCCGAGACTTGAGCGTACTGATGTTACTGATGACTGCCTGCCTAAGTCTGATGTATCATTCTAAGTTCGCGCCAGTGAACACGCACCGCATTTATCATCCAATAATTAGCGTGCATACGCAGAGAGCCTTCGCTACGTTGTCCCAGTTAACCCTCTGCCGTGAAATTTCCACGAGTTCGGCATTGGCGTACATGACCGTATCCTATGTCGCACAAGGTGGTATTGAATGGTATCGTTAGAAAAGGTTTTTGAGCTCGTATTTTTTTATCCCTTTTTAGTTCGGTCACTTCAAGAAGCACAGCTGCATTCCTGTATGTTATCGTAGACGCGATGGACTGCCAACGCTAATGGGAATCATTAGATGAGAGAGAAGCCTTGTGGCGTTTATCTTCGCCCTCGGCATTCCTGCTGTTCATCGCTGCCAACGTGCGGCCTTTGCGTTGTCATTTCGTCACGCCTTTCATGCGCCCGCCAGAAGTAACGAGGAGGCCGGCAAGATATCGCAGTTCTTCGCAGGCGATTTCGCTTTGTTCGGGACTGTTCGCGAAAGTGTAGAGCCTTTTTCAAAAATACACACCCCGCCAGGTTTGCTTCCCAGCAATGCAGTATGGATCGCTGGATCCAAATCTCTCTTGTGCAAAAGGAAATCTCGCCTTCATCTACTCGAATTTCAGGACTTCCTAGAGTGACAGGGGGTCACTATATACTCGGCTTAGAAGCGCACCTTTCCTGCTGTATATTCGTCGTCGACGGCTGTACAGTGTAACGAAACATGAGGGTTCCCTGTCGCTTAGGCCAAACTGCAGCAATTAATTTCTACTGCTTTGATGTTCACTTACTCTTCCATAAAAATGGCGTTGCAAGATAGTGCGGACAGTGGGGTGATCGTCTAGCTAAGCGGCTAGCTAAGCTCCTGCGTATTGTTCGGTCTTACTGCTATATTGAACCGCTTTAGGGCACTTTATTTAGAGTAGATTAGGCCTCGAACAATCATCTTCGGTTAGCGCCAGACTGCATACAACATTGTGTTCGGCGCGTGCTTTTGGCGCCACGACCATGAAGTGGCATGCGCTTGGTTGGTTCGCTTTTCGGGAAAGGAAATGGCGCAGTAATGGTCTCAAATCTCGGTGTACACCCTAACCGCGCTGTGAGATGTGCGGTTCGCATGCAGTCTAAGTGAACGGACTTCAGGATGCATCAGGCCGCTCTGAATGGGCCGCGAGCAGCTCCGGCGCATACCGCCGCTGGCTGGCACCGAGGATAGAGGGCGAGAAAATGATGCCCCTCACTGTCGGGCTCTTAGTGATAACAGTGAACGCATAGTGCGGCTTTCATTCTGCCTGCTGCGTCGATGTCTTGCGGCCGCCGCGATACGGCGCTTTGCAAGAGTGAACACGTGGCCAGGGCGATGCTGCGCGGTGCTGTAGTGATTTCTAGCGGCCGTGAACGTGCATGCAACCGCTACAGCACAGGAAGTCGGAGCGCTCTTTCATTACCTTTTCATTTTTGCATTCCGGGCTGATTCACATGGCTCGTCTACTCTTATGCACTTTTTTTTTTTTCAATGAACGGAGTGAGAAAATTTAACGTTCATTACCTCGCTAACAAGGACGCGTTCATCAATCTTGTGGCCGTGGCCTTCACGCGATTCCGACTTAAGGGTTAATGTTAAGGTTGATAATTTTCACGTTACCTTGGACCCCGATGAGGACGGGACACCGTTTGTCTGGATGGTATGTGCATTGAAGTGGGCACTGACGGTAATGAGACAGTATTGTCGAGGCCACGCTGGGGGCACTTTCCAAAGTGGCAACGGAGAGCTTGTAACTATCGGTTATGCAGGGAGGGGGGGCGTCCGCTAATTCCCAAAACGTCTTCCCAATCTTCCCGTGGATTTGTTAAAAGAACCGAGCACAAATACAAAGTCGGTTGTTAGTGGGGAAGTGTGCTGTACGCATTGAACACTTTCTGAAGGGACCCTTTGGTCGCGTTTCAAAATAACGATTAGTAAGCGGCATATATATTACAATGCAATCTGATACCGCACAGGGTTGCACTTACGCAGGTCAAGGTTACATTCCTTCAACAACAACACTAATACACGAAACCGTACACATGAAACCATGCATGAATACATGACGGGAGCCAACAGCCTCCGAAAGAAAGGAGCATAGGGGATGCCTTTTTTGTAGTTTTTATCAATGGGGAATTAATAAAGGCAGAGGAAGAAACAACCACATGCCACCGGTGGGACCCGAACCCACAACCTCCGAAGGAGGTGCTAACGAGCCCCTCTCTGCATTCCGTTGTCTGCTGCATAATGAATACCATACATGTCTATCAGCATAAGGCACGTGCGTCTGAATGTGTTGGATCAAAATATATTAATGAATAATCTAGAGGATTATGGTCGGCAAGGATGCTGGACGCCGCTCGCACTTGGGGTGCCTCGATGGCCGCGCTTCCGCTTTCAGGGTGAGGACACCGCTCTCGACGGCGGCATGTGTCCTACTCTCCCGTTCGGCTGCACTGAACGCAATGCGATGGCGGGCCGTTTCGATGAGAAAACTGCCGCTACCATGTAGAATTCCGCAAATATGCTATTGCCAATACAGAGTGGGTGGTACCAGAGGTTGTTTAATAAACAATGAATCGGAGTTATTTACGCTAAAATATATCATGTTTCACAGCACCCCCGCAGGGCCCTCCCTCTACAACATGCCGATGTTGGTGAGCGGCGACACCACGGGTTCGCAAATATCCATAGGGACATCCCCGCGAGGGGATGACAGCGAGCACTGCGTCACCACGGGCCCGAGCACCTGCGCTTAGCCGTGCGTGGCTCAGTCGGGGTAAAGGGGATCCTGGTCGTTGAGCCGATGCCGAGTGTTTGTACATTCAAGGCTTCTCGGCGGAGGCAACACACCACTTTGGTCCCAGCTTCCTCTAGACGGCACCTCCTGCCTGACCCGACCGGGATGGTGGTGGTGAAAAACATTTATAGTGCAATAAATATTTACAGAGAGGTGATTGGGGTAGGCCCTATTGGCCCTTTCCCCTAACAATACTAGGTGGAGCCCCTATTCCGGGCCCCATTGGCAAGCAACGCCGCCCGCGTCCGGTGAACCAAGGCCTTTTGGGTCTTTAGGTCCTGACAGCCGAGCAGGGCCGCCTCCCAGTCCTCTCTGGTGGGGCTGGGGTTGGGGGGGATAGATGGGTGGGAGGAATCGGCAGTCGCCTTTTCCTGTCATTCCTTCCATCTTTCACTTTCCTATCTTATTTCTTTCACAACTCTCGTGTCTTCTCCTCTGTTATAGACTTTTATAGCGACAGCTACACTACTGTAGCTACGCCAGCCGCTTGGCCTCTTCAGCATGGTTGCACCTCGGCCGTGGTCGCACCGAATTTGAGCCGTTGCCTAGCAACCGGTGCGATTCGGGTGCAAACATAAAAAGTGCAAACAAAATACAATATAAAATGAAAAAAAAAAAACAGGGTGTCAGTGACGTTCAATGGCGGCCGAAAATTGCGGAAATGGAAATGAATGAATTTCACCGGGCCCGGAGTTCTAGCACTCGATGGTACGTGGGAAGAAGCTGTAATAATGCTGTAATAATGTGTGTCAGTCCGCGCGTAAAGTGGAGAAATGTTTAAACTGTGCCCCCCTACAAAAATGCCCTCAACGGGCGCTGTAGGTACCTGAATAAATAAAAAAGTAACATGAGTGTTACTTACCGCACCGTACAGGAAGGGAGGAAGTGGGAGTGAAGAGAAAGGGGCCGTAACGAAGAAAATGAAAATTGTTGGTTTGGTTTGGTTTATTGGGGTTTAATGTCCCAAAGCAACTCAGGCTATGAGGTACGCCGTAGTGAAGGGCCCCGGAAGTTTCGACCACCTGGGGTTCTTTAACCCCAGTTGGTCGAAATTTCCGGAGCCCTTCATTTGAAGAAAGGAAATACGCAGTATCTATCTCGCATATCTCGGTGGACACCCGTCATCCGTTTGTAGAGGAAGGGAGGGAGTGGAAGTGAAAGAAGAAACAGAAAGAAGGACCGTAATGAACGAAATTAATTTCAGGAAAGGAAATTATGCAGTAACTGTCTCACATATCTCTGTGGACACCCGTCATCCGTTTGATGACGTCAAAAATTACCCAAGTAAATCATCGGTAGCATTACATCGCTTAACCACAGCGAAGCCTATGTTGAAACTCAGTTTTCTTTTCATGTTTACCCTGTGTGTCTTTTGTATGTCATTCTCTTAAGCCCGCCTCCCGAGACGAAAACCAGACACCTCTCGCTTGTTTATGGCCGGCGGCGGCTCCCCTCGGGCGACGGGACTCTGGGAACCCGAGGGGAGAGGGGCCAAAGGTTGAGACGGGGGGAGGGCTGTTCCGTCTAGAGGGGCATTGGGAAAGGGCAGAACGAGCGGGGAGCCCCAACGATGAGCATGTAATTTCTCGAGCTCTTGTTCCCCTCCTAACAAACAGCTTGATTGTTTCTTGTTTCTTGCAATAAACGAAGTTGCATAAACGATAACAATCTACTGTCATCAACGAAGAACTAAATCAATTTTAGTTTCTACAAAACATTTTGTGCCTAAGCGTAGTCATTGCCTGCAGCTCGCTAATTAAGACGCAGTAATTCTGTGTCATCTCGGTGGACAACCGAACCTTTATAGATGGATGGATGGAAAACTTTATTACGCAAGCGAGTTTGGACAGTGCAAGGTCTCAGGGCCACCGCACAGCCTTCACACTACGCTCAAGTGTCCAGGCCACGTAGGGCCATGGCACGGGCACCCCGGTTCACACAGCGAAGTTGCGTGTCCGGGTCCTGCGACGCAAGGAGGGCCTCCCATTCCTCCTTGCCTTTACAGATTTCGAGGTCGCGGGCGATTCCATTAGGACTACATCGAACAAAAACTTGAAAACGCTATGGCCTCGACTTAATGACTTGCTTTGCGGAGACTTTTGCAGTGAAAAGGGTCATCTGTTCGTCAGTGCTTGACTGTTCTATTACGCCAAGCTCCAGGCATCGCTCCCTCATGACATCAGTAATAATAATAATAATAACAATAATTTATTTTTCATGAGACAGTACAGTACACATTTCCATGCATGCCAAAGACATCAATGGCTTTTTGGGCACAACCCGGCAGCAGGCGGCAAATCTTTTTTTTTGCCTGTTCAGTAACATAATAGGAAATTAAAAACGTTAAAAGAAAACAAGAAAAAAAAAACAAATGCATCAAGAACACACAATAAAGTCATTTGAGAACAGAGAAAAGGGCAAGCGTTTCACTTCAGGTTGCTCACTAAAACAAAAGAAATGGTTCTTTATTGATTCGTACACACTGCAGCTGCGCGGGGTCTATGGCAGGAGTGGGGATATGGATATATATTCATACATACAAGCATGCAAAAATAAAAAATACAAACAAAATACAATATAAAATGAACAAAACAGAGTGTCAGTGACGTTCAATGGCAGCCGAAAATTTCGGAAATGGAAATGAACGACTTTCACCGGGCCCGGAGTTCCAGCACTCGAATGTACGTGTAGGATAGGATAGGATAGGATAGGATAGGATAGGATAGGATAGGATAGGATAGGATAGGATAGGATAGGATAGGATAGGATAGGATAGGATAGGAAAACTTCTAATGTCCAACAGAAAGAGGGTAGCCAGAGGGCTACCCGCCTAGACGACGGCCGAAAGGTCTTGACTCTCGGCGGCGGCTTCGGCCAGTCGGACGAGTTGTAACTGAGTCGCCGGGTCGGAGCTCAGTAGTAAGGTCTCCCATTGATCTTTTGTGTTTATACCTCGTCCCTCCCGGGGGCATGAGGACATTCCCATAGTATGTGGTCCAAGGTGGCCCTAAGTTCGCAGTTTGCGCATTTTTCTGAAAATTGCCCTGGGTACATAAGACTCCAGACTGAAGAAGCTGTAATAATGCTGTAATAATGTGTGCCAGTCCGCGCATAAAGTGGAGAAATGTTTAAACTGTGGTGGCGCCTACTTGACAATGGAGCAGAAAAAGTAACATGGGTGTTCTTTGCCACGAGGGGCGGCGAGTTAATGAGCATGCGGATATACTTAAGGCACTGCAGACGTACTCAAGTACTGCAGATATTGCTGATCTTCGTGCAACTGTTGAGCCGGAAAGGCGAGGAAGGGGCATGAACCTAGAGATTCATGGACACCCTAAAAGTGATGGTGAGAATGAGGACCTAATAAGTAAAGTAACGAAGTTGCTGAGGTGATCAATGTGCCTGAACAGACTGCTACTCGTATAGGGGCACTGCACAGGTTTCCCCACGAGGGAAGGTAAGGGTTATCAGCTGTTTTCTGAATTAGTCAGAGCGTGGTAACTGGCTTTCCAAAAGAGAGATTCTCGCGGAAAAGAAAGGAGTATTCCGTAACAAACGGGGGTTAATGACATCCTAGTCGAAATGAAGAGGAAGAAATGGGCTGGGGCAGGGCATGTTATGCGAAGGCAAGATAACCGCTGGTCCTTAAGGGTAGCGGAGTGGATTCCAAGAAGGCAAGCGTAGCAGGGGGTGGCGGAAGATAATAAAAAGTTTGCGGGGATACGGAGGCCGCAGCTCGCAAAGGACAGGGTTAATTGGGGGGACATGGGTGAGGTCTATGCCCTACAGTGCGCGTAGTCAGGCTGATGATGATGATGATCAAAGCTAAACTTGCTGCAGTGATAGACTGACATGCTCCAATGTGGTGCAGCAAAAGCAGGTGTTTGTTGGCAAGCCTATAGACCTAGATCGCTTTTTCCACGTCCAGGAGAGTTTTGTTCCTGATCGTACATCAACTACGCGTTGAGAAACATTAGACCTACGTCTAATCGCGTTTACTTTCGACAGCGACATCTGTGCTTTCCTGGGCTCAAGCACCTACGAAGGAGGTGTAGTGCACGTAGGCACAGAACGGGAACTAGATTTACTGTAACTCTAACGGGAACAGCAGAAAAGGCGGACAGCCGACAGACCAGGTGTCGCATACAACGTGAAGAGCGGTGCCAGCAAGGCTTTTCACATCGCACCCGTTGGTTGACCCTCGCTCGTGCTCAGTGTTGGTTCGCTTCCCACGTCACTTCTCCTTCTACGTTAAACGCTTGGCCTAACCGGCACTGACTCGCAGGGGCGTTACTTATAGTATTTTCCATCCCGCCTGCAGCTTTTTCGTGTCTCCTTGTTGTTTCCGAGCTGGTGTTCCGAATGGCGACTCTTTTCGGTCTCCGCGCTTCGTGGAAGTGCGAGTTTCTTTTACTCCGGGGCAAGTTCACGGCGTCGCTATAACCGAGTGGTGCGACCACAGTTCGTTCTGAGATGCGCTGCCAGTGTCATAATGCCTACTTTCACGGTAGCGCCAGGAAACTTCCATATACACCACTGTCCAGTAAATACAAACATCAGCGCCAATTGATCGTACAGCGGCCGGAGGGAAGCCAACTAGAGCGTCATGTCGTCGTCATGACAACGGTATTCAGCATTAAAGAAAAACTATCTCCGAGCGGGATTCGCACCGCTGCCATCGAAGAAAAGAGCAGCTTCGTATTCCGGTCACTCAGACAATTCGCCAAGGCCGTCATCTTTATCGCGCTACGTGCGTAAGCAGAAATCATTCAGTTTTAAGCATTAGTATGCCTTCAGTCGCCAGGTGCGTTGCAGTAGTTAAAACCGAAACCAGCCGGAGTTTCCTACCCCTGGTAGCGCCACCTTCATTCGTAATAGCCGAGCGTTCGTTATATCTGTCGCAGTTATACGTGTAAATCGAGCTGGAGTTTTGAATCGAGATGAATAGAGATTTTCGCTTCCTATACTGAAAAGCAGAAGATCTTAAGGAGTGCTAATTAACAAAAAGAAAGCAAAGTTAGCATTTCAGAGGATTTTGGCGAAGGGGTACGCAAGGAAAATAAGGTGTATGGAGTTTCGCGAATTTTAGGAAATCAGTGTTGTCGAGGTCAATCTCACGCGCGATGCTTCATAACAGTCTTTGTCAAAAGTAACCAGGCTGCACGTTGTTCGTCTCAGTCCTATATTAAAGCTATTATGCCAGCCCTAAAGCTCTAAATCTCTGTGTGGTAAGAAGAACCCCTGTTCTCACCTTCAAAAAACTTTTTGAACTTTAGGGAAGCCGTGAGGGCTCTCGTATACAAATGAGAAGCAAACCATGGAGCCTGGTTACTTTTGACAAAGACTGTACGTATACGGCGGAAATAAAAGCGAGGTCACACCGGTCACGGCACAGTCAGCATAATTAAGCGTTGATTTCTTTTCTCGAAATTAATTTCCGAAGCATTAAAAAAAGTTTATGAATTTGGTGCACTGGTTGACATGGTTAAGCCGTCCGCTAATCTGGCCACGGGATAATGGCTAGGTAGTGAAGTTGCTGACTAAGTACAAGGTCTGTTAGAAAAGTGTCCGACCTTTGGCCGAAGAAAAAAAAACTGGCATAACTGGAGCGTTAGAAACCTAATAACCTTCAAAGTAGTCTCCTTGGGGCTCCATATGCATCTCCCAGCGGTGCTGCCATTGTTGGAAGTATTCCGAAAAGACCCTTTTCGGAATGGAATTTAGCTCTGCTGTCGTTGCAGCCATAATGTCCTTTCTTTTCTGAAATGGCGCTCCTTTCAATGGTCTATTGATTTTAGGAAACAGCCAGAAGTCGTAGGGGGACATATCAGGAGAGTAAGGAGCCTGTTGAACTACAGGAGTCTGGTTTTTCGCCAGAAAAGTCTGAATCAAATGAGAGGAATGTGCAGGAGCAATGCCGCGAGGGATGCGCCAATTTCTTGTTGACCTCAATTCCGGTCTCTTGCGCCGCACAGCACACGTAGGCGATGGAGGACATCCCTGTAGTACTATTTAGTCATTCTTTGACCCTGTGAGGTGCGTACTCGTGGTGTGCCACACAGAGGGAGTCAAAAAAGCAGTCAGCATCACTTTGACATTGCTGTGCACTTGGCGGGCCTTCTTTGGTCTTGGTGACGTGGAATACGTCCTCTGTGACGACTGGGATTTGGTTTCTGGGTCGTACCCGTACACCCAAGACTCGTCACTAGTGATTACGGCGTCGGTGAAGTCAGGGTAACTGTTTGTGGAATCCAGCATCTCTTGTGAGACTTCAACACGAAGCTGCTTTTTCTCCACCGTCAGCAGCTTCGGCACGAATTTCGCTGCCACTCTCTCCATGGCCAAATCTTCGGTGATAATGGAATGTGCACAAAAATTGCTGATGTCCACCTCTCCCGCAATTTCTCGGATAGTCACACAACAGTCCCGCATCACCACAGCGTTCACTTCGGCAATTACCTGGTCATTTCGGCATGTTGATGGCCGACCGGAGCGTGGCTCTCTCTCCACGGATGTGCGGCTGTCTTTAAACCAGTTGCACCACTGCTTAATCTGTGTGCTGCTCATAGCATCATCACCGAAAGCCGTCTGAACATTTCGAATGGTTTCCACTTGGCTATCGCCAAGTTTCTGGCAAAATTTGAGGTAGTAGCGCTGCTCCTCTCACTCCGCCGTTTTCCTTGCAACAAAAAACCGACGAGAGCACTGCGTACTGCCTCACTCAAACGCTGCTTCCCAGCGACTGACGCTATCGGCAGGCGGGAAAAAATTCGTGCATGCGCACGAGGGTTCAAGGTCGGCTGCTGTAAGCGCGCTTGTTTCATATCCATCAGGTGTTCGCAAAAAAAAAAAATAAAGTCGGATACTTTTCTAACAGACCTCGTATTCTCAGATAGCTTTCAATATTACAGAAAGGATAGGATCTTGTATAGCAGAGGTGCGTTCAAGATGCGTTGTGGGTTACATGAAATAATGCTTTCTTGTCACTCTTGTGAAGGTTCATTCTTAAATATTTTTTGTTTCCTCTTTTCCCACTATAATGCATTTGACGCTATGAGTTTCTGAAAAAAAGAAAGAAACCCTAGATTCCCTACAGGTACAGTCTTTGTCAAAAGTAACCAGGCTGCATGGTTTGCTTCTAGCTTGTATAGTGGAACCCTTGTGGCTGTTCTAGAGATCAAAAGGTGTTGGAAGGTAAGAAGACCCCCAAGTCCTTACCTTTAACGACTATTTCAGCTTCAGGGAAGCTTTAAGGGCTCCACTGTACGAGCTAGAACCAAACCATGCAGCCTGTTTACTTTTGACAAAGACTGTACGTCCACGTAGGCATGCTGGACGAAAACTGCTGAAGCGTGCATAACGCATTAAAAGAACTCACCGGGCGCTAAAATTTGTTTTGAGGAATTGAAAGCAAGTTTCGGCACTGATGGCATTGCATTTGTTTGTCGCTCCGTACGGACAGAGAACAACCGCGGGTGTCTAAATCGTGACGAAAAGGAATATAAATAGGACCCCTACGTCACGTAGAAAGCACAAACAACGTATTCAGTGCACGGAGTCAGAAACTAGCCAGCTGGTGCCCACGGACGCAATGCAAAATATGCTACGTTTTATGCGTAACAGGCGCTCTGTCATTGGTAAGCGCGACATGCGTTGATGAGGAATTCTGTGAATGGGATTTTCTCTTGGTTTCCTGAACATGGCCGCCTTAGATAAATTACAAACGCTTTTCAACGTAAACGCTAGTGAAGTTTCTTTCTTAGTCTCCAGCCATCAGTAGGAAATTCTTTTCTCATTTTTCAATTTCGGTTGTTTGCAGTCTATTAACCAATGAGTTTTATTTCATCATCAGGTGTCAGTATGGTGCTAGGTTCGGAGACATGCTGACAGAAAAAGACGCTCCCTGCTACAAAGAGGAACTGAAAGTTCAAAGCGTCACTACGAGCTATGCGCGCATAACAAAGCACCCTCCGTTACAGCTGTACTGTCTGAATCGGGAAATACTGGAACTTGAATACTTACAGTTGACGTATTACTGCCCCACAGCCTTGGGCAGCGGGAAATGTATTGGTATACTAACCAAGACAACCACAATATGCAGCGCATACTTCTATTTATTTGTGGGCATGCCAAGAGGGAAGCACTATTACACGAATACAGGCACTGTTGCTTCTTCCGTTGCTGGGTTCATAGCGTCTTGCAGAAGCTATGACCGTCAGAAAGATTGTGCACAGAGAGGGAAGATATATAAACATATAAAAAGCCCTAAAGATTAAAAAAAATCTTTATTCCATAAGTCCCAAACTTAACTATGACACTAAAATGAAAGTATAGATTGCAGCAAGTCAAAGCACGTTCGATTTATTGCCCTTTCCGTCCTTCGAACACTTTGCCTCAGACACGATCCCCGTCAGAAAATCAATAAAAGAGAAGAAAAGCAGCTCGGAATGTTGCAATGGTAGCTGTGTGCACCGCTCTGGAAACTGCGGTTTCACTCAAGCTGCAGAATTTTATTGGCCCAAGCAAGGCGAATCATCAGTGGCCAATGCTTCCATAATTGGCAAAATGCTGGACACCAATCAAAGTTTGTGCGTAGATGTGGTGACAAGCCAAACATTGGCCATTCTGAGGAAGGCCAAGCATGCACAATCATTGGAAATGCCTTGGACCATCATAAGGCCTTCACTCTAACATAACGTTAGATCCAAGCAGTTTCGTTGATTGTAGGCCAGTCATGTTGGTCAATGAATGTTCTAGCTTTTTTCTAGCACCTTTTTTTTCAGTAACTGCAGCTGCTTCTAGCTCCCTGGACCATTCTGGGAGATTTGTTAAGTGTGCAGAAGCAGTTTGGGGCCAACACTTGCCAAATATCTCAAATGTATACAATCCCTTCTAGAAGATCACGCTCTCAAAAAACACCAATATCACCATTTGACCGGATGGTGTGAAATGCAGCAGTAAGGAGCTAACAGCATTGCTGCAGAAGACTTCTGTAAAGAAAGGTTAAAGTACTATTTGGGCCAGGCATCTAAAGAATTACACATTTTTGTAAATCTGCCAAAGACTACACGCATCTCTTTTTTTTTTGCTTCGCATTTACAGCACATATCAAATATGGTGAGGCACCCTAAATTCAAGAACTGTTAAATCACTCATTTTACAAAAGTCACGATGACGATAACGCTACCAAGGCATTCAAAAATTTTACCCGAGGTTATCTCCGAAATGTTTTTCAAATGCAATATAAAAATTACTTTGCAGAAAATACCGCGACTCTTGCTTGACAAATCGAAAAAGTAGCCGTAACCTCGCGTGTCAGCATACAAGCCGAGAATATTTGTCAGAAGTGCTGGTAAAAATTTATTTATTTTACAGTTACTGCCAGCCTTATTATCAGGACTTAGGCAGCAGTGGACAATACAAATCAACAAATTCGGAAACAGCAAACAGGATACAGGACGTTGAATGATAAATCAGAACAAAAACACAAAATACTATTTACAATATGAATGTCATTTTGAGGCATATGTCACTTGGGATTGATGCGAAAGTGCGCAGAGGAATGACGAAACCGTTGTGTAGGCGACCGTGTCGGCGGATAACACATTCCGATCGGAAATAGTGCGCAAAAAAAAGGAATTTTTAATGCGTTAGTCTTGCACGAAAAATCTAGGACCTTTTTGGTGTGATACGAGCGCATAGAGCGGCGGTTAGCTGACAGAATCTATAAACTCGTGTCTATTCCCAACTGATTATTATAGAGTAAATAGAAAAATCTCATCCTATCCCGGTGACGTCTGAATGTGAGACTGTCGAGTTCTGCAGCTTCTAGAAGTAACGATGGGAACATGCGCCCGCTGTACGAGTTACAGATGAACCTAGCTGATTTTATTTGAACTTTCTCAAGTTTGGTAATATTAGATTGTGTATGTGGATCCCAGACAATCGCGGCATGCTCTAGGACGGGCCGGATAAATGTTTTGTAGGCAAAAATTTTAATTTCAGGCGAAGCGTTCCCTAACGCACCCCTTAAAGAGCCAAGTTTCCTCATTGCTTTATTGTAGGTGTGTGTTACATGTTCATTTGCACCTAAGATATGATGAAATTATTACTCCCAAGTATTTGTAGCTGGAAACGACAGATAAGCACTGGTTGTTAATGTTATAAGCAAATGTTAAGGGGATCTTTTTACGTATAACGGTCATTGCAACGGTCTTTTAAAGATTAATAGTCATCTGCCATTTTGAGCACCAGGTTTGTATTTTAGATAGGGAGGTGTTTGAATATTATACATTCGAGCAATTTAGCGCATGTGCAAAGGAAAGAAATTGGCGTGTATGACGTGAGGAGGGACGGATTTTCTGTTTTTGGTATGGGAACGATCGTTGCATACTTCTATTCGGTTGGGAGCTCCGCACTTGACGATGACTTCTTGAATATTGAAGTTAGATATTTTGAACACTACTAGGCGTACCGGAAAAAAAAATGCGTTGAGAATTTCATCAGTTCCAGGTCACTTTTTCGTGTCTGGTTGAGTAAAAGCGCTAACACCCCTTCCTGAGTAATCGTGACGTCACCAATTGGCAGAATGGGCTCATAGACTGGGAAATGTGAGCTGATATCGTCATCATGCGTAAACACCGAGCAGAAGTATACGAGGTCTGTTAGAAAAGTATCCGACCTTTGGCCGAAGAAAAAAAGCTGACATAACTGGAGCGTTAGAAACCTAGTCACCTTGAATGTAGTCTCCTTGGGACTCCACAAACTTCTCCCAGCGGTGCTGCCATTGTTGGAAGCATTCCGAACAGGCCCCTTTCGGAATGGAGTTTAGCTCAGCTGTCGTTGCAGCCATAATGTCCTCTCTTGTCTGAATTCGGGCTGCTTTCAATGGCCTTTTGATTTTGGGAAACAGCCAGAAGTCGCAGGGGGCCATATCAGGAGAGTAAGGAGTCTGTTGAACTACAGGAGTGTGGTTTATCGCCAGAAAAGCCTGAATCAAGTGCGTGGAATGCGCAGGAGCATTGTCGTGATGGATGCTCCAATTTTCTGTTGACCTCAACTCCGGTTTGTTGCGCCGCACAGCGCCATGTAGGCGACGGAGGACATCCCTGTAGTTCTCTTTGGTCATTGTTTGACCCTGTAGGGTGCGTACTTCTTGTGTGCCGCACAGAAATAGTCAAAGAAAGCACTCAGCATCACTTTGACAATGCTGCGCACTTGGCGGGCCTTCTTTGGTCTTGGCGACGTGGAATGCTTCCACTGTGACGACTGGGATTTGGTTTCCGGGTCGTACCCGTACACCCGAGACTCGTCACCAGTGATTATGGTGTCGATGAAGCCGGGGTAACTGATTGTGGAATTCAGCATGTCCTGTGAGACTTCAACAAGAAGCTGCTTTTGCTCCACCGTGAGCAGCTTCGGCACGAATTTCGCCGCAACTCTCTCCATGGCCAAATCTTCGGTGATAATGGAATATGCAGAAAAATTGCTGATGTCCACCTCTTCCGCAATTTCTCGGATAGTCACACGACGGTCCCGTATCACCACAGCGTTCACTTCGGCAATGACCTGGTCGTTTCGGCATGTTGATGGCCGACGGGAGCATGGCTCTCCCTCCACCGATGTGCGGCCGTCTTTAAGCCAATTGTACCGCTGCTTAATCTGTGTGCAGCTCATAGCATCGTCACCGAAACCCGTCTGAATATTCCGAATGGTTTCCACTTAGCTGTCACCCAGTTTCTGGCAAAAATTGATGCAGTAGCGCTGCTCCTGTCGCTCCGCCATTTTCCTTGCAATAAAAAACCGACGAGAGCACTGGGCACTGCCTCACTCAAACGCTGCGTCCCAGCGACTGATGCTATCGGCAGGCGGGAAAAAATTCGTGCATGCACACGAAGGTTCAAGGTCGGCTGATATGAGCGCGCTTGTTTCATATCTATCGCAAAAAAAAAAAAATAAAGTCGGATACTTTTCTAACAGACCACGTACTGGTTGAGCGCATCTGCGATATTTGAATTGTCAGCGATAAGAGTATAACTGATACAGAGTTTGGGTGCAACTTTCGCTTTCAGCGATAAGTGCTGCCAGAACTTCGCCGGGGAAGGCATCAGGTAGTTTTTTAGCGTAAATGTTCTGGAAATATTCTTTTGCGTTTTTTTTTTTCAGCTAATAATGCACGGAGGCCAAGCAACCTGTTACACGTGGAAATAGTGGGGCGTTGCTTGTGTTATTTTCTAGTTTTTTTTAGCTTACGTTCTAACCGCACGATTTATTTTGTTGCCCAGGGATTGCGTTTCCGCAGCACTTTTCGTTTAACCGGAACAAACTTTTGCACACATTCTTAGACAAGGCATTTGAAAGAGCACCGCAGGTCATTAATTGAATGTTCATTTGATTAACACATAACTTGAAATGTACAAAACGAGCTCTCCAGTGCATCAAGTACATCAATATCTTTGGTACGCAAGAAAATAGAGACAGTTCTCTTTTACTTTTTCGTTTGCGGCGCCCTTGTCATCAAAACTGCAGTGCAGATGCCTCATCTGACTTAAAGTCATCAGTTAACCACTTGCTACTGGTTAGAAAGTTGTTACTAACAAATTCGCATGCTTTTTTGCGTTTGAAATGAGGCGAGAGTACGCCCTGATCGGGCGATGAGTTGTGGCGAACTCAGTAGGTCATGATTGGCAGTAAGGCTTATGCCATTAAATTTATGCGTGTGGCAGCGCGCAAATGGCATTAAAACTTATGACAATAAGTACTCGATGCCATTACATTCGCCCGTGTGGCACTGGTATAACACAAGAGCTGTAAATAATAAAGATAATCTTTTTTCGACCATCACGTCGTGCATGCTGATTGGGGCCCGAGGTAAAAGCGGACCATTGACATCTTGACAAAGCCCTGGACCCCTTACATTTTGGCATTAGTACAGGAGGTCGAGCAGGAGTGTTATTTATTTTATTTATTGATACTGCAATCCCGTAGTTGGGATTTTAGCAGAGTGGGGATACAAATTAAGCAGTTGAACAAAACAGGCAAAAGTAAACAAAAAGTAACAGTGCAAGTTGAAGCTCTTCTGCACCGTTGGGAATGCAACAATTAAACATATACAATGGAACAGTGAAATAGCAAATGCAATAAAATCTAGGTGATATGTTGCGAGAACAATGTCAGCGACGGCTGCAGCACTTCAGTGTTAGTGAGGTTATTCCAATCGGAAATAGTTCGTGGAAGGAATGAGTATTTAAAGCAGTTATTTCGAACGCGATAAGGAGTTAAAGTTAGCTGGTGTCGTTGTCGCGTCGCATAACCGGACGAAAAAACAGGCTAATCGGTGAGTTCCGTTCTGTAGTGTCGTTTCATTAACTGATACATAAATTTAAGTCGGGCACAACGATTTCGCTCCGATATTGTCGGAAGGCCAGCTTGGATTAAAAGATGTGTTACTGATGTACGTCGGTAATTGTTATATATGTATCGTGCCGCCCTCTTTTGAACCTTCTGTAATTTATGCATGTGAGTTTGCGTGAACGGGTCCCAAATGATAGAAGCATAATCTAAGGTAGGCAGAACAATACATTTGTAAGCAAGTAGGCGTACAGATGGGGTAGACAATCGCAATGCCCGTCCCAAGAAAAAGAGTTTATGAAAAGCGTTACACGTTATGAAGTCAATATGTTTATTCCAACTAAGAGTGTTAGTTAGCCAGAGCCCTAGATATTTATATTCTGTTACTTCTGTCAGTGTCATGCTGTTAATACAATAATTGAAAGGTAAGACTTTCTTTTTGTGGGTGATTCTCATTAGTACAGTTTTTTAAAAATTAATTGACATTTGACATGCTTCACACCATGCGAACACTGTTTGCAACGCACTATTAAGTAATAGCTCATCGGAAACCTTTCTTACTTCTGTATAAATAACACAATCATCAGCGTAAAGTCGTATTTTTACAGGAATGTTAGCAACAATATCATTAATATATATTAAAAACAACAGAGGACCAAGAACAGAGCACTGAGGGACGCCAGAGTGAACTGTAAGCCTGTCAAAAGAATGATCATTAAAAACGACGAATTGTTCTCTGTTTGAAAGGTAGGCTGAAATCCATTTTACTAATTGTTGGTTTTGAAGTACTGCGTCCAATTTTTAAAGTAACTTTTCGTGAGTAACCTTATCAAAAGCTTTCGAGAAGTCCATAAATACGGCATTAATCTGTGTTCCATTGTTAATTGACGAGGCAAAATCATGTATAGTTTTGACTAGCTGAGTACAAGTTGAGTAACCCTTCCTGAATCCATGCTGATACTTAGAAAAAAAATTATTAGCTTCGAGAAAGTTTGATATGTGATTGTGAATTATGTGTTCAAGTAGTTTACAAGCAGTTGATGTAAGTGAAATAGGGCGGTAGTTCTTGATCAATCGCTTGTCTCCACTTTTATGAAGCGGTTTCACTCTAAAAGCGGTTTCAAATTAAACAAACAAATATTTAGATGTCCACTGGGCATATCTTTTCAAAACGGCATTAGGTATGTTCTCTGGTCCAGGTGATTTCTTTATATCAAGGTTAAGTAACATGTTTACTAGAAAGCCATGCTCACTAATTACAAGGTCATCCAGAGGCGGCAGGGAAGCTTCAAATTTTGGAAAGATATTATTGTCATTAGTAAATACGGACTTAAAGTGTTCATTGAATACATTAAATATCGTTTGTGCATCTTTGACCAGAACACCTTTGATTTCAAACTCATTATTGATCCTTGAGGTTGGGGAGACCAAACGCCAGAATTTCTCGGGGTACTGTGATATAAAGTTGGGCAAAACATTCATTAAAGTAAACCTGTTTGTCAGTGACAGTGTTCTGTTTTAGTTGAGAAGTAAGCAAAATTATTTTTTATTCCAATTCTGGAGAATGACACTTTGCTTTGTTCTTTTTCATCCGTTTCAATTTTCTTTTGAACTGCAGTGTCGCCCCAGAAATCCATGGGTTTTTTGCTCTCTTTTTAACAATAACCGGCACGTGGCATTCAGTGCATTCATGTATCATAGCTGTAAACCAGTCCCAAAGTTTGTCAACACTGTCATTGTTATTACAAAATATATCGAAATTGAAGGAAAGAATGTCGACAATGGAAACATCATCAGCTCGAGAGAAGTTTCTAAAATGCATTTCAGAGCAATTTTTATCGATAGTCAGGCCGGAAAGAGTTAGTAGAACGGCCTTATGATCAGAGATACCGGGTATCTCTTTTTTCTTCTTTACAAGAAGAAAAAAGAGGGAAAAAGGCAACACAAGTGAGCATAAAATAGCGCTTCAAGGTGAAACTTACACCATCAGAAGACACTACAATATAGGATAGAGTGCAGCCAGCCATTGACATCTTTTTGATCAAAGGACGGGTGGCAAAGCAGAAAAAGCAAAACAGAATAGCAACTTTCAAAAATTGTGGTCTTAAGGGAAAAAAATAGAAAAAAGCACGGGCGAATAGCGAGAAAGGTTATGTGTTCGAGAAAACTAGTTCCGCTAAACATTTCTATGACGCGTCCTCTAGATTAATATTTTCTTCTTGAAATTGAAAGAGTATTCGTGGCAGCCTGTTTTCTAACGGGTGCAGACCATAGGTAGTTCGAAAGATTTTTATTTCTCATTGATCCCCTCTTCTTGTTGCGTACGTCGGAATTCTGTTTAATCTAGCTAGTGTTTGAATTCGTTTTTGCAATCTAGCTAGTGTTGGAGGTATGGAAACGGTCTTATGTAATCTCCCCACGTCTTTGTGTAAACGTGCTGATTTGGAAGCGCCCGATTTTAGAACCAAATGTGAGAGGCTCAAGTTTCTTTTCCAAATTATTAATCGCAGCTTGAAATTAAAACTGGAGAAATATCACGCCATCGTCACAGCTTGTACACACCAATGCCCACTGACCGAAATGATTGCTTTAAATTTAGTTTTTTCCCAAGAACCACTAAGGTATGGAATATGCTACCAAACTCTGTTGTCATCTCACAATCACTTAGGGAATGCTTGTTTGTGTCATTGCTATTTTTATACCTCATTATCCACTCCATTATCCATTATCCGTGAACAGGGCTTACAGTATAAATAAATGAAGTGAAAATGAAATGAAGAGGTGTGGTGAGACCGCGGGACGTTTTCAAGAAGGCGCAGAAAGTTCTTTTGCATTATATTGTTACGGGGTAGTTCCGCTTGGGACTGCAGAGAGCGGACACGGAAAACAGGGCTTTAAAACCACAGGCGTTTACTGCAGGCACCAGCCGACACTGCTCGACCGTTGTCTTCTTCTTCCTTCCTTATGCATGCACCGCCTAATGTAACACTACCCCGCCGGCTGAAAAGCACCGTCCCGGTGCGCACCAGCGTCCAAACCAGGGTCCCTGTAGTACGGCTTGAGGCGTGCAACATGGACCGTCTCGGTGCGAGGTGTAGAGGTATGGCGTGCGAGATGCAAGGGCGCAATTTCGTATGTCACTGGAGTCACTTGTCGTAAAATACGGTAGGGGCCTGTATAACGGGGCAAAAGTTTCTCCGAGAGGCCAACGCGGCGAGCTGGGGTCCAAAGCAGCACGAGAGAGCCGCAAGAATACTGGGTGTTGCGATGACAGGAATCATAGCGACGTTTCTGGGAGTGCTGGGAGGCTGTGAGTGGGTTGCGAGCAACAACGCGGGCAGCATCAGCTCGGGCTATGGCGTCACGGGCATATGAGCTGGCAGTGGCGACTGGAGGGAGCAGGCTGTCAAAAGGAAGCAGAGGGTCCTGGCGTTGCTCACGGCGAATGTTGGAAAAGTCAGAAATAGAGAGCACGAAATCGTCATTGTCACATTCAGGTTGGCTTGGCGGGTCGACTGGATGACGGGACAGGCAATCGGCGTCTCGATGCAAATGGCCAGACTTATAAACTACTGAAAAAGTGTACTCCTGAAGGCGCAAGGCCCAACGTCCAAGGCGGCCAGTAGGGTATTTGAGTGTAGAAAGCCAACACAAGGCGTGGTGGTCAGTGACTACTGTGAATGGCTGCCCATACAAGTAAGGGCGGAACTTCGTAATGGCGACTAGGGCTAAGAACTCACGTTCAGTAATGGAATAATTCTGTTCGGTCGCAGAGAGGAGTCGGCTGTCATAGGCGATGACGCGAGGGGAGCCGAGCTGACGTTGTGCGAGAACGGCACCAATTCCATGACTTGCGTCGGTGCGTACTTCTGTACCCCGGAACTACCCCGCACCTCCACCAAGATGTTACGGGGTAGTTCCGCTTGGGACTGCAGAGAGCGGACACGGTTTACTGCAGGCACCAGCCGACACTGCTCGACCGTCGTCGTCTTCACAAAACTCAAGAGCGTCTTCTTCTTCCTTCCTTATGCACGCACCGCCTAATGTAACAATATGTTGCCTCAGTTGTAGCCCCCTGGACCAAACCACAGCAACTAAGGCGAGAATTAAATAGGGAATGATAAATTAGGACCATCGCACTGTTTGGGAGCATGTGCTGATTAAGGTAGAGAAGACCAAGAATTTGGGATAATTTTGTAGTTGTGTGCAATATATAGTCGCCCCAAGAAATATTTTGATTAAGCACAACTGTTTTGAATGGTGGTGCTACTTCTAAAGGACAGAACCTTAAAAATACAGTTTTGCTTGAGTGAACTAATTTGTTTTTAGATCGGAAAATCACAACTTTCGTCTTTGTAATATTTGGTTTGTAAGCGTTTTTCAGGGGCCATTGGTCTAGTCGTTCTAACACACAGTTTGCTTTATCTGTCAATTAATCTAACGAGGGCATTCTTACGTTTACTCATTTTTAATAACATGGCTCATTGGTGCATATCTGTTCTTGCATCATAAATGCAATAGCACGGGGGATAAAATAACTTATGTTTAATTTCATCTCAAAGAATAAGATCATAACGCGTTACCTTGTCAGCGAAGTTTGCTCCTGATAAGGCCAATAGACAGGATTTAAAAAAAATCTGGCACATAAATATGAAAAGTAGTTGGACGGGGAAAAAGAAGTGTTGGCGCGTGACCATATTGCATGCTCTTGCAGGAAGCATGAATCAAAGTACATGCGCACGGAAGTCCGAAAAGTGGCGATTGCAAACTTCGCCAGCCCAGGAGAAATAAGCTGGCTGCCGCTTCCAAACGTGTCCTCCAGCTTAAAACAAATAGAATTTGCACATGGCGTGCTTACACTAAGATAAATTTGGGGCTTACCTTTCGCAGCTCGAGCAGAATACGCCAACGCTTTTTCGATGTGGTGACCCGGCCAAAAACAATCGCTGCGAGAGGCGTCAATCGTAGGATGCACGTCGTGAGCATTTAAAGCACTACATCCGACGCAAAACTGTCGCAAAAGTAGGCCCCCACAGCGTACACTTGTATTTAGCCGGGATATGTTGCGTATTCAGCGAATGGAACATATGTGATCGTGCACGGTGGCCAAAGAGTTGCCAAGCCACCTGACCAATGGTCGTCCTATTTAGTTGCATTAGCATGGTACCCAATCTATTTCCTATCAAGGAAGCAGGCTGCTGGCCAAGTATGATGGCCATCTAGAGGGTTCCGAGACGTGTCCATTAATAAATCATCGGCCACTGCAGTGTCCCCTGCGCTTCCCGCGGCAGAGGAATCAACCCTTGTTTACAGCGCTTTCGCTTGTACCCCATTGAGGGATGAAATAACATGCACTTCTTTCCATCTATTCTTCTGAAGCGTACCACTAGTCGCTTGGATCTTCTTGAGAACATGGAAGGCCCAACATCAGGTTTGAAGTGCTCTCGTTTCACTGATGTTCCGACGGTCCTCAACAGTGCGAGACTTGTCCTGTAGCGACGTTGACGAAATGGTCCGAGCAGTGTGTCCATATCGATCGAGATAGCTGTGCCGCACGGACCCATGCCCTCTAGAGATTGGTATCCTTTCGAAAGGCTACCACAGCTCGTCAGTGCCAGACTCTAAGGAACTATTGCAACAATTTTTACCCGACCAAATACCACCTGCGTCCTGTATCGCTGGTCACAAATCTACATACTACAGATTGCAATGCAGCAGATTGAAGTCGCAAGCTATCATATAGTACAACAAGTGACTGTGCTATCCGTGCTTCCGCTACTTGAAGGACGCATCGATGCAGCTGCAGCAGGGGCGCGCCGTAGTTGGCACCGGGCTGACCGCGTGCTGTGAAAAAGTGTGACGTCACGGCTGCCAAGAGGCTGCTGTTTCAAGCCCGCCTAATGAACTTGCGCAGGTCTCGACTGTACGCGAGCGCGGCGTTGGATGACTGAAGGTGCTGGACGTGTTCTCCAAGCGCAGCTTCGGACAGCAGAGCTCCCCGTAGCCGAGGACAGTGAGACGGTGAGCAGCTCACTCATTTCAGCCCGCGCGAGAATGCCGCACCCTCAGCTATGCGGTCTGTAGACGAAGCACGAGCGCGGACAGTTGGGCGAGTAACAGCAGGACTGCGTAGAGTGAAATTTTAGTGCGGAAACTCATACGCTTGCCAGCACCGAGCGTACGTTCGTTCTTGGACCATTTCCTAGCAACAGCGACGCCATGTTAAATCAAACTAGGCATAAAAATACATAGTAAGCTCAAATTTGGGCCGGGTCACCCCCGAAGTTTAACCTTGGCTGATTTGCACCAAAATCGATGTCCAACCATAATTGACCGGGCCAACCACGATGGCGACCTCCAAATTTGAATCGGGTCATTTCCAAAATATGACCCGGGCCATCCCGAAATTTGACCTTAGCCTATTTGGATCTAAGACAAGCAGGTATAGCCAAAAGCTAAACCTTTCGCACTAGTAGGTTTAACCAAGTTAAAACCCTGTCATTTTTTCTGGGATGCGTTTTGTATGCACTCCCTATTCTGTCCCAGTTGTGTTGTAACCATATGTTTATGAACTTTCAGAAGGCAGCCATTTTCGGTGTATTAATGGACCAATCATGCTTGTCAGTGTGATTTTGCAATGGAAGAACTAATTTTCACAGAACTACGAGTACCTGCGGCAGAGAGACGACGAACAGAACTAGCGTTTTCTCTCAAATGCTACCATATAGTATACAAGCGACGATGCTATCCACACTTGCATTACTGGGAAGACGCGCTGACGCAGCTGCAGTAGGGGCTTGCCGTAGCTCGTATCGGGCTAACCATGTGCTGTGGAGAAGTGTGACGTCAGGGCTGCCAAGAGGCTGCTGTTTGAAGCCCCCGTAACGAATCTGCGCAGGTCCCGACTGTACACGAGCGCGGCGTTGGATGCCTGGAGGTGCTAGACGTATTCTCCACGTAGCTCCAAGTGCAGCTTCGGATGGCAGAGCTCACCGAAGACGGGCGCACGGTGAGCACATCACTCATTTCAGGCCGCGCGAGAATGCAGCAGCGTTTACTGAATGGTCTGTAGACGAAACACAAACTCTGACAGTGGGGCGAGTAGCGATAGGACCGCGGAAAGCGCAGTTTATTTATGTCTATAGTATGTGCTCCTCATGCATACTGTCACAGCTGTGTTGCAGCCATGATATTTATGAAGTATCACAAGGAAACCTGTTTTTGGTATAATAAGAGAGCAATCATGCTTGTGTGTGGTTCTTGCAGCGAAGCGATAACTTTGACACAAAGGCCTAGAGCGGAGAGACGACAAACAGAACGAGCGCTTGCTTTCAACCGTTTTATTTTTTAGGCGGGAAAAGCTTTTGTAGGAATGGCAGAATGGCACACACGGCTATGGTTGTTGTGATATCATATAGGCGTGTTCTTTCATGGTGAGTTTGACGGATGCGCTGCTGACATATTCATCCGTCAATGCACGTCAGTTGGACACGCACGAAGGTATACGTGGTCCAGACAGCTTTCCCCACCTCCACCTCAAAGGCCATTCACAACCCACAGGCTCATCTCCAGCCTCACGTACACCATATACCACTCACCAAGGAGCCCAACAATACATTCAGACAGAAGAATTCCACACCGAACGCATTTACGCAGGAACAAGCAACCTGTACATTACTAAAGGGGTCATGACATGATCTCCCAACAAATTGGGGTTTCTAGCAACGACCGTTCTTATGGATACTTGAAAAAGAAGCAGGACTGGACGTGCGCATTTTAGCTAAAAATTGCAATTTGAAGTCATCGGCTCTAAGCCGCTTCCCCGACAGCGCCGCCGTCTGCTGGAAAACCGCTGCAAAACCACCTTCACGCATTACGGTAAAGCCGCCGAGATCGCCAGTAGATAGAAAAGGGAAGGACACGGACCTTTGTTGCCTTTGTTCCCCTGTCGTGACTTCACCCCTCGGCACCCCTATCTCGAACAGCGATCCACCCACTCCCCTACGCTCGTTACGAGGAGTGCGCAGTTCACTCGGTCAGTTGAGAGAAAGCACGCGAGCGTTGGCCTACGGCGTCATGAATCGCGAGAGCGTTAGTCTTACCTGACTACCACACGGTACAGCAGAAGTTTTAAAAAATCAATTACAAATTACTCGCTGCACCAATTGAGCTCATATTTTGTCCAGTTGCTCCGAGATGCATAGCGAACGAAATGTAATGAACAACTTGAGTCTGAAAAATGGTGTCCTAACCCATTTAAAGGTTATCCGGTGACTGCACCCACACCAAGTGTTACATGGGGCCCCACCACAGACGTTGCATATATATTCAAGCCCACACATCTTGATCAAGCCAGGTGTCCTACCAGATTATCTCGGCAGCAACCTCCCCATCTTTAACACTACCCGCACATTCAATCCAAAACCAAAATGTTTCTTTTCCACACTCTTCTCTTCCGTGATATGTCAGTGCACATTAAAGAACCCCAGGTGGTCGAAATTTCCGGAGCCCTTCACCACGGTGTCCCTACAGCGTCACAGGCAGACTCACACATTTTACATCTCTGGAACGCCGCCAACGCCTCAACCGCAAACTCCGCCTCCGAATATCCGTCTACACACAGGCGCAGCCACCCTCGCTTGAAACAGCCGGGCTTACTTTTACAGCAGCCTCAAAACGCACCTGGACCACTCTCTGAGCCCTCCTAGACCCCACCACCGCCAAACCCAAACTCACAACACCCAACGTTTTATCCAATTTGATCTACAAAAGACACAAAGTGAACAAGGAAGGGGAAAGCCTTAGGGTGCTTGCCAACGTTTGGACAAGAGGACCTGTGTTCACCTGGACCATACGAAGTCCTCTTGTCGAAACGCTGGCAAGCAACCTGAGGCTTTCCTCTTCGTTGTTCTCTTTGTGATTGCGAGAACCGTCTCTCTTCCTTGATCTACAAAAAGGGCACTGACATCAACCGAACACTAAAAAGCATTGCGAAAACAATTCTATCAGTTGGGACGGAACCACTTGCCCCTCCGCCTTACCCGAACCTCGACAAAGACACCACCCTTGATGAAGTCGAATGATCAACTGATTACCATACGCCGCCCTACAGCCCCCGGACAAGACCACATGACATGCAGAGTCCTCCGCAACCTTGACGACACCTCACTTTAGGAATTGATGGACCGGTGCCCTCCACCTGGAAACATGCACACATCACTTTTATTCCCAAACTCAGCATGGCAGTCATCCTCCGAAACCTGTGCCCTATATCCCTCATCAGTTGCGTGGGAAAACTGTTCGAACATATCGTCCTCAACAGACTGCAACCCTTTCCAGAAGCCTCACGGTTCCTACCTGACAACCTGTGTGGCTTTCATCCCACTCCCTCGGCTCAAGACATATCACTATTCCATAAGGAAACTATATTCCACACTAAGAAGCACACAGCCAGCACACATGCTATTCTCGCCCTGGATATTTAAAAAGCGTTGGACGCTTTTAGCCACGACCATATCCTTCGCACTATGGCCACCAATGGCTGTGAGTCGCGCATATGGCGCTACATCCAAGCCAGCACTATACCATCACCTTTATCACCCCTCCCCATCTAGGTCAGGGATGTTGGTGAGTTGTGTGGCCAGGATAGGGCTACGGTTATTTTCAGTAAGGTGAGAACTGAATCTTGTGGAGTGTTCTTGATGCAGAGGGTAAATAAAGGTGACACTCCACAAGGTGCAGTTCTCACCTCCCTCCAACTGAAAATAGCGTTAGCCCACTGGCCAAAAACTCACTAACACGCCTGCCCTCCACACGCTGGCTGCTGGATGCTTGACATTCGACCCTTGCTGTCTGGCGTGGTCGTGCGGCTGACGGGGCTAGATGACGACAACACGGAGGGAAAAAATGCTAGGTTTTCACCTGACGTCCCCTCGCTGTGTTCGCTCTCCGGCCGCAGCCGGTCCCCGGCGATCTCGGCGCACTTGTCCGTTGTCACTTTCGGCCAATCAGCGACCGCTTCGGAGGCGCGCCATTGCGACCAATTTGGGGAAGAGCGCAGTGCTCTCGAGCGGACCATCTGATTGCTCACCCATGAGGAGGACGCTTTCCCCCGTCTCCACGGCGCGCCTCGCCGGCATTCCGAAATTCCCACAATATACAAGACACTGTGGAAGCACGAGCTGATGGGCGAGTTGGTTGTACATGATATGATTGAAACAGCGCAAGGCCGAAGGCCAAAAAAGAGAGCGGAGGAAAGGAGGAAATGGACAACACAGCGCTGAACTAGCAACTGACATTTATTTGGCACGCTGCGCGTATAAATACATTCAGGCACCAAAATAGAAAACAACGCATAGAGCAATTCATGCACCAGGATCCCTGCAAGCAAACACAAACTAAGAAGTGCGATTCAGGAAGCGAAGTTCTTTTTGTGATAAAGACATTGATGCAGCACTTACACATGTATCACCGTACTTCTTGATATTCGAAGCCTCGATAATTTCCCGGCAAAGCTGGTCTTTGTTCCTAGCAACAACTCGGCAAAAATTAAACTATGGGGTGCAATCACATTCACGGCAATGCATGCTTCACGTGGTATCCGCTTCACGTGCTTTCTTCTGTGGCCGAAGTTTTGTTGAAGAAACTGAAATGCTCCGCCAGTTCTGAACGTCAAACAAGTAAGCGAGTAGCAGCCATTCCCTATATCCACAAGATATGGTGGTGGTAAAACTTTATTTCCCATAGTAGGGGTCCTGAAGGACACTCGGCTAGGCGCCGGGTGTAGAGGGCAGCTCCCACGTAGGCACAGAGAGCCCGAAGCTCTCCGCCGCCGCGCGGGCCTCCTGGACAGCCCGAAGCTGGTCGTGAAGTGAAGCACTTTTTAGTACTTTGTCCCAGTGTTCCTTTTTCTGGGCGTAGGCGTCACTTCATGCACAACCGCACAGCATATGGGTCAAGTCTACACGTTCACTGCACTGGTCACACACATGTTGTCCGTCGTAGTCTGGGTCGATGTGCTTCATGCGCCAGGGGTTGGGGTATGAGTTCGTTTGGAGTAAGCGTAACGTGACCGACTGGCTGCGGGTTAATTTCTTATCCGGGAGGGGAAACGCTCGTCTGCCTAGATAAAAGTGCTTAGTGAGCTCGTTGTAGGTGAATAATTGATCCCTGTACTCGATAGCGGGGGGAACCGGAGGGACGCGGCCGATGAGCCCTCGCGCCGCCTCGTGTGCGATCTCGTTGAGATTCCGCAGGCCACCCCCTAAGCTGCCCATGTGTGCCGGGAACCATACGATGGAGTGATCGGTGATGTTACTTCCGCCTAAAATTCGTAGCGTCGTCTTGTCTATTCCGCCCTTGGCGAAAGCTCGAGTGGCTGCTCTAGAGTCGCTGTACACAGTTGTGAAGCTCGAGTCTTTGAGAGCTAGTGCTATCGCTGCTTGTTCAGCTACCTCTGGTTTCTTCGTGAAAAGTGTGAGTGAGTTACGCGTTTGCCCGTGTCCGTCGACTACTGCTACCGAGTAGGCATGTTTTCCCGGTATGTACGCTGCATCCACGAAAGCTGTCTGGTCTGGAAACCTTGCCGCGTCCGCAGCGAGGGCTTTGGCGCGGGCGAGTCTTCTTCCTTGATTGTGGATCGGGTGCACGTTTCTTGGGAAGGGGAACACTTTAATTGCTTCTCGCACGACTTTAGGTAACTGCAGGACGTTGTCCCTTTCTGCTATGGTGTTCAGGCCGAGCTTGACGAGAATCTCTCTGCCCGCTTTAGTGCTTGATAGTCGTGCGATCTGTGCCGTGTGCTGTGCCTCGATGATTTCGGCAAGGGTATTGTGCACTCCTAGCTGTAAGAGAAGGTCAGTGGAGGCATTATCGGGAAGCCCCAACGCTGTCTTGAAAGCTCGACGTATGTGTACTTCGAGCCTTTTCCGATGTACTTTTTTCCAGTTGAGCATCGCAGCCACATATGTGATGTGACAGAGTACAAAAGCGTGGACCATTCTAATGGCGTTGTCCTCCCTCAATCCCCTGTGTCTATTCATGATGCGCCGAAACATCCGGATCGCGTTTGCAATCTTGATCGTGATGCTGTCCAACATTGCCGAGTTGGACCCGTTGCTTTCGATGATTAGTTCCATTGCCAGGCGCGGAGATTGCGTGTCTTATTTGGCACTGCCATGTTGACCGTTGTAGCCCCCTCCGCTTGCAGTGAGACCGTCGCGAGGTGGGCTTTGCGTTCCGATGTGTTGTGAACTCATCCTCTCCATCGCCGGTACTACCGTATTGTTCAGATACATTTCCATTTTCTGTACTCGCGTGCTAAATATGTCCATTTTCTCGTTCATTCGCACCATGCTCTCGTGCATTAGCCTCATATTTTCGCTCATGGCGTCCATGGCATCCTTAACATTTGATCGCACGGCTATTCGCGGTTGCGTTACAGCGCGCTTCTTAGGAGGCGGGCATTCTTCGCGTTGTTCTTCCTGACGGTGCGGGCAGGGCACTTTTTTTCTTATTTATTTTTAAGCCCACACTAATATCTGTCTCTCATCCTCAATGAGTTGGGGAGTTTCCATATCGGTTGATGGCTCGGAAGTCGGCGCTGGTTGACTGCTGTTCGCTTTACCTATTTCAGTTAGTTCGAGTTTTAGCCTATTATAAGCGGCTTTTAGCTCTCTTAGTTCCTGCTCTAACATAGCTATCCGTTCTTTATCTGGGTTGCGGGACTCACTTTCCTTTGGAGTGGTCGTCATAGCGCCTCTGACCTTGTCCGCCCACGTGCCATCACCTGCGTTGTTCTTTCCACCGAAGCGCACCTGTGGACGACTGCTGCTTGGCCCCGCAGGTGTGCGGCTCCGCGATTGAGAGCGGGAGCGGCTGTGTGACGACGTCTTGGACACAGATCGGCCTCGCTCCGCGTGCTGCTTGTCTTCTGCGACTAGCTGTGCTATCTCTTGTTGCTCCAGTCGCGCTCGTTGTCGTCGAGCGCGTACTACGTATGGGATCAGATAACGTTTCCTACACACCTTGTCCGCCGTCGCGTGCAAGCCCCCGCACAGCTTGCATTTCGGATCGCACACATGGGATGAGGTGGGGTTAGGAAGGCCACAGCCCCTGCATTCGGTGGAGCCCGGCTCGGGGCAAACGTCCGCACGATGTCCGAGCTTGCCGCATACGTAGCATACGTCTACTTGTCTGCGATACAAGTAGCAGGGTACCAACTCGGGGCCATATCTAACGAAGTTTGGGACGCGAAGGCCATCAAACACAATGATCACTGACCCTGAGTTCTTGATTCTTTTCGCCGCTAGTGCCAAGGGGTTGCGGTCATTTACGATGTTTCTTTCAATCGTTCTGTGATCGTCAGCAGTGTCAATGTATCTGATTACCCCTTTGCAGGTGTCGCTTGGGGCAGTTTCGTAAGCGCTGACTGCGTACTCTTTTCCGGCTATTCGGATAGCCTTTACATCCGCGTACTTGTCTGCATTCTCTCGAAAGGGCGTGCTCGCCACCATGATGTTCTGCGTAATATTGGGACATATAATGTCCTCCGTAGTCTGCTCAGGATTAAGTTCAACTGCTTCCATGAGGGCTTTGCTCACTAAGGTATAGTCCGATCTTTTGTAAGTTCAAGCCGCCCTTTGGGCGAAGCACTATTTTGATGTTGTCTTGCGGTAGGGGTGGCATGCGTGAGGCTCTTATCACCCTGTTCATAATGTTAGGAGACGTGCGAGAAGAGCTCACCTGCCGTCGCTTGCTTTCTGTGAAAGTTGCGCAGTGGATGATGGGGCGCGTTCCTTCTTCTTCGTTTTCCGGCTGGTCACCACTTTCCAGCCCGTCTCGTCCTCTTGTCCATTAGCTGTTGCTGAAGTAGTCGGCGCTGCTGGTAAATCCACCGCAGAGCTATCCATTTCCTCGGTAGAAGTTGCCATTATCTTCCTGTCGCGCCCGGCGCGAAGGGCGGGTGGCGTCTCGCCGAGCTAGCGCGTTCCTGGACCGACGCGCAGCAGACGCTAGCGTCTGGCGTGCGCACCTAGGCGCAGTTCGACGGCGGCGTGGACACGGCAGAAAAGTACTTGTAGATTCGTCAGAAATGATGGCCCACCTCAAAATTTGGTATCCACGGATTCCTTGCAACCTCACGGAACTGCTGGCGCAAGAATTTCGGCGAAATTAGATAGAAATTGCTGCGGAATCATGTGAAGACGATGAAGCCGATGGGAGCACGTCCACACACCTCGGCGACCGCAGCGCCCTCCCATCCACAAGATATCACATAATTTGAAAAGTGTTAGTAAAAGAGTCGGAGTGGATGTTGTTTTTTGGGCCCCCGTTAAGTTATCAAGCTTGTGTATGCGTGTCAACAACCCAGGGAAATTTAACTTTCCCCGATTGCCCCAAAAACCATGAATGCAAATTTGTGAAGTGTAAAAAAAATGTCGTGTATTCTATTCCTCACGCTTGTAATAGGTTTTATATTGGCCAGACTGGACAGTGCTTAAATGATAGGCTCAGGCAGCACCGCAACAATGTAGATAACAAAGAGTCTCGTAACCTTAGCATGCATTGCCGTGAATGTGATTGCACACCACAGTTTAATTTTTGCCGAGTGGTTGCTAGGAATAAAGAGCAGCTTTGCCGGGAAATTATCGAGGCTTCGAATATCAAGAAGTATGGTGATACATGTGTAAGTGCTGCATCAGTGTCTTTATCACAAAAAGAACTTCGCTTCCTGAATCGCACTTCTTAGTTTGTGTTTGCTTGCAGGGATCCTGGTGCATAAATTGCTCTATGCGTTGTTTTCTATTTTGGTGCGTGAATGTATTTATACGCGCAGCGTGCCAAATAATGTCAGTTGCTAGTTCAGCGCTGTGTTGTCCATTTCCTCCTTTCCTCCGCTCTCTTTTCTTGGCTTTCGGCCTTGCGCTGTTTCAATCATATTAAGACACTGTGGGTGCCACCTTTATATAGAATAACTCCTAGACAAGGAAACCAAAATTCGCGGCAGGCTTTATTCGCAGATTTGCTATATGCAACGTACCACGGCCTGTCGGAGAGGGGAACCCTTAACATGCCAGTCGCCCTAATCACCAGCCGATTGAGTTATCACCTTTCCTACCACTTGCTCATCAAAATGCAACAAGATAAAGGTGATGTTCTTATCAGAAATGCGACCACCTGAGCACTCCGGCTGCAACTGTCAGTTTGGTACGTTCCTCATTAGATTATGGGTTCATTGTGTACGGTTCAGGAGGTCTGTCATGCCCTGAAAAATTTGATAGAGTACAAAGCTGAGGCCTAGGGCTCTCATGTGGCGCATACAGGACACCTCCTATAGTCAACCTCTACGCAGAAACAAATGAACCCTCCCTTGAATACAGAAGAGCAGCTTTAACTTGTGCATATGTCTTTGAAGTAAGATCTCTACCAAAATATATCTACTATCCATTTGTAGCGAAATGTCTTTGTCGAGTATTATTCACCAACAAAGTGCTAGCTACCTGCCACTGGTATTGCGATTCGAAGAGATATGCCAGAATCTAAATACACAGGACACATTACCTGATATTGCCCAAAGATGAGATGTACACCTCCATGTTACAGCTGTCCTGCAATTTGCAATTTCACTCTCTAAAAAGAAACTCCGCAGCAACGCACTATATAAGAATTCCTTGCACACCAAGAAAAAATACAGTAGCTTTTTATACTGATGGTTCAAAAATGGGCGGTTACATAGGAAGCGCAGTGGTACGAGGAAATTGGAAAGAAACCCTAAGACTTCCTCAGTGCGTATCCATTTTTCACTGCCGAAAAAAATAGTACACGAGAACCTCACGAACAGTATTACCTACACAGACTCCCTAAAGGTACTTACATCTCTTCACTCTAGTAGTGCAATCACTCCGTCACTTGGTGACACACCATAGCCACAGCTCAAGGGCAGAACATAAAATTCTGCTGGGTCCCGAGTTATATCAGAATGAAAGGCAACGACAGAGCAGATTTGTGCGCTGCTGAAGCTCGTGGGAAAAAAAAACAATGTACACTTTAAGGATTGCATGAATTTAGTACAGTGTAAATTAAGAAAAAAACTGGCAGTCGTTTTGGAACAACGAAATAAATAACAAAGTACATTAGGTGAGTGGAAGTCATGTGTGCACTAGGAATGTTGCAACGAAGTGGTTCTCTGTCATCTCCGAATAGGCCACACGCACTTTACGAACAACTTCCTGCTAACAAAACAAGACAAACCTGTTTGCGAAGAATTCTCACCGACTGCTTCGTTGGTTTTCTATTTGGTAAAACTAGCCACTTTCTCATTCCTGAGAAGAAGGCTAAGGTCTTTATTTGATTCGTTGGGAGCTTCGAGAATCTTTCCCATCCAAGGATAGCAACCTCCTTTAAAGTTTTTACTTTTAGTCATTTCTAGTAGTTCTTTCCTATGTGATCACTACGTAGTAATGAAGTTTTAGGCCCCCTACACCACCGCTGATTCTTCACATTTCTATAAAGTTCAGCGGAAAAATTTTCGTAGCACCTTGTGCTTGGTGCATGATCGCCCTTAGTTGCCTATGTGCCATATAACACTACACACACACCAACTGCCCGATGCATTCTCGCATCAAGGTGCATGCTTACTCGGGAAGTAATCCTCACGAGCATACCTCGATCCCTGATAAACAGCGCGCTGTCCTGAGAACTATCCTCCAGTGCTTGTGTGCTTGTGAAGATTGGACATCCAAAATCGCATAGGAAGCTATGTGGGCTCTACTCGTATACCATCAAATCATCACTTATTAAAAAAACAGACGTTTCATCCTCCCTCCACCTCAACGTACACTGGATTCAAAATACAGCGAGGTCTGATGGCAACACCAGACAAACCGCTGCATCTCCCCCTCCGTCCTTGATAGAGGTCCCTCCCAAAACAGAAAAAGCCCCAGCTTGGTCATCCTCAACACGTACACTGCGACAAAAAAGGCGGAGCTTCCCTCGTCGCGGTCAGTACAAAAGTGCGAATTACCCGCGCGTAAAACCCGAGGAGATTTTAACGCAAGACATGTAAGCTGGGGTTACAAGCACAACTGCAGAAAGGAATCGCAACTCTGGACATTTATGCGAAATGAGGGCCTAACCCATTAACGATAGGCAACAGCACACGCGCAGCTAAACACCAACCCAATCCCACAGTGTCAGTGAACCAACACGCAGGCCTCCCTAGGCAGCGTCCACTGCATCATTCAAATAACCTTCGCACTGAAGTCAATCTGCCCCTCTGTAAAAAGGCAACTAAAAATCACAGACTGGGATAAATTCTGTAATCTGTGGGATCCGGGTGAATACACTCACGTATGACGTCGGAAGGGCCACATCCCGAGTCCGGAACAATCGGGAAACTAAAGTCGTGGACAGCAGAACTAGAACACACGCGTATATAACTGCCTTTCTGAATAACAGGACGGCGGAGACATGGTTTGAGTCCACGGAATCCCCCTCGTTGGCCCTAGAAAGCAGGAGCGCACCGCAAGGCTGTTTTATCCCCACTACTCTTCGACATCACCCTCACACCCATGGGGCGAAAATTAGAGCGGATCCCACTCCTACCCAGACGACCACGGCAAATGTCGGCGAAATGGATGAAACCCTCCAAGCAGTAGCGGAGTGTGCGGTCTGTATAGGCCTTGCATACTCGCTGACCGAATTCCGCTGCTCCAGCCGACCGCGGACCGCCACAAAAAGAGAAACCCCTTGAAAAGTGGTTTACTCACTGCCTTAATTTTCAACTCATAAAGAGAGAAGAGAGGAAAGAGTAAACGTGCTAATAAGACAGGCCTAGAAATCGGCTCTAAATCTCCCTCAAGGGACTTCAACCAACAGGCTCCTCCGCTTGGGGGTCCATAACACCCCACAAGAACCGACTGAAGCCCACCGCACAGCACAGTTGGACTGTCTATCCTCCACAAACGCGGGCAGACACATCCTAGCCGCATTAAAGATTCAACCAACGGCTCTCCCTCTGGACAACTCCCACAGCATTCCTAAGCAAATCAAGGAAAACCTAACCGTCCACGCAACTCACAGCCGGGAAAGATGCGTAGCGCGCGCCAAAGTCCTGTATAAAAGACACACGGACAACGAAGACGCAGTGCATGTAGACGCGACAGAATATACATGCAACCTAGCCTACGCCCTAAGCGTGGCGTCATATGACCAAAAACACAAAGTCTCGGGCTCGATAAGGGCGACCATAACATCTTCCAATGCCACACTCGTAATAAGCGGCTCCAAAACCACAATCAGAAATTTTTCAAAGGGACAGATCCATTCCGCCATTAATAAACCCGGGTCAATACAAACACGAATGCTTTCTTTGTGGGGCTCCTAGAGAAAACTTCGAGCGCATACTCTACCTATACCGAGAACTCCAGCCACCTCACAGACCTAGAAGGTTGGGAGATCGCGGCCTCTAGCTGAGAGCCGGCCTCACAGCAGAGGCTGGTAGAATGCGCGGAGAAGGTCGCCAGAACGCATGGACTGATGACCGCCTCCCGGGATTAAGTACCAAGGCAATCAAACCACCCCTAACACTTTCCCTTACCTGGTTCATTAGTAAAGTGTTTGCCCACCTACCTGGCTAGTGGAAGGAACTCTCCGTGAGGCCCAGAATCATAGTGTGTTCCACAAGAGCCCATCCTTGCGGAGCATCTTTTATTTTTTGCTTGAAAATAAAGTTGTTAGTAACGCTATGCTACAAATGCCTTCCCCGCCTGAAGAATGAAATAGTTGTAACTAAGTGCTCGTTTTGTCAAAGTTGGTGTTTCCAGTTCGAAAATGGTATAGCAACTAGCCCGAATAATCGGGTCAGTCTAACTGTCAGCTCCGAACTGAATTTTCGAAAAGTGCACAGCTGTGCTTTCGGTGAAGAGTGAGTATTATGAAAAGTACAAGAGGGCTATCTTATATTTCGAGGGCAGGATGAACTTTAGTGAAAAAAAGAAATGAGCATGGTTCTTGCATTGACTGTTGCGGAGACACACAGACCGGTATAGGGCGGAAGGTACTGCGAAACTGTTAGGCCTAAATAGGACAATCTAGCTCGAAGTATGCTCTCTTTGAGGAATAACTGTAGCGCCTTGTATGTGAGATGTAAAGCCAGAGATTCGTTAGTTAGCTGCTTGTTTTATCATCTACAACTGAAGTTGGTAGCTGGTGTTCCAGTATGTCCTTTCGAGCGATTTGTTCGTAGACATCGACGGGCCGTTGTACACGTTCCTTCCAGCAATCTGGTTAATGTTACATCCTCGGGTACTTACTACGGAGAAAGAATTATTTGCTGACAGAGAGCATTTACGAGGTGATGGAAGGTGAAGTTTCAGTCCTAGGCCCTAGGTAAATGATGCAAGTGCTTTCAACAGGTGTGTGGACGACTGTACGCAGAAAACGTTTTAGAAGGCTAGGCCATTAGTGTGGTGTGTGACTCTGGACTTCGAGGTGTCCCCGCCTGTATACAGGGCGATTCACCGAGGACTTTATAGAATTCTTTTAAAATGAAATTATTGAGTTCGAAGAGCACTTTTTTCACCTTAGAATTGTCAGCTGGGTAGTACATCAGAATGCAGCTAATACTGGCTGATTAACAAATATGCATTACCTATTTTCTTAACTATAACTAGTGGGCTGGTTAATTAATGAGACGCCTGTAGCCTATCGTAACCTCTATATCAGTTTTTATAATTTCGAAAATACGGTTACACTCGACGCTGTGGGCCAACAAATTTTGGCTACATCGATCCAATATACATGCGCTTTCAAGAAGCTTGGAGGCACGGCAAACTATCTAGTGCACGTAACTCGTCGAAACAGCCAACGGTAATTGTGCCACAGCGCTGAGGGAAGCCGCTATTATGATAAGAACTTTGGATGCTACTGTGGGCTGCAGACCTCTAAATATTCGAGGTTTGTAAGAGTAATAGCCTACTTAAAAAAAAGAAATGTGTAAAGTCTGAAGTTGAACACTCACTATATACATCCTTCGCGGTCGGGTTTTGCTAGTTCTCCGGCAGCTGCGCACCGCTGCCTGCAGGCTTCTCTAGAGCGAAGTAATCGGTATGGAGATCAAAACATGCAGAAACTGCAAAATCGGAGCGGCAGAACGTCGGCGGGAGAAAAAGGAGTTTCCACGGGCCAAACCAAAGATACGGTGTATGTGGACGACTGCGCTGCATGAGTAGTTTCAGCGGGGAACTACTAATTGCGACCGTAGGACGTTGATTGGCACGGTGCTCTAGGTGCCGTGGAGGACAGCTGCGAACGTACAGTCAGGGACAAAAGTCTCCGGACCACGTGTTCCTCAAACGAAGCTTATAGCTCTACTATCAGACAGAGGCTGGAGACTGCACTTGTGGAGATGAAAGAAAAAGAAATTAACTTTTACCTCCGCAAGTGTGGTCTCCAGCCGCCGAGCTATCGGCTTCGTTAGAGGAACTCGTGGTCCAGAGACTTTTGTCCCCGACTGTACATCCGGAGATGCGACGTACGCGTCTAGTTTTTTGTTCCTGGCTAATTTTTTTAGCATGCCCTTATATCCTGATGTCCCGTAAAAAAAAAAGGCCGCCTAGCGTCTGTCGGATGTGTGCTCGCTGCGGACTATTATGGTATCTGCAGCGGCATGCCTATTCGTATAACGATGTAAAAGCATTTACATAAAAGAAACATTGTTTACAATGGCTGCGGTCTTCATATTTTCTCTCTGCACTTTCCTCATGTTTGTGACATGTAATGCTGCTGTAGCATCACGCACACTGCACAATTTAGAACTGCGTAGCGCTAGTTGCTGCCACTGGACAGCGCGATGAAGACTGGGTCCAATAATTAGAGGGCTCACTATGTGTGAACGGTTCCACTTAGCGGACTGTCACAGTCCTTTGCGGCAACTGAACATCAATTCGGCAGGTGTAAGAGACTTTGACAATTGGAAGTGGTGAACCATTCGCATAAGGGGAGTCAATTGCAACGGATGGCTGCAGGCTTCACCGTACGTTGCTCAGTTGTAGCAAGGCGATATGGATCTGCTGGGAAAGCAATAACTAGAGCTAGTGAATTTTACATTGTGCAGTGCGCGCCCAAATACAGCAACATTACAAGACACGAAGATGTTGACAGTGCAGCCGCTGTATATTCCATACCTTGATGAAGGTGCTAGATATTGTTTACGAAAGGGCACGCTGCTGCAGGTGCCGTAAAAGACCGCAGCAAGCACACACTGGGCAGGCATGCGAAAGACACTGCGTATGCCCTTTTTACTTGTTTTTTATGGAACATCAGGATATGAGAGCATTTAAAAAGAAACCCGTACGTAGCGTTTTCGGATGTATTTCAGTACCAATCAACATGCTGCTGCAGGTACCGTAGAAGTCCGCAATAGCAACCAAACTGACAAGACATCCGAAAGGCACCACGTACGCTGTTCTTTTTTTTTTTTTTGCTGGACGTTTTGTTTTTCATGAACGTTCATGGAACGAAACGTCCAGTAAAAAAAAAAAAGTGTGTACATGGTGTCTCTCGGATGTCTCGTCGGTGTGTGTTTGCTGCGGACTTCTGCGGTGCCTGCAGCAGCGTGCGCACTCCTCCCGCGAATTCGGAATGATGAGAAGGAAAAAAGAAACTTCCTTCCCCGGGGACACCTCCGCAGGAGCAACGGGCACCCGCCCTCTGGATACCCGGGGGACAGCGAGAAGAAGAGCTGTGCGAAAAAGCACAGTTCCTCCCCTTGTCCTCCACACACGGCGGCCGAGCTGTGACGCTGGTGGGATCACCAGGCACCGTTTTTTCTACAGCGATCCGCTGTGCCGGCGCTGGGAATCGAACCAAAGTCGGTGGGGATAATCGCCCAAGCATTGCCAACTGGCGCGCTAACCACTCGGCTACCGTGCGGCTCTGGTTTTTGACGGCGTCCGCGAGTGCTGATAGAAGGGGAGCGAAGCAGGCCGAAACTGAGCATGCGCGCGGGATGCGGCTATCTCGCGATCGGGCGTGGCAGCAGAAACGTGCTATGCGTCGACCGTGGAGCGGGCCGCACTAGCACGGAAGTGCGATAGCGCGTGGGGCCCCAGCCCCGTCATGGTATTTCGTCCGCGCAGATGAAAGAGAGTCTGGAATGCGAAAGCCGCAACCTGAAACTTGATCGGTGCGATGTTCGGCGGTGAAAAAAAGTTTCCGCGCGGCGAAGCAAGATGGCCGCGAAACTTTTGAACGCGAACGGCTTTGTTGTAGGTGTAGAAGCGCAACCCAAAAATTTGTGGGATGCTTTAGCGCACGTATACAGTAGCACGCAACAGCGTTGGAGGGTTGGTACATAGGCTTTGAAATTCCCGGCGCACCATATCGCAGAGACTGACAGGTCGGGAAGGGACCTGTCAATAACGCCGCGCGCAAATGCGCGTTGTTTATGGGAGCAAAACGTATGTAACCTCCTGATAAGTAATGATTGATTCGTGCGTGGCATACCGCACAGAGACTCTGCCGCACTAATAATGGCACTGTCACGTGCATTGAATGGGGAATGTGTCATCGGAGTTGTAACGACCGTATGTAATCTCCACCCTCGCAGGCAGTGGCACGGATGGGAGGAGCGGAGAATTCAGTCCCAGGCCGAGGACAAGGAGGTGCGTGGACTCCTGGGGGGGGGGGGGGGGGGGGGGGGCAACGACCCAGCCTGCAGTGCTCTTCCACACCTGCACGAAGGGAGAGCAGGATATAAGGGACTTCAAGGAACACAAGCCTGCAACGGCAGTGCCATCGCGCGAGGAGTGCGTAGTATTGCACGGGCTACACAGTGTGACGGGTTTCATGTATTTAGTATGCACTGTTCACTTTCCAATTCAGACACTAGACAGTGTGATGGGTTTCATGTATTCAGTATACACACTTCATTTTCCATTTCAGACACTAGGCACTGTAAGTGGTCTCTTTCATCAGTATACACTGTTCACTTTCTAGTTCAGACACTAGACAGTGTGATGGGTTTCATGTATTCAGTATACACACTTCATTTTCCATTTCAGACACTAGGCACTGTAAGTGGTCTCTTTCATCAGTATACACACTTCATTTTCCATTTCAGACACTAGGCACTGTAAGTGGTCTCTGTCATCAGTATACACACTTCATTTTCCATTTCAGACACTAGGCACTGTAAGTGGTCTCTTTCATCAGTATACACTGTTCACTTTCTAGTTCAGACACTAGACAGTGTGATGGGTTTCATGTATTCAGTATACACACTTCATTTTCCATTTCAGACACTAGGCACTGTAAGTGGTCTCTTTCATCAGTATACACACTTCATTTTCCATTTCAGACACTAGGCACTGTAAGTGGTCTCTTTCATCAGTATACACACTTCATTTTCCATTTCAGACACTAGGCACTGTAAGTGGTCTCTTTCATCAGTATACACACTTCATTTTCCATTTCAGACACTAGGCACTGTAAGTGGTCTCTTTCATCAGTATACACACTTCATTTTCCATTTCAGACACTAGGCACTGTAAGTGGTCTCTTTCATCAGTATACACACTTCATTTTCCATTTCAGACACTAGGCACTGTAAGTGGTCTCTTTCATCAGTATACACACTTCATTTTCCATTTCAGACACTAGGCACTGTAAGTGGTCTCTTTCATCAGTATACACTGTTCACTTTCTAGTTCAGACACTAGATAGTGTGGTGGGTTTCATTTATTCAGTATACACACTTTATTTTCCATTTCAGACACTAGGCACTGTAAGTGGTCTCTTTCATCAGTATACACTGTTCACTTTCTAGTTCAGACACTAGGCACTGTAAGTGGTCTCTTTCATCAGTATACACTGTTCACTTTCCAATTCAGACACTAGACAGTGTGATGGGTTTCATGTATTCAGTATACACACTTTATTTTCCATTTCAGACACTAGGCACTGTAAGTGGTCTCTTTCATCAGTATACACTGTTCACTTTCCATTTCAGACACTATACAGTGTAACTGGTCTCTTTCATCAGTATACACTGTTCACTTTCCAATTCAGACACTAGACAGTGTGATGGGTTTCATGTATTCAGTATACACACTTTATTTTCCATTTCAGACACTAGGCACTGTAAGTGGTCTCTTTCATCAGTATACACTGTTCACTTTCTAGTTCAGACACTAGATAGTGTGGTGGGTTTCATTTATTCAGTATACACACTTTATTTTCCATTTCAGACACTAGGCACTGTAAGTGGTCTCTTTCATCAGTATACACTGTTCACTTTCTAGTTCAGACACTAGATAGTGTGGTGAGTTTCATTTATTCAGTATACACTGTTCACTTTCCATTTCAGACACTAGGCACTGTAAGTGGTCTCTTTCATCAGTATACACTGTTCACTTTCTAGTTCAGACACTAGATAGTGTGGTGGGTTTCATTTATTCAGTATACACACTTCCTTTTCCATTTCAGACACTAGGCACTGTAAGTGGTCTCTTTCATCAGTATACACTGTTCACTTTCTAGTTCAGACACTAGATAGTGTGGTGGGTTTCATTTATTCAGTATACACACTTTATTTTCCATTTCAGACACTAGGCACTGTAAGTGGTCTCTTTCATCAGTATACACTGTTCACGTTCTAGTTCAGACACTAGATAGTGTGGTGAGTTTCATTTATTCAGTATACACACTTTATTTTCCATTTCAGACACTAGGCACTGTAAGTGGTCTCTTTCATCAGTATACACTGTTCACTTTCTAGTTCAGACACTAGATAGTGTGGTGAGTTTCATTTATTCAGTATACACTGTTCACTTTCCATTTCAGACACTAGGCACTGTAAGTGGTCTCTTTCATCAGTATACACTGTTCACTTTCTAGTTCAGACACTAGATAGTGTGGTGAGTTTCATTTATTCAGTATACACTGTTCACTTTCCATTTCAGACACTATACAGTGTAACTGGTCTCTTTCATCAGTATACACTGTTCACTTTCTAGTTCAGACACTAGACAGTGTGATGGGTTTCATGTATTCAGTATACACACCTCATTTTCCAATTCAGACACTAGATAGTGTGATGGGTTTCATGTATTCAGTATACACACTTCATTTTCCAATTCAGACACTAGACAGTGTGATGGGTTTCATGTATTCAGTATACACACTTCATTTTACAATTCAGACACTAGACAGTGTGATGGGTTTCATGTATTCAGTATACACACTTCATTTTCCATTTCAGACACTAGGCACTGTAAGTGGTCTCTTTCATCAGTATACACTGTTCACTTTCTAGTTCAGACACTAGGCACTGTAAGTGGTCTCTTTCATCAGTATACACACTTTATTTTCCATTTCAGACACTAGGCACTGTAAGTGGTCTCTTTCATCAGTATACACTGTTCACTTTCTAGTTCAGACACTAGATAGTGTGGTGGGTTTCATTTATTCAGTATACACACTTTATTTTCCATTTCAGACACTAGGCACTGTAAGTGGTCTCTTTCATCAGTATACACTGTTCACTTTCTAGTTCAGACACTAGATAGTGTGGTGGGTTTCATTTATTCAGTATACACACTTTATTTTCCATTTCAGACACTAGGCACTGTAAGTGGTCTCTTTCATCAGTATACACTGTTCACTTTCTAGTTCAGACACTAGATAGTGTGGTGGGTTTCATTTATTCAGTATACACACTGCATTTTCCATTTCAGACACTAGGCACTGTAAGTGGTCTCTTTCATCAGTATACACTGTTCACTTTCTAGTTCAGACACTAGATAGTGTGGTGGGTTTCATTTATTCAGTATACACTGTTCACTTTCCATTTCAGACACTATACAGTGTAACTGGTCTCTTTCATCAGTATACACTGTTCACTTTCCAATTCAGACACTAGACAGTGTGATGGGTTTCATGTATTCAGTATACACACTTCATTTTCCATTTCAGACACTAGGCACTGTAAGTGGTCTCTTTCATCAGTATACACTGTTCACTTTCTAGTTCAGACACTAGGCACTGTAAGTGGTCTCTTTCATCAGTACACACTGTTCACTTTCTAGTTCAGACACTAGATAGTGTGGTGGGTTTCATTTATTCAGTATACACACTTCATTTTCCATTTCAGACACTAGGCACTGTAAGTGGTCTCTTTCATCAGTATACACTGCTCACTTTCTAGTTCAGACACTAGATAGTGTGGTGGGTTTCATTTATTCAGTATACACACTTCATTTTCCATTTCAGACACTAGGCACTGTAAGTGGTCTCTTTCATCAGTATACACTGTTCACTTTCTAGTTCAGACACTAGATAGTGTGGTGGGTTTCATTTATTCAGTATACACTGTTCACTTTCCATTTCAGACACTATACAGTGTAACTGGTCTCTTTCATCAGTATACACTGTTCACTTTCTAGTTCAGACACTAGATAGTGTGGTGGGTTTCATTTATTCAGTATACACACTTCATTTTCCATTTCAGACACTAGGCACTGTAAGTGGTCTCTTTCATCAGTATACACTGTTCACTTTCTAGTTCAGACACTAGATAGTGTGGTGAGTTTCATTTATTCAGTATACACTGTTCACTTTCCATTTCAGACACTAGACAGTGTGATGGGTTTCATGTATTTAGTATACACTCTTCAGACACTAGACAGTGTAACTAGTCTCTTTCGATCAGTATACACTCTTCATTTTTCATTTCAGACAGTAGACAGTTTAACTGGTCTCTTTCAATCTGTATACGCTATTCATTTTCCATTTCAAACACTGGACAGTGTAATTGGTCTCTTTCGACCAATTTGCTCTTTTCCTGTTTTGTTGTCTCTTTGGGTTAGTGCAACACGATTCCGTGTGAGCGTTCATTTCACGCGATATTTTTCCCGCTTCGGTCCGGCTTCAAGGGCCAGAAATCCGTATTATATTTAATAAACAGTACACAGTGGTTCAACGCTTTGGGGGAATGTGTACAGCGATGTATTCCGTGCCACGTTGGTGCCATCAGCGCTTACATGGCACCAATCGAGTTTCAGGTTGCGGCATTCGCATTCCCAACTCTCTTTCATCTGCACGGACGAAATACCATGACGGGGCTGGGGCCCCACGCGATATCGCACTTCCGCACTAATGCGGCCGCTCCACGTTCGACGCGTAGCACGTTTCTGCTCCCACGCCTGATCGCGAGATAACCGCATCCCGCGCGCATGCTCAGTTTCGGCCTTCTTCGCTTCCCTTCTATCAGCACTCGCCAACGCCGTCAAAAGCCAGAGCCGCACGGTAGCCGAGTGGTTAGCGCGCCAGTTGGCAATGCTTGGGCGAATATCCCCACCGACGTTGGTTCGATTCCCAGCGCCGGCACAGCGGATCGCTGTAGAACAAACGGTGCCTGGTGATCCCACCAGCGTCACAGCTCGGCCGCCGTGTGTGGAGGACAAGGGGAGGATCTGTGCTTAAAAGCACAGCTCTTCTTCTCGCTGTCCCCCGGGTATCCAGAGGGCGGATGCCCGTTGCTCCTGCGGAGGTGTCCCCGGGGGAGGAAGTTTCTTTTTTTCTTTCCCATCGTTCCGAATTCGAGGGAGGAGTGCGCACGCTGCTGCAGGCACCGCAGAAGTCCGCAGCAACCACACACCGACGAGACGTCCGAGAGACACCACGTACACACGCTCTTTTTTTTTTCTTTTTACTGGACGTTTCGTTCCATGAACGTTCGTGATAAACAAAACGTCCAGTAAAAAAAAAAGCCTACGTGGTGCCTTTCGGATGTCCTGTCGGTGTTTGGTTGCTATTGCGGACTTCTACGGTACCTGCAGCAGCATGCCGGTTGATACTGAAAGATAAAAGCCGCTACACCACTAACATTGCAGAGGACACTTCAGCTCCACCTTGAAGGTGGCGCGATAGGATATAGTTGGTTAGGCTTTCCATTCTGGGCAGTTTGGCACCTTTGAACAGATTTTGCATTTTTTTTAATTGTTTCAACTACTTAATCGATCAATACTAATAGTAATAATAGTGAGTTTATGCTGCACGAAACGCTGAATCGTATGACACCATCCGGAACATTCCGCGGCAAACGGCTGGCATGACACGATTTCTTTTTTTTACGCAACCCCCGATTATTACCGACACGAGGTGCTGTCGGGTAGAAGCCCTCCTCTAGCTTAAAAAAGCATAGTCTTAAAGACTGTGTAGAGTTTTAGGTGAAATACTCTTATTCACAATCTGCAAGAATGGCGGCCACACCTCCGAAGACGAGAATCAGCGATGATGATGATGAGAGGGAAACGTACCAAACGGTTTGCAGTTGCAACTATAACCCCGCTCTTAATGCCGACGAGAAGCCTGAGTGGAGAGGTATTCTACGCGACCGTTCAGTATGCATTGCAGACCTACTTATACGGAACAGTCAACGAAAAACTCTCGATTTGGAGCATACCCGTCGCTAACCGGATCTCACGGCGACAGAAATAATTAAGCAAAAGAGATTCGAAGAACGAAAGTACTTAGGAAACCCAGGCAGGCTTGTGTCACAACAATGCCCCGTTCCCTGCCTCCTACTAGAAACACGTCAGCCCTGAGAAGAACTGCGCGACTATTACTAGCGAGTCTTCCATTAGATCTGGTAACGTGGTGAACGTATCCAGCCTGCCACTCAAATCTTCGGACTGAGAGTTACTCTCTACGGGTCTAACCATCTCCCCGATGATGGGAGAAATTCAGTCAGTTTCAATTATACCAGGATCCAGCTAAGTTCGCATGGAACTTACGCCTGCGTGAGTGTTTCCAAAACCGCAAAACGGACCGTGAAATGAACGTGCCAGGGACACCCGGCAAGTCATGGATTCCAAACAAACACAGAGGTAAACATTTACATTTCTACATCACTCGCATTTAATAGTATATCCTATCATCATATTCAAAACCAAAAGCAGTCCACAAGGACCTCTTATCCAACAAACGCCAACCCCTTAACTCTTCAAGCCTGTGGACAAAGGCGACGCTATCGTTGTTAAGGACAAGACCCAATACTTAAAGGAAGGTTTCTGACGATTCCAACATAAACATTTCTACGCTGAACTCACTAGCGATCCCATAGGAGACTTCGAAATCGACGTTAACAATCAGATGAGATCTCTCCTTCACAAACAAAAGATGTCCCCGGATATGTTTAAAGTAATGAAACCGGTCAGAACAGCGAAAGAAGCTCAGAGCCAGACGCCGTATCGGTGGACGCTGCCTGCACGGGTGATGGACTCCTCTTTATCCCCCCTCCAGACACCTCCCCAGAGGCTGCAGCCATTGCACTTGCTATCACCCGCACGGAAGCCCGGTACATTTTAAGTGACTCGGAAACTGCGATTCTACATTGCTCAATAACGGGTCTAAGTCCCTGCTTTTGGCATACTGGATTCACTCGATGCACCCCCACCCCGCCAAGTGGAGCTCATATGGGTGCCCGCGCACTCTGGGAATCCCGGAAACGAGGCCGCCAACCATTTAGCCCGGGCTCAGGTGGCCTCGGATCGGGGATTTACGAGGGAGCGCATACACTCGTTCAGCGAGCTGACGCAGGCCTACGGGGCCTCACGCCAGCTCTGCCCCGTCCCTAGATAACAGACTACAGACACCCTCACTCCTTCCCTTCGCCTCTGCCCGGCGGACCCTCCCCCGCGGGACCTAGACAACCTCAAGACATGGAGGACCCGACCGGACTGCCAGTGTTCTGGAACTTAAGGTCATAAAACTTTAGTGCAGTGGGGTCGTGCGGGGTCCCTGAGGCGTGCCGCGAATTTCTCTTCCAATAAAGTTTTTTTCTCTCTCAATCTCCCAATTTTCCTTTTTTCATTTCTTCCCGCCCCCCTTGTCGTCCATGTTCGTTCTTCGTTCGTCCTGTCCACTCTTGCGCCTTGTACCATCGCAGGGCTCCCAACCCTAGGGATTTTCCCTGGATCTAGAGAATTTGGACGTCGTTTAGGCGAAAAGGGATTTTATGTACAATCTAGGGCAATTTCATTTGCTCGGAGAGTTCTTTTTTTTTCTCTACAACTGACGGAGGCCCGCACAACGCCACGCGATCGACTAAAGCCTGTTTCATATGCAAGTGAAAACGCTTTGTTGCTGCGGCGCAAAAATCTTTTAGAGCCATCGCGGCGATGTTACAAATTTTTCGTCGCGTTGCGCTGCCCAAATTTACTCGCTTGCATGCATCTGAACCAGCCTTTACACGGACATAGTCGGACGTGTACGGTACCTGACGTGGCCAGCGGCCCCGCTGCTACGATCTGGCGCGCCCCTTCCTCACGCTGTATTTGCAGCTCGCTTCACGACGTGAAATTCATATTTAGTAAGCATATCTACATGTTTGTTTTGATAACCAGGAAAGAACAAGGGCGCCATTTTTTTGATAAAGTAGCGCCGTGTTGGAAATCTGAGCTTGTCTAACTAGGGGAACAATGCTCCGTTCATTCGCCGCAGTGGCTCAGTGGTTATGGCGCTTGGCTGCTAACCCGAAAGACGAGGCTTCGATCCCGGCCTCGGCGGTCGAATTTCGATGGAGACGAAATTCTAGAGGCCCGTGTGACCGCACGTTACAGAACCCCAGGTGGTCGAAATTTTCAGAGCCCTTCACCATTTCATCCCCCATAGCCTGGGTCGCTTTGGGACGTTACACCCTCCAATATTATAAATCATAATTCCCAGTTCCACCACGACGAACAAAGTGAGTGCAGGTCACATGAGGCATATAAAAGCTGTAACAATCACTGTTTCATTGTTTTAATTGACTCCAAATGTTACGTCAGCCACCCTCTAGAGCAATCGCAACAAATGAACAAGTAATTTTTATATCACAGTTCCCGTACACTCCTCAAGCAAACTCCAGACATTTTGCACGTGGTATCCTTCGGCAGAAGTCTAAACCGACACATGAGGGAAAAAAATTCAGTCAATTCCACATGCCGATGTATGTTTACTATTATCTTGCGTAGCGAAAAAAACATGTGATATAGAGCGTTTATTTTGTTATTTTCAAAGAGCGCCAGGGTTTATCTTATAGCTTCATTTAGAAGATCTTCATTTTAGATCCTTCATTTCAAACTTACAGCTAATTTGCTTGCCAACGTCTGGTAATAGTGTAGCTGCGTGATAAAACTTGCTACTGAACGATGCATAAATATGCAATTTTCAATATACAACTGAACACTATTTTTGGTTGCGAATTGGGGGAGAAGCGGCTCTGGAGGTTGACAGCACTGTACTATCGGGATATTCGTAAACTGTCATTCATGATCTGAGAAAAAATGCCGTATGCGCTCCACCCCCTTCTTATTCTTCGAGTTATTACCCTCTCATGACCCGTTCTCCTCTGCCTGTCTTACTCCTTGATCATGCTTTTCACTTTATCTCCTGGGTGACTTAGCAAGGCAGTGACATCTGTGGATCGTAGACTACTTACGTATACTCCATTTACTCTTATCCCCAACTGTTCCCGATCCAGGTCTGCGAATACCTCCTGTAAACAGGCGTGAATAGCATTGGCGAGATCGTGTCTCCCTGCCTGACGCCCTTCCTTATTAGAATTTTATTGCTGACTTTATGGAGGACTACTGTAGCTGTGCAGCTGCTATAGACGTCTTCCAGTCTTTACGAAATGTATATTATTGTATCAAAGCGCGGTGCTTGGCTTGCTGTGTGCGTCGTAAGGGCGCTTAATCATCATCAGTCTTACTACTCCCCCGGCAGGGCAAAGGCATTTCCCATGTCTCTCCAATGAGCCCTGTCCTTTGCCAGTTGCGACCACCACACCCCCGCAAAATTCTTCATCTCATCCGCCCCCTGCTACGCTTGCCTCCTCTTGAAATCCATTCCATTACCCTCAAGGACCAGCGGTTATCCTGCCTTCGGATTACATGCTCTGCTCAAGCCCATTTCTTCCTTGTGATTCTGACTAGGATGTCATTACCCCGCGTTTGTTCCCTCACCCACTCTTCCTGCTTCAGGAGTCTTAACGTTAATCATTTTTCTTTCCAAGCTCGCCGCGTTTTCCTTAAACTGAACGCTTTTCTGGTGCGGTATCAAATGGTAAATTGCCGTTGATGATCTCAGAAGACCTGCCATATGCGCTCCACCCCATTCTTATTCTTCTAGTTCTTTCCCTTTCATCAGCAGCTACTACCTGCCCTAAGTACACGTATTCCATCACCACTTACAGCACCCTGCTACGAATTGTGAACTGCTTTTCGCTTGCTAGACTGTTGAACATTACTTTGGTTTTACGCAGACGATACGGTTATCTTGTCTCAAGGTTGCCGCTTCTCAGACGCAAGCTCCCAAATGCAAAATGCAATTAGTGTAAACGTCGCTAAAACAGCTTATTTGTTCCCACAACCATCTGAAGAACGTTTAACTCTTCCACTACTGTTGCACTCGCTCGCCCGTTCCATATGGCTCATCTGTTAAATACTCGGATGCCTTACTTGACACTGAGTTCGCCTGTAATTCCCACCTGACTTATGTATGCTCACGACTTACAATTCTCGAATTTTAACGTCCTGTTCATAGAGACGTATTCTGAGCCATTTTTGGTCTCATACATCCTCATCATCAACCTGACTACGCCTACTTCAAGGCAAAGGCCTCTCCCATGTCCTTCAAGTTAACCCTGTCTTATCCCCAACTGTTCCCCAAATCAGGCATCGGAATACCTCCTGCAAACAGGCGGTGAATAGCATTTGCGGAATCGTGTCTCCCTGTCCGACACTCTTCCTTATTGGAATTTTATTGCTGACTTTATTTACGACTATGGTAGCATTGCAGTCGTTATAGATATCTTGCAATATTTTCACATAACACTCTTCAACTCCCTGATTCCACAATTGCTGCGTGACAGCTGAGGTTTGCACGGAGTCAAATGCTTTCTCGTAATCAATTAACGCGATATATAGGGTTTGGTTATATTCTGCACATTTCTCTATGACCTGAGTGGAGAATTCTTTTGGAAAGCCTGCTTGATCATTTGGTTGACTGAAATCTAAGGTTGTACCGACTATAAGCGGTTACTTTAGTAAATACCTTATAGGCAACGGACTGTAATCTTCAAGTCGTCCTGTAATTTTTCAAGTCCTTGACGGCTCCTTTTCTATGAAAAAATGTTCGCGTTCTTCTCAGGGTTCTGGTGTGACGTTACCCTATTTTTCTTGCCATTGTTGGGAGTTTTCGTACCATGTGCCACTGCACGCACACTAATCCATTTATATACATTACCGACTTGCCTAAAAATGTAACATCTTCAATAGGACTCTTTGCAGACGTCTGTGTGGTCTACAGTGAATTAAAAAATACTAATGACGTTCCATCACTCCTGGCAAAGCTAATAACTATCTCTAATTGGTGTTCGCAGTGGCAAAAGACGCTTAACGCGGCTATGTGTAATGTCATGCACTTTTGCGTCGCAGAAATTCATGCTACGTTTCCTATTTTATTTCTTTTTCTCTTCTGACACCCCTAGCATCTTACAAACATCTCGTCGTCATTCTAACCTCAGATCTAACTTGGAAGGCACACGTTACATCTGTCATCTCTTCCGCTGACCGCATGCTTGGACATCTGAAATTTAATTTTTACTTAGCACCGGCATCTGTCAAGCTTCTTGTGTAAATAAATTAGAATATGCTAATAGGGTCAGGACAACCTTATACTTACATCAACCAAATTGTTGGTTTGGTTGATTGGAATTGACGTCCCAAAGCGACTCAGGCTATGAGAGACGCCGTAGTGAAGGGGTCCGGAAATCTCGATCACCTGGGGTTCTTTAACGTGCCCTGACATCGCACAGTACACGGGCCTCTAGAATTTCGCCTTCATCGAAATTCGACCGCCGCGGCCGGGATCGAACCCGCGTCTTTCGGGTCAGCAGCCGAGCGGCGTAACCACTGAGCCGCCGCGGCGGGGCCTATCAATCAAATGATCAGGCAGGCTTTCGTAAAGGATACTCGACGATAGACCATATTCCCGCTATCAATCAGGTGATAGAGAAATGCGCAGAATATAACCAGCCCCTATATACAGGTATAGCGTTCATCGATTACGAGAAAGCATTCGACTCGGTAGAAAACTCAGCTGTCATTCAGGCATTGCTGATTAAGGGTGTAGAAGAGTTTTATGTGAAAATATTGGAAGATATTTGTAACGATTGCACAGCTACCATAGTCCTCCATAAAGTCAGCAATAAAATTCCAATACGGAAAGGTATCAGGGAGGGCGACACGATCTCGCCAATATTATTCAGCACCTGTTTACAGGAGGTATCCCGGGGCCTGAAGTGGGAACAGTTGGGGATAAGAGTTAATGGAGAATACCTAAGTAATTTGCGATTCTTTGAATTAATTGGAGAGAAATGGGAGAGGCCTTTTCCCTGCAGTGGCCGTAGTCAGGCTGATGATGTTATTGATGACCTGGAAGCAGTACAGAGCCGAGCTGCACGTCTTATCACCCGTAACTATGACGGCCTGTCGAGGGTCTATGAAATAAAAAAAAATCATTGTCCCTAACTCCTCTTTTCCTTCGCAGGAAAGTATCACGTATGTGTCTTTCTTGAAAATTTACTGGATGAATTGAATGAATTGTCCGTGCTAACTTAGATTATGCTAACTCTATTATTCGCCGCCGCGGTGGCTCAGTGGCCATGGTGCTCGGCTGCTGACCCAAAAGACGCAGGTTCGATCCCGGCCGCGGCGGCTAGAATTTCTTTGGAGGAGAAATTCTAGAGGCCCGTGTACTATGCGATGTCAGTGCACGTTAAAGAACCCCAGGTGGTCGAAATTTCCGGAGCCCTTCACTACGGCGTCTCTCATAGCCTTAGTCGCTTTGGGACGTTAAACCCCACAAAACCAAAACAAAACCGAACTCTATTATTGACGCCCTGGAAGCAGTACAGAACCGAGCTGCACGTCTTATCACCCGTAACTATGACGGCCTGTCGAAGGTCTATGAAATTAACCCCTCTTTCCTTCGCAGGAAAGTATCACACATATGTCTGTTTCTTCAAAATTTGCAGGATGAATTGAATTCTTAGAGGTGCACTGACGACGCACATATGGCTCATCCCACATCGATCACTCATGCAAAGTTGGCGTTCCCCGGTGCCGTACAACATTATGCATTAATTCTTTCAATACAAATACATAGTCGGCGTGGAACCACCTTCCACAAGTTCCACTCGGAAATGACATTGAAGAATTCAAAAAGAAGTTGTCAATATATTATTGCTTACCATAGCCATTTTCAAAATTTTTTTCCCGCGTTTCTTTCGGTTTTGCCCATGCATTCTTTATATTATAGCCTTCTATAGCATGCCCATATGAGTGTTCAACATTGGTACCAATGGCATTATTATATTTCTCATATCAATTTGCCTCCTTGTTTTCTGTGTGATTTTTCTCTTCCATATGTATTTATTCTCGTGCTTCGGTTTTTCGACTGACATATTTCATGGTGTCGCAGTAGTGCGCATTTTTTTTTTTTTGCTGTATGTGTTATGCCCTCCTGTAACCAATTGATTTTTTGTTTCTATGTACCGCTCACCTCATTAATGCCCTATTGTCCATGAGGTATCGGAACTAATAATAATAAATGCACGCCGCCCGTTTCTCTCGAAATTGAGCTAGTAAGGGTTTCGCTTAAAAGGTTTCTTGTTCAAAGCTTGCCGGCTTAGCGCATTAATCACCTTTGGCTGAGCGGTCTGGAGTGGCAGACCCATTTTGACGTTTCCCAGGTGCTTGCCTCGCTGGGCATCTCACAGGCCCGTTTTAGACTCTTTGCACTCAGGTGCACACTCGGCCCTCTACCGCTCGCGGAATTCCCGGCACACTTCACGGACTCAGGGGCTAGCTTACACGAAAAAAAAATGTCTAGTTTCCAGTGTTACCTTTTCCGCAGCATACAAAAAATTCGTTTTTGAGGAAAGGTTGGTTGGTTTATGGGGTTTAACGTCCCAAAGCGACTAAGGCTATGAGAGACGCCGTAGTGGAGGGCTCCGGAAATTTCGACCACCTGGGGTTCTTTAACGTGCACTGACATCGCACAGTACACGGGCCTCTGGAATTCCTCCTCCAAAGAAATTCAACCGCCGCGGCCGGGATCGAACCCGCGTCTTTCGGGTCAGCAGCCGAGCACCATAACCATTGAGCCACTTTTTGAGGAAAGGAAACGGCGCTGTAACTGCCCGACGTCTCGATGGATACCCGAACCACGCCGCAATGGAAGGAATAAAGGAGGGAGTGAAAGGGCTAAGGGAAGGAATGCGCACTCTGTTAAGGTAACACGTCTACCTAGGGCAGGTAGTGACCGCTAATTGGGATCTTGAAAGGCAAAACAAATTTTTCTCTGTTGACTTGCTATCTGTTCTCAAAACAAATCCGACCAATTCTGGTGTATCTTCTCCCCTAAACATAAGTCTAATCGAATCGACCATGTAGGACCTGACGGCGAACCAGCTGATACCAATCAATGCGCAAAAGTGCTATGACTACTTTTCATCTTTGTTTTCATCCGTCAGCAATTCTACACCCACAGTTTTGCAAACCAATAGTCAAAAAGAAATGCCGGAAATTTAAATTAGGCCCGACGGAATCTTCAAATTAGTCAGTTCACTCAAGCTCCCGTCATCTGCAGGATATGAGCAAATAAGCAGTAGACTCCTTATAAACACTACGAATATTATGTCAGATATTAGGTCTGATGACTGGAAGACAGCCCAAATTGTTCAGATCTTCAAAACAGGTGATCGCGCATGCCCAGCTATCATTAATACTAGCATAGCTTCTAAACTTCTCAATGTCCCACCTTGATTCAAATAACTTCTTTTATCCTCATCAGCATGGCTTCAGGACATCACTTTCATGCGAAACACAGCTTGCCGAGTTCACCCAAGACATACTTAAGGACACGGACGATAACCTCCAGACAGATGCAATCCTTTTAGACTTTTTCAAAGGCATTCCATCGCGTACCTCACAATCGTCTGCTTGCGAAACTTTCGTGCCTCGGGATTCCTGCCAATCTAATATGCTCGCCTGAACATTTTTTGAAAGGGCGCTCGCAGTTCACATCCGCAAATGACATCCAGTCACCCTTAAGAGAGGTAACATCAGGTGTCCCTCAAGGGGCCGGCCTATCACCATTACTTTTCTTGATATACATTAAAGACCTATCTTCTAACATTCAATGCAAATTACGACTCTTCGCGAATGATTCGCCATTTATAATGCAGTAAATATCCCGACTGATAACCTTGTTTTGCAACAAGACCTTGACGTTATTGCATCATGTTGCGAAAAATGGCAGGCGCCGTAAAATCTTACTAAATGCAAATCATTGTCCTTCACTCACAAATCCACCATATCGCATCACATTAACATCTCATCAGTCCCGATCACCGCTGCAATATCTTATAATTACATAGGTGCACATCTCACACCATCATTTTCATGGGTCACCCACATTACAACTATTTGCTCCGATACTTCACTCACACTTGGCTGCCAGAGAAGTAATCTGAAATCTGCATCCCCTAACATGAAATAGCTGGCGTACGAAACATTTGTACAGCCAAAATTAGAGTATGCATCATCCATCTGGCACCCATGGGAATCATATCTCACCGTCGATTTGGAATCGATCCAAAATTTTGCAGCTCGGTTCATTACTTCATATTACTCAAAAGAAACCAGCGTCACCGCCCTCAAGCAGTCCCTCCGTCTCTCAACACTCGAGTCACGCCCTGTCGTTTCCCGCCCATGATTACTTGATACATTTTGTCATAGCATAAGAACACGCCACTACGAACGACCTTACGGCCCAGTCACGGAAACCCGATAGCATGCATGGGATGCCCGCACGTGTGCTTACAACCACCCATTCTTTCCCAAAGCGAGAGCACTCTGTAATTCACTGCCTAACGACACCGCTTCATGCACTGTTCACAAAACATTCCGCAAGAAAATAAAAATTAATCTCATACAGATCCTGGTCGCTTAAGCGCATTTTGCAGCAAATATTGTTTAATCTGTCTTTCAAGAGTGGTGTATCACCTGCTGTCGAATCCTGCCATGGTTGGAGCCCTTGCCATGTGAGTTTGCACGTTTGATTTCCTGTTATGCGTGTTCACATCGCCTTACGCCGTTGCAACAATACGTCCCCCCTTATGTAATGCCTTCGGGCCTTTAAGAAAACAATAAATAAAATGAAATAACTAAAAGAATAAAAATGGGGTGGACCGCATATGACAGGCTCTCTCAAATATCATGAATGGTAGTTTATCAATATCCCTCAAGAGAAAAGTATACAACGGATGTATATTACAGGTACTCACCTATGGGCCAGAAACATGGAGGCTAACGAAAAGCGTTCAGCTTAAGCTAAGGACGACGAATCGAGCTATGGAAAGAAAAACTATGGGTGTAACGTTAAGAGATCGGAAGCGGGCGGAGTGGGTAAGGGAACAAACGCGGGTTAATGATATCCTAGCCGAAATCAAGAAGAAGGAATGGGCATGTAATGCGAAGGCAAGATAACTGCTGGTCCCTAAGGGTAACGGAGTGGATTCCGAGAGAAGGCAAACGTAGCAGGGGGCGGCAGAAAGTTAAGTGGGCGGATGAGATTAAGAAGCTTGAGGGGATACGGTGGCCGCAACTGGCAAAGGACATCGTAGACGAACTCAAGAGGAATAAATGGGCCTGGGGCGGGGCCGCGGCGGCTCAGTGGGTGAGGAGCTCGTCTACTTTCTAACACATCCTTTGACGGCGCGTGCCAGCTCTGTGGGGAGGTGGCTGACACCTCCCGCATGGTTTGGGAGTGCCCCCCCAACCCCACCAGAGAGGAATGGGATGCGGTCCTGCTCGGCTATCAAGACCTCAAGACCCAAAAGGCCTCGGTTCAACGGACGAGGGCGGCGTTGCTTGCCAATGCGATGCCGGAATAGGGGCTTCCCCTAGTATTGTGAGGGGAAGGTGCCAATAGGGCCGTACCCCAATCACATCTCTGTAATTGTTTAGTTGTTGAGAAATCTTTTCCGCCACCACGACGGCACCTTTTTCTTCCTTCCTTCTACCAAATTATTCACCAAAGTACTCACGACGGCGATCCAACACATCGCTCATTCATATGGGTCCCCGGCCACCAAGGCATGCCATGTAACGAAGCCGCCCATGAGGCAGCCCGCGCACTCACTCACCGGGCACCAGGTATTCCTTGGGAGGACCTTAACCCAGATCACAGCCCTCTTATTTTTCAAGATTTTACTGAGCACTATCGTGCCGCACGCCGGCGCTACTCGGTTCCTATGAAAGGACTGGGTAAAGCAGGCTCCTTACAAACACCCTGCTGTGCCCGGCGGTTCTCAAGCATTTTAATCCTTCTTTTGACGGCCGCTGCTCATTCTGTGGGGAGGCGGCCGACACCTTCCACATGGTTTGGGCATGCATGAAAAATCCTTCTCTCCTCCCCATCACCCCTTCCCCGACCCAAGAGGACTGGGAGGCGGCCCTGTTCGGCTGTCAGGAACTATCCGTCCAACAGGCCCTGTTCCGGCGGACCTGCGCAGCGGTCATGGCCAACGGGATCCCGGATTGATGGAGTCCGCCTAGTATTTTAAGGGGCGAGACCCACTAGGGGCCTCTCCCCGAGCACCTCTCTGTAAATATAGCCGAATAAATGCTTTTCACCACCACCACCACTTTTCTTTTTTCACTCCCTCCTTTATCCCTTTCCCTACCGCGCGGTTAGCGTGTCCACCGAGATGCGTGAGACAATTACTGCGTATTTCCTTTCCTCAAAACCAATTTTCATTTTCAGAGAATGTAATGCGAAGGCAAGATAACCACTGGTCTTCTTTCAGGGTAACGGAGCGGATTCGAAAGGAAGCCGAACGCAGCAAGGGAGGGGGGGGGGGGGGGGGGCAGAAAGTTAGGTGAGCAGATGAGATTAAGAAGTTTGCAGGGATACGGGTGCCGCGGCTGGCAAAAAGACAGGGTTATGAGAGAGGCACGGGAGAGGTCTTTGCCCAGCAGTTGGCGTAGTCAGGCTGATGATGATCAGGAGGAGGTACAGGGTCAATCACACTTAGAGGAAACACAGCTCCGCGTGTCCACGTGCCTGCGGAGTGCCATTGCATCGAACCCGTTCATGAATCAATGCAGAGTGGCGCACTAGAAGAGGGACCTCGATGTGGTTCTTAGTGCCATCTGCCCCTTTGCGCGGGTTTGCCACCGGCTTGGTCCTCCGATACATCAATTTTATTTTAATCCTTGGCTCAAGTTACGTGAAACACCCTGCACAGCAAGCTTGCAAAAATGGAAATAGTCGAGGAGGGAGAGTATAGTCTTGGAAGTGGTCATAAATGTATTATTCTGCAGATGCGTGCCCTGATCAAAAGAGAAATGTATTAAACACAAAAAACGAACGCAAAATTAAACGTCCAACAATTAGCGCTAATAGCAGCAGGCGTTGAGGAAGCATAAGAGAAACGCCCCATGGAAAAGTGTGGTTATAATTAGAACTACTCAGCAGTATGGAAATGAAACAAGCAAAGTTGCAAACCACTGGGAAGGAAAGAGGGAGCCATGAAGCTGATGGAATAAAGAAATTAAGGAGGTCATTGAACAACGACGGGTGTTCAGGAAAACAGAGAGAGGAAAAAAAGGCACTCCTATCTCAACAGGAAATAGACCGAAAATGGCATCTTATCGATAATAGAAACTGCATGTACAGGTCCTCGTCCAGAGTAAATTAAAGCAATCCCCTGATCGCTCGGTGGCTGAAGATCACGCAGCTAAAGGTGGGCCAAGGTACGCTGCTGCAGGTACCGCAGAAGCCCGCAGCAACCACACACGCTCTTTTTTTTTCTACTGGACGTTTTGTTTCATGAAAGTTCATGAAACAAAACGTCCAGTGAAAAAAAAAAGCGTGCGTGGAGTCTTTCGGATGTCTTGTCCATGTGTCCTTGCTGTGGCCTTTCCCGGTACCTGCAGCAGTATGCCGATCGATATAGAAATATAAAGATACCTTCATTAAACAAAGTGATAAGTCGGAGTCCCTCCTGTCTTCGTGTTCTCGATATGGGCTACGCCTCAGTTAATGTCTCCGAAAGTTTCAACCTCCTGGGGTCCTCTAACGTGCACTGACATCGCACAGCACATGGGCCTCTAGAATGTCGCCTCCGTGGAAACGTGATCGCCACGGGATCGAACCAGCGTCTTTTGGGCTCACCGGCCACAGCGCCGGCTTTCTTCATGATGATATCTGTAATTTTGCAGTAGAAGCGCGTGAACTAAATAGTGCAGAACGAGTTGGTGGTAACTGCTGCTTTGCTGGCCAGTTAACTATTACTGCGGGCACTTCGTTTTCGCAGTTTGTACGTGTCTTCGTCTATGGTCCCCAAAGCGAATAATTTGTTCTAGTGAACCGTGCCGGCAGCCGCCGGACAACCTGCAAAACCCGACCGAGAAGAACACGATACCAGGAACCATGCAGCACCCTGATGGCCACCATTGGACGCTAGGGCCTAACCTACTTGTAAGCTTTCCGCATATAATGTGGCCACTACGTTCATTCACTTCATAAGCGGTTACAAAGCCCAGTATTTTTTTGCGTCCAGCATCGAGGAATTCCTGTTCCGCGGAAACAACGCAAGAATGAGCCCGATCTGCGCGTCGTCAACAGTCATCGCGAAATCCGCGCTATTTTTTTGCCCCTCTGTGATTATGATGCTAATCCTGTCTTACAAAAGTAACTGCTCGGGCACTGTCAGCCTCGAAAGAGAAGCTGGGCCTCTTTCTCCTCACATCATGGCGCCGTGTGTTCCCATAATGCTCACAGTTCAGCAGTCATAGAAAATTCAGTTCGAAACTCACGCTTATGAGCATGATTGGTCCGTTCATATACCGAACATCGTTGCCTTGAGATAGATTGCAAACACCCTGGCTACCACACAACTGTGGGAGTGTGGGGAGCGCAGTCAAGTTTGCAATTTCCACAATCCGGCTGCTTCTGCAGACCATTTCGTTAACGCTGCGGCATTGCCGCACGGAATGCAATAAGTGACGTGCTCACCGTGTGCCGGTCTTCGGAGACGGTGAGCTCTGCCGTTCAAAGATTCACGTGTAGCTACGTGGAGAACATGTCCTGCACCTCCAGTCATCCAACCGCGTGTCCGCCTACAGTCATGACCTGCGCAAATTCGTTACGGGGGCTTGAAACAGCAGCCCATTGGCATCCGTGCCGTCACAGTTATCCCGGTGCCTGCTATGGTTCTCTTCGGGTATTTTCTTTGTTATTTTCCGTTTCTGGGCTTTTTTTCTCTCTTTATTCATGCATTCAATCAGCACGCCACTATAGGGACCTTAGAATACGGGAATAGTGCAGTATTTAGGGAAATCCCCCAAGGTGAAGTAGATTTGTAATAAGGTAGTAATTACTAAATCGCATCCATCGAAGCGCAGCCATACGACTACAAAGTAGAACGAGCCAGTGCAAATTACTGCTTTCCTAGGGGTTCTTCATACTGCTGAATTGCAGTGACGCCCGACATCGCACCCAATCCCTGAATAATTCTCAGCATTTTCGCAGGGTATCCGTGACTCCTGAATCATTCCAATGAGTCATCGCTAATTTCACCTGCAACTAGTTCAGCAGGCCCCGGGGCTCCAAATACTCACACAGCGCCCAGTCACTCGCATACTTCATGCATATGTAGTTTCGCACACGGATTCTCGCTTTTTTTTTTTGTACCCCACTGACGTGTCACCGCTTTGCTTTTGCACTGCGCGTATATCTTCTACTATAGTGCGCAATGCGTTCGAGTGAAGTGTGCTAGCAGCAGTGCACAGGTGCCAAACAACGTGTAAAGCAAGACTGAGGAGGACCTGTACAGGCCGCAAAACCCCGAACACTACGAGCATTCCACTAGCCTAAACAACCACCGTAGGACGCTCAGGGTTAGCCTCCTCGTGAGCTTCCCATGAGCATAGCCATCCTTAAGCCCGAGAGGGAAATTAAATAACGCAGGTTATGACTGATGCAAGTTGCGTAACGGAACGGCTCCTTCTTCTCACTAGCTAAATAAATTGTGTAAGCAGTTAACAGCCGCAATTTTTCAGCCTCCATTAGCAGCAAAAGACTATTTCTTTCGGAAAAGAACCTGAGAACATAGATGCGCCTGACTTTCGTTGGGAAGAGCGTTTCCTTTGGATAGTCCACGTCTGCGCAAAGAAAAGGAGCCGAAAAGACAGGGCGCAGCACCAACTACGAACATTAGAGGATAAAACAATCTCTTAAGCGATATTGCGCGTGTCATCAGTAGTAGACGCGAAACCCGCGTATCCTTTTATTTTTAATTATGAGGTTCATCGTATTCTTTAAAAAATGATCGCACAGGGAACACAAAACACGCGAAACAGAAGCAAAGCCGACTGTTTGAGTGCTCTCTTTTTCATATATCCTAGCATCGGGGCACTGTGAGCTACCATAATGTTCATCCTTCACCAATGACACCGCTCAGCAGTCAGACAAAATTCGGTTTGGGACTCACACTCATCAGCGTGACCGGTCCGTTAACATATCGAAAGCGACTGCCGTATTACAGTTCATGTACATCATGGCCACAATGCAACTGTGACAGTAAGGGGAGTTCACATATTATAAACATCCAAAAAAAGTTCGCTTTCCACAGTTGAACTCCTGCAGACTATGCATTTAGATGATTTCGCAGCATTTTCACTTTGGCTGAATTGCGCGATGTGCTCACCGTGCGCAGGTTATCGGAGACGGTGAGCTCTGCCGTCCATGGCTTCAGGCGCAGCGGCGTGGACAACATCTCCTGCTCCTCCAGTCATCCAACACCGCGCTCGAGTACAGCAGTGACCTGCACAAATTTGTCACCGAGGGAATTAGCAGCATGCAGATCCCCATGGCCTCATGTATCTGCGAAGGCAACGAATACAGAGACGGCAAGATAAGGAAAGATCCAGGCAATCCCTGGATTAGCTTCAGCTTTTATAAAGCGACAGTGCTACATGCTGTGTGCAGTTTAACGTCCCCAAACTGCTCATGAGCTGTGAAAGACGCCGCAGTGAAGACCTGCACAATAATCTGGGCCACCCGACGTTTTAACGCGCCCGGACAGTGCACTGACCGTGGCATGCTATTGCATTTTGCCTTAGTTCCGTGGTAAGAGTGTTCGGCTATTGAGCCGGAGGACTGGGGTTCAATACCGAAGAATACCACTGCGTTCACACTACAACAGCCTATGAGGGGAATATTGGATGGATTACTGCAATGAAAAGCATGGTGGAGAAGAGCAGCACGATCTTGGGAGAGCGCCCAGGGCTACTTAGTCGGCCAGCTGTGCCGATCCCAGCCAGGCACGCTAGGTGGATTTTGGGAGAATTATAGGGATTGGTAGGGCGATAAGACATTGGAAGTGGCAGTGTCCTAGGTCGGCGTATGTAAGGGGGCAGTTTCCATAGGACGAGTCGGAACGCGCCCGAAAAGACTGTAACCAGACTGGATAGAGCAGTGTGTTCAGATCAATTTTTACCAAGATGGGGATGCGAGTAATGGAGGGGATGAGGTCGAGAGAAAGAAGTGTGTGCGAGGATTCATGCAAGCCAGAGTAGGACATGTTGCGTGATCTGTTTATTTTAGAGGAGGGCTTCACCCTCCGAGGGTGCATTGACTAGGGGATTGCAGGTGCCCGGTGTTGAGTCTCACGGCTCAGCTTATGTCCCAGCTGATCGCCTATAATCCCACCGTGGCCAGATATCGATTAAACGGTTACTAAGACGGGTCTGAAGGAGAGGAAGGCGTCAGCGAGTTTATCGTGGAGGTCTACGGTGTGGGTATAAAATGTAGAGCGCGAACTGATGGAGTAAGTGCATATGATGAAGAAGAGGGAGGAAGAAAGTTCGATGAATGAGATGATGGCATGAGCAACTAGTTGATGTTCAAGGGTGCTGGTAGAGCGAGGGGTAGCGTATGGTCCCACCATGTGGGTGGTGGGAGTAGGGGAGCGACGGTCTAAGATGCAATAGGCAGATGCTCCTCTGTGGGGGCTGCAGGACGGGGTGGCATCCAGGCTAGCAGCGGGCCAGTAAGCGGCTCGAGAGTAGAGAAAGGGATCGGGCAGAGATTCCATGGGAGAGATTGTTTGGAATATTTCGAGAGAGGTCGATCGTGGGGTGGGAATGCTATAGCCTGCGACAGGAGCCATCGGCCCTTCTGGCTGCCGGGCAGTCTTGCGGTCCTTATGGAGTTTTATGAAGTCCGAAATGGGAAGGAAGAGAACTGGCCGTCGCACAAGGATTTTGGGTGCAGGTATGCACAGCAAGATGAACAGCAGCCTTCTAGACGTATAGAGAAAACTGTTTTTCAGTAAAAATGCATTCAGTTCCCCGTGGACGCCTCAACCGCGCCATGAGGGAAGCCATAAATGTGGGAGTGAAAGAAGAGAGAAAGAAATGACGGATTCTTGGAAGAACGCTAGCATCATCTTAGTTCATAAGAAAGGAGAAGTAAAGGACTTGAAAACTTATAAGTTTACTGATGGTGCTGCAAGGTGGTTACGAAGGTAATCACTAATAGATTCAGGACAACCTAAAACTTCAATGAACCAAATGACTAGGCATGCTTTCGTAAATGCAGTCCGACAATAGACCAAATGCACACTATGAATAAGGTGATCAGGAATGCGCAGAATAAAACCAGCCTATACACATGGCGTTCATAAATTACGAGAAAGCTTATGACTAAGCCGAAACCTCAGCAGTCATGCAGGCATTACGAAATCCGTGTGCAGAACAGCCTTATGTAAAGGTACTGAAAGATATCTATAACGACTTCCCCATCACCGTTGTCCTCCATAAAGACAGCAATAAAATTGCAATACGGATGATCTCAGGCAGGGAGGCACTATATTTCCAGTGCTATTCACCGCCTAGTTACTGTAGGTATTCGGAGACCTAGATTAGGAACGGTTGGGGATAACAATTGCGGGCATCCAGCCTACCCTTCTACCGCCATAGGCGGCGCATATCCTGCCGAACTCTCTCAAGTGGCCTACAGCGGCCCTTACCCTCCCGGCTCTCTCAGAGTGGCTGGGGAGAAGCGTCCACGTCGTCACGTGGGCGACCCTCCTTTCCCCCTCGAGAATTCGGTGGCCAAGCGGGCAGCCCACCACGGGGAGAAAGTTGAAAGAGCGACGTGACGGGATGGACGGAGCCACGAGACAAACGCGGCCTTTCCAGGGGACATCGAGCTTTCCCCGTGCCTGCCTGCCTGCGGCCTGCGCGCGACCGAGGGAGGCCATCGAGTTTTGGGAGACCTGAAATAAACGATTTGCCTGCGGGCTATACCTCGGTGTGTTGTTCTTCTCGACCTCCTTAGAGTGGTCGAGTCTAGCGGAGTGGCATTGGTCCTGAGAGCTCGCTGCGTTGTCCTTAAAGGGTCAGTCTACTCACCGAGATGAGTGTATAAATAATGGCATATTCTGGTAGTTGGCACCCTATAACATCAGTAACGAGGGGTCTGCGCCCGGTTTAGGCAGGAATTTATATTTTATTTCGGCGTTAAAAGTCGCGTAAAAAAGCATGGTGGCGACCCCAAACGTTCATTTTGTTCAAGAAAGATTTTGTTTTTTGTAGAAGCATAAGTGACTATACTACGTACCATTTGTATGCCCCAATGTCAGAGAAACGCACGTTTTGTTCTAGTAAACTGTAGAATGCGTACCGCTCGCTTTTTCTGTAAATCACATGAATATTTATAGTTACACGTACGCAAAACGCAGGCACATTCCCAGTTTTAGTTCAGCGTATGCTAGCAGAGACGCAAAAATAAACTCAGCCTATAGTGGCGCCATCTGGTCGTCAGGAGCGGCAGAATCGTCACTCTAATTATTAAAATAAAGCAAATTTATCTCTTATATGTTTTCTTAGAGGCGAGATGAGACGAAGCGAAAAACAGGCACCCCATTTATGGCCAGTGAACGCACTGAAAAAGGCAGCAACAACGAGAATTCAGTCCGAAGCATGGAATGGTCGAAGCGAGAGGTCCGGCTTCGACGGGCGGCGCCATGTTTGTCGCCGCGCGGCGGAAATCCAGATGGTTGCCAGATGAGACTACCATCTCATACAGATGTGTTCCCACATTAATAAATTCTATTTTAAAATGTTCTACCGCACTCCTTGGCACCACAGCTGGCTAAACGGTAATTTGAGTAAAGAGCTATCGGTTGCCGCAAAGAAAATATGGTCGATAAAATCCTCCTCGTTTGTGTCCCGTAGGTTAGTACCGGTAAGATACAGCTGTTGTATAGTTTTCTCTTGAGGTATAATAATGGTTGGCAAATGATCCTTTCCGCGTGGGTTATACATAACATCCGTTTTAATATCAGTAAAAGCTGATGGTGAACTAAACGATAAATATAAACCGCTCATTTTTCGAGCGCTTGGGCAGCAGTAGATGGGCTTTCCTGAATTCAGTAGGCACACATTATTGCGCAGAATAAAATCTTCTGAAATGCGACTTCTGGGGTTAGTTTCTTCACTTCCCCAGAAAGAGGAGTTCTCCGACTAACAGATGTGGCTGTGGTAGCTGTTCTGGAAGCGTTTCCAAGCACAGGTGGGCATTTGACCTCAAATACCTCTACCTCAACCTCATCACCTGAGGTTGAGGTGTCCTCTGCCGCCCACACTACACCTCAGCTCAACCTCATATTGTGAGGTTGAGGTCGGATGCCAGACTACAAAAAATCAAAAATAAATAAAACAAATTTGAGTAGGCAAATAAAAATCTATCCACCGAGGATCATGCGAGAAGCTTAGTAACAACTAGTTACGCATATTAGATATGTGGTGTACTGTGATCGAAGGAGACCGTTGCGATCCAGAGGTAAGTCATTTTGCTCGTTTCAATGAGCGCCGCTCCAGCTTGGCCTAAATGTCTAAAAGGCGCCGCAAAAGCAGCGAGCCATGCACCCTCTAATGCTGCGTACCACTTTTTGCACCCGACATTGCATACACTACCCAAAGTATAAAGCCCAAAGAAGAAAAGCTGGTATTCTGGCATGAGAGCTCGAAGCGTTTATGTATGGCTTCTACGTGGACAGCAACTAATCCCCTGTTGGGAGGAATCGTTTTCGAGGGATATTTGATCAGACGTGCTATATTAACGGTTTGATAAGAAACACAATCATGAGAAAACATACACATTTTGCAGGACACACGCGACATGAATAAGGCTCAGTTAGTTTCTGATTTTTTTTTTTTTTACTTTCAGTGAGGGTTTGGTGCGCACTATCAAAGTTGTAGGGCGTAACGCCCGATTCGGAGAGCCAATCGCTTTTGTGAAGATCGCTCTGTCCATCGTATTTTGGAACTGATTTGATTACTTTTTTAATGTGTTTTGGGGAAGAGCTAGTAATATGGTCAAAATTGAAAGGGGCAGCACGCAGCAAGGAATCAATCGTGTTCAGGCCTGCTGCTATTGAATGTTTCCTGAATGTGGACTCCCGAGAATTTAAAACAGAGCCCGGGAGCCCAATCTGTTGTTCTGAGCTAGGTTTAGATTCTCTGCATATTGGGCTATGTCGACGAGGGAAGATTTCCCTGTTAGCCAGTTTCCTCTTGTTTGTCAGTCTGTTTAATATGCTGTACATTTTTTTAACCTCCTGTATATAAACTTCAGTTCATTTTCTCGTCACTTCCCGCCGTTGCAAGTCGTCATTACACCGTCACCGGTGGGCATAGGTCAGCACATTCACTGATGAGTGCACTCGTATCGCCTCACTCACACTCACGCCGTGAGTTTGAGTGTGAGTGAGTGGTTGTGAGTATGAGTGGACGTGTGCGTGTTAGTGCATGTCAGTTTGGGCGATCAAGTGTGTGCGTGTGAATGGAGTTGTTTTTTTATTGTTTTTTGTTCTTTTTTTTTTGGGGGGGGGGGGTTAATGGCACATAGGCAGCTAAGGCGATCATACGCAAAGCACAAGTTATAGAACAGTTTTCTGCAGAATTTTATAAAAAAAAAAGTTAAAAGCGATCGGTAGTGTAGAAGGCCTAAAACGTCAGTCTTACTACCTAGTGATGCCAAAGGTAAGATCTTTTAAAACGGCCACTAGTTAGAGCTTTAAAGAACGTCTGATAACCTCTGCAATCATCCTTAGTTGTGCAAGGATGTCGAGGCTCCCCACTAATCTCAGCCTTCACAAAGAATGAGAAAGCGGCTGAGGTGTGGTTAAAAAGTCTGCTCGTTGTAATAAACTGACTATATTTTATTAAATCTACAATTTGTTTAAAACACCTGCTTTCTTTAAAAACTTAAAAACCTGTGCAGTGTCAACAAGTGCATGTTAATCTAAGAGCAAAGCTGGATGAAATGGTATGTGTTCATTATAAAGAACTGTAGAATGCCTTTTACTTGGTGTTTATGGTTTTTCGCATGAGCATAAAGCATGAAAATAAAGCATCTTCATCTAAAAAACATGGGAGCTTGTTTGTTTTGTCAGTAGGAAATTACGTGCGAGGTGAGTGTGTCCTATACGAAGACGGCAGATAGTGACTTCCTTAAAACGTTTCTGGTGGGTGCAGGACTTCCATTCACCTAAAACTGGTTTTACAGCATGTAGTTTTTTGTTTACTTCGTTTTTTCCGCGCGGACTGCCATTTTTCTCTTGTGTTACGATGAACTAAGTTCATGTAATCTTTAAACAGTATATTTACTTTTTTTATTTGCTTGCCACAAGCTTGAGCAGCGCAGAAGTCTGCTCTCTTTTTGCCTTTAATTCCGACATGGCTTGGTACCCAGCAAAGCTTTATGTTTTGCCCTTGAGCTGTGTCTGTTACTACGTTGCGTATAATGGCACCAAGTATAGTAGTGACTAAATGTCTAGAGTGGAGAGCTGTAAGTAAACTCAGGGAGTCTGTGTAAACAAAACTGTTTTGTGAGGTTCTCGTTTAGTATTCTTTCAGTGGCTACACAGACGGCAGTGAAGATGGAAGCACATTGCGGAAGCCTTACTATTTCATTCCAATCCCCTTGTACCACTGTGCTTACAACGTAAACATCTGTTTTTGAACCATCTGTATAAAAAGCTCTGAAAGTACTGTACTTTACCCCGAGCGCAAGAAGTTCTATTATATGTTGCTGTGTGGTTTTGTTTTTTTATGGAACTCTGCAAGAGTGAAAATATAGATTGCAGGAAAATTGTACCACGGCCGGAGTGGATCTCGTCTTCGATCAATGCCAGGTAATGTGTCTTCTACGAAGAGGTTTTGGCACATCTCTTCAAAACGCAAAAGCAGTGGTCTGGTAGCTTGCGGTTCGTTGTTAAAAAGTGTTCTAGACGGGCACATTGTAACTATTTCGCGACAGATGTGTTTAGGTTGTGAACGAATTTTTATGATGTATGAACATGTATGCCTGGTTCTTCTGTCTGTAAATGATGGTTGGTTAGTTTCTACATGAAGACTGTTTCTGGGCAACTACCTGTGGGCACCAGTGGAAAGACGCATACCTAAATTATGTACTGGATCCACTCGTTTAAGGTACGATGGTCTCGTTGACCATACAATATACATCCAAAACCAGGCCGGAGCATACCACAGAGTGGTATATTTGTAAAAGACATGCCCTATCTGCCCCCCAGTGTTTTCGTGGCAGTACTTTGTGTATGCTCAAAGATCGGAAGGCTTTCTTATTCAGCGTGTTTATGAGAGACTGGCAAGGGAGCTTTATGTCAGATGTTACGCCTAGAAATTTATGACGATTTTTTACGAGTAGCTCAGTTTCGTTCAGGTGTAGGGTGGAATCTGCCGGTAAGCCTGGTTTCAGTAAGAAAAAAAAATGGGTACTGTTTTCTCTAAAGAAAAGCGTTAACCATTTCTGTTTGCCCATGTTGCCAGTTTATTTCACATGTTGGCACATTGGAGGATGTGCAGCCTATCTGAAAAACGTCTACATAGAATGAATACATAATGGACCTTGCAATTATTTGAATAAAAGAGTTCACTTTTACAAGAAAGAGCGTTATACTTAAAGTACGACCCTGAGGTAATCCATTTTCCTTAATGAAATTCCTCGAAAGGGTTGAGCCTAGGCGTACATGGAATGAATGGTTAGACAAGAAGTCTTTTAGGCAGTTCAACATTCTGCCTCAGATGCCAAGCTCGGCAAGGTCTTGAATAGTACCGAACCTCCAGGTTGTGTCGCATGCCTTCTCTAAATCATAAGAGACACCAGCGTTTTGTTTACAAGAGCTTCCCGGACAGTATTTCAAGACGAACTAGGTGATCTGTAGTGGAGCATCCCTTTTTAAAGCCACATTGATGGATGTCAAGAAGTTCAGAGGATTGGAGGACAAAAGTTAATCTCATATTCAGGACAAATTGGAGCAAAAAATTGATTATCTTGAAAACAATTCCCGGCGGTCTAATTTGATATTCTATGGCATCAAGGATACTGATAAATCTGAATCCTGGGAAAATTATTTTGAAAACAATTACCGGCGGTCTAATTTGATATTCTATGGCACCAAGGATACTGATAAATCTGAATCTTGGGAAACTTCTGAACAGCTCGTGACTGATTTCTGCAGTTGCGAATTCGAAATCACTGTTGGTTCAATTAAGCGTGCTCATCGCCTAGGGCGTCATTCCTCAGATAAGACGCGGCCCATCATCGCTAAATTTAACAGCAGTAAAGAAATTGAAAACGTTCTCAGCAATGGACACAAGTTAAAAGATTCGGGCTTTAGTGTTTCTCGTGATTATTCTGCTGCCGTTCGCGAAAAGAGCAGGAACTTGCTGAATTTTTGTAAAGAAGTAAAGAAAGAGGGGGACAAAACTAAGCTTGTGTTTGACAAACTTCACATCAATAAAGATGTATATCAGTGGGATCACAACACCAGCTGTGCAGTTTGTATCTCCCGTTCCACAAGTACATGAAGTCGTTTAAGCGGTCCTTCAACTCCCCTTCTTTCACCTTCGTTTCCACCCTGTTCCGAGCGTTCAGTTAAGTTCACTTCTTTTCTCTACACTAACATCAGAAGCGTTGTTCCTAAAGCCGCTGCTCTTTCTTCCTTCATTGACTCTAATTCTGCCTCGATTGTTGCCTTAACGGAAACATGGTTGCACGATGCTATTCCAGACAGTAGTGTTCTGCTGAGTGAATCCTGCTTTAATATTTTTCGTTGCGATAGGAAGTTCCGGAGAGGAGGCGGTGTCCTCGTTGAAATTAAGAAGGAAATTGTAGCTATACCTGTAATAGTCACATCTTTCATTGAATGTGTGTTTGTTTTTTTGAAATGCGGCATTGCTAACCTTATAATTGGAGTGTTTTACCGTCCTCCTGACATGTGTGACGGTTTTGCTGAGGAATTGCATCGCCTATTAGGTGAAGTGTGTGCGCGGTTCCCGAATTCTATATTGCTTATTCTCGGTGACTTTAATTTTCCTAACATCAGGTGGGATATGTTGTCTGCCCCTCCTAGTGACAAAGAAGCCCATGCGTTCATACAGACGTGTCTTGACTTTTCGTTATGTCAAATTATCTCTCAACCTACTCGGTCATCGGTGCATTCCTCAAACATTCTGGACCTCTTCCTAGCCAGTGACCCAAATATTTGTTCAGATGTCATTCATCATGAAGGCCTTTCCGATCACGACATTATCACCGGGCACATCAACTATCTGTTCAGTGAAAGAAAAACTGTTCCAAAAAAGATGAGATGCTACAACAGGGCTAACTTTCACAAAATGAACTCCGAATTAACCACCTTCTCAGTGCAATACCTTTCTGATGGGTCCTCTCATTCTGTTGAGGAGAACTGGATGTTGTTCAAAACTACACTTACTAACCTCATCAATAAGTGCATTCCTCTTATATCGATAAAGTGCTACCCAAGTGTACCCTGGTTTGATCTCAGGCTTCGTAGAGCTATTAATAAGAAAAAACGTCTGTACAGACAAGCCAAAGCGCATCGAACTACTCATTCTCTTGAAAGGTATAAGCAAAGCGATAAAGAATACCAAGTATTACTAAAAAAAACCCGCAGGGAATTCTTCAGCAATGTTTTGCCAACAATCATCACCAATAACCCACGAAAACTCTGGCGCGTTATTAATCCCCGCAGCTCTGATGACATTATCCTTACTGACTCGAATAACACTCCAATTCCTGCATCCGAATGTGCTCAGATGTTTCTTTCAGCATCAGGTTAACCTCCCTGCCTTTCCTCTTCTATATCCTCCTCCTATCCTCCTCCTCATCCGTATTTACTTTAGAAGACATCGCTACAGCTCCCAGCCTAGATCAATTTCTTGAGGTTTCTATGCCCCAAATAGTTATTAATGACGAAGGAATTAAATCCCTCCTGAATAATGTTAAACTAACTTCTAGCTCTGATCCTCTGGGCTTTAACAACAAGATTCTTAAAAACATTTCTGAGAGCATTTATCCAGTATTGTCATCACTCTTTTCTCAGTCATTATCATCTGGATCGATTCCCAGCGATTGGCGCGTAGCTAAAGTAATACCCATATTCAAATCTGGTGACCACTCTAATCCTCTCGACTATCGTCCAATATCTTTAACTAGCTCCATACCTAAGCTAATGGAACATGTTGTTTACACTAATATTATCAGCTATCTTGAGCACGACAACATCATATTCAAATACCAGCATGTATTTCGAAGGGGTTTCTCATGTGACACTCAACTTTCCGGCTTCACTCACGACCTCTTTTCATCAGTGGACGCAGGCAAACAAGTCGATGCGCTATTCCTTGACTTCTCTAAAGCATTTGACCGGGTCCCCCATCACAGACTTTTGCTGAAACTAACCCACTTGAACATTCATTCCGATGTTATTGCCTGGGTTAAAGCTTTTCTTGCGTGTCGATCTCAGTTCATTTCTGTCAATAATCATCTTTCATCCTCCTCAGCCGTTTCGTCCGGTGTTCCCCAGGGAAGCGTTTTGGGACCTTTACTTTTTCTAATCTTCATAAATGACTTACCCGCCTGCGTATCATCCAAAATCAGATTATTCGCTGATGACTGTGTTATATACCGTAGCATTTCTAACGACTCTGACCGCCAATCTTTGCAAACTGATTTAGATTCCATTAGTAATGGTGTTCTTCTTGGTTAATGACCCTTAATTCCTCTAAAACTAAACTTGTCTCTTTCACTCGCAAGTCTTGCCGCATCCCGACATCTTACACTCTCCTTAATAACCCGGTTGAACTTTCTACTTCCTACAAGAATTTGGGACTACACCTTCAGTCTAATTTAACATGGAATTACCATCTTAGCCATATTCTTGCAGCTGCTAACCGCTCTCTGGGTCTTCTAAAACGTAACCTTAAACAAGCGCCTTTTCACCTAAAAAAACTAGCATACGTTGCCTTAATACGGCCTAAAATCGAATATGCGTCGGCCATCTGGGACCCGGATCAAGCATACCTTATAGATGACTTGGAATCTTTGCAAAACCGTGCCGTTAGATTCATCTTTTCTGATTATTCTCGTCATACTAGCGTCACAGCACTAAAGGCTCGCGCCGAACTTGATACGTTATCACATCGCCGCAAACTATCACGCTTGACCCTTTTCCATAAACTTTACCATCATGTTCTGCTCCATAACGATTTTTTTCAATCACCTGAATCTTTTTTTCCACGTCGCGACCACCCGCTGAAAGTTAAACGCATATCATGCCACACTTCTGCTTTTGCTAACTCTTTCGTACCGCGTACTATAGTCGACTGGAATAATCTACCATCACACATCGCTTCTGAAAGGGATTTTAACAAGTTTCAGGACCTTCTAACCCAAATGTCTGTTTAGCTTTACTAATTGATTGTACCACTTGCTGCATTCAGCTGTTTTATTATTTTGTTTTGTTCCTGCGGTTGTTATGCCTCTAAATCACTATCTGTTCTGTTTTCGTATAAATTACAATATATACTACAGGTTTTTGTTTGTTTCTTGTTTTGTTTTCTACATGTGCTTTCTGTTCTTATGTATTGCACCTTGGTGCTTGCTCATTCTTATTTTGCGTTGTGTGTCATTGCTCCCCCCTATGTAATACCCTCGATTGAGGGCCTTTAGGGGTTTATTGAATAAATAAATAAATAAATAAATAAATAAATAAATAAATAAATTTCAAAGGATTTCGAGAGGCAACCAGTAAGGGCTATAGGTCTATAACTGCTAGGAGAGGTTGGTGGCTTTCCTGGTTTAAGAAACTGTGCAATAATAGCTTTTTTCCAGGCTTCGGGTACTTTCCCCGATGCCCAAACATTGTTAAAAAAAGTCTTAAAACTGCATCTACGGCAGGTTCGGAGAGATCGGCTAGCATTTGATAATGTACTTCATCTGGGCCGGGTGCAGTCTTTTTATCAGTGGAAAGTAGTTTATGAATTTCATGAAGCGTGATTAAAATACTGTAAGGCTCATTTGTGCTGCCACTTGTTGGCAGTGTGTTCTTCAGCTGTTTTTTTGTACTTTTTGTTTTTGTAGAATGTTTCTGTGTAGTGGGACGAAGTGGAAACTGCAGAAAAGTATTGCTTGCCCCGAAATGCTTGCCTGTTCTATATCTGTCTGTACACCAGGTGTCAGAAAATTCAGTGCATTTTTGAAACAACGAGAAAAAAAATGGCTGAGGCTTAACTTGGTTAAGCCTGGAGAATGCGAAGCATCATCGTGTCGCGTAATTTGGAGGCGCACAACCACAGCGACGGCGCGAGGTGGGCCCCCGTTTCTCCACTGTCGTGACGTCATCGTGTCACGTGGTGTGACGTCATGTATCACGTGATTTGGAGGCGCACAACCACAGCGACAGCGCGAGGTGGGCCCCCGTTTCTCTACTGTCGTGACGTCATCGTGTCACGTGGTGTAACGTCATGTATCACGTGATTTGGAGGCGCATATAACCACGGTGAAGGGCTGAAGTGGTAGCTAAAGTAGTATGCTTCGCATAAAACAGCGCCGCGCGGGCGCCTCTCGCTAGCGCGCGTCGCAAAACAGGGGAGAAAGAAGCCCTGCAGAGCCACTATAGCCTTGAGTGTTGCCCTCCCCGTTTTCACACGCGCGTCGGCGGCGGCGCCACGACAGAAAGTTCTCGAAGCTCCTCGAAGCAAGTCACAGCGCCGGATCAAAGGGCCCGCGCGCCAGGCGCGAGAAGGAGAAGGAGACTGTACGACTGATACTGTGTGTATACGTGCGCGCCTGGCTTGGCGCGAAGAACAGACAGACGTGGAGCAAGCCTATATAAGAAGGGCTTTGACCGCTGTCGACTAGCCCGAGCCGCCGTTTAAGCTTCAGAGAAGCGCGCCCGTTCTACTACCGGGAAAACACCACTCGTCCAGCCAAGGTCCAACGAGGCAACGCGCGCCAGTCTGCGGGACGGCATCATCGTGAACCTCTGGTCGTCGGATTGTCGCAGCGCCCGGTGAACAAAATGTGTTTTGTTTGTTTGCCTCTCGCTTGTGTTAGTGCACTTTAGGTGCAATAATTCTTTTGTATTGTAGTCTCTGTCGAGTTTAACTTTGCGCGAGTTGCATTTTTTTGTTAATCACTTTGTATGTGCTTGTACTAGTGATTGTGAAATCCTCTGTATCGTCTCACTGCTGTATAAACATTGTTTTGTTTGAGAGCCTTTGGCTCCGACCCATTCTCTGGCTTGCGACCGGCGAACGCTGGGCACCAAACGACCAAAAACCTCTTGTCACTTGGTAGCTGGTCTCCGCTGAGCCTGCCACGCTGAGTCGGGGGCATTCCCTCCTCCTGGGCGCCTGCGAGCCTGTCTGAAGAATCTGGGCACGCTGGAACCATCAATGTTTCATTTTCATTTGGTCCTTGTTAATCCTTCAGGGGCGTCTTGCCCTAAAAATCACTCTTGCCCGGCCATCATGTGTGCCTCTTTTTTTTTCTTCTAATTGGTTTTTCTTAAATTTTCTCTTGGGCGTTGGCCCCTTTCCTTTTATTTCCAATTGGTTCGCCTGCGATAACCGCTGGTTGGGTGCGGGCTTCCTCTCGATCTCCGAATGTACGACGACCACATACCCCTGGTTTCCTGGAGTTGGCCAATAGACTTCTTGGACTCCAACGTCCTTGACTCCATATGTCATTGGACTGCATATACAGGACGCTTTGGATGCAACCTTAACTACACAACTCCTAAAGAAGCAAACCAAACAAATCGAGGGCCTTGACCGCAGTGTGGCCACATGCAACCAGGGCCTGTCGGAAAGGGAAACCCTTAATATGACATACGCTCTCATCACCAGGCACTTGACTTTTTACGTTCCTTACCGCTTTCTCACAAGCTGTTGTTTTTATTAGAAAGGCGATCACATCAACGCTCCACCTACTGCAGCCGCTTAGCGCAATGGAGTGCATATTGCAACCGCGCAAAACGACGAGGGACGAAGAGAGGAAAGCACAGGACAAGACGCGGAACATGGTGCAGGGAAGTGGAAAAAAGAATGAGTGCCGCACTACTAAGCACGTAGACAGGTTCGTTCCCTGCAAAACTGGGGTGGTGTACAAAATACCCCTCAGATGTGGGAATTGCTACATAGGGCAAACTGGACGTTGCCTGAATGTTAGACTTGAGGAGCATCGCGCAGCCGTTGAATCATTGGCGGGGGGCGGGGAACTGTAAAAACATTGTCGTCATTGTCGTAACTGCACGCCCAGGTTCCGCAACACAACTGTCTTGAAAAAATTAACGACCCAGCTTAGCAGGGAAATTTTTGAAGCCTACTGCATAAAAAAAGAAAATGACCGTTGCATCAGCTCCACTTCAGTATCTTTATCCAAGAAAGAATGTGTGTGTCTTGTCTCCTTCTTGGTCTGTGTGTGTTTGCGCTGTTGAACCATCACTATGAAAGAATTCAACTATCTAGATGCTAACTTGTGCCACGCGCGCCCACGTGCCTGTATGATGCGATGGTGTCGGCTGTTTATCAGGTGTGATTACGAATCTTGTATAAATGTGGTTTTCATTGTAGTAAACCTTAGTTGAAGTTCCGCGTCTTGTCCTGCGCTTTCCTCTCTTCGTCCCTCGTCGTTTTGCGCGGTTGCAATATGCACTCCATTGTCAACCACCAACTACCCCGCCTTCACTTGCTACTTAGCACAAATCACTACTCGCAACGGGCATCTACAAAACTATCTGGGAACTACGCGAAGCCCAACGAAGCGACCAGATATTTCAACTAACCCGCACAGAAACCGGCCAACATCTCTTACGGCATCTTCACCAGGCCCCAGTTTACCTGCTCACCTGCCACCAACTATCAAATCATTACACCTGACATCCAGGACCAACTGCGCATAAAACCTCTACCCAGAAATATGAACCCCGAGCGACATAGTGGCAGACGCCAGGCCCGAGCTTTGTATAACAACAAGCACTACAGAGGTAGACGCGACATCTATGTAGACGCGGCACAACACACCCTACAAGGCTATTATACCGCTGTCCCCGCCTACTATCGAGGATGGCACCATCGGGGCCGCAGCCACCCTCCCCAACAACAACCCTACGGAGGCTGAAGGCACGGCCATGGGCTTGGTGCTTATACATTATGCAGAAGATCCCAACATCACGGATATCTCCAACGTCTCCAAAGCTGTGTACCGTCCCTCAGCAAAGCATTACCACGTCAATCGCCCGACGCATTCTCGCATCAGGGCACACGCTTACCCAAGAGATAACCCTCAAGTCGGTTCCTGGGTATGCCTCGATCCCGGGTAACCAGAGCGTTCATGCGCTAACTCGAGAACTATCCCCTGGCCCTCGAGAGATCGGACACCCCAAACCCACGCAGGAAGCCTCTCGGGCTCTTCTCATATACCATAAAATCACCACTTATTACAAAAACAGCCGCTATACACTCCCACCACCTCACCATACAAGAGATTCAAAATACTGTGCAGTCTGGCGGCAACTGCAAAGTGCTACATTCATCGTACCTCCTTCATCGTCACCACCCTACCTTAATCTTCCTACTCTGTTCAACATAAGGGGTGGCCCAGGCACCCTCATACACTACCTGTGGGGTGGTTTATGGGGGTTTAACGTCCCAATGCGCCTCGGGCTATGAGGGACGCTGTAGTGAAGTGCTATAGAAACTTCGACCACCTGGGGTTCTTTAACATGCACTGACATCGAACACAGTACATGGTGTGAGAATGCCCCCAACCGATGGCAGGTCCCCCATACCCAACCCGTCCACCTCCTCATGGGATGACATACTGCTAGTTGCTCAACCAGCTAGCCAAACATGGTAAGTGTACAGAGTTCTCAGTGAAGCCCATACGCCTGGACTCTTGGACAAGGACTCTTGGTCAAGAACAAAAGGCCCTTTTTGTTAAAATAAAGCTGTCCCTCCCCCATACCCCCACGTGTCAGAGGCGATATGCTGGCCACGCCCAGGTAGCACCGAACATTAGAACAATCTTATGAAAACTTTATGCAAGTTCAGTAACATTGTTACATTGAAACGTTCCATTACCGGTTAGAAATAAACATTTAAGGTTATATATTACATATAAAAATTAGTTTAACACTGAAAGTAAACATTATTCTAATCCTGACTTTCAACTCTTGTTATAATGTTAAAAATAAACAAATGATGGTAAATGTTGCAGCATAAACATTTCTTTAACGTTCCAAGTCAGCAACGTTTCATTATTGTTTTTTACCCATTATTGTGTTTGAATCATAACTATAAGAAACTGCAAATACATTTCTAGCAGTGGGTCCCAGAACACTCTCCACTAATTTTACAGTAAGCATGTTTTCCAACTAGCAGTGCTTCGCAACTAAATCTCTTAGATTGTGCCCGCCATAGGTAACGTGCTGAAGCAGATTATTTTGTTCGAAAACTGCTTATTACCCTTTCGCCACTCATGGGACACCCCTCAGTAATGGGCGTATAAGCTTGACTCCACTGCATGCTTTCGGAGGTAAGTACATACTAGTCACATGTTGGGCTCTACTGTGGAGATGAAGTGTCGCCTTCGTTGCTGGTCCTTGCAAAGCGTTGATTAAATTGCCACATTGGTGGGCCTGCATACTACCGCAGAGTTGCTTCATTATTTTCGACAATGTTACATTTACGTTGTTAAAATGTTTAATGAATGTTAGGAAAATTTTATTAGGACGTTCATCTGTAACGTTAAGAAAATGTTAGAAAGAAGGACATTAAGAACACTTAATTAACGTTTGACCAAATCGAAAATGTAACATTGTTGTAATGTTTCGGTGCTACCTGGCAGGCAGAGGGAACTGAGGGTACATTTTAAGACTCCACAGGTAATGACGGTCAAGTGCCTCGGTACTGATCTGTCTACTGCCGAAGCACTCATAAAACTGACTTTGCGGTAAAGAGAAAACGTCATGGTCATTCACCAGAACTGACAAGCCCCTGCACGCAACAAAAGGTAGTAAAGTTTGCAATGTGGCTCAGCATAGAGTTACGTAACGATTACAAAATGCAGGCAGGAGTGTAAATGTGACTTCCAAAGCAAGCCATTTCTTCGGTGAATTAACTCTTTCCTGGAATCGTCGAAAGAACGTCGGCATAGCAGCGATAGTAACTCGTGTACCAGACAGTCGTGGGGATCGAAGTGGCCGAGGCTTGCGATGTCAGTGCACGTTAAAAAACCCCAGGTGGTCGAAATTTCCGGAACCCTTCAATACGGCGTCTCTCATAGCCTCAGTCGCTTTGGGACGTTAAACCCCATAAACCAACCAACCAGCTCTCGATCTCACGCTGTTCAAGCGAAACTTTGAACACTGTGACCACAGACGCCATGAGCGGACACCATGGCGCTCACTGTGACTTGAAATACTTAAGTTATAGGCGCTCCAATAACAAAGCAGCGGTCGTCCAGCTGCGTCAGAAAGTTAAGCACGCAGCTGGCAACAGAAAGTGCATTGTCTTTCTACAGTGTCCCGCACGACACATTCAAGCGATGTCTATATAACAAAAGGCAAAAAAACAGGGCTAATTTAACACAAACCACTCAGGAACACGGACAGGATGGCGCTGTCGGTCAGCGCCCGTCCTGTCCGTCTTTCTGTGTGGTGTGTGTTAAATTAGAGTTATGTTTACCTTTTGTTAGACTATGCTCCACCAACTAACCTAGCGGAATGTACTGTTAAACATACCGCTGTAAAGTCGACGTCGAATGCAGGCGCTGAACTGAATGCTGAGCACGATAGTATAGTCTGGCGATCTGCGGGTGATCACTTCGGGCCTTATCCTCTGAAAATAAAGTACTCTAACGATGTACAGTCTTTGTCAAAAGTAACCAGGCTGCGTGGTTTGCTTCTAGCTCATACAGTGGAGCCCTTACAGCTTCCCTGAAGCTGATATGGTCGTTAAAGGTAAGGAGTGGGGGTCTTCTTACCTTCCAACACCTTTCGGTTCTTAGAAAAGCCACAAGGGCTCCACTCTACAAGCTAGAAGCAAAACATGCAGCCTGGTTACTTTTGACAAAGACGGTACAATACCGCAAGAAGGCTGAGTACAGCACACATCAGCACAGCTAGTCATTAGGCTTCTCAACACTGTACCGCCGTTTTTATTGGCTGGCGAGCAAGCGAACCTTACACCAGTGAAAAGTTATTGGTGCCTTTCGGCCTAAGCGACAGCGAACCTTCATGTTGCGCTGTAGGAAAACAGCCAAGAAAAAAAAAAGTTTGTTTATATGTCATGTAGTGGGGCTGTCTATAGCACTCTGGGGAGTCCTGCATTTCGGGCTGGTGAAGAGCAACAGTTGTCTCACAGCCGAGAGATTTGGACCGCCAAACTGAGCCACGGTGCATGGCCCGGATTCGAACCCGGCAGGTTGTACATACGGAGTGTTTCACCTAATAAGACCCGCGAGTTTTGAAAATGGGCTTTTTGAGCTATAAGAGTGCTTTTTCCGCATAGCATTGTCAGCAGTGCAGCGCGAATGCAGTTAAGACCTACTAACCAGTAGGATGGTAACGGATATAAGTAGTTAACTTTTAATTATTATGTTAGTCTCCTTATTTACTGATAGGCATGTAGCCCAGCGTAAATAATACGAATATCAGTCTTTAGCATTTCGAAAACGCTGTTGCCCTCCGCGCTCTGGCCCAACATATTTTGGCTATTTGGACGTGTTGCGAGCACTGGAGGGGTTGCTTCGCCTGCAAGCTTTTCGAGAGCGCGTGGATTTTGACGCGATGTAGGTAAAATTGTTGGGTCACGCGCCGAAAGTAACTGCGTTTTCAAAATTCTAAAAAACTGGTCTGGATATTACTCACGAAGGATTTCACGCATCTCACTAAATAAGAAGACTGAGCAATAATTACAAAATTTAGTTAACCAGCCTACTAGTTACCATGTTTTAGCTGTACTCTGATGAGCTATACCGTTGGCAATGCTATGCAGAAAAAAACACCCTTCTAACTCAAAAAGCCTATTTTAAAAAATTGCAGATCATCTTAGGTGAAACACATAAGGTGTCTTTGACAAAGCCCGTATGCAAACATCTTCGCGAACAGTTTCGAACATTGCGAAATCATAAGTGAGAAACTGCGATATTTCGCCAGCCTTCTAATCACGTCTGGCGCGCATGCGCGATTCGTGGCGAAAGGGCGATGCTAAGGCCGCGCGTCGGCGGTGATGAACAAGATAGCTGAGGGGAAAGCTAATCGCAACAAAGCGCTACATAGATAACTGAACGAATCCCGATAGCGTTGGAACTTGGCAGCGCCTCGTGTCTGCGGCAGCTTGCACGAATCTGGTCCTACTTCTTGCTGTGGCCGATCAAAAGGTATCAAAAATAGAAAGAACGCGACGAGTTAATGAAGACCTGTGCGACACGGTCATGTATGCCAGAGCCGAATAGTTGGGAATTTCACGCCAAGGGCTTTTTGCTACAACGTTGCGAAGGTTCTCTGCCTCTGCGTACAAATTGTGGCTTATTTAGGTGGCGCGTGCTCAGTTGTGCGAACGTAGAACGGCACATCAAGCTGAGGGAGGCCGCGGGCAGCCAGCAGCAAAATGCCCTCCACACGTAGTCCAGCAAAATGCCCCCCCCCCCCCTTCCCCTCCACACAGTGCAACAAAATGCCCTCCACATAGTTAATGTTAGTGCAAAAGTGTTAGTGCAACTTGAGTGGGCTCAAGTCTCGGCGAAACTTGGAGCCCCCTCGCCAATGTGTGCGTGCCTGCAATCGATGCGAAGGATCGACGGAGCACTCGGGCCGATGCGAGCCAATCGCGTGCCTTTCTATGACCTAAAAAAGTGAATGCTTCTAAGGTGTTATGAAGGGGATCGGCTTTTCATTCTTTAGAGAACAGCGCTCCACCGTTTCTCGTGCACCTTGATGCATCCTATCATCCATTTCCCCCAGTGCAGGGTATTGATCCGGTATCCTCTTCCAGCTAACCTCCCTAACCCACTGGTACGAAGGTTCACTCCCTGCGGTACCGGGAAGAACAGTGCTTCTGATTCCTAAATCTGCAGTTCTCGCTGAGCGACAACTTCGGTGCTTACTCCCCTCCCTGCTTTCCAGAACAGACGATCGCCTCGGGGCGTGCCTTGAACTTCTAGATCACCAACCACCTCTCAGCTACACATCGCTACGTGTTACCTATCATTGCTTGCAAGTATGCATCCGCGACTGGCGCAATAAGAAATCACATGGGCTAAATATAGGTCGTTACGGTATCTTCGTAAGTGCGTTCAACACATTTTCCACACTAACAAAAACTCGCGAATTCAGCAGTGCAAGTTGCAGAACTGACCGATTGTAATCGCACTTACCGTTCTTGCGGCCGCTGATGAAGCTTTGGGAAGGCATCGTCCATGCAAGCCGAGTTCACGTTTTGAAGAGGTGACTCCGAAAACACAGCACTTCGTTGACAGGCTGGCAGCAGCGGCACTTTTGCAGTTTCTTTCGCGATTGAAGAGGTGATCCGCTGTGTTTAGCGATGGACAGGCGAACAGCTGGCACGAACACGCCGTTGTCAGGCGCCGGTAATAGCTGGGTTCTCCAATTCCTGTCCGGCTATAACTTGGCAATAGTTCTGAGGCCCCAGTTAATGCAGGGTTTCAGCTGACACACAGCTCGACGAGGGAGGCAGGAAGGGTTTCATTAGTTAATTCAGTCAAGGTCAGTTTCTAATGACGTCACCAATAATTAAGATAATTACACCCGAGCACCACTGAAAGAGCGCGGCCATGCTGCCGCCGCATAGGTACTGCCCGGTAGGCTTAGGCCTAATCTCGCCAATTCTCGCCCGCCGTGCCGAGAAGAAGCGGGTGTGGCCTTATCTTTTGTCTTACTTCGCACGTGTTCCATCTGAGGCTACAGTAAAAACCTTTGTTTCTATTTTTTTTTAGGCGGCGGTCGCATTGTTTCACCTAGTTTTAGGCTCTCGCCCTATCGCGCTCGACTGACTTTTTTCAGGCTGCTGCATGCAAGTGCAACGTCACCTGTTACCCCCGATAGGAGAGACGGCAACGGAATAATGCTGGCTATCGCCGAAACCGCACTGACTTGACCAGGTGCCCTAGAACGTCACCGTAATATTACAAGAGAATAAAGTGAAGGAAAGCACATTGCGGATATTGCGAATATTGCGCATTGCGGGGTCGGTGCCAGAGCACCCCCCGAAATTTTCTAAGCGCCGCATCTCCCCTCTCCCTGACTCCTTTCGGCCTTTTTTTTCGCCTATGCTATTTACACACCGCATCGATATATTAAAATGCAAAAACAAAAATAAGAAGAGTGTCGGTTTATTTTTGAAAAGAATTGATGTATGTACTCCGTTGTCATGGCTCTAGAATAGGAAGCGGAACTTATTGCTGAGAATAATCACATCTCTTCGCTACCGCACGAAGTATGGCACTCCTTTTAACTGGAGGCACAGTTCACCCGCTTAAACATACCTTTTCATGTCAGATTACTTTTAAGGCGAAAGCCTTTAATGGCTCATACTCGCGGTGTCCGTCCGTGCGCTGGAATCGTGCCAACTGTGGCCTCTCCTCCGCGCAGCGGCGCAACCTCCTGCCCTCCTTAAAGGTACCCTGCGACGTACATAATGCATGGGTTCATTATTCTTTGTATGCAGAGTAAGGGACATTGTGAGTCCCGAGCGCGCAATGAGATCACCGAAATCATAATATTTGATATTTTAATCTTCACTAGAAATGCTTGTTTCGAGCCGATGGTGTCGCAACGCGGCGGCCATTTGCGGCAGCGGAAATGAGGTGGCATCCAGATAGGGCGCTGCCTTTCTCATTGGTTGGGCGCCCAGTTTGCATATTGTTCCTTTATACTTGCGAAATGGATCCAAAGTATTATGTCTCTGAATACTGAAAGCTTTTCGCATGCCACAAAAACTGGAAAGAAGTAGGGAAAGCGAACGAAAACAAACAAGACTACAGCTAGGGGCGACACTTTCCATTCCGCTTCAGACCTTCGTGGCGGCCAGCGCTGTTCAAAAAACGTTTGCTCAGACCGGAAAGCGCGCGCGTCGAGACCGGCCGTGACCATACCAAGACGGCAGCGAAAAAAAAGCCAGTCAACACACCTTGCGAACACACTTTCCGCGTCGAAGTCCTCCTCACCAGCACGGCTGACAAAACCTCGAGCGCATTGGTGAGCGACCCCTTCATGAGCCGGGACCCAAACCAGGCCAATTACTTTCCTGCCTTTTGGCATCGTGCTGAGGATTTTATACTCGGTGGCGGAGAATCGCCCTCGCGCCAAGTTACGCAGGACCGTCTTGGAATCGCAAAGAATGGTGCTGGCGCCTTCCTGAGTAATTCCCAGCGTTGTAGTGTCCTCTTCAACCATCCCAACTCTGCTCGCGTAACTGCCGAAGCTGCTACCTTGCGTGAAATGCTCTCAGCGGAGACGTTTTCTTTTGAAATTGAAATTGAAATTTATTCCGCAACAGAAATGGAATGTTGCGAGGAGGGCAGGTAAAAAGCTGAAAAAACAGCTTGAAGAGTCCTGACCTCCCAGCATACACAGTAGCGCAGCAGCGTGCGGCGAAGGCGTACACGTCAAACATCAAAGCGAGGAAAGAAAAAAAAAAGAATAAACAGGTTATACAAACAAGGTACGCAATTTCTGTGAGGAAATCGCGGAAATGTCATTATTTGTTTCAGTAAAAAGATAATTTAAAACCGTCGGCAATGAGTATTTCAACATTTGTTTCCCGTAGTTAGTCCGGCATTTGGTGACATTCCAGGGTTCCAAAAAACGTACGTTATAGGTGGTGGTGTTTATCTGCAATCCGGCTAGGTTAGTTAATGCATCATTATTCTTTAGTATTCCCTGTTTATAAAGGTGGGATAGTTTGTAATTGTATAGTGATGTAACAGGAACGATATTGTGTTTTTTAAATAGGTCTGCAGTATGGGAGCGATACGGAACATTGCAGACCAGACGTAAGACCCGTTTCTGCAATATTAAAAGTTTGCTGATGTTTGTTGCTGTTTTTGTGGACCATACTAAAAAGGCATAGCTTAATGTGGAGGAAAATAAACAGTTATATAAAAGGACGTTAACTGAGGTAGGGAAATAATAACAGTGGCGGCGTATGATGCCAATAGTTTTCGACAACTTATTTACTATATAGCCGACGTGTTAATCCCATGTCATATTTTCAGAAAAGTATACACCTAGTGATTTAAAAGTTCTTACTATTTCAATATTGGTATTGTTTAACACAATGTGCGGCAACTGGATTTGCTTGTGGCGGGGGTGAAATAGTACTGCTTTTGTCTTGCGATGGTTAAGTGCTAAACAGTTTGTTTGAGCCCACGTATTTATTTTAGACAGGGCGCTATTGGCTTGATTAGCTAAGGTCTCACATGAGTTGTCTGAAAAAAATAAACTAGTGTCATCTGCATAGATTATATAGTGGGCATTTTCGTCAAGGCGTACTATTTCGTTTATATAGAGGATAAACAGAAACGGGCCCAGAATACTGCCCTGTGGGACACCTGATTTTACTGATTGTACTGCAGAATTTTGTCCTCCAATTACTACAAACTGAGATCTATGTTGCAAATAAGATGTGATTAATTCTTGTGCTTTCCCCCTAATGCCATAATGCTCCAGTTTTTTAATGAGAATGTTGTGATTTATGAGATCAAACGCTTTTGAAAAATCCAGAAACAGTCCAAGCACCATATTTTTGCGTTCGAAATTTGACAAAATAAACTCCTTTTGAGCCAAAAGTGCCAGCTCTGTCGACTTATTCTTTCGAAACCCATATTGGGCGGAACATATAATGTCATGACGATCAGTAAATGAGGATAGGCGCTTCAGAATTATTTTCTCCAGGCCTTTCGAAAAGACGGGTAAAACCGATATTGGACGATAATTTGACATATCGTTCCTGTCACCTTTCTTGAATAGAACAGTTACCTTTGCTGTTTGCATGGCATGCGGGAAAGTTCCAGTCAACAAGCATATATTGAAAATGTGGGTAACGCAAGGGGCTATTTCTCTTATTGCAGACTTTATAGGCTCTATCTGAAAGCCACTGGCATCAGTTGCTTTGCTGTTATTTACTGCCAAAAATGTAGTTACAACTTCACTTTCCGAGACTGGTTCTAAAAATACTGTTTGTTCATTTGGGCCATTCATAAGAGATAAGTCAGCGGCGGGTTCGCTAACGTCGCCAAGTGACAGAAAAAAAGTATTAAAGGCGTTGGCTAGTTCAGCACCCTGTAGCTCTATTCCATCCTTTGTTATTTTATTTACTGCTTCTGCTGAGGTCCCGGTTGCCACTTTAAGTGCCTTCCAAACATTGCCTGTGCGCCCTTCAGTCAAGTTAAAGAGGTGAATATAATATTGTCTTTTTTCAGCCCGAAGGTGTTTCGTGAAAAATTCCTGTATGATTTGAATATTTTAAGGGCTTCAGGAGATTTAGTTCGTATGAACGTCCTATATAATTGATCTCGTTTCTTTAAAAGTTTTAACGATTCTTTAGTTATCCAGGGTTTGCGACTGTTTTTACAGGTTCTGCACTTCTTCATTGGAAAACACTCAAAGTATACTTCGGAAAATTTACGCAAAAATGTTTCATATGCTACGTTCGGGTCATTTGCTGCGAACACATCGTCCCAGCTGACTGTGGTTAGACGGTCTTTAAATGTAGAGAGCGTTGTAGGATTAATAACTCGGTAAGAGAATACGGAACGTGGGGTCTTTACTGCATTAGTGCACTGATTCACTGATATAACTATCGGCAGGTGGTCGCTGATGCTATGAATCAATGTACAAGCTCTAACGAGGGATGCATCGAAGTTGCTTAAAAAAAGGTCTAAAAGTGTCATTGATTGTGTAGTGATTCGTGTTGCTGATGTTATAAAGTTCTGGCAGGAATGAGAGTTTAAGAGGGATTCAAGTTCTAGTTTTACATTGCTATCAACGAGCATATTTATGTTCAAGTCACCACCAAAAATTAATTTATATTTACTTGCACTCACAAATTCTAAAAATGAATCAAGGAAAGTAAAAAACAACTGGACATTGGTAGAAGGAGGACGGTAGCATACACACAATACTGTAGTACCACATCTAATAACAAGAGTTTCATAAAAGGGGTTAATACAGGAAAATTCAGTAAGTAGTTCAGAATCCAATAAATTTGAAACTAACATTGCAACACCACCACCTCTTTTGTCACTACGGTTCATGTAATACGATTTATGTGTCTGATATGTATACACATCCTCCTTCGACGCAAACCAAGTCTCAGTAAGCATAACAACATCAAAGCGTACTTGAGCTTCAGTAAGAAGATGATCGAGTTCATCTCGCTTATTTTGATAGTCTATACATTACGCTGCATCCGCAAACACGGTGCTTCCATCCCCCGAGTATTTTTCTCTAAGCAGCTGCGCCTTGGGCCTCTCCGTCCATCGTGACGACCCACCAGCACATTCTTACCCGATGGGCACTGAACTTCCCTTGGACGTCCTGCAGACATCTTAAACATCCGCAGGACATCCATGGGACTTTCAATACCCATTGGGTAGGGAGCGGATTTCTACCGGCAAAACTACCCGGTCGAGGGAGTTTCCGGCCATTATATCCTCAGGCTTCGCAGGAAACGGAGTCCCACCTACGTCGTCCGGAGCCTCTGCTTCTGCGACGTCAGATGAGCTTTCATGAGTTACTCTATGGTATTGTGCACCCGAGGTTCCGCAGTGGAGGTCTCCGGAATAATTTCGAAGACCTATGAATTTTTAACGTGCACTAGCATCCCTTCCACCTCCATTGAGACGTGGTCGCTGCGGTCGGGTTCGCACCCGGGTACTGCGGCTCAGTAGCCGAGCGCCTAACTGAATCACCGGGGCGGGTGTAAAGCAGTCACGGACAAAGGCGTTCCAAACAGCGGACACGTAAATCGCGCTAAGCCTTCCCGCGCATGTGCAGCCCCTCCGCACTTTGTAGCAGCATGTATCAGATTTAATGCAAAGGCACAGGTTTGAACAATTGGCGCAGCATTCCCACCACTGACTTTTTTGTTTGGCCACTGCAAGTAAATCGTTAGATTTAGCACTGCTTTTAAGGCGAAAGCCTTTAATGCCTCATACTGTCGTTAGCAGACGCGTCGGCAGGAGTGTCGACAGACGCGTCGGCAGATTCGTCCGCCTTTCGGCGTCACTGCTTAAAAGGCTCAAGGTTCCAGCATGAATAAAGGCGCATCTAGTGAATGCATGGGCTTCATAAATAAAATAAAAGGAGTAAAGTCAAGAAAAGGAAAATAAAAAATAAGAAAATAAACAAAAATAACAAAATAAAAATAAAAAACAATAAAGTTAAGAAAACGATAAAAACAAATAAAAAACAAAATAGGAAAACAAAAAGTAAATAAAAACAAACAGTGGCCAGGAAACGCTTTTGCCTTGCAGCACTTGAGAGAGACAAAGTGCCCCCTGAATTTTTCTGTCACCCTTTAATATATATATTTTTTTAATTGCGACTGCCACCACGGTAACAGCGGCAGTGACATCATGTCCACAATTGGGCACCTCAATGGGGATACGAGTCACCGTAGTCCACAACCAGCAAAATAGCAGTTGCTGATAATGGTGACAGAAATCAATAACATTGTTTCATTGATATACAAGTGCTCTAAGCCACTCTAGTGCTTTAAACTGGCTGTGTATGTGATTTAGACGCTGGTGACAGTCTTCGTACCTCTAATGCAAGTCAATGTGCGAGCGTTTGCACAAAGCCGCTTGTTCCTATGTCAAAAAATTGAAATTTTAAAATGTTTTCCTACATTTCTCAGCATTTCTCAGCATTTCCCAGCAGCACAGCTGGGCTTACGTTTATGTTCGTGAGGAGCTTGCGATTGCCGCAAAAGAACCATGGCCAATTTCAGCGCAGCAGACTGAATCTCCAAAAGCGAGCTGCGCATGGCAGCTTATACAATCGTTTGCCATGGGTACTGACGCGCGACCACTCAGTTCTGGGCTGTGGATATCCGACAGCGCATCGCTGCTCAGACTGAGCGAATTAACAGTGGCACTCGCTCGTGCATTCAAATTGCTGGCCATTTTTCATTACCAAGATACATGTAATTAAGATGCAGCCAATTTGTCAATTCGAATGAACCAAAAGCTCAATTTGGGAAAGTTCGAATTGTCGAAATTCTAATTTGAGTTCTGCTAATGCAAACAAGAAAAATATTTGATGAAAGTGCTGTGAACATTGAGCTCCACTTACTAACAACCCATTTTGCTTCTTGAAATCAACCAGGCTGTACACACCCCATATGCAGCTAATGTCTGTTGTTTAAAAGCTTACAAGCTCAAAAGTCACCCACTAAAATGAAAACGGTAAAAGAACAATTCACAAGGTCACTTCAAAAGGGGTGCTGAGGTGGAGACAGTACAGGTGTTCACAGTTAAACATTCATGTTTATTGAATAAAAAAAGAAATAAAACAAAAACAAGCCAGTGATAATGGAGCTATTTCGGCTTTGTCTCCTGATCAGTGACACGACGCACAAAGATGGCGTCGGGCGGTGTGTTCTCCATCTCGCCCTGTTCGTAGAGGTATGAAGAGCCAATGGCCAACAGCGAGCCATCATGGCTAAAGGCCAGTGATGCAATGCTCGATGGGTACTTGTGGAACTGACAGAGACGCTTCTTGTTGAAGCCGTCCCAGATGTTCACGTGGCCGTCACTGCCTCCCGTCGCAAATGTGTTGTACAAGTTGTGGAATGCAATGGCGTTCACAGGGTAGATGAGCTCGATGCCATTGCTGTCTTTGGCACGGTGACACTTGAAGGCGTACTTCTTCTTTTGCACTTCGGGGTTTGGATCCAAGTATTCGACAGCCACGCGCCCTGTGGAGAACCATACAATCAGCAACCTGATGCAACAAGGGATGGCAGGACAGACAAGAGGGTCAACCACCGGAAGTACATTGAGAAGTGCCCTTCCTGTTGTGTTCATTATTCTGACTGCTGTAAGTTCTCGCTCCAGTGGATAGCCAACTAGGTCAAAATGAAACAGCCTTGCCACCAGAAAACAAAGTCAGGCAAGTTGATTACTAGGAGGCTTGTTATACTTAGCTAGTACAAGCTAAGCGCCACAATCCAACGGTTACACAAAAGCTCAGCGGCTGAGGCACTTAGCTCACAAGCATCACACCACGGTTTCAATGCCCATATGCATTTAGCTAGGGACAAAATCTGAGGGGGCACTTAAGCCCCGCCTTTAGGATATGATGTGATAGCATAAATGGGTCCCTTCAGTGGCTTAGGGTTCTTTGGCATATCACTTCACAGCCATGGAAACTATTCGTTCCTTCGCCATCATGTAATGCTCAACCTACACTTAAGTATACAATACAACAGCATTACTGACACCTCTCTCTGTTGCCTAGGTACTATCACACGCCCATGTATGCGAAATTGGTCATTCCGTACTTTACATTTACAGAACGGAGGAAGCCCTCATACCAATCCTGGCACAGTGGAGCAGCGGTTAAGCGATGTGCCACTGTCACAGCAGGTGGCTATGTTTGGAACAGCGGCTGTTTCAAACACAGCCACTGGTGGGGCTTGTGAGATCCAGGCTGTGATAACGTCACAAGGTCATATGACTTAGGGGCAGGTGGGCCAACAGAATTTTTTCTCTTAATGCCGATGACACTGACAACAGGATTTGTGCATTTTAACAATATTTCTAAATATTTTAACAATATTACAAAACTGCTGGTGCTCAAAAGTAACCTGGACTCCGCAGCAGGGCATCCTTCAATGTCCTCTGTCTAGCTTTGGAGCATTAATTCCGAAGTATTACGTACTTTCCCACGAGTTTCCTGTGTTGTCTTTGAATGACAAATAAGGAGATCTGGTGCAAACCCCACAGTTTGCATTTGTAAAGCCTTGATGCACAGTCTTTCTTTCTACTGTGTCAAGCTGCTAATTTGCAAAGAACGTCACCTGACAGTAAAGCAAGAGCATTGCGTTTTGCCTCCAAAATAACTCTTTAGTACAAAAATATGATAGTAGACTCCCACTAAGATGAACTCAGTTAAGACGAATTCTCAGATAAAATAAACAATGTGAGACCATTTGGTTGGTTTCCCGAAGGATTGAATGAAGAAACTGCACTCAAGGTGAACTGTCTCGCAAGTGATTCGGTTAAAGGTGCACTAAAGAGCGCTATGGAAAATTTCAATTTCGCTATTATTTTGTTCCTCGAACAAAAAGTTTCAGTTGCAGATAACACAGCCGTAAATAAGCCCATGGCAATAAAAATAGCTGAGGACTCTTTACTTTTGGAGAGACTGCTGCCACAGGGTGATGAAACCCACCGCCTGCTCTGACTGAGGCGCACGCTTCACTTCTTTCCTTGTATTGCATCAGTGATCACGGTTCACCTCTCTCAATGGTCCTGCATATGCCCCTCTCCCCAGTTTTGCAATCCCACGACATCAATCAATCTAAATTTTTTTGTGTGGTCTGTGGGACGCCATCGCGTTTTGTAGCAAATGTTACATTTGGTTCACATGCAAGCCACACATTTTCGAAGATCACTCCGCGTGTTACTGTGTATTACTGCACCGATGGCAGAGCAGCGAGCAGTCACACGATTGGCTGAAAGGCACTCCTCGCGTTTGTTGACTTCTCCTACTTTCTGCACTCATTTCAAGAGCAACCAACGCGAGGAGTGCCGTGAAGGTAGTGTTATCAACGGCTGCGGCAGTGGCAAGAGATGTGAGCAACCCGCAAGCACATGAATCAGATGGGCCGATCATCTGGGGCACGCCACACTGCAGGAATGCAGTACCGGTAACATGTCGTGAATGTGTTGGTGAACGTAGCTGCAGTGACCACAGGAGGGACGGGGCTGGAACCCAGGTTTTCCAATGTGCAGCTTGACAGCATGCCCATGTTTGCAACCTCCTGGCGAACAACGGCCTGAATGAGAGATATAGTGGGCAGCGTGTTGTCTGGCAAAGGCGGGGTGGAGGCAATGGGCGCTAAAGCCTCTACTCCACGGCGCACAATCTGAGTCAAGTTTTCAGGGTTCGAAGGCTGTCCCATGAGGAGCTGGCAGCTGTGTTTGGCAGAAGGCCAAGCCATGGGCAATTGTCAGTGGCAGCACACAATTTTTTTTTTAATTTTTAAGCAGCTGGCAGCTGTGTTTGGCAGAAGGGCAAATGGTGGGTAGTTCTTTCTGTTCAGGGTTAGCATAGCATTCTTTCATTTTTAAGGCAAAAGCCTTTAATGGCTTATACTCTGGTCCATCTGTCACTCATCCACTACGAAGGGTGTCCAATATGTGAGACAGTTACTGCATAATTTCCTTTCCTTCAATACAATTTCCCTTTTCTTCATTATGGCCCCTCTTTCTTCTTTCACTCCCACTTCCTCCCCGCCTGTACAGTGCGGTTCCTGTCCACCAAGATGACAGAGAATTACTGCTCCATTTCCTTTCCTCAAAAAGCATTGGGTGTAGGGAACCCATGGACTCCCTGGCAGCCCTACAACACACTGTCACATTCCACTTCTAAAGGTGAAGCTTAAGCATCATTAATTAGCAGTTAATTAGCATTTAGTCATTAGCCAGTAATTATTCACTGATTAGTGATGTCATTGTTTAGTAATAAGTCATTCGTTATGTGTGACCTCATCCAGTCGTGACATCACCAGTGCCACAGAGGCAGTCAAAGTGGTGCACAAAACACTTTTGCCTCTATACACTTTAGACAGTCAAAGTGCCCCATGAATTTTTTTTCCTCTCGTGGGCATTGCGCATTGTCCGCTCTAAATTATGATTAACTTGCTGTCATTTTCAGTGACATATTCTGCGGTTACATGTATTACTGCATATTTTTATAAGCAGTGGGCTAAGTGTGAGGTTAACATAATGTCATCAGGACTGTTCAAAAGGCAATTACCTACGGCTAAAACTATGAGATGAAACACCATTAGCTTTCACTGGATTTCAGAGCAGCGCAGTCCATGCCTTCCCAAATTTTGAAAAGACATAGGTTCAGAGGAGTTTTATTTTTCGATTTTCGCAGGAGACATGCCGGAACAACTAAACAAGTTGTCGAGAAAGACATTGTTTGCGCAAGCCTAGAAAACTATCGACACTTCCAAAGATATGGGCCTGTTATCAGGCTTTACAGTAACTCCATGGACTGTGAGACATCATATGCAATGTGTTGAACTTAAGACAAGACCCCAGCTCCAAACCTGCATACCTGTGAAAAAAATTGGGTTTCCAAGATGATGCAGAGAAAGGAATCCCCGGTGTGGATACATCACAAACGGAAAAGAGTGATTTCATTAGACGAATTGAAGTTCTTATCGTCCAGGAGTGATGGGACTCATGGTATACGTCGCCCATAATACAATTTATATGAACCAAGTTAAACTACAGAGGCGGGAACATAATGGCACGTGGCTGATTCTCCGTTGTGTGGAGTTTTTCTCCTTGACTGAATTCAAGGTACCATGAGTGAAGAGGTTACTCAGGACATTCTTGAAAAGGTTGTGCTTCCATAGGCAAGCAAGAATCTGGAATTTGGATGTGTGTTTCAGCAGAATTATGACCCGAAACACTCAGCACTCTCCTATGCTTTTGAAAAACTGAACACAGAGGATGGTGGACCTTAGAGTGGCCAAGCCGGGCTACTGAGATTATTTCAAATGAATATATTTTGGATAAGCAGCACATATCGTCGGACAGACAAAAAGCCGGCAGCCCCAGGCAGAAAGCTGAGAAGCTGCTGCAAAAGTGGAGAAACATGGACTAGACATCCACTCAAAGCTTCCTAAACTCCATGTCTTGGTCGAGTCAAGCAACGATCGCCAGAAAAGGCTTGTGTGTGAAGCACTGATGCATTAGGTTATTTTGAAAAGGCATTCTTTAAATTGTTGCCTCATTATGAAACAAAATGAAACGTGTAATCGCTAGTACCTTCATGTAATGCAGAATGAAGACCTTCAATAAATTTGCTATGAGAACAATTGTTGCTTTAAATGATGATAAAAATTAGTTGCTTTCTTTAAAAAGTCTGGCACTGTTGTCCTACTAGCACCGTGCACAAATTTTAGTGCAGTAAACAAAAGTTAAATTAAAAAAACTGAAATATTTTTGTTCAATACTATATATGCTCCAATTGCAATTATCCTTTACCTGAAAGATCGTTCGTTCTTTTCATGTAATACATATTTGAACAGACATAGCATGCTCACTTATCTTTTTAAGAGAAACCTCCGTTAAAACCAAAATTTTCTGGTCCCTTCAGGTTCGTCCTAATGGGAGCCTACTGTGCTGCACATATGCAGCAGCACATCCATATAGGGACCGCATTACCATTCCATGACCATTTTTTGCTTTCAACTTAATTTTTACGTGCGATTTGTGGATTAGGTGTTGACACAAAGGAATGGACCTTAGCTTTGCAAAAAGCACTCTAGTTTTCTAGGGAAAAATAATCGCACATCACAAGAGGTGGAAAATGTCGCTTTTCCTATTATATGAAATTACATGCTTGGAGCCATGCAGAACAAATGTGAAATTTTCCAGACACTTCAATCTCCGTGATGCTACTGGTAAATTGTTTTTCGGAGCAATTATTGGAGAGCAGAAAGTTGGGCTAGTTGGTTGATATGCATACTGAAAAAACTGCACAGAAACAGGAGGACTGAGCCAAGAAAAATGCAAGGACGAGCAGTCCAAAAATATGCACATAAAAATAGGAAGAATGGAACAAGACCAGAGCAAGGCTACCATCATGAACATCACGTCTCACCCAAAAACCAAAACTCTCTATCAGAGAAGCGGACGGAAGTTTGACTGACGCATTTATCTCCACTAGTCATTTGAGCATCTGCCTCGCATGCGGGAGGTGGGGCGTTCGATCCCCAGTGCCGCCGGTACCCACAGGTGATACAATGGGTACAAGCTTTCCCCTGCCTGGTGCTTGGCTTTTTTAGGGAGAAATGCTTGGGAAATGGGTCCTGGACCCCATCTTGAGCAAAAAAAAAAATCGGCAGTGGCTTAGCTCTGCTATGCCAGGATATACATAGCATGAGGTGAGGGCGAGGTGTCCACATCTCGGCGGACACCTGAACAAGAGGGAAGGCGCATAACTGCCATCTTGGAACAGTGGACACCTCAACCATGCTTTAAGCTAAGTGGTGGTAGCGACAGGTGCGCGCTGCATGCCTTGGCATTGACAACCATTGTGCCAGAAACCGGTGCTGAAGCCATAGGCCGTAAGCGTTTGTTGTGTTCTTTGGCACTGACAACGTTTTACACTGCGATCATTTTAAGGAAAAGAAGTGCGCATAATGGCTCCCTGGGTCAGTGGACGCCTGAATCCTGCTTATAGGTACGTGGGGTGATGAGAGAGAGATGTGGGCTGCAGGCATTGACAAGGTTGTGCCAGAAATGCGGGGCTGAAGCCATAGGCCATCAGCGTTCATTGTGTTCCCATTGTCTCCGATCATTTTAAGGAAAGGAAGGCGAGCGCGCGCGCTGTGATGCACGCCAGCTGTGCATAGCCATGTCACTTGCTCCTCTTGCATGCGCAGCACACGGCTCTCCAGGAGCCACACGGAACTGCTCAACCTCGGCCGGTGCAGCTCACACTACAAAAAGGGCCACAAGTGGGCTTCTACCGCATGAGACGGACTTAGGGTTGCTTGACGGCAGACCGAATCACTGGCCCGTCAATGCAATGTTTTGGCCGAAGATCCCCTTCCCAAGCATTTCACCCCAGAAAAGCCGAGCACCAGACTGGGGGAAGTCTTGTACCCATTAAAAAACCGGTGGGTCGCCAGCAGCACTGGAGATCGAACCCAGCACCTTCTGAATGTGAGGCAGATGCTCTACCACAAAGCCACCGCTTCGTTTCGTTTTTGCGTTTTCCTTGGCTTAGTGCTCGTGTCTGTGCACAATTTTTTCAGTATACAATTATTGGAGCAGTAAAATTTCCAATTTGGAGCACTCTGGAGGAGGGGAACATCAATTTAGGAGCAGTCTGGCGCACTACAATATCCAATGTGGAGGACTTCTGAGCAATGAAACATTGACTTCTCTAGAAGCACACTGGAATACGTCGCTTATAGTTTCCAAATATTCTTACGTTGACAAACAACGCTGGAAAAGTCTGAATGTGATGTAAAAGTGCGATGTAAAGTTTGTCATGATTAGCACGGTGTCTCAGGTCAGTTCTTAGTTTTATGCTGTGTCATTCAAGATGAGACACTTTTGCATAATATGCCACAGAATGTCTAGGTGAAGAGCACATACTTTGCATATGCTTGTGAACAAAAGTAGCTCATATTTACTGATGTGTGGTGCCGCAGTGTTTTTTTGGAAAGTTTAAAAAGGCTTTGCTAAATATCCACTTTAAAACCTCTTTAGTTCTTCGTATGTGTCAGCCTGCGTCACGTTTTCCTGCCCGTTTGTGCCTCCGTCACTCAAAAGAAATTGATCAACCTCAGTCGCCTCTATATACTTGTGAGCATGGACAGTCTTTATCAGTCCCTGTGCTCACCAAGCATCACCTTCGACAGTTCTGCCTGGAATGTGCATCAAGTTTGTACTAACCTAGGCCGACGTATACCACTTTATTTTTTAAACAAATGGCAGAGCACTGGGGTTCCACTTAGTCCAGCAGAAAGGTATGGCAGAGTGAAAGCAGCAACTGCATGCAGTTGCACTAAATTTTAATGTCCACTTAATGAATTAAGTGGACAAGGCAGGTGCAATGCGCATTACGGCTATGCCACTGTCTTGAATCGTACGATCCCAAACTAGAAACCTGCGTGTGGGAACGGGCCACACAGTACGGGTCTCCATTGCAAACGTGCATGAGCATCAAAAACTTTCCGCACATAATGTGAAATTGTTGGCGGTTACACACATGCAAAAGAAAGCAGGAAAAGAATGTTCCATGCGAGGCCAATGGGGGAGGGGGAAGTTCGATGCCTTTGCTGGAGAGCAATACCGTGGCCCTGCACCCCTGGCAGTGAACCCCCCCCCCCTGCCACAGATGGCTAAGCAACCCTGTCGATTTGTTCGCCTTTACTAGCTGCCTTCCCGTGGAGAGCTGAAGCATTTGTACCAGCCAAGGAAAAGCACCCTCGGCCCCCATGAGAGGTAGGTACCCCAGCAGTTGACCCGCCTCAGTGACGTGACATTTTGGTGACGTGTATGCAATTCCCTTCTCGATAGAGGTTGAATTCTCCCTTGTGCGAGTCCCGTGCAAAGAATCTCGCAGCATGTCCTTTCCTATCCTCCTCCTACACCCTTCCCTTCTCCCTCTGCCTTTAAACAGAGAAATATGCGTGCTATTTCGCAGCAGGTAATAAAAAAGATCACTGCGCCTCAACCGAACTGCAGGAAGCGAAGTGATATCATCTGCACTGTAGCGCATTCGTTGATCAGTGCCAGACAAGCTCGCAAACCTAACCTTTGCGCGTCTTCAACTAGAACATGTTACTGCAATCTGGTCAGCACATCAGGCATATCTAATTTATTCCCTCGAAGAAGTTCAGAACCATGCAACACATTTCATTTCTGACAATTACGACCTCCATTCCAGCGTCAAAAACAAGTTTAGTCACATAGGGATATCACACCTCTTTGCTTCCTGCAAAAACCAGTCTACAGTCATCATGCATCAGCACTGCCGCTTACAAGATCAATTCACACCACCTGCATAACAATCTAAGCTTTCAACGTGTATTCAGTCCAACACTCGCATTTACCCCTTCTGCATTGCCACATGCTATGAAGTGTTGGAATAGTCTTACGGAGCGCACTGCTAACATATATGACCCATTAAGATATAAAAACAAATTGAGCACCTTGTTACAGTCACTGCATTCTGCGTTCACCATGTGCAAAGTTTTGTCTGCGCATCGCCACTAACTATTGCATACAGATATTATTATCCGTGTGTCAATATGATACATTTTTCTTACAGGTTTCATTAATTGCTTGCAGTCCAAAATGTAGATTAATAATAACTTTTGTATTGTTATACCCTGTACCATTTCTTGACTCCAAATTACTGTATTACTGTACTGTGCTTGGATAAATAAATAAAGTATACCATGAAAGTCCCCGCTGTGACATTTGTTTTTATTATTCCATTTACTGCAAACCTCAGGACATAAGGGACGAATGCCGCATGATAACCACGTTTGCTGTAAGTGGGCTTTGACCGTCCTTGACAGTATGGCGCTGATAACTAAGGCTATGTTCGCCTGGACAGCTGGCACACAGAGCCACTCGACTCACATGCAATGAGTCTGGGGCAGTTTGGCACCATTTTCCCAGTTATTAATATGATAGCACAGCGTATCTCACTTGGCGCAAAGACGGCATCACTGCAATCTTTTTCAATAATTATATGCATGTGTCACACAATCCACAATTGGAATTTCACTGTAAAAAAAACCAAAAGCATTGCTCTAAAAGCTAGGAGTTGTGCTTGTGCCTTGAAATTATCCAAAATAAAAAAAAATGCAAGAGATGCCCAATTTGACTGACATCAAAAAAACTGTCATTTTTTTTCACTAAAACTCCCCTTAAAGACCTTTACAAGACAATAGTTGTACAGTCAACGACCGAAAATTCGGACGCCTGATTTTTCGGACATGCTTGATTATTCGGACTTTTTCGTGGCACCGCGACATGGCCCATAGAGCCAATGTGTAAGAGCGCTTGAAATTTCGGATGCACCGCAACTGACCACTCGATTTTTCGGACCTCGTTCGCACTCACCGCCAGTACCCAAGCCGCCATATAATGTGTACAGTGGAACCTCATTAATTCAGACTGCAGGAGAGATCGAAAACTTCATCAAACAAAACGAAATTCAAGCTTAAAGGGAGCCTCTTAAAGGTGCACTGAAGAGGATTCTGAACATGTCTTTTTGCCGCAGGAACTCGATCTACACGTTCCTAGCATTCTTATAAACAGTGAGTTATTGCCCTGGGTGGCCGATTTCCCCAATTAAATCGAATTAACGTCCGGCTCCCGCCTTTTGTTTTTGAATTCTGCCTCGTACGGTGGGCGGAGTCGACCAACGCGTGGAGCGCCTTTCACCCAGTCCCGTGGAGGCTTTGCTTTCGCTTTATTTTGTTTTTTAGGTTTCTATGAATAAATAGTTTCATTCGCAGATAATATAGCCGCAAAATAAGCCCGAAGAAATAAAAATACGCATGGACTATTTGCTACAACGGACTACTACTACGTATTACTCCGCCGATGGCAGAGCGGCAAGCCGCCACGGGACTGGGGGAAAGGCGCTCCACGCGTTGGTCGACTCCGCCCACCGTACGAGGCAGAATTAAAAAAAAAAGGCGGGAGCCAGACGTTAATTCGATTTAGTTGGGGAAATCGGCCACACATGGCAGTAAATCGCAGTTTCTAAGAAATCTCGGAACGTGTAGATCGAGTTCCCGTGGCAAAAAGACAAGTTCAGATTCCTCTTCAGTGCGCCTTTAACTTGCGACGCTGAAATTCTGCGCGAGTCGGCACATTACGCTCGCGTGTTTTCGAATTCGTACTGTTCTTGAATGTCTTCCGCCCCGCGAACTTGAACCGTAGTATGAGTTCACGGAACTCATCTGTGCCGAGTCTTTAGTCCCGAATACGGAACGCAAATACGATCGCGGAGCGCTTGATCGCGGAAGCTACGCGCATGCCATGGCCTCCGCGATCTGCTTCGGCGCCGCGTTGTTCGCGGAGGCCACGTGCGCGCACCAGAGCTTCCAAGTGCCGTGCATGGATGGCGCCGTGATCATTATCATCATCAACTTTTTTCTCCGTCGCGATTTTCCGCTGTTCACTTCGGCATCAGTATCACCAGCTCCAGCCTTTTGTGGCATGCTAGCATGCGTGTTAGCACGTTCGCCGTGATAGTTGTGTTTGTGGCTTTCGCGTGCTGCCGCCAAGCTTCGCAGTTTCAGCGCGATGGGCAAGCACCTTAAGCTACACAGCTGGGAGTTAGCTCTCGAACACGGTCGGTAAGCGTGCGGCGGGCAGGAAATTCGACGTGACAAAGAAGTGCGTCCGATGATGGTGCAACCAAAAGAGAAACACAAGCTGCAAAAAGCGCGCTTTCCGAGGCAAGCCGTGCGAGTTTCCTGAACTGGAAGAAGAGCTGCTCCTCTATGTGATGGAATTTCGGAACAACGGCTACGCGTTGACAGCGGACATGCTGTGCGGCTTCTTTTGGGATAAGCGTGCACCAGAGCGCAGCACCAGCTCAGGAGTCTAAATACTCCGCGAGTGACGATTGAACAAAGAATAAATGTCGGTCATTCCCTGGTTGGTGTGTTTTTACTTTAAAAATTTTTTTTTTCGCACATCGCGTGTATGGGCCGCACCCCGAAAATTGGCCCTCGAATCTGGGAAAAAAAAAAAGTGCGGCCCTTATACGCGTTTATACGGTATTTCGCGCGGCGAAATATAGTCATGAGGAGCTTTAGAATGTGTGCAATACAATTGGCCGCTTTCTCCGGCATACTGGTAATAAGTTCGTGATTTTTTCGGTGAAATTTGATTTTCCGGACTGCCCGATTTTTCGGTCATTTTCGCGGTCCCTAGAGAGTCCGAAAAATCAGTCGTCGACTGTATTCAAAAATTAAAACTATAAAATTAAATGCACAATGCAGACCATATTTTGTTTCCTTACAATCAGCGGATATCGTTTGTCAGAAAGAGTAATGGACTTGATTGATTGAAAAGACTAAGCTTCGACAAAATTTCAAGTCTTGTTTAACATGGCTCCAAAGTTTCAAAAATTCTGCAAAATTGCAAGCACAGCGTTTGCAACCTTTCACAATATACCATCTTTTTTTCCCATAGAAAATTAGAGCCTTTCAATTAAAACTAAAGCCCATTTCTTTGCGTTGACACAGTAGTCCTTCGATGTGACTACACATCTTGGATTCTTCTGATATGACAGTGTCCCAAGAGAAGTGACATAAGTGAGTGTCATAGTGCGCACACTTTTCCATAGTCCGGCAACATGTGTTCAAAAGGTTACATGCAAGTTATGCGTTTCCTTCCCTTCTTTTTATTTTTGTGCGGTTTTCTCCCACCGGGCGGCTCAGAAGCAGTACTGACCCAATACAAAGGAAGAAGCTGACGTTGCCATTGCAGCTCATCATCAGCCAGACTACGCCCACTGCAGGGCAAAGGCCTCTCTCATGTCTCTCCAATTAACCCTCTCTTTTGCCAGTTGCAGCGACCGTATATCCCCACAAATTTCTTAATCTCATCCGCCCACCTAATTTTCTGCCGCCCCCTGCTACACTTGCCTTCTCTTGGAATCCACTCCGTTACCTTTAAGGACCAGCGGTTATCTTGCCTTCGCATTACATGCCCTGCTCAAGCCCATTTCCTTCTCTTGATTTCAACTAGGATGTCATTAACCCACGTTAGTTCCCTCACCCACTCAGTCCGCTTCCGATCTCTTAATGTTACACCTCTCATTTTTCTTTCCATAGCTCGCTGCGTTGTCCTTTACTTTAGCTGAACCCTCTTTGTTAGCCTCCACGTTTCTGCCCCGTAGGTGAGTACCGGTAAGATACAGCTGTTTTATACTTTTGCCTTGAGGGATATTGGTCAACTGCCATTCATGATCTGAGAGAACCTGCCATACACGCTCCACCCCATTCTTATTCTTCCTAGTTATTTCCCTCTTATGATCCGGATCAAGCGACAAAAAAAAAAAAACGAGTGAGAAATGCGTTTTCCAGGTGTGCCAGGAAAAGGTGGAAGTGCGGGCAATCATCTCGACTGATCTTACCTTCGATGGAGCTCAGCACGAACCCCTGCTGGTTGGGGAAGCAGCGGATGCACCGTGTCTGGTACTTGAGGTTGGACTCGCGCCGCTGCTTGACATACCCCATGTTGCGCAAGTCCCAGACGAGCACCTTCCGCTGAGAGGTGCCCACCACCAGCTTGTCTCCGCACACGGCCATGGTGTACACCTGCACACAATGCCCAGGCAGCAGGCAAGCCACACAGGCTTAGTGAGCGAGGCACAGTCGACCACTCCCCAACACAGTTGAAAAATGTCTGCCAGGTGCCTAAAGGGAAGCTGAATTGGTTTTTAACCCTTTGAGGGTCAAATTATTTTGAAGAAAACTTTCCCAGGTGGTCAAATTACTTTATTGCGGATCTTGAATCTACAAAATGTATATAATCGAGAATAAATAGTAAAAAAAAAAATTAGGAACAGTACTTTGGTGACAGCATCACTCACAACTGGAAAATGTTCAATAGAATAGAATAGCAACGGTGATAAGCAAGCTAAGAGCAGCACCAATAAAGATAGAAATCAACTTTCGCCGCCTCTGCAAAACAGTGCCCACAAAGAGAAAACACGTTTCGCGCCACTCCGTTGCGATACCGCGGCGGAATCGAAACCGCGTAGGCGCGTTGCCACAGAGGGCGAGAATACCTCGCGAGCAACGGTGATAAGCAAGCTAAGAGCAGTGCCAATAAAGGTAGAAATCAACTTCGACAGCCCCTGCAAGATAGTGCTGACAAAAAGAAAACTCAAATTTCGCATGACTCCGTTGCGATTACGCGGAGAAACCAAAACTACAAAAGGGGTGTTGCCGCAGTCTGTGCCGCCGCGCTAAAGCTAGACACAAGTTCTGCTTATCTCCGTAAGAAGGCAGCACAAAATTCGAACACTTCTTGTAAGTCCTAAGAGGTGGCAGCACCCCCCAGTGAGCACGCATTGTTCTTTTGGCGCAAAATTTCAAACGGAAGATCGAAACCGTACCCGTACGGCAAAGACCTTGCGGGACAGAAAACCGCCGCCGTACATATACGGCAAAAACCTTCAAAGGGTTAAGGGATATGAAGCTTGCAGGTAAAGCATGCCAATTTGTTTTCTGCACTAGCATTTACGACGGTGACATAATCGTCGATTAAAGCCATGGCTATGTTCCCTGATGAAAAAAAAACATCAAAGAAGTGCGGAGAAGCTCGATGATGACATCATCTACGGTGACATCTCAGATTTCTGCTGCCTTGGCCCACACCCTGCTGCGTGTCGCCTGATGTCATGACACAACGCTCTGCAGACTTTTGCTTTTGGCAGCTTTGGATTTCTTCCTTCAAGAAAGTGCTTCTACGTTGAATATGTAAGGCTGCAGTAGATCGTATTAACATTGGGTCCCTTAACCAGCGTCATGCACTGTAGAGAAGCATGAACGCCATCGTGGCTTTATTTCGCAATTGCGCCACCACTTCAAAAGCTAACACAAAACGGTTTCGCATACTTAACTCGCAAGTTTCACAAATTTGATCCCTTTGAGGTAGTAGATTTCTAAAACCTCTTCAGATGCTCTTAAAGATGTTTGAATAATCTTATAAGCTAGCAGGCAGAACTCCCATCTATAAAGCAGTGAAACGAAAGCACACACTGTGGAGTGTATTACAGCTGTGAGCTGCTGCAACGGCTCCTGTACGCAGTCCGTGTGCCATTGTTAATTCTTTGCCTTGGAGAAAGGCAAAAGGTAGGGGAGTCCTCCTATAGACCAACACTGTGTTTACAAATACAGGGGGCGTTCATGGATGCCAGAGGCTGCTGGGGGTCATCTGCACTGTTGTCTATCATGGTGAGCAGTTCGCTTGTCATGCTGCTTGAGCTGTCTAGGTTGACTCCATTTCAGCGCAAATGCAACGAATCGCTCTAATTACGCACATTTTTGTTTTATTTTGTACGCCGTTGTGCATATAAGTTACATACAGTTGACAAATGCAAGATATGTAAAGGTACCTTGTGGGGACGCCTTCGTCCCCTGTGTTCACTTTCCCGCATTGCACCCCCTACTGTAGTTAGCTCCTCCGCAAAGCACTCCCTTTAGTTTGGTTACTCTAGCTAACAGGGGAGGGCGCTCGCGTCGCAGCGACAGCAGCGCCACGGATGGCGTGTTTTGCCGCTCGCGCGCGGGGGAAGGCTAGCTCTCTTCTCCGTGGGCCCGGGAAGCGTGTTGGACGTTCACGCGCAAAGCTCCGCTCTTCGCCGCGGGCGTCCTCGTGTGGAAACGACTTCCCCTCAGCCCGTCCCGTCCGGCCTCGGAGATATTCCCTTTGCCCTAGCGTGGGCGAACGTTCGCTCGTAGCCATGCTGGTGAGTCGGACATTCTCGATTCCTCAGTGCATTTTGTTGCTAGCTGGCGTTATTGTTGTTGCAGCAATAAATGCCTTGTTTGTGTCAGCCAGTGTGTCGTTCCTTTGTTCCCGCAGAGCAGGGCCCGCTGTGGTCGGCGTGCGCTCGGTAGCGTACGCGACCACGGGGTGGGGTCCACGTGGTTTTGAACTGAGTCAGCCGCGCTTAAGCGGGGAGAACGGATTTATCTCCCCAGTTTAAACCCCACAACCTCTGCAATACGAAGCAATATGAAGGTTATGGCTGCAAGGAACAAAGAAGTTCTTCATGTTAAACATGGGTTGTGAGGACTGTAACTTGGCCAAGACATTCACGACAATACACTCTCAACATATTTACTTATGATGCTCATGGTTTGTACAAGGCTAACACATGAATTTTGCATGAGCTAAGGTGACTACTATCAATTAAGAGCCCAAAATATATGAATTCTATCACCTTTCAATGCCAGAAGGAAAACGTCAAATACTGTGCCGACAGATCCATCATGGACAGTGACATTACAATGATGCAGCACATGAGAAATGCACCAACCCAATATATGCCAACCGTAAGTAGCAAGCACAATAATCAAAACACAATACTGAAAAAGCTTCTGTTCCAATTGATCAAAGGTCACTGCAAAGTAGACATGTCACATATAATTTTTTACGGGGTACGTTACACCACAGAGGCATGCCTCAACAACTTCCTATTCGGCTTGCAATAACTGTTTCAAGCACTCTTTCTTTACTAGCACTGTAAATGAACTAAATAAGCATCGTTGTCAGGCCTTATCTAAACCTTTTTTTGCTCAATTTTAGATTTGTAATTTTTGGTGTGACCGCATCTTGTTTTATCCATACTGGTACAATCTGTAGCATCTGATGCTTTGTGGTGAAATTTATTTCTTTTTACTGTGTTTTCTTAGTGCACATCCAGCATTATGTATCATAATGCATTCCAACCTGCTATAATCCCAGCCGAGATTGGAATACTTATAAACAAACAAACAAAAAACGAATTAGTCCTTCTGATTGTCTGATTGCCTGCAGTAGCTGTTGCATACGCCAGAGTCGGACTGAACTGAATAACTAGAGGCTCACTTGTACAGAAATGAGTCATTTTGCCAGGAAGACATGCCACTGATAACAATGACACAATGAATTGCCTATATGTCTAAATTTTCCAGTTAACGATGATGTATTGGGGTTTAACGTCCCAAAGAGACTCAGGCTATGAGGGGCGCCCTAGTGAAGGGCTCCGGAAATTTCGACCACCTGGGGTTCTTTAATGTGCACTGACATCGCACTGTACACGGGCCTCTAGAATTTCGTCTTCATCGAAATTTGACCGCCGCGGCTTGGATCAAACACGCATCTCTCGGGTCAGTAGCCAGGCACCATAACCACTGAGCCACCGCGGTGGCTGGAATCTTTCCGTTAAGTGTAGCAGAAGTATAGTAGAACACTAGTTGTGAGGATAGTTTGAAACTGATGGAAATGAATTCTCCACAGCTCTCAAATCTCTGTGCCAAACAACTTACTCTTCTAATGTGTAATGGGGAACTAGCACTTCATTTTAAACATAATTCTATGCACTCTGAAAATGTTACAACATAAGACTCTTAGTCAAATCTAGGCCCAACACTTGAATATCCTGCTTCAGTCCAGTGCCAGTGCGTAAAGAATGAAACAGAAATGTTAAAAGAGCTTTAAAGCTGTTCTTGCTGACAGAAAGGTAATTACACTCCCCAAAGGTATGTTCAACCAATGTTCAACTATTGTTTACAAACAAATAGAGACATGCAACAAATAGGGCAGCACGAAATACCCTTTCAGCCTGGGAACTCGTGCCAACGCAAGTCGAAGCCCTTGGATCCCACAGCTTGACAGTAGTGTCCCAGCTGCCGGAGATGATGACGTTGACCTCGGGGCAGTATTCAACACACCGCACTGGTTCAGCATGTTTGCCAACAACCGTCTCTGCACTGCAGTTGAAATCAAAGGATTTCACCTCACAGTCGACGCCTCCACTCCAAGCATGGACAGCGTCCTGAAAGGAGAAATGGAAAATTGTTTTCCCGATATTGAGACAAGCACTTTTCAAACATCAAAAAAAAAAAAAAAAACAGAGCGTCAAGAGCTCCAGGTAAGGACATTTCAAGCAAACTAACACAAGTACACATTAATGTATACATAAATTTTCAACCATGTTTCCCTGTCTGTCAAGCCATCTGACAAGCACTATATGCTAAGAATTGGCAAAATGTTTAAAAAACGACAAGCTCTACCAAGAATATACCTTTAAGTTGGAACAGACGGCACTGACTGTTAGTCATTTCAAAATACAAGCGGAGAGCGACACAGTGGGGCCTATACATCTGGCAACGTGAACCTTGAAGCAAATTATACAATTCAAAAAAGAAAGACGAAATTTGGAGGGAAAATTTAACAGATAGGTAGGGGCGTGTTTCATAGGATAGGTGGCGCAAGCTGCCGTCCGATACAAAGGGTAAAGCCATAGTCATCCATCCATCTACACAAAATTAAGTTGTGGTGACCCTCTTGAGCCATAGAGTTTCTTACTATTACCTAGAGGGAAAGCTGGCGGCACTGCATTTAAGCCACCATGGATGCTCAAAGCATCATGGGGCGGTGAGCTACTTGTTGCGGCACAGTCGTAGTTTTTTGGGAACACTGAGTGTCATTACTAAGATGTTTCATCGCGAAAACGATGTTCGTGTGTGCGCAGACGACTTTTTCCCGCGAACGCAGTGTGCAAAACCATAGTTGTGAAAACGCAACGAGACACGACGCCAATAGAAGGTTTCACTTTTCCGAAATGCCATTAAAAAAACCTCTTAAAGTATCTAAGCAACAACACTTTTTTAAAACATATTTACTTTAAAAAGTGTGCCTGTTAATTACGAAATATTAGTTTTTGCAGTGTTCATTACTTGGCCAATAGGAAAGCTAGCCATCTCTTATTTTGGGCAAACTTTGCATTTAAATGCTTTTCTGCTCGTTTGTTGCAATCATTAGACAGGATATTGTATGTTAGGACATTCATATTTATTGAAAAGCTTTATTTTTGCATTATTTTTTAGCCAAAAGTTGTAGTTCTGCAGTCGGTAGCTCACCGCCCCATGATGCTTTGAGCGCCCATGGTGGCTGAAGTGGTCTCGAGGGGCCTCCATGCAAACTCCCATAGGCAGGTCGCCAGCTTTCCCTCTAGGTAGTAGTAAGAAACTCTATGTCTTGAGCAGTATGCTGTGCAGGGCATTCCCCACTTGCCTGAAATGAGCAGTCCAGCACTGGTCCCTTGTGGCTGTACTGTAGGCGCATGGTATTGCTGCCGACATCGTAAAGTCGCACTGTTTTGTCCCACGAGGAAACCAATAGAAACTGGTTCGAGTTCGGGCCAAACTGAAGAGACGAAATGGCATCCTTGGGAGCATTCTGGAGACGAAACTCATTTGGTACTTCCGTCATGGTGGCTTCGGGTGATCAATCCTACACAGCAAGAAAAAAAAAAAACATTCGTCTCTTATTCTACACACAAGTTTGATGCTCTCAGCTAGAAGTAATACATCTTGCACACCAACTTTTACGTTAGACGCAAAAAATTAGTCAGCATCGATAGCGACTACATTAGACAGCAACAAACACTCGAAGTGTCCGTAAGCGAAGCAGGCCGCACTATATATTTACACTTCATGCCTCGGAACATCACGGCGACAGCTACTTCAGGGCTGTCGAAAGCAATGATCACCAAGGAATCATCACAGCCCGTGGCGCAGCGCGTGAATTTACATCAACGCAATCATCTTAAAGTTCAGAACGTGTTAAAGAAGAAGACGCCATCAGAAACATAATTTGTGCTTACTGATACGCTTGAATTAGATGATTCCAAAATGCATCAATGAAAGAGAAGCAATTCAAATCATCCAAACCACTTACGTTACTGTCTTTCAGTCGCACAACCGAGTTCGCGGCGTGGCTAGGCTCAGAAATCACCAACTACACGGCAACCGCGGCACTCAGTCACACAAACACAAGGATGAAAGCACGCTAAAGCTCACAGTCACAGCATGAATAACACTGAACATATTCGATTCAAAAGCACGAGTACAACACAGCTTCCCGGCAACGCTGCACGACAACAACGGCCGCCGGTAGCAAACACACTGCAGAAAGAGCCTAACATCAGTTTCGAAGCCATCCGCAAGTTTGTTCCATTCGTGAACGAAAGTTTAGCCGAAAGCTAAAATGTACAAATTTTCGTGTTAACCGCGGCAGAAAATACTGTCCTTTTGCTGCTTTAAATTCTTTGAAAATCGTTTCGCCAACGACCACCGAAACCATAGAGACCGAAACATGCGAACTGTGAGACTAGTTCTACTGCAACCGTCGAACAAATAGAAGTATTATTGCCAGTTTAAATAAGAATATAGTAAACTTTTTAAGTGTTGTGCGCCAGTATTAAAATTCTATATTACTTTATGCAGTTTACGTCACTTGTTAACTCCGTAACAACTCGCTACTCTGTGCTGCGCTCGCTTTCGATGGCGCTGGAGAGCGCGAACTTCAAAAATTAGCCGCTGCTGGCAAAGGGCAGCTTGTATAAGTGACGTCATAGCTAACGTGTTTGGTCTGCGCGAGATGGGATGAGAGACCTACTTCTCCAATAATTTTACGCCATGAAGGCCCATCGTTTGATCAGAGAACAGGCTGTACTCATTTGAAGAGTTTGAAGCCGGCATACGAGGCATACGAGGCGGTGTAAAAACCATTAGGACACCGCTTCAATCCTGCCTGCAGGAAAGCCCTGCGTTGAAGCGGCACGTTATCATCACAGATGTTCTCTTAGAGAGCGTGCGTGAAGCATGTCAACGCATAAAATCCGCCAGCTGGAGCGACATTTCTCAATCTTGAAAAAGTCTGTGGCGTGCAATGGACAGTGGTACCCTCCGAAACTGCTGTTAGAAAAGATCAGGCGGTGACGCGGGAAACGAAAACATCTGCATGTGCTGCAGATATCAACAGTCGCTGCTGTTGTCGCTGGCTTTAAAAACACAGTCGTTTGCATCCGCTGTAGACGACTGGCCGAGTAGTTAGCAGTCACCAAATCTTTACCTCAGTAAACATGGCACATAGTGTGGGTATGTGTCATCTTTTCAAAGGCTAACAACAACAATAACCCACGCGGGGGGATCGGCCAAGGTACGGTGGTGAATACCAAGGAAGTATTTGTGTGGGGAAAAGAAGGCGTGAGGGGGCGAAGACTAGTAGAATGACTGAAACTAGAAAAAAATGTATATATTAATTGTTGAAAATTTAAATAAATGAAACAAATTTGAAGTACTAGGAATAGAATAAAATCCACTTTTTGGAGATGCTGCCGAATTTTATATACAGCTAACAAGGTAATCGACCAGTTGCAATAATGTAATCATTAGAGACCGGGTTTTAGGCAAATGCCTATTTTTTTCAACGCTTCGTAGGCGCACCATTTTTACATATGAGCACGAATTAGGTGTCGACAATATGTTTAATACTCTTTTTATAGTACCTATAAATGCCTATTTTGGGTGTCAGTGCCTATAAATGCCTATTTTCGACGTCGGTGCCTAAAAATGCCCTATTTTACAGAAAAGGGGCCTGAAATACGCTGTGGTTTCGCTTGCAGATTCTGTTTGCTTTCGAACCTATTTCGATTTTGAGTAGAACAAACACGTGGCAACATTAGATGACCTCGTCAGTTGGCTGTGGTGAACACTGCACCTACGCCGGCTGTGTACACAATACCAACCACGTCAGCCGAAAATATCGAAGCAACCTTTTTATTATTTTCTGCCATTTTATCGTGGCAGCTTGTTGATGACTTTGGCGTTAATGAACTTTCTGCGTCAGTCAAGGGTGTGTCTTTGAAAGCGCCTTCTCGTGTGTGCGCGTTTAAAGAGCAGTTGCTGGAAGTGCCTCTCCCGCCGGAGCCTATCATCACACGTTGAGGAACGTGGCTGGAAGCCGTTGAATACTGCAGCTACCACCTTTCTGACCTGAAGACCGTCAGAAACAGTTTCTCAGGTGATGACAGTGCTCTAGTCAGGGGGGCTCAAGCTGCCCTCTCTCAGGACAACCTCTAAGGAGACCTCGCTTACTTGCGCGCTAACTTCACTTTTCTTGCGAACACTATAAAAAAAAAATGGAATGTGGGGGTGTAATGCTCACTACCAACATTGGACTAATTGAGAATATGCAGCAACGAATCGCTGCTCTTCCTCACGGAGAAGTTGCCGAGAAAATCCGCGCAATGCTGCAGTCCGTCTTGGACAAAAACGAGGGGTTCTCAGTTCTCAAGCAAATTTCAGGAGTACTTACCGGTGAACATTCTATGATACCGAACAGTGTAAAGCCATCAAATGTGCCAAAGTATAAGCACGCTCCTGTAACATCCGTTGATGTTGAGCGTTCCTTTTCAGCATACAAGCTTGTTCTTACTGATAAGAGGCATAAATTTGTCCATCAACCTGGAGATGGTGCTTGTCTGCTACTGCTTCCGTAGCTTTAACAGTGATTTCTAGATGGATGATGTTTATTTTACCATGGATCCTCGTGGATGTACGTAGGCCCGTGCAGAGCAAATTTAGGTGGGGGATTCTGCATCACAAAAGCGTAAGTGACACCTCACAGAGCCTTGGTTTACACGACCGGGCATTCCATGGGTACTTTAAGTGCTGAGAATCCACGATATTCAGCAACGGATCACTCAAGCTGGCTGAGCTATGCTGGAACAGCTGGAAACGGGAAGTCTCCAACAGAGTGGGGTGAGGGGCGGGATAGATTACAGCGGCACTGAGAGCTGTACTTGCCAATAAATCAGCCACCTCGTTTATGTGTTTCCGGAAGTTTGGAGAGACTAAAAACCAACAGCCAAACACTCTGCAATGAATACAGGAGTATAATCAGGGATACGAAAGGAATAACTCCAAGCCAGATCCTGCGAATATATCCCAATCGCCGCCTCCTCACAGCTCCCGGAGGAATCAGTGAAGAGAACAGAATGATGAGGAAAATTCTGTAGGTGTTCAGCAAGAACACCATCTAGGATATTTTAGGGCATATGTTTCGCATGAGTCGGGAATTACGGTCGTTAATAGAAGACGGCGTCAGCCTGCGTATCAGCAACTCGCTGCAAGGAGATCAGACCGGCCTGAAGCGAGTCTAACGGTTCAATTCATTTGTTGTTTCTGTAAGGGATCGGTAGTGTGCGCGGGGTCATCGGAACGCGGCTGGGGGCGCTCAGAGCGAAGCGTCTCCTTTCTCGGAACGCGGCCGCTCGCGAATGCGCCGGGAAATACTCGCATAACAAGGGCTCCGATCATGTCAGAGTTCAACGGCAGGTGATAAACCACTCTTGAAAGACAGATTCAACAGTATTTGCTACGAAGTGCGCTGAAGCGATCAAAATCTGTGAGAAGAATTTGTACTTTCTCTCGGAATGTTTTATGATCAGTGCATGAAACGATGCCGTTTGGCGATGAATTCCAAAGTGTTATTTCGTTGGAAAAGAATAAGTTTTCGTAAGCAGACGTGTGGCCACTGATGCGTGCTATCGGGTTTCCGTAACTGAACCGGGAGGACGTTTGTAGTGGGCCGGTTAATAGAAAGGGTCGTCATCTCGTGTTATGACAAAATATGAAGTAAGCATAGGCGGGAAACGACACGGCGTGATTCGAGTTTTGAGAGACGGAGAGACTGCTTGAGGGCGGTGACACCATGGCTTCCCTTGAGTAACATGAAGTGATGAACCGAGCTGCACGATTTTGGATCGATTCCAATTTGGTGGTGAGATACGATTGCCATGGGTGCCAGATTGATAATGCATACTATAATTTTGGGCATACAAATGTTTTGTACGCTCTAAATTGGTGTTTCCTAGTGCGTGAACCTAACTTGCGGATGCTGATAACGTGGCTAAGTATTAGAAAAAGCGAGGTGTGGCTGGGATAGAAAAATTGGAGCATTAAGGCGGAGGCCAGATCAAAGGACCTCAGGAAAGTACGCGCCGTGAGAAGTTGGAAGCGGGAATATAGATCGAGGATACGGGCTTCCAAATTAATGCGTTTGAAGCTGATTTCGCCTTCCCAGTACTGCGCTTGTAGATTTCGCTACCATTGAACAGGACGCACCCGAATTCAGCAGTCTCATATAAGCCTTATAGAGAAACAACGTGTCGCGACGCATGCCATAGGTTTTATTGCCTACCTGCGTCAACCGGCCTAGAGCACGTAACGCTTTAATAGAATTACTCTTAATATGCTGGCGCCAGTCCAAACTTCGGTCTAAGTAACAAATAGGTACTTAACCAACTCTAACCTGCGGATTCGGGGTGGAGCGGTAGACTAGCGAGATGTAGGAATGGGTGGCTGGAGGAAATGCCAGCACGCCACACTTGCTGACATTAAGTGATAAACTAATTTGGTCCAACCAGTTTCAAGAGCATTCAGGTATGCCTGAGAAGACTGGTAAACAGCATGAATATCCTTTGTCGATTCGAAAAAAAACAAAAAAACTATCTGCGTATACAAAACTGTAATGTTAGGATGAATGGGGTGTAATGAACCAATATGTTAGAAAGCAGCTGTAACAGAACAGATCCTTGCGGCACACCTCTTAATTGAACACGGGTAATAGAACAGAAAAAATCCGTATGTAGAGAAGAAAAGTCAGTCTTTAAAAAATTCATGACTTAAGGCATAAATGTAGTGCGGTGGATGTAGCTGAGCAAGTTTAAGAGATCAAGCGTCAGCAAGGCCGAAACTTTCCTCTTGCTCTTTGAGATGTCTGATACGGCTTTCTAGATCCACATGCGCTGACCATATGAAACAACCGCGACGAAAGCCAACCGCTTGCTTGCTTGCTTTGCTTTCTTTGCTTTGCTTTGCTTGTGATGGCGTTCGAAAGCGCTTTCAATGGAGCCCACGAGCTCTGTTGTCTATCCCACATCGTGTGGACCTGTCAACACAGTCCCAATTGCCATCATCCTAAAGAGGTTTGATATACCTTCCTCCTCGAGTGCGGCTCACTAGGCGGTGGGCTCTTGCGGCCTCCCGGACTAGGGACGCGGACCAAGGAAATGCCAGCTCATCCACTGTATTTGATTAATAAAGGTTTGCTCTCTCTCGCTTCCTCTCCCACTCGTAGTTTGTGCATCTCGATAAAGCTACCCATTCCAATTCATTTTATATGCCTAAACATATACGCCTTTGAAATAGCGCAAATTATAAGAAATATAAACAAAATTTTACATGTAGAACTTAAAATAAATGACAAAACAAAGTCGAAGTCTTCCCCTCCCCCCCCCCCCCCCAACCGCGCACACACTTTGTTTATTTGATTCCTCACGGGTCTCACGTTGACACATTACATGAAGGAGTGGGCGTTACAAAGAAAAAAAATGCAATAAAAATTGCGATGAATTTTTATCGAAGAGCCGCTTGCATGTCACTGGGTCGATGGCAACTTCGGTGGGCAGGCCATTCCAGTTTCGTGCTGTGCGCAGGAAAAACGACTGCTGAAAAGTTGTAGTATGGGCGAGTTCCGGAGTCCCTGCAGGTGCCGAAGTTGGCAATCAAATCTCTCAGAATTGCCCCTATCCTTCGTCATGGCAAGCAATGGCTCGCGTCGCCCCATAGCCTTGGTGCTCCAAGCTATTGGTGAGGTCCCCAATAAAGTGATTTCTCTCTCTTTCTCTCTCGACGGACTTTCCGAGCCCTCCACACAGTTCTTGTTGTGCCCTTGACATCTCAGTCGATACTATTAAGGCGTAAGCCTTTCTTGGCTCATGAGTGGCGGGGACGGAAGTTGTCCGCACGAACTGTCAATGAACAGTTGATAAGCAGCATATCTGTAATGAAATGAAAAGCCAACAATTACAAAAAATAAAAAAACGAAAACAAAATTTGTAAAAACCAACAAACAAATAAAACAAAATAAACCATTAGAAATTCAAAGATAAAGGAAAAGTAAAGATAAAACATCATCATCAGCCTGACTACACCCACTGCAGGGCAAAGGCCTCTCCCATGTCAATCCAATGAACCCAGTCCTTCGCCAGTTGCGGCCACCGTATTCCCGCAAATTTCTTAATCTCATCCGCCCACCTAACTTTCTGCCGCCCCCTGCTACGCTTGCCTACTCTTGGAATTCACTCCGTTACCCTTAAGGACCAGCGGTTACCTTGACTTCGCATTACATGCCCTGCCCAAGCCCACTTCTTCCTCTTGGTTTCGACTAGGATGCCATTAACCCGCGTTTGTTCTCTCGCTCACTCCACCCACTTCCGATCTCTTAACGTTACACCTATCGTTTTTCTTTCCATAGCTCGCTGCGTTGTCCTTAACTTGAGCTGAACCCTCTTTGTTAGCCTCCACGTTTCTGTGCCATAAGTGAGTACCGGTAAGATGCAGCTGTTGTATACTTTTCTCTTGAGGGATATTGGTAAACTGCCATTCATGATCTGCGAGAACCTGCTGTTAAGCAGGCTAAAGTGCAATTCTGTATTTTTTTCTTTACCAACATTCGTACTCCTTAACTCGTGCATGGTTGTATTCAATGGCACAACGGGACACGTGCTGGTCGGCACGCGAAGAGCGCGAGCCATGACCTAGAAGAAGAAGAACGCTCGACTGACAGCCGGAAGCAAGACATCACCATGGCAAGTATACCGACTGCAATACCCTGTGTTCCTGAATAAATGAACGATCTAACCAAAGCGCATTTAAACCATTTCAGGTGGAATCCAAGGCTGGCGCCGGCGGGAGGAATGCCTGCGGCTCTGACGAGGGCCGTCGCCGGCGGTTCTCTTTCCGCATGTCCGAGAACTCCCTCAACCTTTGCCTGGTGGGCGCGACGGCCGGGGGCATGGCGCTGGGCTGGCACATCCGCCACCACGGCATATCTGGGCGCCTGCTTAAGCTGATGGACTTCCCCGGGGAGCTGTACATGCGCATGCTCGAGTGTCTGGCCATGCCCGTGGTGACGTCCAGCATCGTGGCCGGCCTGGGAAGCGTCGACATCCTGCTGGCGGGTAACATCGGCCTGATCGCCATGCTCTACTTCGTCGTCGCCACCGGTATGTGAGGACCTCCGCAGGCACTCGCCTCTTAGCGGGTTCTCGCCGAATATTCCGGGGGACATCAAACTGAGTCTTGATTACGCTGAACACCGCAAGCTTCCGTATGAGACACCAGTAGACCCTGCAGGAAGCCAGTGAAAAGGCGTGAAATTAAATTGTCAACCACGCAGTGAAAAATTGGAAAACTGGTTTTTGAGGGTTGGTAGTGGTGCAGTATCTGTCTCGCATCTCGGTGCGCAAGGGAAGGAAGGAAGGTAGGAGTGAAAGAAGAAAGAGGTGCCGTAGCGGAGGGCTCCGGAATAATTTCGACCACATGGGGATCTTTAACGTGCAATGACGCCGCACAGCACACGGGCGCGTTGGCGTTTGGCCTCCAGTGGAAACGCAGCCGCCGCGGTCGGGTTCGAACCCGGAAACTCCGGCTCAGTAGCAGTGAGCTGTGGAAAAGAAAGGAAACATTGGTTATCAGTAAAGGAAAAAGCGCAGCATATTTCTCACTTCTCAGTGAACATCTCAAGCGCGCCGCGAGGGAATCCAGGTGGAAGTGAAACAAGAGGTGCCGTAGCGGAGGGCTCGGGAATAATTTAGACCTTTTGAGGATCTTTGATGTGCACTGACATCGCACAGAACACCAGGCGTCTTTTGTGTCCCACCTTCATCTAAACTAAGATGACAGGGGCATATAGCGTCCAGAGACAGAGAATTACGTAGATTAGAGAACGAACTTTAGTTAGGATTTCCAAGCTGAAGTCCAGAGATGAAGATGTACACGAACGGCAAATGCACATGGGGGGGGGGGGGGGGGGGGGGACAGGTAAATGATGGTCTTTTTACGGTAACAAACTGAACTTAAGGGCACAGGGTAAGGTAAAATTAGAAAAAAAAAGTTTTTTTTTCTTTTGCAATTTGAGAAGTTCAATTCTTTCTACACATGTTCCATGATCGCACTTTCCCCAGAAAGCCATATTTCGGGCTGAAAAACGCTTTTTCCGAAACCAAGTAGTCAGCGGCCACGCCCCCTTTCCGGATACCCTCTGCGTTTATCGCCAATTTTTTCAACCAAAAAAGTCCAACACTTGATTTCAAACCTTCTCTGAAATCAGCTACATATAAAAAAATTGTTTGCCAACTATTGTTCAGCTGTCTTTTTTAGGCAAGATAATCCTGAGACGCTGCGCACGTTTTTTATACGTTTCTGCAACTTTCATGCAGCTGCGTACGAGTGCTTTCCCTTCCGATGAGTATTGTACTTTGTGCCGGTGTCGGTTGTTGATAAGATGAGATGCCTAGAGCAAAGAAGGCCTTCGGCAGGCGTGAATTTCACGGCGACTGTTACACTCATCGTGAAAAATCAAAAGGATGTCCATGACGTAATGAGACGCAGAACGCCAAACGCGCCAGCTCCTCGACATCAAAGCTTTCAAGTTTTTCTGTGTGCTTCCAGGAACAGGATGTGCTACAGAGCAGCAGCGAATATGCCTTAATAGACATGGACGGCATTTGTGCCGCAATTACACAGAGTTGTGTGTGTAGACAGTGCGGTGGAAGGGTTGAGCTCACCGAAATTCTGAGAAAGCTCGCGTTCGTTAGGTTTCTGACCCTAAGGATGGCAGAACTGGACGCTGGTATTTCATTTAATGATGGTAGCATCGCACGGGCCAACGTTTTCAAGGTGTGTGGATTGAACCCAGGGTGCAACGCCATCAAGTGGCTGAGGGAAGCTGACGACAAGCGTATGTACTTTGCGGACCAAGCAACACGACAGCTGACAAAAGAGGCCCGCCGAGCAAAATGACAAGCCCAAACGCAAAAAACTGACTCCGACAGTGACTACGAAGTAGGGGGCTATTAAACCAATGGCTATTAATGTGTTTGTGCAAATAAAAAATTGTTTTTCACATCTTTTCTCACTTTAGGCTCAATTATCTCAAAACAGTGTTTTTTCTTACAAAGGTACCATTATTTCCACTGTCTTTCAAGACAGACAGCTGATTTTCTTTTGCAACAATCTACATAAGTGTTGGCAACTACTGGTTTGGTTTGGTTTATGGGGTTTAACGTCCCAAAGCGACTAAGGCTATGAGAGACGCCGTAGTGGAGGGCTACGGAAATTTCGACCACCTGGGGTTCTTTAACGTGCACTGACATCGCACAACACACGGACCTCTAGAATTTCTCCTCCAAAGAAATTCTAGCCGCCGCGGCCGGGATCGAACCCGCGTCTTTCGGGACAGCAGCCGAGCACTATAACCGCTGAGCCACCGCGGCGGCTGTTGGCAACTACTGAACTAGAATTAAGCAATTTCACTCAATAGTTTTTCTGTTATAAATTTTCAAATGTGAAAAGAAAGCCGAAATTTATGTACTACAGGTAGAAATTTCATTAAAAATAAACTTTTCAACGCACTTCAATTATTCTAGTTCAGTAAAAAGAGCGCGAAATTTGGAACAAAATGCTATATATATTACCAGGGTACACCTATTAGTTGGCGAGAAACATGTACCTCAACATGGCCTAAAATGCATGGGAAGTATAGGGCTTACCCTGTGCCCTTAATAGAAAGGACGCGTATCCAGAAGGTGCAGGGAATCAGGCGAGGAGATGAGCTCAGGAAAAGCCTCCTACCGGCTAGAGTGGAGCCCTGACGCTGAACGGAACCTCGTTTACTGCTTCATATAGCGCAGACTGCGGCCCCCTGAAACCTCGGGATACGGGGGTGCTAGACCAATGAAAGATTTAATGTCAGTAACGCGAAGTCGCGAGTTATATTTGATTGCGATAAAGCGCCGGTAATGCCTTGGTTGCCAGGTAGATTTGTTGCTCCTATTTCTCGGCTTATTCCCTTGCTGCCACGCGCAGTAATGGCGTCGGCCATCGGCATCGGCGTGGCTCTGTTTCTGGGCCCCCAGCGAGAGGGCTGCTGGCGACGCCAACGGCTCACCCACATCGACGGATTCCTCGACCTGCTCAGGTAGTTTGCGCACGTGACATTGTGTTTTCATGTCTCCGGCTGTTTGTTCGCTGAAACAAAACTGTTTATTCATCTATCGTAGTTTTATTTGCTATAATATGCGTAAGTTACCACACATCAGTTCTTTTAACCCTCTAGGGGACTTGACGAGCCAGGCTCGTCATAAGACGGCTATGTTTCCGACAGATGGCAGCACAGTTGCTAAATCATTTTGGTGCCGATTTCGAAAACAATAAATGTAATGCGAAAGCAAGATAGCCGATAGTCCTTAAGGGTAAAAGACCGGATGCCAAGAAAAGCGTAGCAGGGGGTGGCAGAAAGTTCGGTGGGCGGATGAGATTAAGAAGTTTGCTGGGATAGGGTGGCCGCAGCTGGCACAGGACAGGGTTACTTGGAGAGATATGGGAGAGTCCTTTGTTCTGCAGTGGGCACAGGCTGATGATGATTATGAAGGCTCCAGCTGGGATGCTCCAATTGGACATTCCAATTCGTTCCAAATAGGCAACCGAAACGAAACGGACAATCCAATTTGAAAGCGCAGTTGAACTCGATGGCTTTTTTTTTTCGCCTGAACTGCTTTCCTTCGCCCTAGCCTACTGCATGTCTTGAGCTCTCAGCGGTCGCGACATAAGAATTGCGCGCTTTGTGGTATCTGCAACGTTACTTAACGCCTGCCAATTATTGACAATATGTGAAACAATTTTATGCTGCAGCTTTCGCGCGCTGATGTGAAAAAATTCGTTCCGATCTTTCTTTTTCCTATTGCCGCTCTGTGAATACTTTATTTCTTGCGGGAGATTTGAAGGCTCAACTCATTCGGGGTCCATTTCTTTTCCAGAAACCTCTTCCCCGATAACTACATCGCCGCTTGCCTCCAAACAGTAAGCGCATTGCAAGCAGTGGTGGGAAAGCGTGTGGTTGTGACGGTTGCGAGTGCCTATTATGATCTCAACTATAGGTGACCTTAGTGCATGAAAAAGTTTTAAAAAATAAGACGGCATATGTACCAAGTGTCCCAGCTAAATGTAACCAAGCTTTTTTTTAATTCACAGATTATCAATGCGATTCATACGGCGACAGCATAGCAATTTCCCCCGGAAGCAGCAGCCGCTACAGCTGACTGGTTCAGGCCATGCCAGCAAGTGGCTTGATCCGGTCCACCAATCGCCACTCTCCCCACCCCTACACTCAGATAGGCGACTGGCTGCGTCCAACCAACGCCCTCTAGAGAAGTCCAACTCGACGCCCGCCGCCTCCCACTCTCCCTTTATCCTCCTTCTCCCATTTCCCCTCTCCTTCAAATCCTCCGAAAGCGGAGGGAGAAAATTTTCTCTCCATTTTACCTTCTGTCAACCGAGGCTTCGCACGCCAATGCTGGACACTTTTATGCGTTGCATATTGCAATCACTCAGTTCAGCCCTTGGGCGCGGCCGGGCAGCCACCAAACCACGTGACGTGACGTCACGACAGCCGGAGGAAAAGCTGGGCCCCAACTCGCGCGGCCACAGCCACCACCTGACTCCCGCTCCTCCCGCTAGGGGCGCTGCGCCGGCGCGTGACGTCACGGAGGAAAAGCTGCTTAGAAAATCGAGTGCCGCCAAGCAATACCTCGCGCAAAAAGACCGCGCAATATGCAACGCATTCTTGGCTTAACCAAGCTAAGCCTGGGTATATTTTTGTGATAATGTGAGTTCACCACACAGGTACTGCATCTTTCTGAACGTTTAAAAAAATCATTACTATATCTTGAAAAAAAAAAAAAGTAGCTCCTCTTTAGGCTTAAAGGTGCACTGAAGAGGATTCTGAACTTGTCTTTTTGCCGCGGGAACTCGATCTACACGTTCCTAGCATTCTTAGAAACTGCAACTTATTGTCCTGTATGGCCGATTTCCCTAAATGAATCCAATTAACGTCCGGCTCCCGCCTTTTTTTTTTTTAATTCTGCCTCGTACGATGGGCGGAGTCGACCAACGCGTGAAGTTCCTTTCAGCCAGCTCCGTGGAGGCTTTGCTTTCGCTTTATTTTGTTTTTTAGGTTTCATGCATGAATAAATAGTTTCATTCGCAGATAATATAGCCGCAAAATAAGCCCGCAGAAATAAAAATACGCGCGGAATATTTGCTACTACGGACTACTACGTATTACTCCGCCGATGGCAGAGCGGCAAGCCGCCACCGGACTGGGTGAAAGGCACTCCACGCGTTGGTCGACTCCGCCCACCGTACGAGGCAGAATTGAAAAAAAAGGGCGGGAGCCGGCCGTTAATTCGATTTAATTTGGGAAATCGGCCATACAGGGCAATAAGTCGCAGTTTCTAAGAATGCTAGGAACGTGTAGATCGAGTTCCCGCGTCAAAAAGACAAGTTCAGATTCCTCTTCAGTGCACCTTTAATTGAGGCTGCTGCGAAGAGTCACTCTATAAAGTGCGAACGTTTGTTTTCAGTGAGAATGATACGGCAGTTACAACGTGGTCAAATGCACTTTTTTGTCCCTATGGTACACTTCAGTAGGCAAAGCATATGACACGACGCTATAAAATTGAATGCTCAGTGCTTGCGCACAGCTACTGAACATTTTTCTGTACGATCTTTCGCGCGATGCTAAGCCTAAATAATTTTAACAGTACAAAATGCTTCATTAGTCCTAAGTCTTGCGAAAGAAAGGCTTCTGAATAAACGGGATCGCAGGCAATGTGGACGACTTCATAAGCAAGCGCATGAACACCTCTGTCCAGATGGCTTACCGCCATTGCTAAAACCTCGTTTCTTCTTTGATTGCAGACCGTCACCGTTCCAAATAACATGACAGGTGAGTAAATTTTGGTGGGGGGTCTTCGTTGCGCACAAGTCCACCAACGCCGCGAACGTGAACCAAAGGCTTTAAAAAAAATTGTATAGCTAATTAACCTATTAATCAGCGAAAGCTGTTATAGCAAAAGTCCACCAACGCCGCGAACGTGAACCAAAGGCTTTTAAAAAAAATTGTATAGCTAAGCTTACTGGCTTAACCTATTAATCAGGGAAAGCTGTTATAGCACAAGTCCACCAACGCCGCGAACGTGAACCAAAGGCTTTTAAAAAAAAATTGTACAGCTAAGCTTACTGGCTTAACCTATTAATCAGCGAAAGCTGTTATAGCTTTGATTTAGCCATTTAGGCCTACATTTGGCCGTGGAATCTACGTCGCCAGCCCTTCCCTCTCCCCTCTCGAACTTCCCCTTCTTCCTTTCTCTTCCACCCATTGAAATTAAATATATCGAACTGTACTAAGATGCATTAGATTAATTCACTTTGTAATTAAGGTCTTACAGCTGCCGCTGTAGATTATATGGTAGAATGAGAACTATACGGTTAAACCAAAGCTATAACAGCTTTCTGTGTAAAAGATGTTGCTTATTGAAGGAATGCAACTAGAGCAGCATTTAGGGGTCGCTTGGAACAAGTGCGCTTTTTATAATTTAATGAAGTATTCACAAGGTGGCGCAATTTTTGTTGAGGTAGCTTTCCACACTATGAAGAAAGCGCGTGAAAACCGAGAAGTTCGTGGCATATGAACCAGTCTTCTGAATATCCATCGCCTGGTGGTGCTTTCCTGGCACTTCTTTCCCTCTCCTTCCATCACACCGAGACAAAGCGCAATTAGAGCGCTTGGCTACAGAGCGCTAAAATGTATGAGATGATCAGGGGTACCCGTGTTGGAATCCGGCCACGGCGGCCGCGTTTCTATGGAGGCGAAACACCACTGTGCTGTAAAATGTCAGCATGCATAATAAATATACCCAGGTGGTTGAAATTATTGCGGAGCCCTCCACTATGGCACCTCTCTCTCTCTTTCACTCCCACCTTCCTCCTTTCCTTCAAGACGCGGTTGTGGTGTCCAACAAGAGGCGAGACATTTACTGCGCCATTTCCTTTCCTCACCCTCCCCCCCCCCCCTTTCCTTTCTTTAAAATAACAGAGAAACGAGAACTAAAGTCGCGCGTGATACATGAGTCGTTATACAGCCAGCAAATGCCACAGCATGTCTTGACGGAGCCGCATTATATTTTCTAGAGCGAATGTATACGTGAGATACAACTTCGGATTTATTACCGGTTCGTCGCTGTCACCTTAAAAGTCTAGCAGGGTTAAATTTGGACTGTCATTCTGTCATAGCAATGATATAAAAAGTATGGCATGGGGGCACATCTCATGACCAACTAGCATGACCACTCACTAGCGGTCACTTGACCTTGACCTTTACAGATGAGATTCGCATCGCCTGGTGTGACGTCATGCGGTGACGTAGCAATGAAGTCACGCCATTCTTCGCTGTAAATACCGCCGGCTTTGCTTTCGCTCGTCTACTAGGTTCAGCCAGGTTGAACCTCAGTCAATTTTTTCGCCTGTCTTCCCTCCATTTCCCCGCTCTCCTCGGTTCTCTCCCCAACTTTGTGCTCCTCAGGAGATGCTCCAGCAGACAAGGTGCCCTTCACGACGGTCTCAGAGTCTCGCGCCAACGTCTTGGGCCTCCTGTCGGTGTCTGTGATGCTGGGCGCCGTGCTGTCGGTGACAGTGAGCGAGTCGGACGCGCTGCTCAACCTGTTCGTGGGCCTGAGCAACGCCACGGTCACCGTGTCCCACCTGACCGCCTGGTTCTCCCCCGTGGGCGTCTTCTTCCTGGTCGCCACGCGACTGACCCAGCTGAAAGACCTTGACCGCGCCTACGGCGCTATGTGGTCGTGCTTCCACGTCATACTTGCCGGACTGGCCGCCTATGGCCTGGGACTGCTGCCCGTGCTCTACGTGCTCGCCACGCGGCAGGTAATATACGCTCGCATATCTTCACGATAATCATCAGCCTCACTACGCCCATCATCATCAATTTCACTACGTCCATCATCAGCCTCACTACGACCATCATCAGCCTCACTATGACCATCATCATCAGCCTCACTACGCCTATCATCAGCATCGGCCTGACTACGCCTACTGCACTGCATAGGCCTTCCCATGCCTCTCCAGCAGTGCTGCCAACCCTAGGGATTTTCGCCTAGATCTCGGGAATTAGGACGTCATTTAGGGGAAAGGGGATTTTTTGTATAACCTAGGGAAATTTCATTTGCTCGGACAGTTCCTTTTTTTTCTCTCTCAAATTATAAAGACAGTGCAAGCTCTTCGCTGTTTTTGCTCTGCAACTGACGGAGGCCCGCACAACACTGCCGCGCGCTCGAGTAAAGCCTGTTTCACACGCAAGTGAAAACGCTTTGTTACTGCGGCGCAAAGCTTTTTAGAGCCATCGCGCGCAGGCTCCAGCAGTCAGAGCGGCGATGTTCCAACAAGTTAAAAAATTTTCGCCGCGCTGCGCTGCTCAATTTTCAGTCGCTTGCATGCATGTGAACCAGCCTTTACACGGACGTAGCGGACGTGTACGGTCCCTGACGTGGCTGCAGTGGCACCCGCTGCTGTGATCTGGCGCGCTCCCGCCTTCCCTCAACACGCACGCCCCTTCCTCACGTTGTATTTGGAGCTCGCTGCACGACATGAAGTTCCTATTTAGTAAGCATATCTGCATGTTTATTTTGATAATTAGGAAAGAAGAAGGCTGCCATTTCTTTGATAAAGGAGCGCTGGGTTGGAAATCTGAGCTAGTCTAACTAGGGGAACAATTCCCAGTTCAGCCGCCGCGGTGGCTCGGTGGTTATGGCGCTGGGCTGCTGACCCGAAAGACGAGGCTTCGATCCTGGCCTCGGCGGTCGAATTTCGATGGAGGAGTGCACTGTGCGATGTGAGTGCACGTCAAGAACCCAAGGTGGTCGAAATTTCTGGATCCCTTCACTACGGCGTCCCTCATAGCCTGAGTCGCTTTAGGACGTTAAACCCCAATAAACCAAACCAATCAAACTGTTACGTCAGCCACCCTCTATAGAAATAGCAGCAAATGACCAAGCGGCTTTTACGTCGCAGTTTCCGTACACTCCTCAAGCGACCTCCAGGCATTTTGTACATAGTATCCTTCGACTGAAGTCTGAAGCGACTCAACATGAGGGGGAAAATTAAATTCAGTTAATTCCACATGCCGATGCATGTTTACTAATATCTTGCGTACAGTGAAAAAAAAAGCATACGCGATATAGAGCGTTTAATTTGCAATTTCCAAAGAGTGGTACGATTTATCTTGTAGCTTCATTTAGAAGTTCTTCATTTCAGATCCTTCATTTCAAGTTCACAGCTAATTTGGGAAAAACAAACACCTGGGAAAACAAACAAAACAAAAACAAACTGGGAAAAACAAACACCAACAAAGCGCGCGGATGCATAACTAGGCACCAGAAGCCCTACGTCACGTGCGATGAAGGTGTTGTGTATAAAATTCCCTTGTCATGCGGGAAACACTATATCGGCCAGACGGGCAGATGTCTGAACGAGCGCCTAATGGAACACGCTCGCAACGTCAGAAACGGGCAAGGCGGATCGCTGGTTGACCACATTCTCGCATGCAAGTCAAAAACATGTAAGCCTTTCTTTGATAAGAGTGTCGTAATAGGAAAAAGCAGAGAAAGAGTAACGCGCGAAATCATTGAAGCTGAAAAGATAAATAGGTCAGGATGCTCGTGTGTAAGCACACCTTCCATTCTCCTCTCAGATAAAGAGCTTGTTTTTCTGAGGAATTGATACAGATCGCACATGTGATTACCGTTTTCTGGTGTATAAATGTGATGCTTCAGGAGAATAAAATTTGTTGGAAGTTAGCGCTCGTGGTGTTCGTCTCTCGTCTCTTGTGTCGTCTTTTGCTGCGCTACAGTGTATTGGAACTATGTCCCAACAAGCCCAAAAAGCCACGCTGCTGAATTTGCTTACCAACGTCTGGTGATAGGGTAGCTGCATGATAAAACTAGCTACTGAACTCCGCATAAATATACATTTTTTCACAATTGAACACTATTTTTGTATCTAGAGAAATCTAGGGATTTTTTGTTTGCAAATTTGGGGAGAAGTGGCTATGGAGGTTGGCAGCACTGCTCTCCAGTTAACCCTGTCTTTCGCCAGCTGCAGCCACTGTATCACCGCAAACTTCTCAATCTCATCCGCCCACCTAACTTTCTGCCGCCCCCTTCTAACGCTCGACTTCTCTTGGAATCCGCTCCGTTACCCTTAAGAACCAGCGGTTATCTCGTCTTCGCGCCCTGCCCAAGCCTATTTCTTCCTCTTGATTTCGACTAAGATGTCATTAACCTGCGTTTGTGCCTTCACTCACTCAGCCCGCTTCCGGTCTCTTATCGTTACACCTATCATTTTTCTTTCCATCGCTCGCTGCGTTGTCCTTAACTTAAGCTGCCCTCTTTGCTAGCCTCCACGTGTCTGCCCCATAGGTGAGTACCGCTAAGATACAGCAGTTGTAGACTTTTCTCTTGAGGAATATTGGTAAACTTCCATTCATTATCTGAGAGAACCTGCCATATTCGCTCCAGCCCATTCTTTATGACACTGAAAGCGCTTAAAAAAGACAAGGACGACAGAAAAGCAGACATACAAGGAACCATACATGCAAACAAAGCGCGAGACATGACGAAGTGGAAGTTGGAATGGAAAAGCAACTCGCCCACTCACTTCCATTACTCAACCCATTCTTATTCCTCTAGTTACTTCCCTCATGATCTGGATCAGCGGCCACTACCCGCCCTACGTAGTATTTCCTTACCACTTCCAGCATCTCGCTCCCAAATGTCAACTGCGTTGTCCTTAACTACGTCCACTGCAGGAGAAATGCAGCCATTTTGATTTCAACAGTCGAACCACGTGTCTTTGACTTAACAGACGATTTGAAACCGATACAGTTACTGTGCCTTTTCCTTACCTTAATTTTTTTTCGTTTTTTTTCTGCTGCAGGACCCCCGGCACTTCCTGCGCGTCACGCTTGCGCCGGCGATGAAGGCATTCCGCTCAGCGTCTCGCACTGTCAGTGTGCCAGGCACGATCGAGGCGCTGGAGGAACATGCCGGCCTGGAGCCCCGCATCGTACGATTCGTAATCCCCGTGGGCGCCAACGTGAGCATGTCCGGAACGGCACTGGTGGCCGCAGCCACGGCCGTCGTCCTGGCCCGCCTGGACGGACTCGAAGTAGGCCTCGAGGAGCTGATCATCATCGGGTGAGGCCCTGGCAGAGGACAATGGAGGGCGTACTTTTATCGACGCTTACACGCGGCGGGTTTCCAAGCTATAGTGCTTCGCGTGCAGACCAGAGGCCCAGATTTAAATGCTGAACGGAACACATACGTTCGCGCCCTGTGAAACTGGACAGCACACTTTAGTTGCATGAAGCTCCGCGCACTAATTCACCATCTATAGCAAGAATTGTCTTTGTGTGGCCTTTCGTGGGGAGTATGAGATTGACATGTCAAAGCGAAGAGTGTATGAGACTTGAGAGTAGATTCAGCAGTTGCTGAAGACCTCCCGTACGTAAAGTGGCCTGCGAACTTCCTCTATATTCTACGCGCGACTTTGTGAACTTTCTCCCCACGAAGGTACATGACCTGCTCCCTGGCGGTGTCTCGCAGCACTACCGTGGTTCTGGCCAGCCTGGGAGCGGCGAGCATCCCGAACAGCAGCGTGCTCACCGTCCTCATGATCCTCATGGCGCTGCAGGTGTCCAGCCGAGACATCAGCCTCGTCTTCGCTCTAGACTGGGCCGTGTACGTCGACATTGCATATACCGTTTGAAGCAACCTGCCCGTGTCGGAGACCTTTCCTTCGGGCAAGCGACATGCCCGAAAGAATTCAGGAGAGGCCGTTGCGTCATGTTTTTCTGAATCCGGACGTGAAGGCTCCGCCCCTTAGTTGGCCGCCGTCTGTGCGCGCTTAAGTTGTGCATGCGCAGCAGACAATACAGCAGACGACACCGCTGAACCCAGCGTTAGTATTGGCTTTGCAGCCGGCCAGTGACTCCCAGTAGTCCTTTCGAAAGCACGTGACTTCCGGAAGAATTTTTGGAGTGCAGCTCTCAAGGGCCTCTCCTCAGGTTTCCTTCCTCCATGTGCATACAAGAAGCCTTCTGGGAGCAATATGGGGACACACCAGGGAGCCCTCGTCGGAAGACGTGGAAGTTTTCTAGGTGTAGCTGCCACATGTGGAGTAATGTCTTACCTTACCTTCCGGATGTCAGCTGACAAAATGATTCTGAGTACATAAAACCCGAGCAAAGGCCAGGGGTCTGCCTCAATCTGCCGGGCAAAGTTTCGACAAGGTACCGAGGATATCCTCTCATCCCTTGTTCAAGTACGTGCTACCAAGAATTTAACTTTTCCTGAGGTTCTGGTTTGGTTTGGTTTGGTTTGGTTTATGGGGTTTAACGTCCCAAAGCGACTAAGGCTATGAGAGACGCCGTAGTGAAGGGCTCCGGAAATTTCGACCACCTGGGGTTCTTTAACGTGCACTGACATCGCACAGTACACGGGCCTCTAGAATTTCTCCTCCAAAGAAATTCCAGCCGCCGCGGCCGGGATCGAACCCGCGTCTTTCGGGTCAGCAGCCGAGCACCATAACCGCTGAGCCACCGCGGCGGCCTGAGGTTCTGGGCAAGCGCATTTTTCCAACGGGAAGTTGTTTATGAACGGAGTTTTTTTCGCACATCGCAAGATTGTCCCATAGCAATCAATATAGCCAGAGATCCATCCTCGGGAATCTTGTAGTTTGTGCTCTTTATTGTCAAAAAGGCAGCCGGTTGGTTTTCTATGGCGGTCCACGGTGCGAGCATAGGACAAACTTTAAAAGCACGATTTTGAACACATCGGAAGATTGCAGCATTTCCATCAATGTTCGTAACAGTATCCTATACAATATTCCACAAATGATAGGTGCAATGTTAAGAGACAGGAAAAGGGCAGGTTGGGTGAGGGAAGAAACGCGGGTTAATGACATACTAGTCGAAATCACGTGGAAGAAATGGGCTTGGGCAGGGCATGTTATGCTAAGGCAAGATAACTGTTGGTACTTAAGGGTAATGGAGTGGATTCCAAGAGAAGATAAGCGTAGCAGGGGGCGGCAGAGAGTTAGGTGGGTGGATGAGATTAAGAAGTTTGCTGGGATACGGTGGCCGCAGCTGGCAAAGGACAGGGTTAATTGAAGAGACATGGAAGAGACTTTTGCCCTGCAGTGGGTGTAGTCAGGCTGCTGCTGATGATGATAATATTCCACAGCTGCCTCACAATTAAAAGATTTCAGACAAAGCTGGACTTGTGAGAAACGAAGCGGCCAATTCCCTCCTAACAAGGCCATCCAACCAGACTTGTCGACCCGTTGGCGTGACGTCGTGGTTCAATCGCCTTGCGCCTGCTATACCCGCCTGCGATGCCACGACTCTGAGGCTTCGTTTTTGAACTATGCCGTCCATCTGTAACGCTCATCCTCAAACGCCCCTTCGTAAACAATGTGGCGAGGTAGCTGAGGTAAACGACATTTTATTTTCTTGCCGAAATTTTTAGGAAACTTAAGACAAAAAAAAATTCGCAGTGTATTAACAACAGATTCCCTTTCAATCTGACTTGAAAAAAAATCGCCAGAGGTTCATAACGCCTTTAAAACGAGTGTGACGTGCGAAAGTCCTCAAAGACAATTTCATTTTCGCACCACGTGATCTTATCCGATCCGTTTCATCTCAAAGGTCAAAAGTCGAGGCTTCAGAGACCCCTCGGCTTTATTAGGATTGGTAATGAAGTAGCGCGTTCACACTGAAATGCAAGACTTACAGCGAGTTAGGTTCCTAAAAGAAGGAAATGTTAATTACGAACTGTAGCATTTAAACATACAGTACTCCGTTAGGACAACAGTCAGTCTTTCTTTGTAACCCTGTGTTCGACGCGTGAATATATATTTGGCAGCTTATGCGCCATATCAAACTCAACACAAACAACAGCACCAACAGCGTTCGTCCGCGTCACCTGCGCAGTGACCGTTTCCGCACGACCGTCAACATCTACAGCGACTCGGTGGGCTCGGCCATCGTGCAACAGTTGGGCCGCCTCGAGCCCATTGAGAGCAGCCAGGACATCACCCACGACGAGCACGCGCCCGCCGAGACGGCCACGATGCAGCTGCGTCGCAGCACTGTGACGGGGTCGGACCCGGACACGCCACCGGAGCCCGGGACGGAGGCCATGCATACGAACACAGCTGACAACTGCGAGGAACCACAGCTGCCGAGCTCCTGGCAGCAGTCGAGCCGGATCACCCAGTCGAGCTTCCCCTCACGAACAACCGAACGCCATCCGTCCACAGGACAGACAGATCAATGGACGTCGTCCAGTCGCTGCGCGACCACGTCGCCGAAGGGTATGATATTTGTATTGTTGTTCTTGTAGCGGGAGCTACATTACCCGCAGTCTCGCCGTTTCGCTGTGGCTGTCGGTCGCAAGTTCTGCGCATGTGCGAGGAGCCGAGTGACGTCAGAGCCGCGCAGCTGGTGCGCCGACCGCGGAGCAGGCGTCGCTCGCCTAAGTAAAGTTGGATAACACTTGCCGCCTTCACCACATGTCTCGTCTTTAATGTGTAACACGTAGTCATGACGATAAGCAAAACAACTAGACGTAACCAGGGATATATACCGCTCGCTACGTATAACCTGGCATAGCTGAGCTAAGCCACTGCCAATTTTTGAGGAACGGAGAGCGCGCAGTAACTGTGTTACTGCGCCGTGAGGATGGTATGAAAGGGGGGGGGGGGGGGGGGTGAAAGACGGAATAGAGAAAGAGGCGCCGTAGTGGAGGTCTCCGGAATAATTTCGACCACCTGGGGATCTTTAACGTGCGCACTGGCATCGCACAGTATACACGGGCGCCTTTTTATGTTACGCCTCCATTGAAACACGGCCGTCGTGTACGGGATTGAACCCTGGGTCCTCCGGCTTAGTAGCCGGAACACTGAGTCGCCAAGGCGAGTTAATTGATTGGATGAATTCTGGCTTAATCCACTTTGTTGCATCTACAGACGCTGCGCGGTTTATCAGTTAGCCTTAACACTAGCACTGTTTCCTACAATGCAGTGAACGGTTGCGCTGTAAGATGTCTTAACGCTAGCACTATTTGCTACAATGCAGTGAACGGTTGCGCTGTAAGATGTCTTAACGCTAGCACTATTTGCTACAATGCAGTGAACGTTTGCGCTGTAAGGTGTCATAAATCAAAGGTTATAACCCTCGCAAAGTATACTGAAGAGAGAGGTGTACACGGTCTTGTCCAGTTATTTGTCAGCCTCGTGTACGTCCTTTCTTCCTCTGTGGTGTTTATTTGTCGGCTGTATTGCCGGTCATGTTCCACCAACTAGCTCAGAAACGAATTCTTCTGCGGTCTTGGATAGAAATATGCCATTGAGAATATGTCGTGGGATGTGACCGCTTAATAGCTGGCCCGAAAGACAGTGTCTCTTCAGCGAAGGCGGTGATGATGAAAAAGCATTTCTGGTTTGTGATTGGGACGGGGAATCATTCTTGGAAAAACAGCTTCAAAAGTAACTTTGTATGTTTAAGGCGCGCGTGTTCGACAAGAACAAGAGTAAGAAAAGCCACAGATCAATGCGATTCCGTGCGGCAGAGTATGCCTTTGCCTTAGTGTTTCACCATGACGGTGGCGAGTGGCGTGGTCCAGTACGTTCATCAATCACCGTGTGGCACGCCGTACCCGCGCTTGCCCGAGCCATTCGCCCTACCGCTGGACACTGATTGGCGACCGCCATCTTCTCGCCACCCATCGCCTCGCCCTCTCTTCGCTACTCCCTTTCCCTCTCTCCATTTTGCCTCCTCTCCCCTGAGGCTTCACACGCCGACGCCGGGCACTTTTTGCCCTATTGAAAGAGGTTTTAATGCTAAAGTACTAAAATATCTGCTTGACGCTGATTATAGACGATTGTTCATGCGCACCATGAAATTCTAAAGATTACCGGGACATTGTTTACCTTCAGGGCCGCCGACGAGCTTGGCACCTGGTGCATCTGGTCCGTCCAGCCCAAACGAGACCGCACTAAGGACGAAAGGCGTGACCCTTGGTCGGCCAAGCCCAGAAGCCGTGACCTCCGGGTCACCCGCCTTCCCGCACGTCTGCGAACAGACCCCGCCCTCGGCTGCGACACACAGCGGACGTCAGCAACCGCTGAAGATGGCGGACGTCGATGTGGTCAAGTCGACGTCACCTCCGCGTCGTCCAGATGCGTCTGAGGTCGTCGCGTTTTCGCGCCATAGAGGCCTCAAGAGCCCCAGGCGTCAGGCATTGCTCGCGCCAGTCAGTGCCATCGTCAATTTCGAGACCATGCAGTTCGGGTTGCGACCGAAATCGAAGTCTTCAGCACAGCCCCGCTTCGCGGCTACGTCGCAGGCTGAGGTCGTGGGGCCGCTCGCCTTCTAAGACAGCTCGTTTCAGCGGTTGGCGAGCTGTTTTTTCAATTACGGACTTTTTTTTTCCTGTTTATATCCATAATGTTTGCGTGTCATGAAAAGTATTGGATGCTTCAAGGTTGAAGAAAACTCCTTGTACATGTTTTACACTTGATCCCTTGTATGAAGAATTAGCAATTTTTTTTCTGCTGCACGTCGCTTATGTGGGGTACACAGCCAATTACGCACGTGTGTACAAATGCATATGTCAACGCCAACTGATAATGACTATCTGAACTGCTGCGCAAGTTTTGCGCTTGGGACATGCGCGCCATTTCAACTGTTGCCATCGTCACCCGAAGATAAGTGTGATCCACTACGTATTTAAATAGTGTAGTGTTTGCTTAGATTGCAGTACGCAGCACGGCCGCTTTTTACCAAGTGCTTATAGCTGAAGACGCGGTCATACACATTGCGAATGTGAATGCCCTGTGCTCCGCTTCCAGATGATTGGCAAGGACGCGACCAAGATCGATTAGGTGTCGAAAGCGGTTTGCATTCTCACTTTGGTTCAGTGCTTCGGGAGGCCATCAACATTTTGCCCTGAAAGTTGTGCCCCATGTACATGTCCTCAAAGAAGAGAACAGCTACAGGGAAAGATGGTAGGGCTGACATCCCGTGCGGGACAAACGTGGACATGCCTGATATTTGCTTCGTCCCAAGTAGCGGGGGTGCCGACACACCCTTCACAGCTTCAATCTTAACCCCGCAAGGTCACTTCGATCAGATTCACTCAATTCCGGCGGCATTATGCAGCGTAATAAAGCAAAGCTAAAGCAAGTCATGCCCAGTCTTCATTCACTCTGCCATAGGGAATACCTCTAGCTCAATGTAGCGGTCGCAGGGTCTGCAGCAGTCTCTTCGCCAGCGTCTGTAAAAGGAACGAGAAAAAATTTCTTGTAAGACTAAAGGTGGAAGTCATTTGTACATTTTAATGGTAACACAAAGCACATTTATTGTGTCCATATAGTAACACATGATGGAAATGCTCTAGTACACTCATTCGTATTGTCGAGAATTCCTTGTTACTTGCACAACGCGGTGATTGTATCCAAAAAGCATCACGAACTTGAGGTGTAGACGCTACATTTCTATTCTTGAAGATTCGTGTTATGCAAGTCTCATTCAGAATGGCAGTGTAAAGTGCACCTTGTTAAACCTTGCATTAACTGAAAAATACTGGCATGCCGGCGAATGCAGTGCAAGGGCCATGTGTTCACATCAACATACCAAAGCTTATCAGTTGCACAGATTCCAGACATCATCATGCACTAGCAAATGTATAGAGTCACTGGGTGCCTGCTTCATATAAACACAGTAAAACCGCAGTAATTCTAAGTCACTGGGACTGCAGAAATATTCGAATTAACCAAGCAGAACAAAAAAAAATCGCACCGCAAAAAAATTCGTTGGGCGAACGCGCTACATGTTTACATGTTTGCATAACAGCGCGCGAACGCGCTGTTATATACCGTGGCCACACTTCCTAATACAGTGCTTCTCCATCTCGTTTTGTATACATAATGCCACCAATTCTTTTTATTTTGTTGCCGTGATGTTATCATGCTTGTATATCTATGGTATATGCTGCGCACCGCAGCCCCTGCTTCAGGTGCCGGGACATCGTCAGGCCAATTGGCCTTTTGCCCCGGCTCCCTCTGTCTGTTGAAAAAGAAAGAAAATAAATTTCAATTACATGCGTGCATTGGACGAATTTACCATGGCGATTACCATGCAAGCCCCGTCGCTCGGCTGCAAGCCCAATTCTGCCGCCAGCGCCGCTGCTCGGTTACTTTTGGCAACGACGATATTACTATAAGGCAATGGCCAGCGAAGCTATTTGTTCGCGCCGCCCGGAATGGAAGTTTTCGACTGCGATACCCAAACCCAGTGTGAGAGACTGGCAGTTTAGCGCGCCGGTTGTGTTGCGGAACCGGAGTGGCACCAGTGCTGTGCTCTTCATTGCCTTTTTTTTCTATTGCTTTCGTGTGTCGTATTATACATCGTTAGCTAACATCAGGGATGTTAGCTAACATCAGGGATGTTAGCTAACGTTATCAGGGATGAGATGAGCGTCTGGGTTTTATTTTGCAAAATAAACGTTTCGAATGTAACAGCTTTGCTTATCGCTTCACATTCCCGACCATAGTACTTTTACTATTTCTAAACGCGCACATTTCAAAACTCTTGTCTAATATTTCAGCATTATGTACAGCGCTGCTAGAGCCACTGCACTTCACCAATGGTGTTAATGTGCACACCAGTGGTGTTAATGTGCAGAAGCCTTGCGCTTTGCGGTAATCCAAGTAAAGCCGTCACTGTTCATCGCAATACGGAAACCATCAAAATCAGTTTTCAGAAACAAGTTACAACTACGAGGACTAAACGTCGCAAGAGTTCTTTCAGAAGTTACTGAGGCACGATTGGGAACGAGTCTTCAACGAAACTCATCCTGCGTTGAAGGCAATAGAGAACATCGTGTGAAATCGCGTATCCAATAAAAACGCGTGCCCAAGTTAGAGGCGCGCACCATGTCCACTGCGTGCACCACAGGTTAATGTCCAGGAGCTCCACAAAACGCTGGAAGGCGGGGGCTCAAGCAGTGTTCCGCAAGCTAATTACGTTCACGGAGAGGGAACTGCGCCATCTTCACCCAACCGAGAGCGACTCGCCTTGAAAGAGTGGCGGGCGCGTCGGTCACTGCTGAGCACTTGGCAAAAGTCGCCATCTCGCGCCGTCATCGGACTCTGGCCACGGCAATGGAACGCCTCGGCGAACCGCCTCGTGTGTCTCAGCGGCAGATTGACGCGCTGCTCGGCAGGCAGCAGTTCGCGGTGGATGTCCGGGTGCGCGTATTCGCAGTTGTCCAGCGCGAAGTAGATGAAGAACAACTGCTCCGCCGACGTGTCTGGCAGATCCTGCAGCCGCAGGTCCAGCTTCCAGATTCTCCGCACGTTGTACAGCTCGTCGAACGCCTTCAGCGAGAGCTGGAGCGCCGACGTCTGGTCCAGGAAGGTGCGGCCCAGGTGAGCCTCGTACGAACCCTGGAGATTAGGGAGGACCCTCTGAGAGTCCTTGCCGAAGCAAGCGACGAGGGCCGCCTGGCGCCAACGAGATTCTTCCGTGAAGCTGAGTGGCACCTCGCGCTCGTACGGGTTCTCGTAGAGAAGCTGCACCAGGGCCCGGTAGAAGCGCACCGCGACGCGTGCCAGGTGGAAGACAAATACGGAGCTGTTGCTCGGCACGGATACATTGAACAGCGCGGCCGGGACGTGGATCGTCTGGAGCTCGGGTCGAAAGGTTGCCACTCCGGACAAGTCGGATACGGCGGTACGCTTTCGAAGGACCGAGATGTTGGCTACGAGGCCCTCGAGCATCTGTTGCTGCTGGTGCTGAGACACGTTGACGAAGAACAGTAGCGGGTCGTCGGTGTTCAGTTGCTGTCGAGGGGCGCACTGTCGCTGCTCGGCGGCGAGCTGACCGAACTGCGTCGTGGCTCGCCTCTTGAGACGGTAGCGGACGAGGAGAGAGGTGAGATCGTTCATCCAAATGAAGTCCGCGACGTGCCGTAGGAACACGGATTCCAGCTGGGACAACCACTCGCGCGCCGGGACATCCTGGTTCATCGACTGCCTCAAAGTCTGCGAGGCCTTGACAAAGCATTCTGGCAGCGCCCACTCAGCGAGCCGCGAACACAACGAGTTTGGCTCGCTTGCGCCCGCCGTGTAGCCCATTGTGGTCTCGGCGAAAAGTAACCGCGCTCTCGTCACCTTATCAATAGGGAGGAACGGCGAGACGTGGACAAATACGAGAAAGCCCATGTAGTTTAGCACGTCCAGAGACGGCATCTGGTTTAGCTTCCCGTCCAACTCTTCCAGCAGGTATGGCGCTGAGCGCAGGACTACTTTCTCGGAGAAGTTTACTCTGCTGCGGACATTCGTCAGCAAGACACGCAAGAACTCGCGCAGTCCTTGGCCGAGTTGTCCAAACTGACGGACGACGAAGTTGACGTGGTCGTCGTCACTGTAACTGTACGAAGGACGGCCTAAGGAAGCGAGGGCAGCACGAGCTTCGAACAGCTTGTCCACGAAACCGGCAGTAGATGAGCCTCCGAGAAAATCCATCGCCTCCTGAACGGCACCCCCGAAAAGCTCCCTTATATTTCCGTTATCAGAGCCAGCGTCTCGCAGAAGGGGAAGCGGTTGATCGAGTACCAAAAGCGTGGCATCCAAGCTGTCAGGGTTGACACCCACGCTTGCAGTTACGATTGTCGTTAATCCTATGTCTCGAACAAGCTCAGCAGCGAAACGCCAGACCGCAGTAGCGCCTTCCGGTACTGCGGCGGTGCGCGGCCAATCCCCTATCGTCCACTGGGAGAACACGGTCTTGAGGTTTTTGTTGCTAGGGTCATTCGACCGACTCCAATCGTAGCAAGCATTGTATAGTTTAGCCGCAACCTGAACGTCTCCTTGTTTCGCCGAAAGTACGATGTCGAGCAATTTGTTAAGCAGTGCGTCCTGCACTAGCGTGTTTTCCGAAACCAAGGACGCGTGCAACGGTACGTCTGGGACGTGGTGTTCTACCCAGCGAGCGCAGACATGTTGGTAAAAGTTGTCGCACGGGTCCGTTTCACGCTTCAGGAGACTGCTGATGTAACGCCCCTCGCGCTGGCAGTGGTCTGACGAGCAGTGGTAGACTTGAGTATCCGGTGGTGGCTTTGATGGTGGCGTGGACACGGTAATACTGGGCGTAGACCCGATGGTCCCTGGCTGCGTCGTGCCAGTCCATGGCGTTATCGGAGGTCTTTCGCTTGAGGTTTGGGTTTCTGTGGTGTGGGCGGTGGTCGATGGCTTTGGAGGCGCCGTGCCTGTCGGTGGAGGCCTGAGGAGGATCGTGTAGTACAGTAAGACAACGCAGAGGACGACCATAAGCATGATGACAAGGCAGGTGAGTCCAAGGTACCAATAGCCCTTCTTTCGACGTGCGTTGGAGTAGGTCTCAGCGGTGTACACGGCGGACTTGTCTTTTCTTCTGTGCCGTCGCTTCGGTGACCGCGATCTCTTTCTCGGCGACCTGCTTCTCCGTCCGCCGCGTTTGCCGTGTTTTCGACGCCTGCTTGATTCTCTCCTGTGCCGGCGCCGCCGTTTGTGTTTCTTGCTCCGAGAGGATTCTCGAGATTTGGACTTCTTACTTCGGCTGTCAGACTTTCTCCCATGTCTTTTGCTCTTGGATCTTCTGCCCTTCTTTCTTCGAGACCGGCTACTGCTACGAGGGCTCTTATCGGATCGCCTGCTGCGCCTGCTTTTGGATCGCCGGCTTCCGCTCTTTGATCTCGAATGTCTGCTCTTAGACCTTGTCGACCGAGAGCGACCTTTTCGGGCTTTTCTTTCACGATGTTTTTTGCCGGGCGACCTTTTCTTGCTTCTTTCTCGGCTTGATGACTTAGAAGCATGCCTCGCTCTTTCTTCGCCAGTTCCCGTTGTTTCCGGTGACAAGAATGCTCCTTGCACGCGTTCGAATGCTGCCACTATCTCTGGCTCACTGGCCTGAGTCAGTTCTGGCCGTGGCAGTGTGCCGCGAGTGACGGGACGCCGACGTATAGAGAAGTCGAACTGCCGTCGTCCCAGCACTTTGCTGCCGAAAGACTTCCTTTTCGCCGTTTCTTCTGAAGACACTCTCTTCTGGCGGCTGTCCAAACGTGCCTGATCGATGGGTCCTGGTGGTGCTGCTCGTGGACTAGCTGGACTCGCGGGACTAGCAGTCTTGGAAGGCACTCGCTCCTGGCGGCTTCCCAGATCTGCCTGATCGATGGGTCCTGGTGGTGCTGCTCGTGGACTAGCTGGACTCGCGGAACTAGCAGTCTTGAAAGGCACTCGCTTCTGGCGGCTGTCCAGATCTGCCTGATCGATGGGTCCCGGTGGTGCAGCTCGTGGACTAGCTGGACTCGTGGGACTAGCAGTCTTGGAAGGGCGATCTCGGTCGAGCTTGCGTTTCGCGGTCTTCTTGCGCCTCCCATGATGCTTCCGGCCTTCGCCTTTATCATCTAGAGGCGAATGTGCACCTTCTAGAGGTGCAGAGGCCGTAACCAATCCCGCCTCGCGGGCTTCTTTCGGTTCTTCCCGCGTATGCGAGCCGGTAATCACTGGACGCCGGCTGATATTGAAGTCGAAGTCACGGTGTTCCTCTCCGCCAACATCTTTCGCGGAAGCCATGTCCTTGGCTTTCTTTTCTCGGGTTAATTGCTTCTCCGTGCTCGTAGGAGATTGGGGGCTCTGCGCACCTCTGGGGCTTTCGTCGGCAGGCCGGGCTTTTTTGTCAGGCTTGCGCTTGGTGGCGCTCCGTTTGCTACTACTACGACTTTTCACACCGGATTTGCGCTTACGGCCTTTGCGCTCAGGCGACTGCGCGCCGTCGTCAGCCGTCGGCTCATGTTTTGAAGGCTCACGCTTGCCCTTTCTTGAACCACGGCCGCCTTTGCGACTTCGAGACGAACCTTTCGATCGACTTCGCTTTTTCTTGGAACCTTTCGATCCAGCTCGCTTTTTCTTGGAACCTTTCGATCCAGCTCGCTTCTTCTTGGAGCCTTTCGATCTAACTCGCTTCTTCTTGAAGCCTTTCGATCCAGCTCGCTTCTTCTTGGAGCCTTTCGATCGTCTTCGCTTTTTCTTTGAAGGCTTTAAATTATCCTCTGAATGCTCTTGTGAATGAAATCGTGCTCCTTTCTTTTTGTCCTTTCCCTTCAGCTCCTTGGGAATGTCGTCAGCTGCGTCGTCGACGACGACATGTGTGCCAAGCTTCTCTTCCAGCCCTTTCGAGGCATCCGCTGGAATGGCCTCCTGTACGTCTGCTTCATTCATGTCCATAGAAGGCAGGGGAAAAGTGAGGGCTCCCTTCTTCGACCCCGTTGCTTTCGCCGGCGAAACGTCACCAGGAGGGGATTGTGGTTCACCAGACCGCTGTCCAGTCTGCATTGTGCTCCAAATAAGTGGGCGGAGCGGGGTCGAATATTGGAAGCTAAAAGGCTTTTCTCCATCGGCGTTGGAAGCGCTCTTAGGAAGTTTTAAAGAACTTTTCGATCGGCTTCCATGGCCGCCCTTCGAACCGTCGTCGCCTTCGGGAGGTTCCGACGATCGTTTTGATCGACTTCGTTTTTTCTTCGAATCTTTTGATCGACCTCGCTTTTTCTTCGAATCCTTTGATCGACTTTTTTTTTTCTTCCGCTTGGATTTTCCTGGGGACTCTTCTACGACGTCGTTCTTAGGCCCGCCGTCGACATCTGCAGCGTGCTCTTTTGCTGGCTCTTCCGCAACGTCTGCCACAGGAGACTGCGCTTTTTCAGCTTCTTCAGGTGGAGAGAATTCCCCAGACCTTCCCGTCAAAGCGGAGGTTCCATCCTTTGTAGACGCTTTTGTTTTGGCTCGTTTTTTCTTCGAACCTTTTGATCGACCTCGCTTTTTCTTCGAATCCTTTGATCGACTTTTTTTCTTCTTCCGCTTGGGTTTTTCCGGGGACTCATCTACGACGCCGTTCTTAGGCCCGCCGTCGACATCTGCAGCATGCTCTTTCGCTGGCTCTTCCGCAGCAGGAGACTGCGCTTTATCCGCTTCATCAGGTGGAGAGAATTCCCCAGGCCTTCCCGACAAAGCATAGGTTCCATCCTTTGTAGACGCTTTTGTTTTGGTCGACCAAAAGTCATCGCGTTGTGAGAGTCGTTCACCCCCTTCTGATCCAATCTGCATTGTGCTCCAACTAAGTGGGCGGTCCATAGCCCCAGCCGAGGGGCCCAACTCTTCTGTTTCCGAAGTGCGCTTAGGATGCTTCAAAGAACCTTTCGAGCGACTTCTACGCTTGCCCTTCTTTGAACCGCGGTCGCCTTCAGGACTTTCCCGAGAACCTTTCGATCGACTTCGCTTTTTCTTCGAATCTTTTGATCGACGGCCCCTCTTTTTCTTCGAGTCCTTGGATCGACTTTTCTTTTTGCGCTTGGGCTTTTTTGGGGACTCTTCTGAGACGTCCTTCTTAGGCACACCGTCGACATCTGCAGCAGGCTCATTCTCCAGCCCGTCCGTGGCAGGGACCACAGGTTTATCTGCTCCGTCAGCTGGAGGGAACTCCGAAGAACTGAGGGGCAAACCATGGGTTCCGTCTTTAGTCGACACTGTTGCTTTGGTCGACCAAGCGTCCTCGTGAGGGGAATGACTTTCGCCTCCGTCCAATGAGATTCTGTGAGGGCGGTGAATGTATTCAGGGAAGATCGGAATGGTAGCGGGGCCCCAGCGGAAGAGAAAAGGCATTACTTCTCCTGTAGAGCCTCCATCAGCCTCTTTCTTATCTTCTTTCCGTTTCTGTATTTTTTGCTTGCCCTTTTTTCCCTTCGAACTTTTCTTCTTACGCTTCGGTTTCTCTGGGCCACTTTCTCCTTCTCTCTCTGGGTCTTTGGGACTGGGTTCTTTGTCTTTCTTCTCGTGGATATCTTTTTCGTCCTCGCCGCCACTCAACTCTTTGGGCGGCTCCTTATCTTTGTCTTCTTCTGGCTTTGCTGTTTTGAATTCTTTGTCCTGTTTTTCTGATGGCCTCTTGCGCTTCTTTCCTTTCTTCGACTTGGACCGCCGTCCGGATTTTGACTTTGCCTTGGACCGCTCCGCTTTTTTGTCCGTCGCATCGGTGTCGCCACGTTTTGAGCGTTTCTTGCGTTTACCGCGTTTTGACTGCGGACTGGGCCCATCTTCCCCAATTTTTTCGGGAGGGCTATTTGACTCTTGTGGTGCGGATGGCGAGGGGATTTCTTTGAGATCTTCCATCGGCTTAGTCGGTGTCTGTTCACCAGAAGTCGCGGCTAATTGGGATGGATGTAACGGCGCGCCGGAAGGTTTTAATTCCTTACGGGATAGCGTCCCAGTAGTGTACGGGCTCATGGTCATACCGAAGTTGAAGTCACGGCAGCTCACTCCACCAGCGTCCACCACAGGAGCCGCAAGACACGTTTGCGTCTCAGCGCACCTCATGGACACTTCGGCGCTTTCGACCTCTTCCGGCTCCGATTTCCTTTTCGACTTATCTTTGCGACGATAGGAGGCTCTGCGACTGCCACCCTTTTTCTTATCTTTGTGTCTCCGAGAGCCTCGATCACCTCTTTCGTCGCCTCGTCCCCTCTGCTTATGCTTTTCAGTGGTGTCCGGAGAGACAGTTTCGGGAAGCATTTCACCTTGCTTTCCAGCAATAGAAGTGGGCATGCCCCCTTCTTTCACAGGTATGAGGCCTTCCGTCTTGCTATCGCCTGCCTGTGCTTCGACTTCGCCGGAAGTCACTGGGTGCTTAACTTCCTGACCAGTTGTGCGCAGCTTCTCATTGGCGTCTTCGACATCGTGTTTCTCGTGTGCCTTGCGGTCCTGAACAGGCTTCGACTCCAACCCTTCGGTTCCTCCCTTCATCGACCGTGCACGCGTCTTCGACTTTCTGCGGCCCTTCTTTTTGGATGTACCTTTACCATCGGAGACACCATGTTTATCCTCACCCACTTCCGCGGCCATATTTGCTTCTTTTGCAACCTTTGGCGGTTTTTCCGCAACCGCTTCGTCGCCTTTGTCATGCCCACCATCTGGCACCATGGCAGCCTCTTCACCTTCTTTCTTCCCGTCAGGAGCCTCACGGTGATCCTCGTGGCTTTTTTCACTTTTGCTTTGGGTGCTGTGTTTTCTTTTACTCCGTACGCTTTCAGATACTCCGCGCGAAGTACGGTCCTTATTTTTCTTCTTCCGAGCCTCTCGATCGTGTGATTTGGAGGGACGCCTTCCTTCGTCTGGAGACTCTCTCTTCGACATCGGGGAAGCAGGCGAGGCTTCAGCCTTCCCGTGAGCATCGTCGCCTGGGCGGCCGTCCTTTCCTTCCTGCTTGGGAGCCTTTGATGAAACGGCCCCGTCGTCTTTCTGCAGCGCTAAAGCAAAGCGCTCGTCGGCAGTTTTGGTAGAGAGGCGCCGTTGGAACGGTATAGCGTGACTTTTAGACTTAGCGTCTGTGCGCAGGATCGACTTGCCCGCTTCGTCCGGAGGCCTCAAGCCTTCTTCGTACTTTCCGTGCTGCCCTTGACGTGAGGATTCCTTGCCTTTAGCCTCGGCCATTTCAACGTTTTCCTGCGCGGCGTCTTTCACGTCCGAATCTCTCCGGGGGCTCTTCTTTTCGCCAGCGGACCCCCTACGTTGAGTGTGAGACTCGAAAGCACCACCTGTTTGGCCGTCTTCTTGCCTGTGGTCGTCCCTGCCTTCCTTCTCCCCCATCTTAGCGTCTACTTTCTCGGCATGTTTCGCAGGATCTGCTCCCGACTCCACAGCTGTCTTGGTCATTCGAGCCTTACTCTCTGCTGCCACTGACGGCTTTCTTTTTTCCAGGTCTGGAGCACCCTCCCGGGAATCTACCATCTTCATCTCGGGTTCCTTTCCGGTTCGCTGCTTCCTCCTCTTCTTGACTGAGGAGCCTTTCCGTCTACCCTTGCCTGCTTCTTCGAAGCCTGGCTTCTCGGTGTCTTCACTTTCTGGAGTACGTTTCTTGTGGAGTTCCTTTCCTGGTGCTCCTTCCTCTTCGCTGCCTTCAGCAATCGTCTTCTCGGTGACATCTGACGCACTATTACTGAGCCGACTATTGGGTGTTTTCTTCGTACCGCCTTTCGATGAGCGTATTTTGTTTGCTGGAGTTGATGCAGAGCTGTGGTCCGTGTGTTCCTCTTCAGAAGAGCGTTCTTTGGAGAGCATTATCTTGCCGGAATGATTGTCTGGCAACGGACTTGTCTGGTCTTCTTGAGGTAACGGCTGTATGAGCTGCTCCTGGTCACGTGATGGACGTTCTGGTGCCTTTCTTCCCTTCTTCCTCTGCTTCGGCTGAGGAATCTTTCCAGTCGCTTCCCCTCCGACCGGCGGGACCTCACCCATTGTCTCAGCGGAGGTATCGTCCTTAAGGGATTGTGGTGAGCGTCGCCTTTGTTTGTCTTCCAGTTCGTGCTTCGGGGAAGATCTGGCTTGTGGAATTCCCGTCCCGGCAGGTCTTTTCACTGAGACGACTTCAATAGATATGTGAGACGGACTCATCCCTCCGGAATGTTGGCCATGGCGACTGCGGGCACCATCCGAAACTGTTGCCTTCATTTCGATTTCTTCGCTTAACTCGGCTGGTAGCAAGTTTCTGTGGCGATCTGTTCCTTCTTTTTGCCTTGCGTTGCCGGAACGAGGGGCTGGCGCAGGTTGCTCAGGTCCCTTACGGAAGAACTTGCCTAACGCCGCGCTGACACTAGCCGAAATGGTCTCAAGTAGGGAAGCCTTGCGATGCTGGATACTCGTGTCCACGGTCAGCGACACTTCCGACCCAACGGCGCTGCTATCTTTTAGAGACCCAGGGTCACCTGTCTTGCTGGGCATGTTACAGGCACGGGTCGCTTGCTCACTTGCTACCAAATCAACTGTATCGGCCCCGCCGCGTGTCTCTTGCGGTTGCGTGAGTTCGATGTAAACTTGCATTTTTTCGTGTTTGTGCGTGGCCGGCTTACCGCTTCTCTGGGCGACCTCTGGACGGCCTGGACTAGCGTCTTCAAGCATGCTTGGTGGATTCACCGCACCTCTTGTTTTCCGTCCTTGCGGAGCGTTTCTGGGTGCTGAAAAGCTCCGATCGCCAAGCGGAACGTCACTGACGAGCAGAGCCGCTGTAGACGTGTTGCCGTCGGGTGATTCTTGTACCGGCGCTGCGACATACGGGGCGTCTCCCATTTCCTGCCGTGCCCAACCGGCGGGTTGTTGGGAGGAGCGCTTCATAGGCGACTTGGCTGCCGTGGACGCCGTCTTCGGTCTCGGATGAGGCCGAGGTTTCTGCTGCGGCCGGAACTCGGAGGGCGGAGAGAGCCGCGCGGGCTTCTCTGCTGATACAAGTACCGCTTTCTCGGACTCGTCAAATATGCTGGACCCATGCGACTCTACCTCGAGGTCTTCCACGTCCCGCGTCCCCCTTGCTCGGGGAGGCGCTGGCGGGCTCCTGGTGTGCCTCGGCGCGGGCGAGGGTGTCGGCCATCTTCCCCGGCTGCTTGCGACCGGTGGGTCGGCACCTCGAACCCGCTGCCCAGGAGGAGGAACGGGACGACCGCCTGTGCGTGGGACGGTGGGCGTTCGTCCGTCCATGTCAGAGCAAGGAAATGGTGGTGATTGGCAACGGCCGCAGGCGCAGCTAGTGTGGCTAGGGTTCGAGCCAGGCGCTCGCGCTTTGCACGTTCGTCTTCTTCTGCACGAGACCAGCGCGCGAGCTTCGCGCTTCCAGTGATGCTGATAGCAATAGAAGTAAGCGTCTCGCTCACCAAGCAGGATTTTAGATTTGTTTCGCCTTGTAGCGTGTTTTGTTGGTTACATAGCGCAGATTATCTATACCGCACGCAGCTGTGAAGTTTCATCTGGAAGCTCATAGGGGCTAGAGGATCACGTCTACTGTTAAATCGTCATCATAACTCCCCTTTTGAATGTGGGCATCGGCACGCCGATGCCGGTTTCCCTCGTTTGCTCAAACGCGTCCACTCCAGGATTTTTCGGAATGGCACTCCGCTGTCGACGTAAAACAATAGACAAGAGCTGCAGAAGGGCCGGGCTCGGGAGTGGCAGACGCTGAAAGGAGCTTTTTGTTCTTGTGTCCCTGTTCTTTGAGTTTTGGATATTCGAAATGAACTTTTTTCGCGGAGTCGATATTTAAATAGCTAGCTAGCATAATTTAAAATGACTGACCAACTATGCACAGTGAAAAACATGCTGCGGAGCAGGCCACACGACCCTCAACATCAATGAGCTTGTACGCACCTAGGGTGGTGGTTTTTCACTACCCACAGAAATGGAGCCCAAAAATGGCGTCATGTTTGTTTATCCTCCCTCAGGTTCATTCTTACAGCAGTGACAGTGGTGGTGGTGGTGAAAACTTTTAATTGAGATATAGCTTGGGAGCCACAGAGTGGCTCCGCTACATGGTCGACGTCCCTAGTCCGGGACACCGCATGACAAGGCCCCGTCTATCGCCCGTTTCACCAGAGCCCTTTGGGACTCAAGCGAGGAGCAGTTGAGGTGGGCTGTCTCCCATGCCTCTCTGAAAGGGGTAAGGGAAGGGGGGAGGTGGGGATTTTGAGTACATGCCCACACCATGTGGAAGATATCACAGGTCTCCCCACAGTGAGGGCATCGCCCATCCGTGTTAGGATCGTAATGTATTATGATTGCAGGACAGAGTAGAGTACCTGTCTGCAGTCGCCTTAAAGTTCGCTCCTCCGTCTTACTCAGCCCCTTTGCAGGGGCCGGGAAAAGGCGGTGGTTGTCGCTATAATGCGTTATTATTTCCCTGAACCGCAGCAGCGGCTGGTTAGTCTCCGAGCCAGATTTTTTTTTTATTGTCTGTGGTTTAACTCTTGTTAAACCTGTAGGATTGCGAAAGCAACAAATGCGCGTAACTATATACAGGGTGCCCCAGCTATATGTAAACAAACTTGTAAAAAATAGGATGTTACTACTACTACTACCTGCCATGACTTTTTTCTTGCAATTAATGACAGAGGCCAAATCGATGCAGTGTTCCTGGACTTTGCCAAGGCTTTTGATAAGGTGCAACACAATAAACTGATACAAAAGCTTTATAACTTTGGAATAAACAGAATACTTATTGACTTTATAAAAGCCTATCTTGACAACCGTGCACAGTATGTTAACGTAAATAATAGTTCTTCAGATAGCCTTCCAGTGACATCAGATGTACCCCAGGGGTCTGTCCTGGGCCTGGTCTTGTTCCTTATTTATTTAGTTAGTTAGTTATATGGGGTTTTATGGCGCATAAGCAACTATGGCTATCATGCGCCAAACACAAGGTTAGATGATGTTATGTTAAGTGTATAGAAGTTACATTATATTAAATTTAAAACATTGGCTTTCTTTAGAAACTTACAAACAAGTGAAAACTCAACGAGTGTTTGCTCGCCTAAAAGCAATGCGGGATGAAATGGAATGTGTTCATTGTAAAATACCGTAAAAAATTTTTTTCGAAGTTCTTCGAGATGCGAACAAGAGATTAAAATGTGATTCACTGTGAGCTCCTCTCCACACATTTCACACACAGGTTTGTCTTTTTTTGTTAATAAGAAGTTATGGGTGATGTGTGTGTGGCCTATGCGTAAACGACATAAAATTACTTCGATAAAACGTTCTTTATGACGGCATGATTTCCATTCTTTCAAAATAGGCTTTACAGTATGCAGCTTGTTGTTTCTTTCATTCTCCCAAGAAGCTTGCCATTTGGCTCTTAGTTTGCTATGCACTAACTTCATGTAATCCCTCGGAGGCAAACCCACATGTTTCACCTCCATGGCTCTGGCTTGTGCAGCACACGTGTCGGCTCTCTCATTATCCCTAATGCCAACGTGACTGGGAACCCAGCAGAATTTTATAACATGTTTTTGTGCTGTGACCTTTACTATATTGTGTATGATGCTTCCAATCAGTGGCTCTGTGGCATTTTTGGAGTTTAATGCTGTAAGGACGCTCAGTGAATCTGTATAAATGATGCTCTTTTTGATGTTTTCATTTCCTATTTTCTGTACCGCAACACAAATGGCATAACACTCCGCGGTGAAAACTGTAGCACATGAGGGCAGTCGTACTGCATTTTCATTTTTTCCTTGTATTACTGCGCTTCCTACATGAGCATGAGTTTTTGACCCGTCAGTATAAAATGACGCGTAATTTCTGTATTTTTCTTGTAGTGCTAAATATTCTTGTATTATATGGTCGTGTGGCGTACAGGTTTTACTGAGGCGTGTTAGTGTGACGTCACACACTGTAGGGAGAGTGTACCACGGTGGTAGTGCTTCGTGTCTTGGGGCAATATTTTTGATTTCATTTAGTATGTTCAGAGTTTGACATTTTTCTTCGAAGCGCAAGAGCAACGGCTTAATCGCATGGGGCTTGTTGTTGAAGAGCATTCGGGATGGGCATTTCGTGACAATTGGGTAACAGAGATGTTTGGGCTGTGAAAGGATTTTGAGGATGTATGTACAAGTTAGTGCAGTTCTTCGATCTTCTAAGGAAGGTTCATTAGTTTCCACATACAGACTTGTTATTGGGGAAGTTCTGTAAGCACCGGAAGACAGCCTTAAACCAAGATTGTGGACAGGATCGAGTCGTTTTATGTAGGACGGTCTTGCTGAGCCATATACTATGGACCCATAGTCTAACTTAGAGCGAACCAGAGAACGATATATATGTAACAGGGAAGCTCTATCAGACCCCCAGCGTTTTCTTGATAGTATTTTCAGCACATTGAGGGCCTGGGAAGCTTTTTTCTTTAAGCTGTTTATATGTGGCAAGAAAGTGAGTTTTTTATCGAAAGTTATCCCTAGAAATTTGTGCTCTTGTTTGAACGGTAACGGGGTTTGGTTTAAATATAGTGTGGGGCCGGCTTGTAGGCCTCGTCTCAAAGAGAACAGAACCGCTACTGTTTTCTGAGGGGAAAATCTAAATCTGTTTTTATCTGCCCAGGTAGCCAGTTTATTTATTGTTATTTGTATTTGCCGCTCACAGGTAGGTATGCTGGAAGACGTGCATGCTATTTGGAGGTCGTCTATGTAAACTGAGTACATGATGGATTTTGGGATTACTTTTCCTATGGAGTTCATTTTGATGACAAATAAGGTCGTGCTGAGGATGCACCCTTGGGGTACACCAGTTTCTTGGTAAAAAGTCTTGGAGAAGGTTGCGCCTAGGCGGACTCTGAACGTGCGATTGGTCAGGAAGTCGCTCAAACAGCTCAGCATCCTGCCGCGGATACCTAGGTCCGCTAGGTCACGGAGGATACCGAACTTCCGCGTGGTATCGTAAGCCTTCTCCAGGTCGAAGAAGACCCCGATACAGTGTTGGTTGTGGATGAACGCTTCCCGAACTGTGTTCTCGAAGCGGACAAGGTGATCGGTTGTGGAACATGTCTTTTTAAACCCGCATTGATGTATATCTAAAAGTTGCCGAGACTGAAGGATGAAGGTTAGTCTGATGTTTAGAATGCTTTCGAATGATTTTGCTATGCAGCTAGTCAGTGCTATTGGCCTGTAACTGGTGGGACTAGTTGGTGGTTTGCCAGGTTTTAGGAAGGGTACTATGATGGCTTCTTTCCATGCATGGGGAATTTCTCCACTGATCCATATTTTATTGAAAAATTTTAGGAGAGCCTCTATGGCAGTCTCAGAGAGGTGAGCAAGCATGGCGTAATGTATATTGTCTGGGCCTGGTGCTGTCATTTTACCGGATGTTAGTACTGTGTTTAGTTCCTGCATTGTAATAACCTGATTGTAGTTTTCGTGTATGCATCTTCCAAAGGGAAGTTTTTGTTTTTCTACTATTGTTTTGTGCTTTTGAAATGTTTGTGTATAGTTGGATCAGCTTGAAACTGTGGAAAAATGCTCACCCAATATGTTGGCCTGTTCTTCTAATGTTGTTTGAGTACCGGGTGTTGTTAGCATTGGAAATGTGAATGGAGTAAAATTTCCAGTGAATTTCCGCACCTGCTCCCACATTTTCTTGGATGTTATTGAGCTGTTTATGGAGGATATGTACTGTTGCCATGATGCCCTTTCTGTGTTCCGTCTAATGTATCGTGCTTTGGCTCTAGCCCTTTTGAAGGTGAGCAAGTTTCCTGCAGTGGGATATCTGCGAAGGTTGCCCCAAGCCTTGTTTTGCTGCTTTTTAGCCAATGAGCATTCAGTTGACCACCAAACTTTGTGTTTTTCGTGCAATTTCAGACGTTTGGGGGATGGCTTCTATTGCTGCAGATATTAAGCATGTGACAAATTTTTCATTTAGTTCTTCTATAGTAAGGGTTTCGGCATATTCTTTTTCTAGTGTGGCCTTCGTTCTGAAAAGTGCCCAATCGGCGAGGTGAATTTTCCATCGCCGTGGCTTCGTAGGGAGGATGGATGTAGCTGATGTTAGCTTTAAAACCGTAGGTAAGTGATCACTTCCCCGAGGGTCGTCTAAAACATCCCAAATAAAATCATTAAAAACCGATCGTGATGCAAACGCTAAATCTAGGCAGGTCATTTTTCCAGAGCTGGGGCAGCAGTACGTTGCTTTTCCTGTGTTCATTCAACATATGCTATTTGAAAGAATAAAATCCTCGATGAGCTGACCCCTGGAATCAGTATGCTCACTTCCCCAGAATGAGGAGAGTGCGTTAAAATCCCCAATTATGACATATGGCTCAGGCAACTGTCCCAGAAGTTCTTCTAGGTCATGCATGGTAATTGTGTTGTGTGGTGGTATGTACACAGAACATATTGTTATTGTTTTATGGCTAATGATGTTTACTGCGACCGCTTCTAAGTTCGTCTTTAATGATACCTCTCTTGCAGGGACATCGCTTTGCGTACTGATAGCGACGCCTCCTGAGAGTCGGCTAGCTTGTACTCGGTCTTTCCGGAAAATATTATATTTTTTAAGATGTTTGTGTGCTGTGGCCCAAGGTTTGTTTCTTGCAGGCACACAGCTGTAGGTGCCATTGTTTTGAGCATATCGGTTATGTCTGTGTAGTTTCTGTGTAGACTTCTACAGTTCCATTGTATTAGATACACCATTGTGATAAGTTGGGGATTGGGGAAAGTCACTTATTCTCAGGAGCAGTGATTCGTGGTTTCCCTTTTTTCTCTAGGGAGTCTCGCCGCCGCTGCAGCGGTGGCGAACTAGGAGTTGTTTCCATCGCCACTTTCGTGGCGCCGGATTTCCGCGGAGAATCCGCGGATGCGTGTGTTTTAGATGTCCGCGGACTTTCGCTGACATCCATCTCCTCCACGGTGGACGTGGAGGATGCTTCTTGGTTGCGATGGCCCGTGGCCTTCGCATTGGTCTTTTTTGCTGGCACCGCTGAACCAGGCCCTGCTCCAGCGGCAGAGTCTCTTGGGCCAGCAGTTGCCTTCTTAGAGGGGTGGGGCGACAGGTCCAGTTCAGCAGAGCTGTTCTGGGTGTCTGTCGCCGAGGATGCCGCTGCTGAAAGTGGGGCCTGAGGGCCTCCGGCGAGGATCGCGTGGTCTTCCCGCGAAATTTTCAGCCCTGTGGACTGTGTCACTGACTTCTGTGGTAGGGACTTGGTTGTCGACCCCAGGTCTTTCGGATCGACCTGTGTGCCGACAGAAACCGAAGGCGGCGGCGGTCCCCGCGTCACCGCTTCGGAGTATGTCCCTTTCTGTTGGAAAGAGACGCGTTTTTTTGCCTCAAGGTAGGACAGCTTTTCTGTGGTCTTCAAAGTTATGATTTGTTTTTCTGCTTTCCAGACTGAGCACGACCTGGAGTACGCGCCATGTGCGCCATTGCAGTTGATGCATTTTGGTGTACGTTCGCATCTTTCTTCTGTATGTGCGTCTTCTGCGCATGTGACACAAGTGGGTTTACCTCGGCAAGCCAACATGCTGTGTCCAAAGCGCTGGCACTTGAAACATCGTCTCGGATTTGGTATGTATGGGCGGACTTTACAATGGAGGTATGCGGCGTGGATGGAATCAGGGAGAGTTGTGCTATTGAAAGTTAGGACGATGTGTTTTGTCTTGATTTCAGCATTGTTTCTCCGGATGGTTATTCGTCGGGCTGCTATTACTCCTTGTTCAGCTAGTTCTTCTTCCATTTCCGCATCCGTACTCTGTAGGAGTTAATATTCAGATATGACGCCCTTTGAGTGGTTCAGGGTGCGGTGCGGGGTTACCTGTATGCTCATTTCTCCAAGATTCTGTAAAGACATCAGTTTCGTGCTCTGTTCTTTTGTGTTTATTTCTACAAGGAGATCTCCGGTTCGCTGCTTTTTAGAGCGCAGCTCTTTGGCGTCCGTTCCTGGGTTTCGCGTCGTCGTCGGCGTTGTCGTCGGCCTCGTAACCAGCTCCGCCCCCCTTTCATCCCCCCAGCGCTAGCAGCGACCGACTGATACCGCTGGATGCCGCTGACGCCGCTAGAGAGTCAAGATAACGTGACTGCATAGAACACCGTCGCCGCCATGCAGAAAGAGGAGGAAAGGGTCCCCCCCACCCCTGTTCTTGTGTGGCGGATAGGGTGCTCTTCAGTTGCCGACGCGCCGGTTATTTCACGTAGGCCCCGGCACGTCGACGAATACGTGACCACCTTCCCACGGCTAGACCTGGTTCTTAGCGCTGCGGAAGCGTGGGTATCATATTGTTTGTGTCGGCATCGGCGGCGTTGTCCCTGAAACCAACTCCGCAGCTGGGGTTGACTCACTATCGGCGTCAGCGGCATCAGTCAGTCGCTGCTATCACTTCCCTCCTCCCTTTATCGTGTTGTCCGCTTGCTGCGCGCGCTTCTGCCCCCATCGTTTGCCGCTGGGTGTACACGCCGCCCCCCTCCCCCCTCTTCCTGCGAAAAATAAAAAAAAAATTCTGTGATAGCGCATACATGTGTTGCTCGATTTCTTTGCCTCAATCTATCGAAAAGGTGAAACAGCTTATTTGCTGCGCTCAAATTTCGCATTAGGAAGTAACGTAATCGTCGGTAATTTTTTTTGCTTTGTAGTTTCTGCCTACACAGTTCTTTAGAGTGTTGGCGATCACAAATGCAGACAGGTTTGCTACAGGTTCATCTGCATTTGAGTGAACCATGAAAAACTTCGGAAACGTTTCTGGTTTCTGTGGCATCAATTTTTTCGCATCGGTGCGACTCCTTTTTGGGAGCCGATCAGATTTGTTTGCAAATTTTTCCATACGGCATGTACTGGCTAAGGGTTCCAGATACTTTGTCGCCTCTGATTCACCCTTATACACAGAGGAAGGTCCCGGGACTCCCCGCCTGGTAGACAGACGAGGAGCCCATCGGCCGAGGATTGACCATTTCCTCGACCGCCACCGTTCAAGGTTTCTTCCCTCCACCTTTCAACCTATCGCCACGGTACGGATGACAGCTTCGGTATGGGGGCTAAGGGTCCGTGGTGGCGCCAAGCACCAACACCTCGTTACACAAGGTGCCCTTGCGGGTGTTCCTTATTTATATCAATGATATTGTTACCGAGATAGACCCTGGAATAGTAGTTACTTTTTGCGGACGACTGTTGTACACAACGGTCAGGTCACCACACGATCAATAACTCCTTAACGCGAATCTTGGCATTATTCACACCTGGTGCGAAAAGTGGGAAATGGCTCAGAACATAAAAAAATGCTCTGTTCTTCGTGTTTCAAACAAGAAGCAAACATTAGCTCACACATATAATATTGGCGGGGACGTAATTAACTAAGTATCAGCTGTAAAATATCTAGGAGTCACAATAACATCAACTTTAACCTGGAACAAACATATTGATAACATATGTTGTACCGTACGTGAGGCTTTAAGGGGGATTGGAAGAAAATTGGCGACAGCCCCAACACAGGTGAAGCTCACTGCATACAAATCCATGGTTAAAACAAATATATATATATATAAGTTGGAAAAGGTACAGAGAATGGCCGTCCGTTTTATCTGCAACCGTTACCGACGAACAGATAGCGTAACACAGATGTTTAATCTCTTGGATCTTCAGACCCTCCAATCCAGACGCAAATAATACAGGCTTAAGTTCTTGTACCTCCTGTACAATAATAAGACCCAAATAAACAACACTCTCTACCTTACCCCTGCACCTCGAGCTAACACAAGCTTTAACCACGGGAAAATCTTACAAGAATACCGGGCTTGTATCGATTCATTTAAATATTCCTATTTTCCTACGACTGTGTCCGACTGGAATAGGCTGCCTCAGAATGTTTTTGATGCTCCTGACGAAGTGGAATTCATTGCTGCTTTGAAAAGTTTGCATGTATGACTTTTTTTCTTTGACTGTTTTGTATTTTTGGTATTATGTGTTTCCCACTCCTGCTTGGACTCCAGAAGGAGTCTGCAGTATTCCTAAATAAAAAAAAATACAAGGGACAGCTTTGCAAAGCTGTCCCGAACAGGGTTCGGTGTTTTGAGGTGGTGGCGAGATATGCGCCAGGAACTGCTTATGCGTCACGGAAAGTAAGCGGGCACTGCTTTTCAAGGAAGTGAAGCGTGGCTCGCATGGAGCGCTTTTTCACGCGAAGCCTCGCCCCGAGTGATAGGCATGTGGTCGTGCCGCCGAACTTGCACCGTCATGCGCTGAGGAAGCGGTCGCCCTAGCGCCCAGGCGAGAGTTGCTGGCCTATAGCTCGCAACTATCAAAAAACGCCAAACCCCGTTCGGGACAGCGTTGAAAAGATAAGCGAATGTCGCTGCTTGACCGGTCGTCTGGGGGCGCTGAAACTGCTTCCTTATCCCGTGGTTCTTATTGTATTTCGCGGCCTTTCTTTTAGGGCAAATAAAAGGCGCTGTATCAGTGGTACTTGGTTGCAAACACGGCAACCGGTTATTTTTCTACGGGATCTAAAATTCCTGTATTGACATTTCTTCCTGAAGGCAATAATTAAAAAGATAGCTAATTAGTTTGTGCTAATTCCGTTAGCATAATGAACAAATACTGCAGACTAGGACACGCGACTGGCAACAACCCTCAGTTGGTCTCACGGGGCTAGGACACTTCGTCTTTTTTAAAAGCTTGGTTACATTTAGCTGGGACACCCTGTATATATACACCACAAACCACGCAGATGGCGATGCGCAATAGCAACTGCGCATCAGAGAGGGAGAGAGAGAGAGACAGAGAGAGAGACTGTTGGCGAGGCGATGGAGAGCGCGCGGCGGCGGCGGCTCCGGCGTCAGCCCCGGCGCGCCAGCTGTGCGCCGTGTGACGTCACCCGCTCTTCGCGCATGCGCAGCTTGGCTTTTCCAGAGCTCCGCGAAATGGCTCAGCGTCTAGCGTAGTGTTGCTTTCGCAACAAAACATGGTGACATTTTGCTGGACCATGGTGCGTGTGATACATGAGAAGATAAGGAAGATAATAGCCAAAAGGCATATAAAAGCCAAAACTTTAGAACAGAGGCGCGCAACCAACGCGCCAAGAAGATCACTTTTTGCCGCTCCCTGTGATGAAAGCTGCCATGAAACCACGTTCAACCGTGTCTCGCTTTGACCGCGGCAATGACGATACCGGCTTTTCCGCCTCACGAGCTCGTTAGCTGTTTCGTGTTAAAAAAAAGTTGAACGCCTCGTCCTCTAAGTAAAGGGGTTCGCGAGCCATGGTCTCGCCCGACGAGCGACACACCCACAGTCAGCATTAAAGACACCGGTTTATTCCGGACCAAACCAACGCTTTCGACGGGGCACAGTTAACCGCGAACGTAGCGGCGGAGCAGAGCAAGCGATCTAGGCTCTCGAGAGCGCAATGCTCGGAATACAGCAACACGGGCGCCAAGACCTGAGCGCGACCAAAACAAGCACGCTGAGGCGCGAATGGGACAAAGCGACACAGTTAAAAGGGCCGCCGCGGTGGCTCAGCGGTTATGGTGCTCGGCTGCTGACCCAAAAGACGCGGGTTCGATCCCGGCCGCGGCGGCTGGAATTTCTTTGGAGGAGAAATTCTAGAGGCTCGTGTACTGTGCGATGTCAGTGCACGTTAAAGAACCCCAGGTGGTCGAAATTTCCGGAGCCCTCCACTACGGCGTCTCTCATAGCCTTAGTCGCTTTGGGACGTTAAACCCCATAAACCAAACCAAACTAAACCAACCACAGTTAAAAGGGGGGCTCGAAGCGGAATAAGAAACCAAGCTGCTCGCGGAGCAGCCACTCACGCCAAACAGCTGCTCCAACTTCCGAGACTCCGTTTCCATTTTCTTCCTTCCTGGCAAGGAGCCGCCCCGTCGCCCGTGTAGTACAACATCGCGGCGGTTCGTGCTGGCCGCCGAAAGCGTGACCGTGCACCAGTATAGCGCTTTCTCCAGAATCCCCCCCCCCCCCCCCCCCCGCTATCTTTAGCCGCCGTTATCAAGTCTGCGCACAGCGATCACAAGCCACACCTCGCCAGCAGCAGTTCTGTCATGCGCAGTTGCGCTGCCCCCGTGCGCATCTAGACAGATGAGTGAAAGACAGCGCGCGCAGTTTCAACTGATAAAAAGGGGACACAGAGCACCACAAAGCATAGAGCACTTGGGTCACCTCCTCGATGGCAATTACGCTCATCGAATAAGAAAGTGAAAGCGGTGCTTGAGGCCGAGCGTTCTTGATGAGCATTACAACCGCTGTATATACGAGCCGTTGAAGCAGTGGGGCTTTTATGAAGAGCAAGATAGCACGTGGCTGAGCAAGCGCTATGCTAAACCCGAGCGCGATCCGCTCCCGCGCGCCTCCAGTGCACACGCGCCCAATGGTCCCAACGCGACTGGCGTGCGTTGGCACCTGGCTAGCACCTGGCGCCCTCAGGGCGACCAGCGCATGCGCAGAGGTTTCCTACGGGAGCGGATCACGCTATGCAAATTCGAGACCGCCACAGCGCAGAGGCAGATGACCCTGAGGGCGCCAGGTGCTAGTCTCGCGTACGCCTGCCGCGTCGATCAGCTTGCGCACTGGCGGTGTGCGGCACGCGCTATGCGTTTATAAAAATGCTCTACTTAGTATACCTAGCCCGATCAGCGGTCGGATAGCGAGTGGGCGAGCAGGCCCTGGGGATGATCCACGCATTCGCAGTGGCTCCCCGCGGATCGTGCTATGCTAAATCTCTTTAATGGAGAGTTATAGCATAGAGCGATCCGCTATCGTGATCTGCTTCCGCAGGGCCCCATTGCGTACCCGCTGATTGGTCCCGACGCGGCTGGCGCTCATGCAGCTGACTACAGCTGACGGGCACGTGGCGCCACCTGACGACCTCAGGGCATTGTGCGCACGCGCAGTGGAGCCTCGTGGAAGCATATCACGGTGGCGGGTCACCGATCGCTCTACGGACTGTCAGTCTGCGACTCGATCTCAGCGACTGAGTTGCCTCCTAATCGACTTTTAAGGTGAAAGCCTTATATGGCTCATCAGCAACGAAAGCTAGCGTTGTTAACCGCAAAAGCGGTCATGAAAATTCCGTGTGACGTCACAATGCTCCCAGAACCAGAACCCAGCCGGAAGTGACGTCTTGATAGTGGAAATGAAAAGCTGGAAGCGATGTGGTGGCTTGGTTAAGGCGGCGCTTTATATATATGCGTATGTCGCGTGGCCTTTACTAATGGCCTTTGAGACATTATAGTGATAGTTACCAAGTAAACAAACAGTTAACTAATAGTCCACAATGACACACAAACGCTTTTGCATTTACATCATGTGAGTAGACTTAAATGCCGTACGCATTTTTTTTTTCCTAATGGACTCGATTGTCGCACATTTATCCTCATAGCCGGACATTCATGTACATAGTACGCCTGCACACAAGGCTCTCGCTACTGTACTCTCTGGCCAGCCTTTAAGCGGGTCCTTTACAGATGACAGATCAATCAAGCACAGCCTTTATAATAAAGGGTAGCATATTTGAAGCGTCCACCGTTAGTTGTGTCAGTGTGTTCAGAAGAGAGTGGATCAGTGGTGTTGCTTTAAATCCTGTGCTCTCTTAAAATACAGCATCTGCGTGTTTCACTTCCCTGAGAAAGAACAATCACTGCGCAGCAGGTTGGCGAATAAAAGAAAAAATGTTGGCACAGGATGGGATGAACTGCTGATGGAAGTTCATCAGATCCCAAAAAATTAAGAGGACCATCATGAAACCCGAGGCGAGAAAGCCGTGACTGGAGTTGCATATGTACTTTGATACTGTTGTGTCCCCTTATTGCTTTTGTGTGTGTGCGCCCCCGCATCCTCCTCCTAACGACCACTCGCATCCTCCTCCTAACGACCACTCGCATCCTCCTCCTAACGACCACTTGCCCCTCGTCGCACGCTGTCGCCAGATGCCCCCCCATGGTGCGCCCCCGCATCCTCCTCCTGTTTTGGGAAGCCACTCCCTCCCGTGGACGCTTCTCCGCTCCCCCCTTTCTTCGGGCGGCCAGTTCGGCTCCTGCCTCGGTCGACGCTGGTCGCACCCTCATCGGCTTTAAATAAACGAAGTCTTAAAGTACCGTGTGCGTCTTTCGCTGCATTCAACACAGCGACCGGACACGACAGTGGCGACGAGAAAGTGGATTCGACCCGCGCTACGCAACGCTATTGACAAGCCATGGCTACGCGAGGGTTTCCCAATCAGATACCAGAGTTCAACGGCTCATCGTGGTCATCGTGGGTTGGACGCCTTCAGTTCTACTTTGAAGCTAACAACATCACAGACCCAGCCTTGAAGAGGGCCAACCTGCTGACGCTGTGCGGGGAGCAGACCTACGATACTGTCTGCGCCCTTATTCAGCCAAGCACACCAGCGGCAGTGTCTTACGACGACATCGTAAAAGCGCTGCAAAAGCACTACGACCCAAGGCCATCCGAGGTCTACAGCCGGGCTCGCTTCCAACGACGAGATCAACTGGGAGGAGAAACTGTGAGCGCCTACGTAGCCGCGCTCAAGAAGCTCGCTGCCGACTGCAATTTTGGAACGCTGTCGACAACAGCTACCGGGCAGGAGGGAGACGCAGCTTCTTCTGCTAACACCACCATGCTTCCCTTGGACGTGATGTTACGCGACAGATTTGTGTGCGGACTGAGTGACGAGTCACTGCAGCAGCGCCTGTTCGCTGAGAAGGACCTCACATTCAGCAAAGCTTACGACATCGCCGTTCGAGCGGAGAGCGCCGGTCACCAGCAGAGAGGGATTCGCCGGAACACCGAGCCGGTACACCAGACAAGCAACCAGGTGCGCAAGCCTTCTGTTGTTGTAAAATCGGTCAAAAAGGCACAACGCTGCTGGCGGTGTGACGACCAACACAACCCCCAGGGATGTCGATTCCAGTCAGCCACGTGTAATTTTTGCCACAAGCGAGGGCATATCGAAAGAGCATGCATTACGAAACGGAGACTTGCCAAGATAAAGTCACCTTCCCAGCCTAATCACAGCGTCAACGCCTCAGAGAATACGCCGCTATCTGATCTCCATGGAACAACATCAGCAACACCATCTGTGTTGTACGACCTGAACACCATGAATTTCGGCACGCGACCGAAGATTTTTACAGAAGTAAGCGTACATCACCAGCTGATTAAGTTCGAGGTGGACTCCGGCGCAGCCTGTACTCTGATCAGTGAGGACACGTTCCGAACTTCATGGCCATCTGACGCACCCGCCCTGCAACAAGACGACACGCACCTGCGAACGTGGTCAGGACAGAATCTGCCACTATTGGGCTCTGCCAACGTGCAGGTTAACTACAACGGCCAGACCCATACGCTACCTCTGCTTGTTGTGAAGGGCACAGGATCAAGCCTTCTAGGGAGAAACTGGTTTTCTCCACTAGGCGTGATGATATGCGGCATACACCAGACGCCGAGCCAGAACATGGTTGAGCAACTGCAAGAGAAATACGAAAGAGTATTCTCGGAAGAGATTCCAGGAAACGAAGGGCCCCCGGTCACACTGGAGTTGTTGGACAACGCGCAACCCAAATTTCTGAAGGCCAGGCCGGTGCCGTTTGCTCTCCGAGATTCAGTTGAAAAAGAGTTGGACAAACTGGAGCAGCAAGGTGTCATCGAGCCGACGCAGCATTCAGAATGGGCCACACCACTTGTCGTAGTTCGCAAGAAGAACGGAACCATACGCCTCTGCGGAGACTACCGGAGCACCGTCAATCTTGCGACTAAAGCGTCCTCTTACCCGCTACCGACACCTGAAGAAGTATTCAGTGTACTACGTGGCGCAAGAGTCTTCAGCACATTGGACCTCACCCAGGCGTATCAGCAGCTGAAGGTGAGCGAGTCAACTGCTGAATTATTGGCAATTAACACACTGAAAGGCTTGTACAAAGTCAAGCGACTGCCTTTTGGCGTAGCTGCAGCCCCGGCCATATTTCAAAAATTCATGGAGACAGTGCTTCAGGGCATCCCAGGAGTTTGTGTCTACCTTGACGATGTCATCATCAGTGGCACTTCCACTGAAGAGCATGCAGTGCACCTAGAGCTCGTTCTCGAAAGGCTAGCAAACGCTAATTTGTGCATAAGCAAATCGAAGTGCTGTTTTGCGGTGCCAGAGGTGCAATTTCTGGGACACCGAATTGATGCGGAAGGCATTCACCCTACCGAGGACAAAGTGCGAGCGATCACAGAAGCACGAGCTCCAACAAACAAGCAGGAGCTACAGGCTTTTCTCGGACTCTTGACGTTCTACGACCGGTTCTTGGAACAAAGAGCTACCGTGGCCAACGACTTATACCAACTCCTTCGGAAAGATGTGACATGGACATGGTCGCCACGCCATCAGCAGTCATTCGATGCCCTGAAAGACCTGATTCGAAGATGTACAGTCCTCCGCCACTACGACGAAAGGAAGCCTCTGCTTTTGGCTTGCGACGCATCACCGTACGGAGTCGGCGCGGTTCTATCGCAAACTGACGAGCAAGGAAGGGAAGCTCCCATCGCCTTCGCCTCACGTACGTTGTCGCAAGCAGAACGCAACTACGCGCAACTTGACAAAGAAGGGCTAGCCATCGTCTACGCGGCGACACATTTTCACCAGTACATTGCCGGCCGGAAGGTGACCTTTATAACCGACCACCGACCGCTATTGGGCATTCTGGGACCACAAAGGCCTATGCCACCAACTTTGTCTCCGCGAATGACACGTTGGTGCATCAAACTCTCAGCGTATACGACTACGCTCTGGTCTACCGCAATGGGAGTAAACATCAAAACGCCGATGCGCTAAGCCGTCTGCCACTAGACGCAACTGTTGACGAACCATTTCCACCAGGAGACGTTCTGATGTTCGAAGCACTGCCAGAACCTCCGCTTACAGCAGGCACAGTTGCAGCATCTACGCAGAAGTGCGCAGCTCTCCGGCTAGTTTACACAGCTGTTCAACAAGGCAACGTGCATAAACTCAAAGGGGACAACTTCGACGCTTACCGCAGGCGAGCTACAGAGTTGAGCACCCATCGCGGCTGCATCATATTTGGGTCCCGAGTTGTGATGCCGAGAGAACTACGCGCACAAGCTATGTCTCTCATCCACGCCGGACATCGGGGCATCGTTGCAATGAAAAAGTGTGCCAGAAGCTACATGTGGTGGCCTGGCATTGACAACGACATCGAAACAGTGGTGCGAGAATGCAAGCCTTGCCAGAGCAGCCGGAGCGCCCCGCCGAAAGCTCCTGTCCCAGAATGGGAAAAGCCAGACACACCATGGCACACACTGCACATTGATTTTGCAGGACCAATTGAGGGCTGCACTTTCCTTGTGGTCGTAGATGCCTACACAAAGTGGCTTGAGATAAGGCAAATGGGACAGACGACTTCGGCAGCAGTCATTGACAACCTCCGATCACTATTTGCAACGTTCGGCCTGCCGCGCAAGGTAGTGTCGGACAACGGAACACCGTTTGTGTCTGCGGAGATCCTCAAGTTTTATCGCGACAACGGGATCTCATCAGTTACATCGGCCCCCTACCACCCAGCGACAAACGGACAAGCCGAGCGCTACGTAGCCGAGCTAAAACGCGCCCTTGAAAGAGATCAGACAGGCTCGCTGCAGCGCCGCCTTGCGCGCTTTCTCTTCAAGCAGCACACGACGGTTCAGAGCACAACAGGCGAGACCCCCTCGAAAATGATGTTCGAGCGTGAAATGCGAACCCAGCTCACAGCCATCCTCCCCGAGCCAAAGGCAGAGACGTTCCGGGAAGAAAAAGCAATTCCGCGCTGCGGCACGCTTAATGAGGGGCAGCGCGTCCTCGCCCGACAGCTTCTGAAAAAGCCACGCTGGGAGGAAGCTACAATTGTCAGACGCATAGGCCTGCGCTCTTGGCTCGTCAACATACATGACACAGTAGCACGCCGACATCTCAACCAGCTGCGTAGATTTACGACGCCGTCTGAGAGCTGTCCGCCAGCGGAGAGAACACGTGCACCATCTTCCCACATAGCCTGGCACCTCTTCCCGGAAGAAGAGACTTCGCCCAGGACAGACCTAGGAGACACAGCGAACAACAGCCAGCCTACAAGTGTTTCTCCCCCGAGCGCACAAAGCCAGCGCGCCTCCACGCGTGAGCGCCGACCCCCTGCACGATACCAGGCAACTTTCTAAGGGGGAAGGAAGTGTTGTGTCCCCTTATTGCTTTTGTGTGTGTGCGCCCCCGCATCCTCCTCCTAACGACCACTCGCATCCTCCTCCTAACGACCACTCGCATCCTCCTCCTAACGACCACTTGCCCCTCGTCGCACGCTGTCGCCAGATGCCCCCCCCCCCCCCATGGTGCGCCCCCGCATCCTCCTCCTGTTTTGGGAAGCCACTCCCTCCCGTGGACGCTTCTCCGCTCCCCCCTTTCTTCGGGCGGCCAGTTCGGCTCCTGCCTCGGTCGACGCTGGTCGCACCCTCATCGGCTTTAAATAAACGAAGTCTTAAAGTACCGTGTGCGTCTTTCGCTGCATTCAACACAGCGACCGGACACGACAGATACGTTTTCTCTAATGAATGCTTTTTAAGGCGAGACTTCACACATGCAAGATTTTCTCAAGGGCGAAGGTGGGCAGCCCCCTAGCTAGGCGGGTGAGGAGGTAGACGGTGTTTCTGGAGGACAGCCGGCTTTTGCACTGCCTCTTTGAAGTCGATTTCACCATAGATTTTTCGTTCCGTTGCTGCGTTCGTTTCTATTTGGTGGAGGCCTTGTGGAGCAGGGAGGTACACTCTAAACAGAACAGAGTAAAAAAGGGGTAAGCTGTACCCTAGTGCACTCCCTTTACTCTAAATAGAAAGGAGTAGAAAGGGAGTAAACTTCTCTAGCACACTCCATTTTACAAATGGGAGTGTGCTAGAGGCTTACTCCCTTTTACTCCCATATAGGCAAATTGGTGTTTAGAGTGTAGGTGGCACTTCTGGAGAGTGGAGGCTTCACACAGATGATGCCAGATTTTTTGCCAAGAGTTCACTGGTACTGCTATAGCAATAAAAAGCTCATGGAAAGATGTGGGGGCAGGAACGTCCTTAACTGCCTGCACTCGCAGGTGCCTTGTGGAGTGATGCAGTGAGGGAGCAGGTAGATGCTTTCCACGATGACGGCATAGTTCAGTGGCTTTAACGCGAGGCTGTTCTTGTCAAGGCCCCAAAACACAGGTGAAGGTGCTCTTTGTGCTCAGTTAGTCGATTTTGCACTGGGCATCAAGATGCTGCCCATGTACTGAAAAGCAAATAGCAGCCAGCAGGCGACCTCACTCAAGGATTTGTGGAATGTGTGTGCTCTTTTCAAGCTGCACAGCACGTGGGCAAGCTCAAGAAATGGCCAAAAAGAGGTTGCTCTAGACATCTTGGAAATGGTGCTAGACTTGACCAGAATTTAGGGGTGAGTGGTCATCAATTCCATCTTGTATATTTTATTTCCAGTGAGAGCAGCACCACAGTTGTGGGTGCCACATTGTTGAGAGCACAATAACTGTTGCAAGGCAGCTAGTCGCCCGTGATGACCACTTAAAAAAAATAGTCGACAGAGACATTTACATGTGAGAAGGTGTAAGCCTGTCCACTCACTTAGTGAATGCAGTCACCGCATGCTGTGGCGTGATGTAACCCGATACCATGCAGCTGGCAATTCTACCTCTGCATGGCTCTACGTAGCCACTGCCGTATTTCTTCTGACCTGTGCGCTAACTTCGTGAAGGCAGTCACCACCGTACTGCAGCCCGTATTCTGCCTTAGGTGGAGACGCGATATCTAATGGGTCAATGCCCATATATGCAGAATTGGTCTTTCTCTACTTAACATTCGTAGATCCCTGGGAGTCCTCATACCACTGCTGGTGCTGTGGTGCAGCAGTTACGCGGTGCGCCACTGCCCTCGGATGGCACAAGCTGCCACCGGTGGGACTTGTGCGATCCAGGTTGTCACAACCTCACATGACCAATCATTCATTAAAATAACTGCCACCTGCCAGGCAGCATGAGGAAGCCATCTTTTATGGGTACCATAGAGTGTTATCACACACACACAGACAGGTTTTTGCTCAACGGGGCAAGTAAGGCTGCGCCTTAAAAGCTTCTGGAAGGCCAAATCATACAGAGCTGGTGCGAGTCTTCTTGATCACAGTGAACAAACTCACCCGACAAGCCCAATATGCCTGCCAACAAGTTTGCCCATCAAGCCAAGTCTGCCCAACAAGCCGTTTGTTGCTCTGTATCTTGGGGCTTTGCAAAGAGGATGATTTTGCCAGAATATTTTCATAGCATGAGGTGGATCGACTGCGCAGATGCCAGAGAAGGTTAACTTGCAATTCCACAAACGAGCTACAAATGCTTGCATCAAGGCAGAAGTAGTTGAAGGAATTCTATATTTCAAGGTAGCGTTTCATTTGGGGAATTTTCCCTATTTCAGAGGTGCTGAAGGATAAAATTTTTAGAAAGAGAAATTCTTGGAGTTTTGGAGAATTTTAGGGATCAAAATTCTCACTTTTTCTGCATTAAGTGTTGCAGCTGCTACAGGCAAAATTGCCTGCAACAGTGATTTTTTGGTATAACTTGGGGAATTTTTCAGCTACCACATGGAACACCGCCGGTAGTGGCTGTGAAAACTGCTATGCTGCTGGCCACATGCGGCAATGCATTTCATTAGCGCAGAACGTAAATTCGCCCTGCACCATATGTAGCGCGGAGAAAAAGACAGATAATGAACGACTTTTAAAATGCTTTCGAATTTTAATTGGCACACACGTTTCAAACACGTTATGCCCCTCAATATAGCGAGAGCAGTGTAAAGTATGCAACATTGTATAAAGGCTAAAATATGTGCATGCATAGTATAAAAAAAAAAGGCATAAAGAATCAACAAATGCAATTGAGTTATATAAAAATACTGCTTCACGATCACACTTCATGGCAGACGACGGACATAAGGCACTGTCAATGATTTTCAGGTACTAATCTCTTGGAGGGGGAGAAAAAAAAAAGACACAAAGAAACCACCACTTCTTGGAAAGGAAAAAAAAAAAAAGTCACCGTTTTCCACAAGTTGCCACAGCGTACTAGTTGCACCCACACAAAATAAATGCGCTTTCTGCATTTCTTTTTTTCTTCCAGGGCGACCAACATGTGTTTGTGGTCATTCTAAAAGAACTCAACCTGCATGATCAGACATTATAGACTTTTAACAGAGTGTAGACAGTCACCGCAGCCAGCAGCCACCAATGTTCATGCGCAGGTTCATTCGCAATGTTCATGCACATGCTCATGCACCGATTGGCCAGGAGCAGGCGCCTGGCGCCACCTATGTGTGCAGATTGGCAACTGCTGGCCGCGGTAAGCGGTTGAGGAAACAATATGCTATGCTAAAGGTATCTTGTGTATCGCACACAGACATGCAGTTGACAACAGCAAGAATGAATAAAAATTTGATGAACCAATCCTCGATAGACAAAGTGAATCGCTCTTTTAATCTGCACTGCTGCATTTTACACACAGGCTTTCTTCAGAGTCTCAGATTTCCATCGACTTTTTCACTATACTTTTTAAACAATTTCCCTCTTGCCCTAACCAACTACAACAGCCTGTCAAAAAGAAGACATGGAAACACCAAGTGCAGTTTGCTGTGTGCGTCAGTTACGCTAGTGCTATGTTTTTTTTTCCAAGGTGGCACAAAAGAAAAAATCATCACAGGGTGATTGCATTACATAACTACTACTATAAGACACAAAGGTCTCTTGAAATGATGCTTCCAATGAATGAATGAAAAAAAAAAAGGTGAATGTGATGTGTCCAAAACAACATTACACAGTAAAAACAGCCTTGTGCTGTCAACACTACCCATTTTAAACATAAATCTTGTTACAAAGAAAAGAAACAAACTGATGACAAATCACTAAAAAGGACAAACAAATTTTACCCGATTGCGGGTCAGGTTACTTAAATAACTAATTGCATTAAAATCACTGGGTGATTTGTAGGGAAAAAAAAACGGAGAAATTGATAAATATGTGAAAAGAATACACAAGTGCTGCATCTTAGAGTTGCTTTGGAGAAATCTTTTTTTTTTCTTTATTTTGGTCCCAAGTTTAATATGGCCCCAGGAGTTTCACCCCAAACCCCCCAAAAAACACCATGTACAAAGGCACATGCACTAGCGAGCTGTTCTTTTTTTTTTCTTCTTTTAAAGAATGCTGCTCTTTGACAGAGTTTACTGCAAGACTGCAGCTTTAAACAAAAGCTAGAGCTAAATTTTGTACATGTGTCATCTGCCACGTGTCCAACTGTAGTGCATGAGATGCCATTATATGGTGCTTGGTGCATGAGCAAACCTAGAGGTACGAACACCTAAATATAATGACCCTTCACATGTGGCGCAATGCATCATTTTTTTTGCCAAAGGACCACTTGTGAGCAAAATAAATAAATAGATGAACAACACACAAACCGGTTGGCAGCCCATGACAAAATCTTTTGCTGGTTCCTTTGGTGAAGGCGAATAAAAATAAAACGATACAATGTGAGAACAAAAAAAGGTTTCAAATGACACAAAAAGGTATGACACGTATGAGATGACAGCAATGCAATGTGATGACAATGGTTTCGGAACCAGTGCATGACCAGCAATATGAGAGAAAGGTTCAATTACCTGAACAAGTAATGTACGTGCAACATGCCTCTTTTCTGCGTTTTTGTTTTCGCACTTATACCTACAACTGACATTTCATTCAAGGCATTTGTACGTTTGTGTCACAAACAAAATGTGATGCATGTGACAACATTTTTGAAACAGTGGAAGTGACCAGCACAACATGGCAAAATTTCCTCGAAAAACAAAAACAGAAGGCTTCAACAACAGCCTCTTCAAGTTTCACCAACTACGACCTCAGTCGTTTCATTTTCTACGCTAAAGAATGAGAGCTCCATGCATCACAAAATAATAAAAAAATTCTGCCAACGTGTACAATCACAAGTCGTGCAAACCCCTGTGACAGGTAATGGCAAAATATATAGATATATGTATTACGAGAATGGCAACCTGCACGAAATGCACCAAATTCACACAAAAGTAGTGTGTGTATGACCAATAATAATAGTGCCGTAGGCAAGCTTGTACATGCAAGCATATTCCGAAGTGTTGTCCCCATCGCGGTGGGTGCGTGACAAGAAAACGGCTGCACACGCATCGCTGCCCCGGCAAATTGCACAATTCAAGGCAGAAAAGAACCGGCAGCAAATGCTCTTTTGTGCTTTTGAGATACCTACATCCTGACTGACCGAGCACAGTTCACACCCGTGCTCGAATTTGACACAACTCGAATGCAGCCGGTTAAAGAATGTGAAAACGGTCAGCCTGTTGTGAAGAAACGGTGCTACTGAAATGACCTTCTCGCAACCCGCTCAAAGTGGACCCTGATGCAAGAAGTTCACTGCCCTTTTGCACTTGATGATGCTAGACATCAACCCCAATAGACACTGAAACTCCCTTGAACATCCTGCGGACGTTCTGGATGTCCTGCGGACATTTTGGACGTCCTCCGGACGGTTTGGATGTCCTGCGGACATTTTGGACGTCCTGCGGACGTTTTGGACGTCCTCTGGATGTCCAGTGGCGTTTCAGTGTTCATTGGGAACACAAACCAATTACAACCATGACAAAGGTAAAGGCTTTATGTGCAGTTTTACAAGCCGCAGCTGTACCATTAACTGATACTTCGAAAGGAATGCTCCACAAACGTTCGCATTGTGTTTCCGTCTAACGAAGAAGAAAACAATGTGTGGTGGCAAGTGCACAAACCAACGAACCGAGTCCCCCCCCCCCTTTTTTTATCTGACAAAATACAGGTTTTTCTTCCGTTTTCCACTTCCAAGCACCAGATACAAATGCCCGCACTGCAAAGTCCGGACAGTGCTGTTGGTGCAAGGCTACTTAGCTGCTGCTCTCAAGACCCTCAGCACATACAATATATGTGGTCCCCAGCAGCAATAAACAAAAACTAAAGTGAAAGGTTTAAAAAAAACTTCCCGTCGCTGCGCCACAAGTCGGAATACCGAGACAGTGACAGCAACGGCAAAAACTGAACACTTGCAAACTAGGACGCATGACAATACACGCGACATTAAGTACACTTCTCTTTCTTCTTTTTTTTTGTCTTTTTCCCTTTTTCTCTCACAAGGATATATCTTTTGGCACACACTTTGATAGATAACAAGTATGTCGTAGGCAGGACTGAAAACATTTCACAACTTCTTTCCAACCTCCCTTCTTGACTCCTCGCTTAATTAAACTCAACGTTACTCTGAAATTTTAAAAATCCGATGGTGGGGGTCGACAATGATTTTTGAAGAGAGGCTTCTCCCACGACAGGGCCCAGCAAAGAACACACGTTTTGCACTGACCTATGCAACTTCAGCTGATTTATATTTTCCCATCGGCAAACTAAACTCGTACAACGTGAACACTGCAGCGCATTTTGAGGCAAAAACTCCTTGCAGTGCTGTGGCTGCATTCAGTCCTGCCGTGCATTTTTCAGAGAGCTTACACAAGGATATGCAAAGGAGAGAGGGAAGAAAAACAGCACAAGTTACGTTGAGGTAGAGAAGAAAAAAAAAAAACGGACTGACAGACAGAGGGGAAAAAATACAATAAAGCAGTGCACGCAGCTGTGTTGTGTTGAGACTCTCTTGCCAATGCAACCAAAACAGAAACAAAACATCCCGTTTCATCTCTGTTTTGTCTGAGGTAAAGAAAAACCCGATGCAGTGAGAAGAACCCAACCACCAACACGCTGTTGCAGTGCTTTTGCACTAACCGCAACTGACCCCCGAGTGACAGGACACACAAAGCCGGTGGAGAGAGCGACAGCACACACAATATATGTGACCACGTTAAGGGCTCGACAGTTTCGCGAAACAGACGCAAACTAGAGTGCGTGGTTTGTCCCAGGGTCTTGGTGTGCTACGACAGACACCCAAGGTGTGTGACAGTGCGTGACGCAATAAGCCTCGCAAAGCAGTTGTTTGCTAAAGCGCAGAACTGACATACAGTTCTTTTCAAAAGCGCCAGGATCGCCTTCTCAAGGTGAACAGTGGAGGTTCTGAGTGGCACTTAGAGGCCCAGGTGGTTCAGATTGTGAGAGCTGTCTTCACTGTGTACTGGAAGCATCACCATACAGCCTGGGACTTCTTCAAAAGTACTGCGCCTACGGTCAGTGAGGCAAAGGCGTGTCATTAGACGAAAATCAATGAAATGACTCACAGCGAAAGTTTAGCAAGGCACACTGGACGACAGACATTCACGGGGAAAACGGAGGTCACACGGGAATTGCGACGCTACTAAAATGCAGTCACTCGGGGTCAGTTGTGGCAAGGCACGCATTGGACCTCCAAAACAAAACCCAGCGGTCTTGATGCAGTCGCCGCAAGGGGTCCTCACGGTTCCTGGATGGTCGAGTGGAGGCCGGCTTCCTTGAAGGCGGGGTGGGAGAGCAAGTCGGAGGCTGGCGGACGGTCCTCGGAGCGAAGCTGGAGGCACTGCAGAGCCAAGTGCTGTGTCCTGAGGCTCAGCACCTTGGGGACCGGCGGCGGAGACTGGGCACACGAGATCTGCGCAAGACCCATTCGTGACTAACCGTCAGCTTTCGTCTGGCTGCACGGCCCACGTCCACTTTGCAACTGCTCTTGAGGCCAATGGTCACGTACGGTATTACAGGAACACAAAGGACAACTCCAAGTACTGTAGTTACGCATATAATTTGTGCACTTTTTTTCTTTAACCCTTTGAAGGTTTTTGCCGTATATGTACGGCGGCGGTTTTCTGTCCCGCAAGGTCTTTGCCGTACGGGTACGGTTTCGATCTTCCGTTTGAAATTTTGCGCCAAAAGAACAATGCGTGCTCACTGGGGGGTGCTGCCACTTCTTTGGACTTACAAGAAGTGTTTGAATTTTGTGCTGCCTTCTTACGGAGATAAGCAGAACTTATGTCTAGCTTTAGCGCGGCGGCACAGACTGCGGCAACACCCCTTTTGTAGTTTTGGTTTCGCCGCGTGATCGCAACGGGGTCGCGCGAAATTTGAGTTTTCTTTTTGTCAGCACTATCTTGCAGGGGCTGCCGAAGTTGATTTCTATCTTTATTGGCGCTGCTCTTGGCTTGCTTATCACCGTTGCTCACGAGGTATTCTCGCTCTCTGAGGCAAAGCGCCTATGCGGTTTTGATACCGCCGCGGGATCGCAACGGAGTCGCGCGAAACGTGTTTTCTCTTTTTGGGCACTCTCTTGCAGAGGCGGCGAAAGTTGATTTCTATCTTTATTGGTGCTGCTCTTAGCTTGTTTATCACCGTCGCTCGTGAAATTCTATTGAACATTTTCCAGTTGTGAGTGATGCTGTCACCAAAGTACTGTTCCTAATTTTTTTTACTATTTATTCTCGATTATATACATTTTGTAGATTCAAGATCCGCAATAAAGTAATTTGACCCCCTGGGAAAGTTTTCTTCAAAATAATTCGACCCTCAAAGGGTTAAAGCTACAAAAAGGGGGCATGCAAATTACACAAAGATTTTGTGAACACGTCCCAAGAAAACACTAGAAATGTCATGGTACACAATATATACAGTAATATGCCGCCTATAAGTTACCCCCTCAACTCGCATCCTCATTGACCAAAAAAAAAATATACAGCTAATATCAGACAGATTCCATTTTGTACTTAATTTTTTAGGGATGTGCGAACATTTAAGGCTTCGAAAGAGCATGTCAAAAACTCAAACGTGGGGTGCCTTTGCTGGGAGCTCTGTTCTCCAAGTATCTTCAGACCACAGCAGCATTTGTGTCATCACGAGGAACAGAGACAAGATAACAGTTTTCCACATCGTACAGAAAATGCGCCACACCAGTCACATTGCTAATCTGGCAGACGCTTAAGACCTAGGGCATTATGACAAGTGAATGCGGTACACATTAATTTCTGGTGCGTAGTAAGCCACTGCAGACTAAGTGGTCAAGCAATGCATTATATATTAATTTCAATGGCAGCTAAATTGGGCAGCTGTCATGAGTTTCTAATTTTCAAGTTTTCATTTGCTCCAAACCACTATTATAGACATGTCAATGTTCCTCAATACAATGAAAATTTAACTTGTTTCATTGAGATTTGAGTGCAATGTCCCTGTCAAACCTTGGCTTAAGAGTGGCCCATCGTGTCTTGATAGGCAGACAAGACGCTTAGGAAAGCAGGCCCGATCTCTGCCTACACACATGTGACAAATCCGCATTAGGGGAACCCTCACCCGGTATATGAGTGCCAGGTGATTGAGTACTTTGCAGTCCTCCCAAGGGTGTGCGTTGGTGGCCATCTCAATCAGGACACAGCCGACACTCCAGATGTCACAGGACCGTCCGTAATTCTCCCCTCGCAACACCTGCGCCAACAAGGACCAAAGTGATGTCAACCATCCCTGAATGCATTAAAGGTGACATCAACCATCCCTGAATGCACTAAAAGTGCCATCGACCATTCCTGAATGCGTTAAAAGCGGTGTCAACCATCCCTGAATGCGTTAAAAGCGGTGTCAACCACCCCTGATTGCGTTAAAAGCAACGTCAACAATCCCTGAACGCGTTACAAGTGATGTCAACCATCCCTGAATGCGTTAAAAGTGACATCGACCATTCCTGAATGCGTTAGTTGTGTCAAGCCCCCCATATGCCGATGTGTGACAGAGAGTGGAGTTAGAATTAAGATGGCTACCTATGCAGCGAGACCAAATTGGACAATAAAATCTCGAAATAAGATAACTGGAGTGAATTTGCAAGTGAAATTGAAACAACAATAAGAGCACTAGTACCTGCCAAATAACTAGAAAAGTAAAGTTTGCACCGAACCCTTTGGCCAGCACTAAACGGCAGTAAAACTAACGCATCAAAAAGAAAGGTACACTGTCACATGTCGAGCTCAATAAACAAGCAGTCGATGCATGAAGAACTTAAAAGGCAAGCTGCTCAATGCTTCAGTGTTTAAACCTTGCCCCCCTCGATAAACCAATTTGATGGCACTACAGCTAAACAGGCATTGTGGGTGCTTACCGAGTAAAACCCATCATTTCCACTGTTTACATTAACATACAGTAGACTCCCTTTAAGACAAACTTGAAGTGACCAGAAAATTTGCTTGCCTTATCGGAAGTGCCCCTAAAAAAGATATGCGAGCATGCTAGGTGTGCCAAAATGTATGTTGCATAAAATCATAGAATAAAACAACCTCTCAGAGAAACGATAAGGGCAAATAGAATGTTGATTGCACAATGCATGAAGCAAGCTCAAGACCGACAGCATGAAACGAGCTCGCATTATAGTACTTCCACACCCCAAGTCAATGAGCAGATGTACTTTGCACACACCAAGCCCTATGGGAGACACTGTTCACCTTACCCAAGAATCTTAACCGAACCGAGAAGTCTTAACCGAGTTGTTCTTAACAGAAGTCTATTGTACAGAAATGGAACAGTACACTGCAGTTACCCCTGACAGACCCCAAAACATTTCTAGAAAATGTTACGGCCATCACAGCAAAACCACAATCTGACACTGTAGCTATGCCTTTGCTGCAACAGAAAAATAAGTTAAAAACACTGACAGTGCAAGTGCAAAAGGAAAACATCACAGGTGTGGCAATGTTATGGAGTACACGCCAGAAAGGTAAAGGGGGCAGAAGGAGAGACAGTGGCTCACCTCAGGAGCCATGAAGGCAATGGTGCCCAGAAGCTGACCCTGAAATTCCCCAGCCAGGGTTGACTTGCTCTGAAGGCGACTGGCTGACCCAAAGTCGGCAATCTTCAGCTGCCGTCCTGTGCTGTCCACAAGAAGGTTGGCACCTGGAAAGGGAATTTTTTTCTTTCTTTCAAGCACATCGCGCAACACAAAACAGTTGAGAATTCCTGTACTCTCTGAACCCTTATGGACAGCGATGATAAAGTGGGCAACTCCTCATCCCGGATGAATGATTAAGCCAATACACCAAGGTAGCTCTGCCACTAAGGTGTTATGCCACTCAGCACGAGATTCTGAATTGCCTACTTGGTTGAAGTAACCACACTCTGAAAGCGATGAAATACAAAAAACAATCACATACTAAGGATTTAGTTGATGTTACGGAGCATAAGAGCTTCTTTAAATCAAGCCACAGACAATATGCTGTAGCCAGAGGCTATAACCTTTCACCATGCATCCACTATGACTTCCACTATGGCACTACAGCTTCATGGGATGGCAGTATACCGTATTCACTCGCATAATCTGCGCACTTTTTTCTTTAAATAAAGGCTTCAAGAAGGAGTGCACAAATTACACGACGATTTTGCGAACATGTCTTAAAAAATGCTAAAAAGGTCATAATGCACAATATATACTGTATATTGCTGTCTATACATCGATCCCTCAACTAGCACCCTCGCAGGCCAAATGAAGAAGCTGACTCCAAGATAAGACAAATACCCTCTCCCACCCCACCACACGTTATGTTGTTCCCCGTGGGACAGCATAATAGCGCGTGCGCAGCTCAAAGCAATAAATGTGCAATGATACAGTCATGAAGCTAACAGTTGGAGGAAAACAGAGATAAAAGGCGACAAAACAATGCCTTCGTGTGCAGCCTGGCTGACTAGCGGCAAAACAAACAGCAAATAGTTCGGCAGATTCAAATTCAGGTGCGTGCTGGAGGTTACTAAGAGTTTCCTAATGCAACTGTTTCTCCAAGAAAGCAACCGCCAGCGGGAAGGAGCCGGGTGAACGGTGTGGAATTTGTCCCCTCGTCACTTACACCTTTCGCAGCTGCACATGGCAGAGTCTATCGATCGATCGACTGATCGATGAAGGAAACCTTATTAGCACACCTTCACAAAATGTTAACACAAAGCGAGTAATGTCCAGCCCATTCTACTTCTGGCAAAGAGCCCCCACCTTTGAGATCCCTGTGCAGAATGTGATTCTCATGCAGGTACGCCAGGCCACTGAGTGCCTGGTACGTGTAGCGCAGGATCATGGCCTCTGGGAACGGCCCGTACCGGTCCAGCAAGGAAGCCACCGAGCCACCTGGACATTCGAAACGGAACCAGTCAGCAGGTCAAGGAGCAAGCACGCCCGGTCATAAAGTGGTACTTGCAACTCTTTTAGTGGCGTTCTCACCGCCTCTGTTGCAAAACAAAGGCTGTGCTAGGCCTCAACAACAATTGTTCCACAAATGGCTCTAAATCAGGAGTGTGCGTATGTCAACTTTTCAGTTGTCAATTAAGTTTAACATTTTAGAATAGTTTCAAACATGAATATAGGCGGTTTAAATTAAGAACAAACGCTTCTTCACAAAACAGCTGTGAAGAAAAATGGAGTTATTATTGAGGCCTATCAACCATTACATACTGAAGGGGAAATCATGCAGTAGTAATATTCAGAAAATGTTTAGATGACTTAGTCAGTAGCATGGGCGCAATTCTCTGAACAACACAACTGTATTCAATGACAGAAATCAAACATGGGAGAATCTCGATGATAAGAATCCCATGGGGTTGTGACAAAAATTTGACTTAACCGAAACGAACAAAATCCACATGCAGAGGCATGGGAAATGCAATCACGCAGATCTGTTCATGGCTGACGGTCGGCATGCTGTAACATAATGCAAAGATGTGCCATGTGGTGCTGCTGCATGTAGTTTTGCAATCTGTTAAATGAGTTGAGACACCAAATTTTTGGATGCATGTTTTTTCTTTGGAGTGATGCACTGGACAATCGCACACAACGGTCAACACGTGTCAGTTGAGTAATTTATCACTGATTATTTTCATGTAACGTTTCGGTTTCAAAAGCTGACAGTTGCAATGTCACAGACGATACAATGTTACGAGAGGCATGTAAAATTGCGATGTATTTGCTGCTTGTTCATTTTTCACCGTTCAAAATATTCGGCAGGCTTGTGTAAAAGTCGACGTGAACTCAATCAAGGAAAGCAGCGACCTTACTGCAGTTTTTCTATGCCACACGTAACATGGGCGTGCCTCCTACATCACACCCATCATCTCGCTGTTGAAACCAAAACTGAAACAGCTCGAGAGCAAACATTCTTCATGAACTATTTACCACTTGTTGGCACAATCCATGTGGCTGTCTATGCTTTCCAAAGAGCTGTGCATCATTCTAATGCGAGAAAACACAACTAAAATTTGGTGTCCCTAACGCTTTAAGTGCACAGTGGTGCACTGCAAGAGTCATAATGACGCTAAGCCAACCAGACCACCGAAGTGCAATTCTGAAAAATCAGGCGGGCAAGACCAAGTGGCCACAGGGAAGTGGTGCTCACCGGCCATCCACTCGAGAAAGACATTGTAGTGGTCCTGGTGCTTGGTGGCCCCCAGCAGGGGCAGCACGTGCGGGTGGTCGAGGCGCGCCATCATCTGTATCTCGTCCCAGACGCCACCCATGATCTCGGCGGTCTCCTTGTCGTCGTGGTGGCACGAGCGGCAGAAGGGCAGCTGCTTGACAGCCATCAGGGTGCCCGTGTTGCGGTCCACGGCCTGGTAGCACGAGCTGAACGCCCCGGATCCCAGCAGGGGGCCCCGCAGCCAGTGCTGGCCCTCCACGTAGCTCGTGCCGCAGCCCTTCCTGGCCTCCTCGCCAAACGAGATGGGCAGCCCCGGCTGAAGATAATTCCACCATTATTTTACAAATACGTCTCCTTTCTTTACACTCACATCTTAATTTTCTGACAACCATTCCAGCAGCAACGTTCTCGCTTTTCAGCAGTGACACAACGCAGAGCACAACTCTAACACATGTGGTTAATTCCCACGCCAGCAGATTTCACTCTCATTCCACTGCCCCAGGTGTTCTCAATCTTTTAGGGCGAAAGCCTTTCTTGGCTCATGAGTGGCGGGGAAGGAAGTTGTAGACGGAGGCTGTCCGCAAAAGTGTCTGCTCGAACTGTCAATCATAAGAAAAGAAAATCGGGGTCTAGGTGGGAATCAAACCCGGGCCCACCGGCGTACAAGATCGGGACGCTGCCACTCCGCTGCGACACTTGAACGTTTGAAGCTGAATAAAGGCGCGTCTAGAGAATGCACAGTTTTTAAAGATATCTTTGAGATATGCACTAAGGCCTACATGAGTAATTATGAGCATGTTAATTACAGATGTCGCAATCAAGCGCGTACCAAATTTCCTCTATTTCCGGTAAATTTCCTCCTTGTTTGGCGTGCAGTCGTAGCGCCTTCATGCGGCACCCACTGAAAACCTTCCTCGCAATGTACGGCGCTGACCCAGCTTCGGGAAACACCCAACGGCTTCTAAAAGGTGCTGAGCTTAGATTCCATTCCTTCTAGCTCGACATACAAGTAAAAGAAAGCATACAGACATAGCACCTTAAAGAATGTCCAAATTCAATAAATAAAGACTGAACAAACACTGCCTGTACAGTACGAGTGTGCAATGAACAATTAGTGTGATTAGACTCACAGTAAAAAGGTTAAAAGAAAAGCGGGTGCTGAGGCGTGGATAGCTTTAGGTGCTCGGGGAACCCCAAAAAGCACTCCAAGAAACCTAGGTGTTCTATGGAACTCAGCTTGTCGACACTTGCACTATCATTCTGCACCATCAATCCTTCCCCATGCCATTCTGTACTTGAAGATGTACCTCTTGAAACTGCAAGGTACATTAACATTAGCACTCTCCTGCGGCACTTCCTGCAACTTGGTCTTTTGTAACTGACAATGTCACAATGTCATCGTCACACACTCCCAATAACCATCCTGGCTAGTACTGGTCACATAGAGTCCTTAGTGCACAGCCAACAAGGTAAAGTATGTTCATGTTTCAGTTTTCTTATCTTCCACAAATGAAACTTTTTTATCATCTCTCCAAGTAAGCTCTTGGAATGGCGTAATCCTATTGAGCATGGTGCCTTCGTCCCAAGGAAGCTGAACTTGAAAACTGCGCCTATCTTGCGATTCCAGTCCACCGATTGTTGATTTCTTTGTTAAAAGTCATGGTGATAGCAAGCACCAGACAACCCAAAGTAGTTTCCTTGCAAACGGGAAAGAGCCAGGCGAGTAACTTACCACAGACTTGAAAATGATGAATTCGTTGTCCTGAGTGTCCTCGGAGCTTGACTTCTCCAGATGTGTTGCCTTGTTTCCATAGCCTTTAGTGGGCACTGTGGGCAGTCCTGCAGAGGAAAGAAAGCAAGGCATCAATCATACGCACTCGTCCTGAGTTAAAAAGTCATGGTGAAAGGCTAGCCCCATAATTGCTGCCTTCGAAGCTATTAAGTCAAGACACAGAGCTCCCGCACTGCTTAGTTTTGAACAAGAAACACCAAGTAAAATCCTTTGGTGCAGTCCACTGCTCTTCTACAAGGCTAAGTAGATGATAATACGAACAGCAGCTTCTTGAGTCTTATTCCATCTAGAAGGATAGATAGAAGGATAGCTCATGGAAGCCCCATACATTGTCTACACCAACGCAGGCACTACAAGGTCCGTCAAATCGTCGTGATAAAAGTGACCAAACATGTGCCAGAACCTATTGCCAGCGACACAAACTGTAAAAGTGCGACTGGAAGGACACTAGGAATGAAGGTGCAACTGAAAACTATTGTGTTAAATTTTAGAAAATGAAAACAAAATATTATTATCATGTGCATAAACAAATTCGATTCAGTTTTTCTTGGTCAAAAAAAAAAGGATGCATGAAATTTGCTTTTAGTATTAATATTGCAGCTTGTTTCTAGCGCGATATCTTGGTCTTGTACACCCGACAGCCCGCTAAGCGTAAGAACAGTGCCTGTATGAAACAACGTGCACGTGGAAACCTTTTTATGCGCGGGAAGGCATTGGGGAAGGTTTAATGTTACAGATGTACTGTCATGCTGCTTTTTTGTAAACCTCTGCGAACAATGTGGGTTGTCTGCGTCAAACATTTTCGGATTACGTTGCACTGACTGTGGTTCAGCTTGTGACAGCAAGGCGAAGGCGTTGAGCGCAAACTGACAACTGTGACTAAAGACAAGGCCAACAAAGATGGAGGCAGAAAAATGCTGAGGGTTTCCCCAGATTACGCAAGGTTCTCGTGTAGTCTGATATTTCTACCGTGCACACTACATTCCCTCGCCGATACTGCCGTCTTCGATTCGCATTCGGAAATTTCCATATTCGCACATCCCTAGAAATTCATTCATTCAGAATCTGTTCTCGAACGAACATGGTTTTTCTTTACAAAGGGACGACATCTTAGTACACTGTGAAATTACAAAACTGCTTAGCTAAGTTTTGCTTCTATATAATTCTATGGACGCTAAGCCTACTTTTCAGCCCCAAGTCTTACCCCATGCCTGCTCACCTTGATTGTTGACTACCCCCTTCTTGGATGAGGCCCGAACTGCTGGCAGAGCGGCGATCTCTCGGCTGAAGGACACGGGTGAGGTGACTGCGCTGCCGGGTGTGGTCTGTGCTGAAGACTGGCCCTGGCCCAGGGACGTCAGTGAACAGGTGAGCCGGCGGAGAGGAAGGAAGTTGGGCCTGCCTCGCAGAGGAGGTTGAGGTGGCACTGGGGATGACGTCTCTGTTGCCGTGGCAACAACCTTGTTCTCCGACGAAGAGGCCGCTGATGACCAGGATGAACGGCCCGACGAGTGCTGGCTGTTGGCAAGCTTCTGCTCTGTTGCAGGCGCCGCACACTTTCCCTTCGGCAAGGACTTTTTCTGCACATGAGTTGCAATCGAACGGGCCATGAGATTTCGCCTGAAGGTGGTTCAGGTGGTTCAAGATAATCAGTCACAAACACACAGTACCTATCAGAGCTTATAGTGCAGCATGAAGAACTTAAGACTTTACTGATGTTTCAAGATAAGCAAGTCTGAGTCAACAACAGTTTACTGTAATTTGCTGCAGCAGTTCTCCCAGGCTCAAGTTATTCCAATACCAGTTTTGGTAGAAATGAGCAAAACTAGTCATTGCACTTAGAGAAAACTTCAAAAAAATTCGCATATTCATACCATGGTTCCAAATATATTATCAGTTTTGAAACCGATAAAAAAAACTTGCATTCTATTTGTGGGTACGTGGTATGCACAAAAGATGCTTCGATATGGTCATAACAGCAGCAGTGATGTAGTAATGACATTCCGCTGCTGGCCTGGACACACACCTGGCTCGACGTCTGTGTGTCCGTGGGGACCAGCTGGCCAAACAAGGCAGGATCGATGGTGGGCGGTGGCAGCTGGAAGGCAGCGGCCGAACGTGACGGGCTGTGGGTCGGCTGCGTTGGCCTCTGCCCTTCGGAGCCATCATCTTCGTCCTTCCCAGCCCAGCTCCTCTTGTTGTGGAGCAGCTGCTCACGGACAAGGTGCTCTTCCTGCAATTTTGCCACCATTGAGCCATGACGAATCTGCCGTGGGGCAACACCTGAAGACAGCACAATGTCAAGTATACGAGGCGCTAATGGTCTGAATGTCTTTTGGATATCTTTCCCTTCAATTAAAATAAGCTTACTAACATCACTAAAGCAAAACAGCGAGGGATGTAGCAACAGCCTCAGGCACCCTAAAAGACCCGTGGAGCTCCATGACCCTTTTCACAGTTGTAAAGCCAGCTTAAGGGGTAAATGCAAAACATGAAATTTTGTTTTGTTTTTTTTTGAAATTGAAAATTTATTTCTCCACACACATTACAGTGGAAAAAGGGGACACTGGGCAAAAAGCTGCATAATGCAGCTTGAAGTAGCACCCAGTGCCCCATGAATACAATGACAGCAGTGTGTTTCACGAACATCAGGCTTAAGTTGAGCTGAATATCCCCATCAAAACAAACAAAGAAAAAGGACAACAACAGTGTAACCCTGACCGCGTACACAACAGAGATGTGTTGCTGCTCTGCTTCCAGTATGGATGAACTCAGCCTGGCTCAAGACATGCCGAGGTGACGAGTGGACGCACCTGCTGCCTCTCGACGGAGGGGGACCGGGTGGCGCAGAGCAGCAGGCGGCTCCCACGAGCCTCCTTCAGTGCTGCACCCACACGGCGCACCAGCTGGGGACGCTGGGGCCCCTGCAGGGCAGCCACCCCGTCCCAGATGCGGGCCACCGAGGTGGGGCAGCGGCCGCACAGGCGGGCCAGCCCCACCAGCAGGTCCCGCCCCTGGCGAACCACCGTCACATGGCTGTGCCCCACCTGCACACAGACCAGAGAAGAACAGTGAACAGGGGGTCTTGGGATCCTGTCCTCATGATAGTATTGCCATGCACAGATGCTTGACAAAGACGGCAATGACTGCTACTGCGCTCAACACCCCTTACTCTGGCATATTTAGAAAAGAATGAACAATATTATGCTACAAGACATGGAGAATGTTGGAAAATCGTTGCACCCCGTTTGAACTCTGGCATGGAACGCCTATGTTATTCTTTACCATCACTGTTAAACCATTATCTGTCTACTAACTTTGATTTATTTATTTGCTCCACTGCTAAGCTTCGCTCTATGTTTACTGAGGATCAATAACTGATTTTACTTATCCTGGGATTTCATTTTTCGGACCACTCTGTTTTGCTTCTGTTCTGCACTGATCAAGTGTTTTCATTTTCTTTTGTATGACTGTGTGAATTGATTGCTGTTGACCAAACGCTGCTCATTAAGTGGGGCGACGGACTCGTCAAGCCGCCTATTGACGGCTTTTTTCTGTCGTCCTCCATCTGTGTACTGCACATGGTGGAAATAAAGTCTTCTTCTTCTTTTTCTTTAATGCTAGACGCTCAGTTGACATTGTGCCTTTTGCACTCATTGTAAATATTTATAAATATATTCTCCTTTATAGTGTCGCACTGCAGTGGTGACACAACGCCAACATACGTGACTCCCACACTGACAACCATTACCGCTCTGCCCTTCCTCCTACTGGTCCTTTCATAAGGTGTCCCACACTTAGCGCCCTCCTGTGTTTGTCCTCACAAATACAAGGTGCACAAAACCCACCCATGGCACTGCCCACAACTAAATCTGTTGTAGCATACAACTTCATCCCCACACACTCATAACAACTTTACAAAATTTTTATCTTTTCACTGTAACTGGAAGACAAATGCAAGACCAAGACCACAAGCTTTGCCCTTTTTCCCCTCGAGCCACAAACCAGACTGAATCGGCACATTTCAATTCAATTCAAGTTTATTTGCATCTATACATGTACAGATGACGGGAGTGCAGACAAAAAGCCAAATGGATTTGGCTTGACGGGGTCTGTACCCCCTACAGAAATTTCACTATGCACAATAAAGAGAACGCAAAGATACAATAATGGATAAACGAAAAAAAAAAGTATTAGTGAACATTCTATAACATTCTATGCTATAACAGAAATACATACGGCCAAAAAAATCAATGATAGAATGCTGAAAGGATTTAAAAAGCAGAAAGCATAAAATTATACAAATAAAATAGCTTTGAAATTCACAAACATAAATAATAAGTCACTAACAAGCAAAGAAAATTGGTTAGACATTCATGGCGTCAGTGTATACTACAGCAAAGCAAACAAAACAAAAAAACGAATCCACAATGAGCCCATAAAAGGAGAGCTACGTTGTTATTAAGTTCCTAATGAGTTTAACAAAGATGGCAGTGTGTGGCGTAACATTTGTTGACCGTAGTTAGTGCGCGTTTTAGGAACGTACCATGTTTCTCTGTGACGTGTGTTGTAAATGTTTGAACTCATTGTCAATAGAGATAAATGCTCGAAGAATAAGTGACACTAAAATGTAACACAGGCTGGCCAAGATTGATGGAGTACCACCTTCTCATAATGAAGAGGCTACTGGGCTATGAGGGCTAATGGAGCCCGTATAGAATTGAAAACAGAAAAAATGATGCAGAAAATGCGACCACAGGCCATCATCGTATTCCTGTACCAGGCACAGTTATATAACTCCGAATTTCCTGTTCCGGACTCGGACTAAGAGGACAGAACAAAGTAAAGCACTCAGTGACAGGGGGATGGGAAGGTGGTAGACGCACCGCGCGCACGGCCAGGTCAATGGCAACAAGTGACTCCGCGTTGATGGTGCCCGTAATGGCGATGGGCGAGGTCAGCAGGCGCGGGAACTCCTCGACCAGCCGACCCAGCACCAGCACCTGGCTGAGCAGCCCTTGCCACGACGGGGTCAGCTTGCCTTCCGACAGCACCACGTCCAGCAGGAAGTCGGCTCCCAAGCCGTCCGGAGCTGGAGGTGACAAAGAGTACCCGGGCGTTAAAATATGCCTTCTCGAAGAGAGACTGCTCAAAGACAAGGTGGTGCGAAGTGGCTGAGGACATTATTTATGAGCAAAGTTTGAGTTCCTCTCTTTCTGGTCACAAAGTTTCAGTTTGCTACGCAAAAAAGCAGCAAAGAAAGCGATAAAAATGTAAGACAGAACATCAACTGGTCCGACTTATGCATTATGCACCTTTAAAGCCAATGTTGCTCTAAAGGTGACAAAATATGAACCGACAAAGGTAGCACACAAATAGGCACCTTATTGGCCAGGCACTATGAGCTATGAAAGTTTACTCTAACTTCCCACTGAGCAAGCCACAGGTGAACACAACGCGCAATGCCTGCAGTAACTGCAGTCCCCGGAGGGAATTCTTGAGGGGATAAATGAAACATAAACATGACAAATATGCCAGAAAAGAAACCGTAACAGTAGAGAACTATAAAAACTGCACATAAATAATACACAAGTTAAAGTGTTGGCAAAGATCGGGAATGGATCACAGGAAGCTGTCCTCACCAGGGTGCTGTGTGAGACTGCCCACGGACAGTGCGCCCATCTGGCCTCGTGCGAGTTCCGCGAGGGTTGCCAGACTCAGCTGACGGCTCCTCCTGGAAACACACAATGTCACTTCGAGAAAGAACAAGACAGACGGAGAGAGAGGAAAGAAGAAAAGCGCATTACAACCACATTTATCACTCAATTGTGGGTAAAGGAAAAATCAGACACGATGTCATAGGCTTTTCTTAGAAAGTGGCTGAGAACCAAAGATAACGCTGACTTTTAAGTCAGTCGCTAGCGTTCTTTAAATGAATAGTGTTGAAAATAATATACATCAAGATCTCCTTTGGCTAGATAAGCAATTAATTCTCACACCTTTGTGACACAAGCTGTGGTAAAGTGGGAAAGGTTAGTTTGCTCAGTTGGCAACAAAGCTTATGTCATGCATCACAATTACAAGCTAGTCTCAAATAGCCAATGCTACTGAAAAAAAAAAAGAAACTTAAGAGGGGGCGAGGCGATAATAAAAAAGAAATGGCACTGATGTGCGATCAAACAATGTAGCCGAACAGACTTAAAAGGCTGCAGAAAACATGTTCGCTGCTGCACACAACACTGAAATTTTTTTTCCTTAATATTCACGACAAGTGGCCCAATCTCTGTTCTAGCAAGCCCGGTCTAATGCAATCAGATCTACTGCTGCTCCCAAGCCTCTGCTTCGTGCAACAAAATAATGCGTCAATTAGAACAACTGTTTCAATGGCATCATCATAAACCCATTCTGAAGATAAATTCACATAGCACAACTCTTGTTCTGTTCATCTCAAGCAAAGCTGCAAAAAGATAGTTCAACCAAAGTTTATATTCTTATTTTTGATGCTGATATATAAGATCATAGTTTGCACAAGATGCTTGCATCTAATGCCAGATCTCACTCAGTACGCAACGAGTGCATGGGATGTCTATTTATGTAAATGCATCTATTTATTTTAATACCTTCAGTCCTTGTAGGCAAAAGGACAGGACAGGGAAAAGGCACAAAATTATAACCACCAGATAAACAAATTGCTTCAAGGCCCCACGAGGAAGACTTCTTTGGTATGTTCCACAAAAATTTGGGTGCTCTGCCAATAATTTACAACTGCTCATCAACAAGTGCAAAAGTGATGATGCTATTCTTTTGTGCCCAACTTATGCCCAACTTTTGTGGGACTTTTGTGCCCAAGCAACACTGCAGGTTTAGAGGCAAGCTGCAGTGGAGAGCTACAGGTTTGCATTTGGCCATGTGGGGCTCGTTAAAAAGCACCAATGTTATTTAAGTACAGTGGAACCTCGATTATACGACGTTCAGGGGACCGCGCGAAACCGTTGTATAATCCGGGTGTCGTATAATCGAAAATCAAGCGTGATATTTTTTAACGTCTGAACTTCATCGTCATCTTTTTTTTTTTTTCGGAACACAAATGCAGCACATTTTGCCAGCAGAGGGCTAGTCTTCAACAAACAAGATAAAATGGCCGTTGAGGCTGCCGTGAGCAGCGGGGCAGCGGCTCGCGCGGTTTTCTTGATAGGTGGAAAGATTAAGGCGCACCGGTTATCGACTGGCTAAAGTGTGCCTACCGTATTTACTCGATTCTAAGCACCCCCTTTTTTTCACGATCGCGATGCCCAAAGTGAGAAGGGGTGCTTAGATTCGAAAAAATCTAAACTGACCCCCCCCCTACTGGGCCCCTCTTTTCGCGGCGAAATCTCAATGAAACGGGCGCGAGAAAAAACATTCTATTTAGGAAACATTCAAAAGAAAAATAACTGCAGACAGTTCTGTGCCGCCATCTGTCTTGTAGTGTTGGAACGCAGCAACACAAAAAGCACCGTGGACGCCGCTGTCCTTGCTTCGGCGAGCGAGCGCGGCCTCGCCCGCTTATCTGTTTTTTCAGCAGCGCCCCCTCCGGCGGACGCATTTGTTGCTGCGCCGGGCGTCTTATCTTTTCTCTTTATCTTTCCTCTGATCTTTTAACTCTCCTCTATCTGCACTTGGCAGTGGTGGTGGCTGGGCTCGAGCCAGTAGGCAGGCCCGTGCAATTTCCTTTTCATCCTTCTCTCAGTCACAACAACAACAACGCGCAGGCCGCGCCTCCTCGGGACTCCGACTGCACAGGCTCAACGAAAAAGAGAGCAAGTGCACTTGGCGGCCTCGGCAACGCTCTCTTCCACGCAAAAAAGGGGGTGCTTAGATTCGCATGCAAAGTTTTTTTTCGGAAATTTTTTTCCGAAAATAGAAGGGGGTGCTTAGATTCGGGGGGTGCTTAGAATCGCGAAAATACGGTACATCCCGGCCTGCGTTTGCTGACGACCTTTTTTGACGGACGGTACGAGCCAGACGTCGTACGAAGCGGGGTCCTTCTAAAATTTGCGTCGTATAACCGAGGTTTTTAATGCATTGTCTCTATGGGGGTTTTGCCGGGACCGCACAAATTCGTCGTAAAATGCGGGTCATCACATGACCGGGGGACGTATAATCGAGGTTCCACTGTACACAGGCACTTCTTCATTTCAGACTTCATGGAGTTTCGGCCACTACGTCGACGAATCGAGCCTGTGTCCTTGTGCTCAGTCGCAAAAAAAGTGAAGAAGCAAAGGAGGTGCTCACTTGTTTCCGCCATGGACACACTTGATGAGCACTGCACGCACGATGTTCCGCACCCGGTTCTGAAGAGTGTGCAAGTCCTCCAGGATTGCACAGGGGCTGTGCACGAGCATGGACTTGAAGCAGCGCTGTTGCGGGAGAAAGAACCGCGTCACATTCCATTTCTTTATACTGACCACTAAGCCACTTCCAAGGTACACTGACATACACTGAGTGTACTGCATATATGCAGCTGAATCTGCATATATGAAGTAAGAAAACTCTCAAGTAAGAAAACATAGCTCTGAAAAAAGGCAGGTAAAAAAAAACATGTGGCCCTGTAATTTTCTAAACTGAGTGCACATAGGACATGAACTTGAGAAGGAGAGAAGACACATGAGCAACTTCATATAACTTGTGTGCCTCCTGTCCTGCTCATGTCCACCGTCTTGTACTCCACCATGTCCACCATCACGTCATGTCCACATCACCATCACATTATCCACCATCCTACCAGCTTCCCCACCTTCATCACCCGTCCACCATCATGTCCCACCAACCTGCCTGAACTGCCATCTCAATGAATGCGGGGCTCCACTCACCAGAGCAGTGACGTAGACGCGATACACTGGGTCAGCAATGGCCAGCGCAATCACTCGGCAACAGGCGGCTTGCACCGCTTCCACACCGCCCCATGGCTCAAGGCACATGGGCTTGGAAGCAGCCAACCGGAGGGCATGCGTCACCTGGGGAAACAATTTGTACCCCATGAATCAACTTGTCCACCTGCCTGTGCTTAAGGGACCACCAGGGACAACTCCATGCAACTTTTGCCCTTTGTCAAAATCGATTCAGTGGCTCTTTACGTCTCTGCTGATCTTTGTCTGGCAGCTGAAGACGCATTTGTGGGCAAGAAAATTTTAAAATTTTCTAGCTATTCAATCGAAACTCATGCCATCAAAACTGGAAAAAGAATAAAAAAATCAACTTGCTCTCAAGAGCAAGGTGCCGACTACTAACAGCCCACTCCTAAGACGAGCTGCAAGCTGCAAACGTGTAAAAAAAGAAAAAGTGCGCCCTACCTGAGCCTCAACTTCCACGACTGCAGCCTCTCGCTCGGACCAGACGTTCGACATGAGGCACTGGGCCACCTCCGAGCCAAAGAACTGCACCACCAGAGGGGGCGCTGTTGATGCCGAGCAGGACGGGGTCCCCACAGGCCGGGGAAGCGGGCTCACGTCCGAAGCACGCCGCAGAAGGCAGTGCAGTGGACACGGCGGCAAGGGGACTTCGTCGTCTTCTTCTGGCTGCACTGCCTTCCTGTAAGGTACACATAGGAGACAACTGCATTAGACAACTGCAACGCAATTGCGATGAAGACAAATTCAAAAAAGCACCAACTACTGCCTTGTTACAGTCAATAAGTGAAGTACTAAGTGAATTAAGTACCATTTGTTGAGATGCCCATAGAGGTGCCACTATCAGGTGCCCATATCACGTGCCCATATCAGGTGCCCATATCAGGTGCCCATATCAGGTGCCCATATCAGGTGCCCAGAACCTCTCAATGTGAATTAAAATCTCAGTCACAAGTGCTTTTGTGATTTGCATTTGTTGAAATGCATCCACTGCAGCTGAAATGAATCTATGACTGTATGCTCAGAACATCACAGCCACTGAGCTATCAAGGGGGGTGGCTGCTGTAATTGCCGCCACTGGCTGGACAGGCAGGTGTTTTAATGGCAACACGAGACCAAAGAACAAAGAGTTAAAACCTTAATGAAATGAATCAAAGTTAGCAACAGGAGGTTCATATTCATGGTTATCCAGGGCTAACATCGACAAAACAATCTTGGGTTTGTAAGCAAATCACACATACAGTTGCTCACACAGCTAAGTGTATGAGCTGATTAAGGCATAGCAAGCTGGCTTTATCCTTCACTTTTTTTTTTTTTCATTTTCTTTCTACTGACTGCACACACTTCTGCTGAGCAGATTTTTCTGTATTATGCAGAGACCAAACAATCGCAAGGCCTTACTTAGCAAGTGGTGGGGAAGGCGACTGGTCATCCTGCCAGCGGCATCGACACAGGGGGCAGACCACAGGCTCTCCACTGCGGCTGCACTGCTGAACCCCTGCAGTTGTAAAGGAGAAAAAAAAAAGAAAAAGAAGCCAAGCCTCAGGTGTCTGTACTTGCACAGTTGCATGCTCTTTTAGTCTTCCCTTGCACACAAATGTCACTTACCCGAAATGTAAAAGCAAAAATCAGTAGGTGCAGTTCAAAAAAGGTTATTCGCACCCTGCAACTAATAATGACGTCCGTGCAGAGAAGAACTGCGCTGGGGTCTTAAGACACTGGCTGCCATAGCTCCACAATCTAGAACATTTCCTTTCTGAGCCAAACTTTCTTAATAAAATAATAAGAAATAGAAGAACCAGATATGAGGACCATACCAAGCAGATTAAAATCAATACATGTCCAGTGGTGAACACAAACTCAGGGTGGCAGCAAACTTAGAAATTGACCTAAATGGCATTTGGTGCTTGTGTTGCTTAGCCTGAGGAATCGGTGTCAACGTCTCCAAAATGATGCTAAAAGTTCAGTCTCAACGTGCTTGAATTAATGGTCCCCCAAGTTTCCTAACTTAATTGAAGCTGAAATGAAATTAATGGCTAGAATATCATCCCGGTTAGACATCTGATGTCCATAAGCATTGACAGAGCGATGGGCTGCATTGCACTCACATATCGAGGTGCAGTGGTGGTGCAGTTGGTTGCCACAGCCCTTGTCGCAGGTGACCAGAGATTCCCCTTCAAACATCTCCAGCAAGCAGATGGGGCACGTGCAGGTATCATCACCTCCCCTGCAAGTCCCCGCAACGACAAGTGCCCTCCTCAGAATGCGCATGGGAAATCCACATTAGATGATGATGATCAATTCACACGCTGCAGGCCTACACAGTAGAACCCCGCAGTTTTTCACAGGACTACGGAAAAAAAAAAAATGTACTGGACGGGAAAAGTCCCAGTGGGCACTGAAACTCCCTTGGACGTCCTGCGAATGTTCAGGATGTCTGCAGGACATCCATGGGAAGTTCAGAGCCCATCGGGGTAATAGCTGTGAAAAGCGTAAAAAAAAAAATGCACTTTTTTCCTTCTTTTTTTCCCTAGTAAGAACAGCATGCTTCTCTGGCATACGCAAGGCTTTGTGGTTCTTGCAATTATTCGCAGCATGCACAGAACATCCTAGACGCACTTTGATGGTCCTTCCTCTGCTCAAGCAGCTGTCGGTGGCAGCACCAAAAAGGGAGGCCGTGCAAAGCAGGCAATGTTTGGGCATGCGCGTGCGCTTTTGCTCCATTTCTGTGGCAGCTGCTTCAGTTGCTGTAGGCTGTCAAAATGCCAGCATGCAGTAAAACACTATTGTGAGGCGATAATCGTGACATAACATGCGGGAATTATGCCACAGTTTCAATGTAACAGCTGAGCCTATATTGCATGGGTTTTTATGGAAGCATGGATGGGGCTGCCCCATGAGAGGTGGGAAAACGCAGTACTCTGGAATGTAACAGCGGGGTTCTAATATAGTGGTAATGTGCATTTGGGTATCACTTCAGGAATCAACTGACTCAATAAGGGATCAGCAAACAACCAAAGGCACAAGTCAAGACAATGTTCGGTAATGTTTGTAACAGCTTTTACACTCCGTTTCATATATGGCTTACAACGCTGCCAAAGCTAACGCGCCTCTTTGTACTGGCCATGTCCACGCCTGAAAAATAGCACCTCTGGAAGCTGAAACTTCCAGAGGTGCTAGCAACACGCTCTGGTGTAATATGGCAGGCAAGCATCTTCGCTCTGACTCCATCAACGCCAAAAAAGTCGTTCAACGTCAGCGAAAATTATAATCAGAGGGGTCGATAACTGAACACCCAACTGTGTTCTCCGTAGTTTGTAATGCCAAGCATGTTGGTTTCCACAGCTCCATGTTTTCGTCACGACCTTCACCGAGGCTTCGAGAAGTACAAGCAATATGCGGTGGAGTGATATGCTTTTGCGGCCACGCTACATACATAGCATCCACAGCATTGCCTGCCAAGTGTGAAATGGAGTATAATCTGTAAGTGTGAAATGGAGGCACGGCGCTTTCTACCTACAGTAACTGAAAAACTGTGAGGCTGCCCATTTCACGTTTGGAAAGCTATCAGAGGTGGCCAACTTACACATCGCCACTGCTACTTGTGCTTGACGCCTTTTCACCAGTGTTGGAGTCCTCCAGATCCTTGGCGGGGTCGTCGGGTGACTTGTCTTCGGCCAGGGAGCTCTCCGACTGCTGAGAGGACCTCCGTCGAGACGCAGAGAAATCACGCAGAAGCTCATCCACCTGAGGCACAGTAAGCGGAGCGTTCAGTTCGTTGCTGGAGCTATTCCCGTAAAACAAAGCATGCAAGCTGGGGGGCGGGATTTTTTACCGCAGCTTAAAGAAAAAAATTCAGGGGGGCATTTTGTTGACCTAAAGTGCGCTGAGGTGAAAGCCTTAAGTGCAGTGTTGCTGCTTGTGTCACTGATGTGTTGTTAAGATGTTAAGGTTCACCTCTAAGAGTGAAACGCTACAGCGTCTTGCAACGCTGCCAGGGAGTCCATAAAACGCCATTGCCCATTCGGCTCTACGCCTTGCTTGTCGGTAAATTGGTTTTCGAGGAAAGGAAATACCTTGCCGTAAGGGAAGGGAGGAAGATGAGAGTGAAGGAAGACACCATATTCACAAAGACGCGTCTTTGTTCATTCCAAACCAGAGAGCTGGCATGGGGGAGTGGGTAGCATGCTCGTCTCGCACTCGGACCAATTTTCTACTCGGATTTATTTATTTATCTGGTCTGACTAAAAAGGTTAATTAGGCTAACTGGTTAAGTAAGCAATTAAGTAAACTCAGTCGCATTTACTTGGAGCGTCACTATATGATCCCTTCAATTGGTTGCATGGTTACTAGCCAAAGTACAATTGGCACCGTTTGAAATTCGCACACTGTGACGTCACGACCATTTCGACCAGTTGAAAAGCGTGACATTTCTGTCGACAACTCCTGCTTACAACGATGAGGCATTAAAGGCCTTAATAACACAGACGACACTGCATTCATAATATATCCTTTTTTTTTACTGCATGCTTTTTGCGCAATACATCGTATTAAAAAAAAGCTAATGAAAAAATATTAAAAATGCAGGAAAAAAATGAACGAGTAGAATTCAAAAAATGAACAGCACTACATAATTTGCCATCTCTGTAACATGCTAGTTTCAGTGTCAGTCTATATCTCCACATCTGTGTGTCAAAGAGCAATGCTGCAGTCTTCATTTGTGAAGAAGAAAAAAAAATTACAATGAAAAATACGAAGCTACATAAGGCTACACAAGTAAGCTAAACTAGGCTAGTCGGAGCAAATGCATCTCAGAAAAATGTAACGCGAAAAACGAGACATAGAAAAGGTGAAGACAGGACACGAGCGCTCGTGTTCTGTCTTCGCCTTTTCTGTGTCTCGTTTTTCGCGCCAAGTTTTTCTAAGATGCATAAGGCTACTTATTCCTGTCCAAACTAATGAGAACCACGCGGATAAGTTTCAGGCACCGCAACATGTGGTTATACCTCAAACTCCTTCAGGGTCTTGCTGAACAGCCGGGCATCAGTGTCGGTCAGGCGCAGAACTCTGAGCATCACAAACATCAAGTGCACGCAATGCGGGCCCTTGCTACAGCTGCAAGTCTGAAAGAACAAGGGGGAAGGGAGAGGAGAAAATAAAGGGAGGTTATGAGGCTTATTGCTGAACTTCATTCAAGACATACATTCATCGATTGATGCTGGCATTCAAGTAGACTCCATATTTCTTGATTTTTCTAAAGCTTTTGACAGAGTACCTCACAACCGGTTATTAATGAAACTATCACTGCTTAATATTAACCCTATTGTCATTGCATGGGTTAAAGATTTTCTCTTTTCCAGGTCTCAATTTACAACTGTCAATAACCACAATTCGTCTTTCAGCCAAGTACACTCTGGCGTCCCACAAGGAAGTGTGCTTGGCCCCTTACTTTTCCTAATATTTATCAACGATTTACCGGATTCCATTTCTTCCCATATCAGACTTTTTGCTGATGATTGTGTAATTTATCGCAAAATTTATTCTAACACCGATTGCCAATCCCTTCAATCTGACCTGGATTCAGTAACAGCATGGTGCTCAACCTGGCTTATGCAACTTAATCATTCAAAAACTAAATTGATGTCTTTTACTAACCGAATGTCTCGAATTCAAACAGCATACTCCTTAAATAATACCTCACTCGAGCTAGTCACCACGTATAAGTACTTAGGACTTCACCTTCATTCAGACTTAGCATGGAACCACCATATTAACCTTATGCTTGCATCTGCTAATCGGTCATTAGGTCTCTTAAAACATAACCTAAAGCATGCTCCTCCTCACCTCCGTGCTCATGCCTATACCACTCTAATTCGACCTAAAATTGAATATGCCTCGGCTATTTGGGACCCTTACCAATCTTACCTAATAAATAACATTGAATCATTGCAGAACCGCGCCGTTCGTTTTATTTACTCCGATTATTCACGTAACACCAGCGTCACAGCCTTAAAGAAACGCGCAGGTCTCCAGGATTTATGTCTCCGCCGTAAAATTGCACGACTGTCACTTTTTCATAAACTTTATCATCATCCATCACTTCATAACGACTTTTTTTTTTTGCCTACTTCGATTTTTGACCGCCGCGATCATCCCTTTAAAGTTAGACGTTTCACGTGCAGAACATTTATCTATGCGCATTCATTCTTACCACGCACAATATCTGACTGGAACACTCTGCCTTCACATATCGCAACCACCACTGATCCTGATAAATATTTTAAACTTATATCTTCAATAACTACTGCTTAACTCTTCGCATACATTGTTATTTTATTTGTTCATGGCTTCCTTTTTTGCAGGGTTTGTTACTAAAAAGATTCATTGTATTAGTGTTCTGTTTGTATAATTTTATTAATGCAGTAATCTTCGTTCTTTGCCGCGCTGCCATTCTTTTGATTCTTTTGCTTACTTATATGTCATGCAAAGTGTCTTATTTGTGCTTTCAATTGATTCTTTTGCTTATTTATTTCATCCAGTGTGTCTTATTTGTGCTTTTGTTGTTTGTTTTATATTTGTGGTTTTTCTTTTATTCTGTTCAATTGCCTGTGCCCCCCCCCTATGTAATACCCTCTCGAGGGCCTTTAGGGGTATTCTGTATAAATAAATAAATATAAAACTTGAGTTCAGGCAAACATGGGACACAAAGTATAAAGAAGAAGCTATAAGGACAGTTTACTACTGTTTCCTTCGCAGGGTTTACAAAAATTACCTAGAGATAGAAAAAAAAAAAAGAGCTGTCACTGTTTTTGCGAGTTTCTCGAAGAGATCTTCATCTAACATGAGTTAGTTAGTTAGTTTATGGGGGTTTAACGTCCCAAAGCGACTCAGGCTACGAGAGACGCCGTAGTGGAGTGCTCCGGAAATTTCGACCACCTGGGGTTCTTTAACGTGCACTGACATCGCACAGTACACGGCCCTCTAGAATTTCTCCTCCAAAGAAATTCCAGCCGCCGCGGCCGGGATCGAACCCGCGTCTTTCGGGACAGCAGCCGAGCACCATAGCCACTGAGCCACCGCGGCGGCCCCATCTAACATGAGAATGCCAGGAAGAAACATTAATTCAGCATTTGGCAAGACTAGTGGTTTGCCGAAAATATTGATTCAGCTGCGGAGTGCTTGCTGCACCATGATTTGGGCTGTTGTAAAACCTAATGAATATTAATTACAACGCAAAGAAATAGTGCTCCAGTAGCCATGAAGCCTCAAGACATTTGCGAAGGGCATCGTTGAAAGGTTCACCTCAAGAAAAGTTTAATTTTGCAGCTGGATTCATGCTCGGGGCCTATTCGCGGACAGTTCTAACAGGAAGTTCACACCTCCTGCTGGCATTGTTGTCGTAGATGAACAACTGCAGTGCCAGTTTTCATTCCGGGCCACTGCATAGTCCCACAAGAGGGCTACTGTCGCGGGCGGTTACCTGCGGTCCCAAGACCACCTTGAACCGGTGGTCTGGCTGGTCGGCAGCGATGAGAAACGAGTGTGGTCCGGGCTGGTAGAGCAGGTACAGTCGCACGCCACGCCGCACTTGCAGCACCCGCCGGCGGATCGCCTCAGCTAACTCCGGTGGACAGTCCAGCGCGTGCTGGCCGGGAGAAGGGCTGCGACGTCGTGTTGGCGAAGTGCCGCACTGCGAGGGATGTGCAGTGAAAAATTATTAGCAGTCAGTTTCAGCCCCATCAGCAGTCAAAAAACATGAGAATGTTAGCAGCAAAGAAAAGGCACTGTGCTGTACCTGTCAAATGTTCATTAGATGGCGCTACATGGTACCATACAATCACCATCAGCATGTGCATAAAAGAAAATAAAGTTCTTCTTGGCTGTTCTACCTTCATGCTAGTCGCATGTCTGTTGTTGTTGTCCTCTAAATAATGGCGCGTACCCACTGCGGGGGATTGGCCAAGACACAGGCGGCAACTGATAGGTACTCAGAATGTTAAACAAGAAAATACATGATGGAAAAAAAACAAAATAATAATGATAATTATAGTAATTAGGAAATAAATGAAAAAAACTCAGATGTGTAATTGAAATAAGCTAAACAAATACTGTTTAATCGGTGACTGAAATAGAGAACAGGGCTAAATATTCCATGTTTCGGAGAGCTTTCGTTGCAGAGAAATATTGATCATGAGAAAGAGCAGAGCTTAAGACGGCAGCCGTTCAGTGTCTGTAAGGAAGTTTTGCATGGCGGAGAGCACATTCCAGTTACTGTGCCCAAGGGAGAAAGCCCCAAGAGACAGAGCAACCCCGGCAGATAGACTTAGACCAAGCTGTCGTAACGGAAGCTCCAGCAGGCAGCTCCGTAAACAGGAGAAACGGCGGCAGGTCAACAAGAAATGATCTATCGTTTCGGGTTTCGGGCATGTCTGCCTAGTGGCCTGACAATGAGGCGATATCTTCATCTTCTTCTATGCACTTGATGATGATTGTATGTTACCGTGTAGCGTCATCTGATAAACGTATGACAGGTACAACTCACTTCAATCAGAAAAAAAAAATTCCAGACTGAGAAAGGAAACTTGTTTTAAGCCAATATTTTACAACTATGTGCTGGTGGGGCAGACACCATGCAGCCCTTATGCGGATGTCAATTTAGTTAACTGCATTTAGTCGAAACATAGCCTGCCAAGTGAAACAGTGTTTAAAGATGCCGATTATAAAATCTAACTGACACAATATATACATAAAATAAACATTAAAATGAGATAAAATTGAACACACACAAATTAAGCATTTAAAAATGAAGCTTGTGTGCACCGCAATTTAGCAGTCCAAAATTATGCTTTGAAGCTAGCAGCGTACACTGTTACCTACTCATGTTTCAAGACTCGCATTTTGACTCCAGCAAATTTTTTTCTTGAGAGGGCCAAAATTAAAGTGCTAAAACTCCTAGACACACTACACTTCTACCTCTGCAGTTAAATCCAGCAAACCGTCGTGCACACTGCCAAATTTGAGCATAGCCGTGTTTTCCTCGACGTGCTCAAGAACAAAGACGGGAAAAAACTGCAGGAGTCAGCAAAACATTTAAATTAAGGCAGTAAAAATGACCTCACAGGGTTCAAAACAAAAACTTAAATAATTAATAGTAAGCCAGCAAGCAGGGAACAGAAATATAAGTGCTATAAAAAGGAACTGTTGTATAGCTAAAGAATGTAAACACTGCACCATCCACTCTCATGAAAAAAGTTTTGAAGGCATATATCTCTCATATTTTATGTACACAGTGAAGCAAGCCGCTGTACGATGTTTTGTGTGGAGACGTTTCAATTAATTCTGTGCTCACCAGGAAGTGCAAAATACTTAAATCTTTAGTATTCTGATAACCTTCTGATTTGATCCACAAGCCTTTCAGTAAGACTGACAATTCTCTTTGCTATGAATTGCAAGACAAAAACGAATTAAGCGTGGAACTTTTGCCTTTCAACCCATAGGTTGCTAATCAATGCTTCGCGACTTCTTTAATCATCCACGAACAGCACAGTTTGTTCCCTTTATTTTCTTTTCACCTTTTTAAGTGCACAGACAGCAGGCATTGATCAGTTTACAGCACGCAAGACACAACTGGATGAATAAACAGCGAACCCCACAGACAAAAAAAAGGATAACAAATAAGATCTGAATAAACTAACAACTAAGACTAAGGATAACTAAGCAACAGGTGACCACTTCTAAACCTAAACTTTTTCTCTGAAGTAGTCCCAAGGCTCCAAGATAGTAAAATGACCTGAAAAGCGAGCGTAGTCCAGGTGACTGCTTTTGGAGCTCTCTCACACTCTTAAAAAGCAACGCGAGCTTCCAAATTCATGTGCAACCCAGCGCCTCTCACCATTCCAAATTCCCCTCCGACAGCCACCCACTTACCATAAAGAGACAAGAGAATATGGCAGGTAGGCAAGCTTCTTCCGCATTTTGCAAGCTGTGCCTGTTTGAGGGGAAGGAGTGAGAGTGCAGCTGCCTTCCCCCGAAGAATGCGCCTCCCCCTCGCACTAACACAATGGACGGCGTGTCAATGAACGCTCCAAAGAGACAGGTGTGCTGCGGAAGCAGCGGTCAGTGACCTCTCGCAACGCGACCTGTTTTGAAAACAAGCGTGCATGACCTGCCTAAAGAGAAGGTCCTCGTCCTAAAAAGTCAGCCAGACAGTCAAATGGCAATGACATGAAGTGCGTTCAGCAAGGTCATTCACCTCGTGGTTACCGGTGGCACAAGCTATAAAAAGGTGCCAAATGAGGAATACAGCCCGCTCACAGCAGTGACAAAGACAGTTGTAGTTGCAAGCAGTGCGTCTTCTCTTTCTTGCCTTTCTACTTAATTTTTTATTCCTAGCCAAGCATGGGCTTTAAGTTTTTATGTCTATTGTTTGCGCGCAACAGCAGAAGTATGCCATAATGTTTTATCCCATAATAAATCCTAAAAAGCTCGTTAGTGATCACCCTATATGTGGGAGAAAGGCATCCAAATGAACCCAAGGAAGCGAGTCCAGAAGTCCAGATGCAGCTGTAAGAACCTAGAGAACTAAAGTAGGTGCTTGAGACTTTCAGCATGCTTTGAGCAAACATTCTCAACGCTGCATTACATAGCATACCCTTCAGACAGGAGCCCAACCCACCTTTACCAAATGGGCAATGTGAACGGTAGGCGGTTCACCTGATCAGCACACTTACAGAGCGGCGGGCTTTGGGAGTGGTCGATCGGTGTCGTGGGGTCGAAGTTCGTGTCGTCATCTCGGGGTCCTCAGCCACGCACGGGGGAGGGTCCGGAGCTTCGGGGGGCCGAACAGGGGTCGGGGGCGGAGAGGGCTTGCGGCTGGGCCTCTTGGTGGAGAAAGAGGCCCCCGTGCCCTCGGGTTGGGAGGTGTTTTTGCTCTCAGCCGGTTTTCCATCCGCCTAAGTGGCATTGCGCAGCAAAAGGGAAGACATGATTCTTAGCAACTCTGTGTTACCACCACAGTGCATCAATATCGATCGTACTTGTACTACCATGGCACTTCTCAGTACATGTGACAATGTGCCGAGCAACCTGCCCTTTCTCTAACCACTTCTACAAACATTTCCCTTTTTCCCTTGCTTTCAGCTGCCTCAGTGAGTATGGAAAGATGCGCCAAAGTGCTTGTAAAGCACCATCTTGTGGCCATACCCTGCGTTTTGATATTGTGGCACAATCCATAACTAAGCTGCACACAACTGAGGCCAATAATCGCAAGTAAGTGTGACACCAGTCTCTTAATTCATTAAATGCGCTCTGTTCAATCAGTGTGCCATGCACGAGCATCACATATTACTGCAGTTATGTGCAAACAACGAAAACGTGTATATGTGTGCATTAGAGATGATAAACCTCAGCAGTGGTGGCCTTAATATTTGAAGAGAGAGAAACAGATCCCTGAAAACATGCGTAGCAAGGCCATCACAACAACCTCAGGGGCGAGTATGTTCCCTGGAACAAAAATTAACAGCACGAAGCTATGCTGGGGTAACAAAGCATACTACAGTAACAGGCTATAAAAACATTTTGGCCACCTCAAATTCTTTTAATGTGCACTGAAGGTCTTAGTTGCAGGTCGCAGTATATTTTTCCCCTAGTGAAATGCAGCCAGGCACTATTATTACTATCTGGCTCACAAAATAAAATAGAAAATAGCAAAGGAACAGGCTGGAGGTGGAACCAAAACGGAGGGAGAGAAAAAGACGGATGAAGCAGAGAATGTTGAGGTGTATATTGTTGGAAAGTATGTCAGCCAATCGGAATGTCGATGTTGACCAGTAGTCAATTTTTAAGAGCCTTACACTCACAGTACCCAAAAAGAAAAACTCGGGACATTCTACTGCTTGGCATTAGATTATGAAGGCCTAGTTCTCAACGAAATGCAAAAGCCTCTATTTACTAAAAGTTGAAGTGCATATTCAAAAAAAAAAAAAAAAAAACGCAGGTGGTTGAAAATTGCCCTGGCACCTTCTGCTATGGTAAACCTAGTAGCATGGGAATAATTTCAAGTATATGTAAAAATTTCACAATTGCTTCTTCAACAATTTGCTACAGCTGTTTTCTCAGCATGTTTTAAAAATTAAAACAATTCTATTCACATGACATCAACACTTTAACTTTAGCCTCTCTAACCTCTAACAACGGCAGGCCCCCTCCAGTTTGTAGCTCTATTAGGCTTGGTTTATGGGGTTTAACGTCCCAAAGCGACTCGGGCTATGAGAGACGCCGTAGTGGAGGGCTCCGGAAATTTCGACCACCTGGGGTTCTTTAACGTGCAGTGACATCGCACAGTACACGGGCCTCTAGAATTTCTCCTCCAAAGAAATTCCAGCCGCCGCAGCCGGGATCGAACCCGCGTCTTTCGGGTCAGCAGCCGAGCACCATAACCACTGAGCCACCGCGGCGGCGTTGTAGCTCTATTAATTCTTGTCCTCGTTGTAAGGGTGATACACTACCGTCTACCAATACAAAGAATTGAACAATGTAATCGGTGATGGTGTGCCCACAGTTTTGTCCACTTTAGGCAGCAAAAAGGCATCGTCAGCATGACAGTGGGAAGAAGGGACTCACAGGGTTGTCGTCGTTGCCATGCTTCACACAGACAGGCGCCCTCCTGGCATGCGAAGTGCTGAGTGCGCCCGCACTGGTGTGCTTGCGGAGCGCCTGCAGCTTCTCCTTGATGTCCCGCACCGACACTGGGTGCACCTGCTGCAGCCTGTCCAGCTGGGTAGCCATGTCTTCCGGATGGCTCCTGCCAAGAGCCAAAGCCGCCCCACTATTTCTCTGCTGCTCGGCACAAGCTAGGTGGATCACACACAGTAACGACAGACGCGCACACTCCGTCATCAGTGAACGAAAGAGACTCTGAAGCCCCCGCAGGAAGTGCGCTCCTTCCCTTCCCTTTCTCAGTCTTTCCCGACAAGACAAAAACAAAACGTCAGGGTTCAAAGACTCTTCTCTGAAGACAAACAAGGCATTCTTCATCGGCTCATCACAGAGAAGCAAAAATACTCAGAGATCAAAATACATTACGACAGGTGATCTCACTTTTACTATACTTTAGAAGCCTGCAACTTGTAGGACGGATGTGCACTAGTGCTTTACAGCATCAGTAAGGTACTAAACTGTAGCAAGTATCTCACAAGCACACAAAGGAAGAGTTAGACAGACTGAAAAGTCAGTGCACTCATGTTTGCGTCTGAAGGGCTAGAAAAAGATCACGTGCAGCTCCTTAGTCAGACAAATATCACCTTTACAACCGGTTCTTACCCCTCCCTGTATATTAATGTGGCATACTCTCAGACCATGTCATTGTCCAAAGCCACCACATGCTCCAAGTAGCAGCCATATGCCAGACGTGAAGTGCAAAACGGCCCCAATTAAATGGCATTTTAGAAGTTCACGCCATTAGGTATGCGCACACTTAAAAGTGGATAATGTCAGAACACAGGACAGCAGTGTCTGCCAACACTACTGTCTACCAATGAACATAATGAATGGTATATATGAAATAATGAACCAAACAATGAAACCACGATGAAAGAACAATGAAGCGGCTTAACTGCTTCAGTCACAGTCTTGTCTATCTGGGGATGTAAACATACGCACCTGCTGTTTTTCTTTTTTTGGCAAGACGCACACAGTCACAGGCTGCACAACCTTCGGAAGTCAAGAGGAGCAAGAGCCTACTTTGTAAACACGAGGTGGTTTGTCACGTACAGGAAGCAAGCTGCAGCCAGCTGCCAACCTTTTGAGGAGCTTTCTGCTGAAGGCAGCAGTTCCCTCTTTCCTCCACAGCAGTCTGCTGCCCCACAATGCCTCGACTGCAGAGGTCATCAAACTTCCGAGGAAACAACAGACAGTGCAACACGAGGTGGAGCAAGACAAGGAGCTACTTTGGAAGCAGGATCAATGTGCTCATAGTTCTGTGAAGCTACTACCGTTGCCTCTGGCCCTCGTTTGAAGAAGTAACGCACGTGCCAACTTTGGAAGCAAGATCAATGTACTCATAGTTCTGCGAAGTTACTACCATTGCCTCTGCCCCCCGTTCGGAGAAGTAACGCACGTGCCAACATCCACTCTGCGTGACAAGCCTCAGCTGATGGCCTAACAACAGGTGCGTACGTATTAATGCCGGTAATTGTGTGCAACAGTGCTAAAAGTGCTAGATGAACTGAGCCTTGCTCTAGTCCTGTAGGCAATTTCAGTCGGCTTCATAGTTTAGCTTTGTTTATCTTGTACAAATATAGAACTTCCGAAGTGCTCCTGCTATATGCCCATCCAAGACAAGAAAGGTTCTAACAGCTGATGGCTCGAACAAGAGGCATGTATGATATTGCCATCAGTAAGTGCTCGCAACACTGCTAAAGCAAACGATCTGAACCAGGCACCAGCTCCTGCAGACGATAAAGCAGCATTAATTGCTGAGGGCTTTTTAGTTTAGTTTACCTCACAGGAACGGAACTTTGTGCTCCTCCTACGCTGATGCACGTTGAGAAAGGTGCTAGCCAATCAGAGGAGGCGGGCATGTCATGCTGGAAAGTGAACCTGCCTAAATAAGCACCCTCACTTTATTAGGCATACTCGATCACAGCACTGCTGTTTTGATCCGTCGCTTCTGGGAAGCTGTCAGTGTTTGGATAGACAAAATCTTCCTCCTCCCACCCTCCTTCTTCTCTGTTGCACAGCACACTCTCTCCCCACTGCTATTCTCCGAAAACACCCACACACACAATGTAAGCAGTGCAGCCGTTACCTGTCAAGTAATATGTTAACCACTTCTCAGAAATTTTTTAGGCCTGTTTACACTTGCTCGTAGCAAGTTCACTGTCGTGCATTCGGAATTTCAAGCCGTTCTTTGTGCTCCAAAGCTCTGTCCTGGTCATTTACTTCGACAACTTTACAACAGAAAGGGTGTTGCTGGAGATTAACAGGAAGCTACAGAAACTGCTCAAAGTGAATTTGACATAGGGACATGACACATTTCGTTTCGCCTGATTACGGCGAAACTGTATGGCTTTGTAGCCGTATGGCTGCGCTCGGGTGGACGTCAATGAGTAATTACTCCCTTATTAGAAATCTACTGCACCTTGGGGGATTCCCCTAAACATTTGATCAGTCCTCTGGTCTCGCCAATGTTAAGTGTATTAAAAAAATCTCCCGGTAATTTACCTCCAACTTAAACACCATATATTTCTAAAAACTTTTGGTCCGCTTCGAGTTTGAATAAAAAAGGAACACCTGTATCATGTAACAGCTCTATTAAAATTAAAAGCTTACATTTTTTCTTTCCTGGCTAACTTCAGCAAAAGCTGGCATTAAAAGCCAGCCTTGCCGTTCATGCTTTTAATGCAGTTTTTCTTCCACATAGTAACTTACTAAATAATGCCATGTACTTTTATCACTTCAATAGTAAAACATAAACTCGGCCAATTTATTCCCTCTTCGGTCATTGCACAATATGCACACGTGCCTCCAGCACAGGGGTGCAATAGCAGTATTGAAGGAATGTGTCAATAGCAACTGAATAAAAACACACAAAGTGCGTTTTGACCCAGCGGTCATGGCAGAGAAAACACACCATGCCTCTTAGTTATCTCTTGGTCATTTACATTGCCTTTGTCCACAAATGCCCGTTTGCAACGGCCACGTGATAAGAACTTTAATAAGGGATCCAAGAGCATAGTATTGATACTTTACAAATGACTCTGGAAATGAATCTCTTGGAAATAAGCACACACCGCATGGGCCATATGAAAAAACATATTAACCTGCATCAGCATTCGCTGAAACAATGACAGTCAGTCTGAAACACGGCAGGAATTTTTGATGCAGAGGGTTGACCCCTTCCGGAGCATTCCAAAAGTAGCACAAATGTACATGGCGTACTATTGCAGATCGTCCTATTACGTTTTTGGTGATGCAATGAACAGCAGTCTAATGCTTTGTCCAGAACACGCAAGTGGATATGCATACAAGTTTGTATGCTAATATATGATCTCCAGTATATGCTTATTAGCAGAGATACATTACACTTGTACATGTTCATGCAATGCATGTATGCAACGAAAAGATTCAACTTTTTGTTACCAGCTAAAAAAAAAAAGAGTGATTTGTTAGATGCACTACAGGATAAACTGGTGAAATACTGGACTAACACTCTCCAAATTTATTTCCTGGATTTTTCATTTTGATTTCACAACTGGAAGTTCCTTATAACTAGGGGTTGGACTAATCAGTTTTTATTTTCTGAAAATTCGGCTGACTTTTTCTGTTTTTATTTCAGAACAAAAGTTTTTTTTTTTTGGTGAATATTTTTTTCGACAAATGAAATACCGACCTTTTCCGCGATTTAAGGTGCACTAAAGAGGAATCTGAACATGGCTTTTTGATCTCGGGAACTCGATCTACACGTCCCGAGCATCCTTAGAAACTTTGAATTATTGTCCTGTGCGGCCAATTTCCCTAATTTAAATCAGATTAAATGTCCCGGCTCCCGCCTTTTATTGAACTCACCACTGATGGTAGAAGGAGTCAACCAATGCATGGAGTGGGTTTCAGCCACTCCTGTGTCGGCTTGCCACTCAGCCATAGGCAGAGTGATACGCAGTGATCGGCGAAAGCAGAGTCCACACGTATTTTTATTTCCGTGGGCCTCATTTGCAGCTATGTTGTCTCTGACTGGATCTATTTATTCATGAAAACCTAAAAAACAAAATAAAAGCAAAAGCGAAGCCACCACGCGACTGCCTGAAAGGCGAGAGCCGGGATGTTTAATCTGATTTAAATTAGGGAAATCGGTCGCACAGGACAGTACTTCGAAGTACATTGAGTACATTAGACTCTCTGTAATTCAATCTTGTGACATTAATGATGACCTTGAGTTCTGTAGTTCAGCCTCAGAGACCTGCACATAGAAAAAAACGCACTTGGCGAGCCCTCAGCTAGTTTGCGAAAACGGTGTGCGGTGGTGATGCCTGAACTTTATTTCTTGGTCTCATCTAGCTTAAAGAACATTTTGCTCAGTGAAAGCAGTCCTCTGTCACAAGAACGTAGTAAATAACTGACTCAGGCCAACTTGAATCTGGCATCAGAACAGTTTAGATCGACAATTTCGCCCGACTAATCAGTGCTGAATCATGCCTCTCGTCTTTTCGCCAGCTACGTCTTAATAATGCTACTTTTTTTTCTTCTCACAGACATTTCCGAAACTAAAGAGACACGAAGAGGCACCGAAGACTTCAACAATTCCTGTCATTCTACTGCTGTGCACATCTGTCTCACATGTGCCCTTTGTTAGAATCGAGTCTTCGTCATCAATCAGGTTGTTTACACGTAATGTCAAATGCCTACTAGTGACAAGCCCTCTACGAATCTGCAGTGCAGCAAAAATGTCTGAAGCGACCTTCCATTAGAGCAGTTAAGGTCACAACTAGCCACTTTTGCAACAAACACATCATCCCCTCCCCCCATCCCAACTGCTAACTAAAGCTAATCTCTCATGCGTGCAAACTGACAATGCATACAACCATCTCAAACAGCTCAACACAGCTTGCAAGACAGAAAGACAACCCCATCACTCATCGGGCAAGATGTGCAACGCAGGTCCTTAAGTCCTACCGGGGGGGCTCTCGACTTAAGCAGCGCCCCGCTGCCTCAGCCAGCAGTATTTCTCTGCAACTGCTCTCCCCGAAGACAGTTCAGCGTTTCTCGCAAGCATTGCCAAATGGACAGAAACAGCAGGCAGCGTGATTCACACGGAACGATGGAGAATGTGCCTTGATCGCAGCGCGACCAGGATAGTCAAAATGCATGCACACTTGAAATGCCACCCATCTCTAGCAAGCATCAATTCCCAACTCATTCCAGATGCAAACCTTAAATGGAGTCAAAGCAACAAGCACAAATACAGTTAAGTAAAAAGGTGCCCTGACTCAAAGCCACACATCACCAAAGAGGCAGACACGTGTGGCTTAGTGGAAACTTCATTCTGTGTGATGTGTCCAAAGTTTGATGATGCAGGAAAGAACTGAAATGAAAACTGGTTATTATGCTACACATGAAGAAAACAGACATCCCTTTGCCTCCCTTTCTGTGACTATGTCAAAGGCACAGTTCAGCAGTTTTTCAGTACGTGTGGAAGGTAACTGTACTGCCCTATAACACTCCTCAGGAAGCACTACACAGTTAACACAATGCCACTCTCTCACTCTACGCAGCTATCCCTTCCTGACCTCTTATCATGCAAGTTGCCGTAACAAAGCAACCAAATATACCAAAGTTTTCAAATGGTACCTGAGGCGTAGCAGTCAGATGCTCAGCGGTGAACCTAAGAACACAAACTACCCACTAACACAGTCACAGACTACAGCAAAACAGATGCCAAGTGCTCGAACGAGCTCAAGGATGGTCCCTGCCAGCAAAAGCTAGGTTGTTCTACTACACACAAAGGAAAGTATGCACGCTCTCTAAATCCCACCCCTGTAGCGAGTGAACTTCTCATTATGACGGGCTCGGCAGCACACATTCCGCACTCTCCACTCTCACGTGAACAAGATGACATTACGCTGTTTTACAACAATAAGCAACAGCAAATATGCGCGTGGCCCGTGCCACCCATTCTATTTTCGTTTTCTTTTCTATTTTTTATTTAGCAGCGAAGGCCGCACAGATGCAAGCCGGGCACATGTGCTTCCAAGCAACGAGCGCCTATCTGAACGCGGCTGCACGCTCGGCAGACAGCCTGCCGCCAGGTGCAGCGTGTCAGGGGAACGGAAGTGCCATCCATCATGCGCGCTACGCGTTACGTGCGCAGCAACTCGGCTTCCAGAGCCGCCGCTGCTGCTGCAAACGCATTATTTTTCTTTTTTTCTCTGCCGAGCATGTACGCTGTCCTCCGCGGCTCTCGTCAACGTTGCAGTTTCTAGCAGACGCAGCAAATAAGGGGGCGAGAGCATCCTGGCACTGGTTTACACAAGGCTAAGCACCTTCAGTAGTTGATGAGCGTGCATCCGAAAAAAGAAAGAGGAAGCCCCAAGCCCAAATATGTTACTTGATGTTGGTGTACTTTGCTGGCTTTGGCTGAGGAATACAAAGTGAAACCAACACAACTGCCCTGACTGAATCAAGACCACAAAAAATGCGAAATATGGGTCTTCCCCGATGGGGGGGAGGATTTTGTTTCACTGTTTACTTGGCGGTGCTGAGCATATTTCTGCTGCTCCAAAAGTCAGCCGCATGTGTTTTAATCTTCTTAACATGCGTTTTAATCTCCTTTAACCTCCCAACAGCAGCTAGCAGTTAACCTAACACAACAGTCAGAAAGTAGAAGACACTGCAGTTTTCCAATTGTTGTGTGAAGTTCATGCTCCCAGCAAATGCAAGTATCCTAACACAACGGTCAGAAAGTAGAAGACACTGCAGTTTTCCAATTGTTTGTTTGTTTGTTTGTTTGTTTATTGGGGTTTAACGTCCCAAAGCGACTCAGGCTATGAGAGACGCCGTAGTGAAGGGCTCCGGAAATTTCGACCACCTGGGGTTCTTTAACGTGCACTGACATCGCACAGCACACGGGCCTCTAGAATTTCGCCTTCAAGAAATTCAGCCGCCGCGGCCGGGATCGAACCCGCGTCTTTCGGGCCAGCAGCCAAGCGCCGTAACCACTTAGCCACCGCGGCGGGGCAGTTTTCCAATTGTTGTGTGAAGTTCATGCTCCCAGCAAATGCAAGTATTATTCATGACTGCCACTTCTAGTTTAGAGAAAATGGCCACAGGATATGCTCAGATTTTGCCACAACTTTGCATGAGGTGCAGCCCAGCACACGCTATGCATTTCACTGCTGGTGCCACCTACATGTAATGAGCGTAATGAACCGACTCTAACAGGCTCCTCCTCAGTTTTTTTTTTTTGTGATAACCATCATCAAGGCAAGCGCAGTGCCCTCCGAATGAGCCAAATAGCAAAAATGGGAAACAAAAACAACAAGGAATGAAACAACTATTATACTCAAGTCGAGATGCTCACACAGTCTGAACTCAATCACCTTGTTATCTACTGCTTGAAAAAAATTAAATGTTACGAGGAAAAGAAAGGTGCAGTAAACTATTTCGTACTCGGTGGACATATCCTGAGGGAATTAAAGGATGAAGGAGAGAGTGAAAGAAGAAAGAAAAGATATGGCGCAATAACTGTGACTTCTAAGTGGACACCTCAGAAGAATGCACCAAGTGTGTCCGAGGAAAAATGAGAGGAAAAAGAAGCCAGTGCATGCCATTTTCTACTGCTGAAGAGTGACAGAACAATGCATGATATCCAATGGTATACAGTACAGTGAAGCTAATGAAAAGGAACCAAAAATAAAAGAGACTCTGCCAAGGACGTCCGCAGAAATTTTTTCGGAGGGGGGGCGGGGGGGGGGGGCACCCGATGGGCGGTAGGTTAGCACCAAAAAGGAACTATTTGTGGTCTAAACTACGCACAGGAAACAAAAATTAGAAACAGCAAATTAGTGCTAGGCCTGGATAACATTGGAATTCATTCATGAACAAAAAATTGAACTCAGTAAGCAAAATCCGGAAAGTTAATATCACCTAAGCGTGCTAATCAAGCTGTGTAGTTGTTTTCTAGTAGTGCATAAAAAATATCGGAAATTAGAGGGGGAAGGGGAGGGGGGGGCAGCCCCCCCCCCCCCTTCCGGACTACTATGGACTCTGCCTACCCCATTCACATACAACAGACCTCAACCAACTGTAGTGCAAATGTGATGAACCAAGTAAGGGCAACAACGGTTTAGTAGGTCCGAAGGTGAAAACTGATGAACAAGGGATGAAACTAGAAACCTATCACAGCCTGGGGAGTGGGTCCGGGAGGACTCCCATGGTCTCCCCCAGGGGAAAGGATGGGGAGAAAACGGTGGTTAGGAAAACTGGGTTGAAGTAACATGCACATACCGAGGCGTCTGAACAATCGGAACATGACGCGGGCACCAACGGTTGCACATCGGGACGCTACTCTCAGATGGAGGATTTGGAACAGGAATCACAAGAAGCTGACCTGTTTCCGGTTCTGCGCAGGTCGAAGTTCCTCTTGCACTTCAAACACGCCATAGCATCACGGCACAGGGGCGCGCACTATCGTCGTCGATACCCGGAGTCGTAGCCGCCGCACTTTTCGTCTCACAACAAAGAAGGTACAGCGCTCGTCGCCGCCTCACTGCCGTCGGACAGAACGACGCTACTCGTATTCGCGCCAAAACACGTCTCAGCGGTGAGAGGGAGGCGAGCACACGGCGGCGGCGCCGCCACAACGCTTGCCGCCGGAGAGCCGACGGCCCGGGGCGAAGAAACGGCCCGGAGGGCGTCCAAGCTAGAGTCCTTTGTTCGAGGGACCAGCTACGCGCTGTCAAACAAGGCAAGCGCATCCACAAAGCCCAGTCAACAGCGTTGTCGCTGCTCTTTCACGGTCCTCCTATCCGTAGCGTGTGAGAGAGGGTGGACACCTTGGAAACCGCTCTCCGCCGGCCCCTCGCCCCCACAACGCTGGCGATTCAGCGCGGCTGTTCGCGCCGAGATGCTCTCGTCGGCGACCTCCCGCTGGGGGACGAGGGGGGTCCGGGGAGAGATTTGTCTCCATCCGACGAAGGCCACTTTTCCACGCTTTTCGGAAAGGAGGAAAAGGAGAGAAGGGATGCACCGCTAGCACAGAAGAGGGCACGAAAGAGAAACAACGGGGAAAGGAGGCCGCAAAGTAGCCGCAGTGAGTTGAAGGTTAGGGCGTACGACGCGGCCCGTCCACACAGGGGATCGTGCGGAGATGGCAACAACGGCCGAAACAGGCCAGATAAGGGGAAGGGGGGGAGGAAGTTCCGGGAATAAAAGGTATGGGGAGGGAAAGCAAGAAAGAGCGTGAAAGAGACAGTGGAAAAGAAGGCAGGATGAAAGAAAGCGAAAGAACAAGGACAGTGCCCAGCGGAAAAAAAGGGGGGGAGGGGTCACGCGCTCCGCGGAGGCCCCGGGGACCCGACGAGATTTGAGGAAAACAGGGAGGCAGTGGGGGGAGCAGCTGAGCTTTTCTCAGAAACGCGGCCCGTCCTACAACTGCCCCGCCTCCTCCTGGGCCCCTTCTGATGACCTAGGGGTGGGGTCCTGGAGGACACCTGCGGCTTGGCGGTGGAGAAAAGAGGATGACTCATCGGTGCCCTCTCCGGAGCCCTCACCGTTAAGATGCGGCCGTTGTAAGAAGATGAAGGCGCAGAAAGAGAAACCAAGCGGGACGGCCGCGGCACAACACGGCTTGGAGCCGTCGCCATTTTCTTGGTGATGCGAACAAGGCTGGGAAGGGGCACACACGCGCGAACTGTCCAGATCAACGGGAACAGGGCAGCCACTTACGCAGGGGCAACACAGGCGGGTGGTTGTCCCCATCGATGAAGTATTGTAGACGTCGCGCGACTGGTTATCTAATTCAAGCTTGGAGTTGGGCCACTGTCCCTGTTCCATCGCGCGGTGGGCTCCTGTAAGATCAACTAACTGCAAGGGAGGCTAACACCAAGTTGCTGCACTGACATGAAGTCAGAGGCGAATAAAGGAAAGGGGAAGAGGGAAGGAAGACACCATAATTCCTGAACGACAAATTTTCTGCGTGGCAGAACTATATGGTCATGCGTTTTAATGGAATGAATCCAGCTAATTCCCTGGCTGCCCTCTGTCCCAAATTCATCGTCAATAAAGGCGCCTTTGGCTGCAAAACAGGCGCCAACAGAAGAAACCCCTCGCTATGAGATTTTACCACGAACAAAACCCCATGCAGCAGTCGCCGGTGTACATTTCACAGCCTTCTGAACGGTTAAAAGGATAGCGCACGATGAGTCACGGGGATGAGTCCGGACTCTGTCTTGTAGACACCGTTGATTATGGTGCTGGTGAATTTTAATGGAACAGGGGTAGCTCTAGCTGAAGAGCGCCATGGCACCAGGTGTTTTTGCCAATCAAAGTGGGGTCAAAGGCCCATCCTCCAATCATTTCCCCCTAGACGAGCCCAGCACCAGTCCTAGGGAAAGCTTGTACCCATAGTTACAAGCTCCTCTTGTTCCCCATTGGGGAAGAGAGGCGCAAATGCATCATAGTGTTCCCTGCTACCCAGAACACATGAACGGGCGCTACCATGAACTTTCGCCTCCCTCTTATGGAGAGACCCGTGAACGCCTATGCTTGCACCTGTTGCATCATCGCTAGGTACACGGCGCCATTAGACCGCCACCGCTGCGGTTCTTGGAGAAAAGCCCGCTTAAATGGAGCTGTGCGCGGCATCCTTTTGTATTTAAATATAAAAAAAAGCGTGCCTCAGGCCGGCCTTTCACCTTTTCTCACTTTCAGCGGAACTACAAGTAGGCGGTTCGGATTACTCACGGTGCTTAGCAATTTATGAAACAGCACCTTATCTCCGAGAAATAGTTAACTGACCGTTAATTTTGCGCGAGAAAACCCTGAGCACAAAGTGGCACGATAACGGCGAAAGGTATGGCGATAACAACCAATCCTTCAAGAAATAATTGGAATCTGTGGCTACTGTGCTCTAAAACCAAGGTTAGACGACGTGTCACACTTCTTCGAAATCAACGCATCTCTCGCATCTAATGTCTAGTGGCAAATAGGGGCTGGTAAAGTAGCTAGCAGACGAATGCGCCGCCTAGAAACCGTCGCATCAACTATAGACGGCGGCCCCGTAACTTTCTTGGAGGCCGGCACAGTTTCACTCCATTATTGCAGGTGGCGCCACAGTAATCAAAAGTCGGCGCGCCGGACGGAATTCGACACGTACAATGTGTGTGACGAGTTTCGCAACTGCTGCTAGGGGAACACAGGCACGTGCAAGATGGATTGATTTCACATGACGTCCGAGAAACCATTCCGACATCTTTTTGCTTCCCGACCAAAACGAAATGACACTTGCTCTCAAATGCCGCAGCATAAGCGGTATACGTTTCAGCATAGCACGCCGACGAGGCCCGTAGCTCGGGCGCGGGGAAAACCCGGAACTGCTGCAGGGAGCGACGGCTTTGCGGAGGTATATATGCAACTACCCCGCTAACACCGGCAGCGGTTGACAGGTGCTGACGACGACAACGACAAAGGCGGTGGAAAGGGGGAATGGGAGAAAGAGAGGGGTACAGCACGCAGCACTCGCAAGCTGCTCGCAGGCGCAGCCGCGTCACAAAAATAGCCCGACCCACGTGACGCGCCAATCAAAAGGTAGGAAAACGAAACAGGCGAAGCGCAGACGACGCATTCCTGGCCGCGCGGAACAAAGGCTACTAGCAGACGACGCGTAGCTCTTAAAACAGACGACGTGCATGCAGGCGTGACCTTTCTCGTCGTAAGGAGCAAAAGAAAAAAAAATGGCACCGAGCCTTTCTGTAAGCGAGCTAACAAGGGGGTGCGGATCAACCGATCTGTAGAGCTCGATAGGCCACCTGGGGGAGCTGGAGAATTCTCCGCGCGTGCCCCGCAGAAAATGCCGCCCCTCAGCAACGGTTTTTCAGTTAGCAAACAACGTTAACGTTAAACTGCTATCCTCTATTTTCCTTTTTATTTTTCTCGGAAGGCGGAGACGGGCAGCCCAGCAAACGCCGTACACGTCAACGAATTGCATTTTGAAAAATCTTTTTTTCGTTGCGCCGGCTGCTAATTGCTCTCGTCCAATGTACGTGTATCAGCTTTAGCGTGCACGACGGAACTGCCTCGGAAATAAACTTCCAATATGGCGTAGTGCGCAGGGACGCGAAATCCACGCGGAACTACGCTAGGTCATGTTAATCGCGTTTCGAAAAAGAGAAACGCCCCAAAAAAAGTTGATCTAGCTAGCACGTGCATCTAAGCCTCGTTTCGTGCAAACACATTTGAATACAATTAACTGAAAAGTGCGCAAGATTAGCACTGCAGTCGGAGAGCGGTGCGAGGAAGCTTAATATGTTTCCCAAAGCGAACTGTGCAGTTAGAATAAGGACCGTGTCCCTGCATGTATTTCATTCTTTCGCTATATATTTTTTTCCCGGGGGAGAGGGGGGGGGGGGTTACTGGCGTTCCTGCAAGGGTTTTTTCACCTCTGCTGCTTTTCTTTGTTTTTTGTAGAACGAGGAACACAGAACCAGAATAACAGAAATTCCGTTGAAATTCGTTAATGACTCAACAGACTTCCTTCCATATTATACTGGAAGCTGAGAGGTGCCTACATGAGATTCATATTGAGAAACTCGGCGCGGCGAAACTCAGCAAAATATATTAAAGAAAGGAAGAGAGAGAGAGAGAAAGGAAGAAAGAAAAAGAAAGAAAGAAAGAGGAGGCAAAAGGCAGGAACGAAGGAGGAAAATCGGCAGGAATAAAGGTCAGCTGCCCTCAAATGACAGAAACTGCGTCACTACAGCATCCGACTCTACGTCAGAGGCGAAGGGATCCCAGCACGCGACTCGTCAAAGAGCCATTCCAGTCGGGTTTCCCAAACAAAGCCTGCGGCGGAAAAAAAAAAACGCCAGAAAGAAAAACTAAACACATCATCTGCGCGCAGAGCATTCGCGCGTTAATTTCTATTTTCGGTTCTGCAGCCTAGCCCGCCGTGCGGAAGCCTGAGCTATTCGATATTGCATTCCATGTAGCGGCAACAACACCGAGCCGCTGCCAATCTCCATCTCGCTTGTCACTTTGCCAACGTCACTGAGCGAGCGCTCATCCGAACGCCATCTGGCGTGCGCGAGTCGAAAAGCACTCCCACGGAACGGCACGTCGGTAAAATGAAAGACGACGACACAATCGTTATCTGAAAGGAACTAGACGAGAGTCAACTAAGCGACGGTCTGATTACAACTTGCAAATTGCGAAGCGACACGGACTTTTACGCGCCAAAGCTGAAGTGTTGCTTACGTAATAAGATGTGTAAACTCCGTGTAGTATGTGGCACTCCGCATCATTTCCGACACCACCGGGGATTTTTAACGCGCACCGAGGTCGCGTACGCGAACTCGCCTCTTCCAACAAACTATGGCCTCAGTGAAAGGTACCGAAACCGCGAACCATTGTTCAACAGTTCTCTTTGTTCAGTACTTTGTTCCGCGACTCTTTGTTCAGTTCGGCAACGCCAACACCCGACCATACGCCAACCAGGAGGCGCTCAACGACAGGGCGCGGGACACAGTGACTAGAAGATACGAGTACACCGAAGAGCCCTCGAAGGACCTACCCCTCCCCACAAAGACCTTAGTAGAGAGTAGTCGGTTGCCTGGAGACAACTGCAGAATATTGCATACCCCAATCTGCAGTCTACTCAGCAAAATCTATCTGGCAACATATGAGAACAAATGCCCGCTAAGCGGGGAACGCACAACGCTCTACCACTTTACATGGGCCTGTAAAAAAAAAAAATTCAGGGGGCACTTTGGCTCTCTAAAGTGCTGCAAGGCGAAAGCGTTTCCTGGTGCAACGCTTTTTGAGGAAAGGAAATGGCGCGGTAATTCTCAGTCATCTCGGTGGACACCTTAACCGCACCGCACAGGAAGGGAGGAAGTGGCAGTGAAAGAAGAAAGAGGGGCCGTAATGAAGAAAATGAAAATTGTATTTGAGGAAAGGAAATTACGCAGTAACTGTCTGACATATCTCGGTGGACACCCGTCAAAACGCGGACACATCTGTCGACACGGCTGCCGACACGGCTGCCGACACGGACGCAGACACGGACGCAGACACGGACGCAGACACGGATTGCTAACGACAGCATGAGGCATTAAAGGTTTTCGCCTTAAAAAGACAGGCAGCGCCAATAAACAACAGACCAACACCGGAGCAGTGGGAGGCTGCGCTGTCCTTCATGCTAGAAGCTTGAAGAACAGCTCAAGCTAATCGCAGAGCTCGGAAGACGGCAAAGGCCACTGGGGCCCTGGACTGCCAGCTTCACGGGAAGAATAAAAAATTTTCACTCACTCATTCCAAGGTCGCGGGTTCGATACCAGCGGTATCAGCGCACGTTAAAAAACCTCAGGCGGTCTACAGATTAATCCGGAACCCTCAACTAAGGATTCCCTCATAGCCCTTATGTATCGCTGTGGGACAACATGCCTACTTAACCAGAATTAATTAACGAAACCCTCTCTAGTTTCTTTTTCTGACACGGTTCCCGGCAAATCATGGAACAGCGAACTCCGTTAGAGCACTCGAATGCAGCAACCGCAAAGCTGCATGTCAAGCTAACGAGGAAGCCAGACGCCTCGATTAAATAAGAAAGGAATAAAATAAATTAAACAGTGCCGATAACACCATTTATATCTGCGCACACGTGCGATATGTGATCTCCGAGCGACCCAGTATACATAGAAACCAAGGGCTTTCACAGCGCGCTCAGCAGTTCCTCAGTTCGCTTATCAGCAGCCGTAAAATACTGGGACGGGAGTGATTGCGCCGAGAGATAAGGTAGATGAAGCAATGCCAATTTCGACGCCAACGATCAAAGGGAGGCCCATGGGCAGGCAGCCAAATAAACGGGCCGGGGCATAGCGCTCAATAAGGCCCCTATACAGCATATACCGACCTCGTTTCAAAACGTACCCGACAGTCGACCAATCGCTATACTCCCAGTGTGACATAGATAAGGAAGTACGATAAAAAAAAAAAAACAGGGACACCTAATTACATTATTTGGTGCCAATGCGATAGCATTAAAAGCTGTTGATACCCCTGGCGGAAGTGACGTCACTTCCGGCCTGGTAGTGTTACTTCCTTGCATTCCCCCTTTCTGCAATGCTAGTTAGGCTAGTGTTCGTGCCATTTTGGTAACTATCACGAGTTATTTCTGGGCACAGAATGCAATCACCCGCGTACAATCGAATCAGTAGTGTCGTTACCCTATACTAAAAAGGACTACGACCCTAGACCGTATATGCCCCGCCGCGGTGGCTGAGTGGTTACGGCGCTCGGCTGCTGACCCGAAAGACGCGGGTTCGATCCCGGCCGCGGCGGCCGAATTTCGATTCTAGAGGCCCGTGTGCGATGTCAGTGCACGTTAAAGAACCCCAGGTGGTCGAAATTTCCGGAGCCCTCCACTACGGCGTCCCTCATAGCCTGAGTTGCTTTGGGACGTTAAACCCCAATAAACCAAACCAAACCTAGAACGTATCCATGAAGTCCGCTCGATGTGACCGGAAATCAGACAGGTTGGTATCGCGGTCAGCTAAATAACGAGCTATGCGCGAGATTAAAATGCTGACACTGCATTGTAAGGATAACGCCACCTCCGTCTAAACTCAGCGAATGAATATCCCCTTCCTCCTAACGCGCCCCCACAGCCGCTACAAGAAACAAAAAAAAAAAACCGAACCGACGCAGCGTTCATCGTTCCGCAGCCGCCGTACACACGAACACTGCGGACGTCACAAGAGAGAACAACCTGATGCCGAGAGGCGTGCGTACGCACGCGGACGCACGCACGCACAAAAAGATAAGACAAAAAGGCTGCCGCCGTCGGCCCGCAGTATCACTGACACGCGAGATTTACTGACGGCGGAAAGAACAGGACGCTCTACGAGAAAGGTACGGGCGCGCTCCTATCACGTTCCCCAGCTCCGCGGTTGTTTTCCCACGGTTACTTCCCCGCACACACACACTATTCGCATTTGACGCGGACGCCACGACAGAAGCAAAAAAAAAAAAAAGATTTTAGATTATAAAGCAGTTTTTTTTTTTTTACAACCTCCTTTGTATACTCGCTCCCTCAGGCTTCGGGTAACAGAGTGGATCCCTATACTTTACTCACAAGTTGCTTGCAGCACTGTTGTGTTGGGTTTAATGGCGCATAAGGGGCTAAGGCTATCATGCGCCAAGAACAAGGTTTATCAAAATTGGTTTAGCAAAGTTTGAAAACAAAGTGTATAAAAACGGTGGTGTAAAAGGCCTAATAGTTATTTCTACTACCTAGTTGATAAAAGACAAAGATTTTCGAAATGGCCGTTTGCAGAAGCTTTTAAAAGTTGGTTAACCTCCGTGGATCCTTGGCTTGCCAAGGATCTCGAGGCTCCCAACAACTCAGATAAAAACCTCAGCCTCCTTCTCAGGACTGAGAAAGTGGCTGATGTGTATCGTTCTAAGTAGAGAAGCACAGGGTCAGAACATTACAGTTTTTGAAGAATACCGGCTTCCCTTAAAAAGCTAAAAACATCAAGCATACTAACAGGTGCATGTTCAGCTAAAATCAACGCTGGATGAAATGGAATATGTTCTTTGTAAGCTTGCAGCACTGTAAAGGTAGAGCTCTCTCGTCCAATCACGGCCACGGAAGACTACGAATAGTCCTTCGAATATCTGAGCAGCAGTGTTGTGATTCTTTTTCCTAAAAATTATTGTAGTTATTCGAAAAGGTAGTTCGGGGTGGTGTTCTGAACGTACAGCGAGCGTTTCATACACTGCTCAAATCAGCAGAGAAAGTTAGCACGAACATAGAACATAGCACGGCCTAGGCTTGTGTGCCGCCATACGTAAACATGGCGTCCTTCGAGTCGGCCGAGACTCCCGCGCGCAGCAGCTGAAAACTGGTGCTCTTTCCTTCCCATGGATGGAGCCACCAGTCGCTGGGGTGAGAGGAATGGAGGAACACGTTTTGCGGCACAAGGCGTTCTGACTGGCTCAGATCGCCGCAGGCTTCACAGCGCTGCAAACAACTTATGATATGAAATGCAGAGAAGGCAGACGCAGCTGCAGGGGGCGGATGGAATTCGGAAGTTTGCCAAGATAGGGCAGTCGCACCTGGCGCACGACTGGGTTAACGGGAGGTCAGTGGGGGAGCTCGTGGCCCTGTAATGGACGTAGTTAGGCTGATGACGATGACGTATTATTGCTCATCAAAACAGTGCTGTCGTTTCGCGCGACCCCCTAATCATTCACAGCCTGCTGCTGGCTGGCAACTCAACTATCACTTCGCTTTTCTTGGTTTCCATCACAATTTTTTTTTCCACTTCACTGACCCTTCCCTCGTAGGGCTCTACGCGTGGTCCCCACTCCGGACGCATTATCTGTACATCGAGCTATGGCCAACCCTTATCGCGGGCACATGTCATCTGAACCACAGTATATATATCAAAAAAATACCATGCAATCCCGTCATGATCCGGGGCGCAGAACTGATAGCGACAGCTGCATCGCACCCGGTACTCCTTCCTCCTCCCCCAAGTGCGCCCATTGGAAAGCCCACCTGATTCACGTGACAAGTGATGACTATGACGACGTCGGACTGTGCAGAGCGCCATTCCGCGGCCACACGTGTTCCGCAAACGGCTCAGCCTCGCCAGGGAGCCATGCGAACGCGGCTGTTTCCTGTTACGACCCCACTACGACACAGTTTACACCGCACACAGTGTCCCACGAACAGGTGTCACCGCATGACTCGCACGTCGTACGCGCTAGTGCGGTACCAGCATAGCAGCCGTTCGACACTCTCGCCAACGCAGCCGTGGAGTCGACAGCGTACTGAGGGAGCCCGGCAAGCGGTATACGAAGCCTCGGGAAATGCATGTGGTGAAAGACGCGGCACAAAAAAGAATAGAATCAGTCACGCGCGCTGAAAACAAAAGGACAAGCTTCGGCTCACGCGTCACATTACTTCCAAGAGACGCCTCACAAGTTCAGCGGAAAAGAGAACAGGCCGGGCGGAACATGGATGATCGTGCACGAGCTTGAGACCGCGAAGAAAAATCGAATACAGGCCGACGCCGGAGCCAGCCGACTGCAAACGCGCGACTGAAGACTTGCGGTCGAGTGAAATCCGAAAAATACGTTGGAAGAGCGCCACTCTTAGTGGACACCTCAACATCGCCGTGAAAAGTGTGTGTGTGGGGGGGGGGTGGTAGAAGGGGAAGGGAGAAATACATGAAGGTACGCTCAACCACAAAAACAAATAAAAAGAAGACTCCGTGAAAGAAAGGAATACAAAGATCTAAATGTACAGAAACATGCGGTGTGGTAGAGCCCACTTATAACGAACCTGCTCGGCCAATGAATTGCGTTCGTTGTACCCGAATTTCGTAGTAAACAGACTTGCGCTATTACGAAAAAATAACGCTCAAATAAAATGTGGCGTTTATTTATTTCTTTAAAAAGTACCGTTGAATCGCATTAGTTTTTTCGTGACAAATTTTATCAAGCCGCCTTCTAAGCTCTCCACTGCGGTCACGTTGCTACTGACTGGTTAGGGTAGGTAGGTCGGCATTCTCGCCTTCGTTACTTTATACAAAGTTGTAAGGTTTCAGAGACGAAGCAACCGCTTCGCATGTGCGTCTAACGTCTGTGCGCTGCCTTCACACCGCGCATGCGCAAAAGGCGGAGTTTCAATTGCACAGGGCCTACCTCGACCGGTATTCAAACGTCTCAAGTCCCTGTCACTGGTTCATCCCCGGCTGTGTGCAGAGCTTTCTCTTCAACGTTGCATCTAATGCCGTGCGCTTACCACGCTTCTGCTTACAGTTTATACGTTTTTCCCAGCCGGCACACACGAACACACCGATTGACCTTTTAGCCTGTTGGGGCGCGCTTGGCCGGGATTAGCAATAATTGTTAATTGTTCTTCGTAAGGTCGGCACTTCATTCCAGGGAGAGGGGGGGGGGGGGGGAGGCGATCACGGGAGCTGGAGACGCCCTTCGGACCCCGCACGTTTTTTGACAGCGGAGGCGAGTTTATTTCCCAGTTCGTTATATAGCCAAATGGTGCGGCCACGGTTCGTTTTATCCGAGACGCACCCCCACAGCCTTAATACATAATTTGACTGTAGCTCCACCCTCCTTCGTAATAAGCGAGTGTTCGTTATAACTGCGGCCGTTATAAGTGACCTTGACTGTACAAACTGTTTTCAAAATTTGCCAACAGACATGATCAATATACTGTCACGGAACCAAGGCAGGAGACACCGTTCTTATGTCGGTTCTTATGGACTTCTGTGACTGCTACTACAGCTAACTACTAATACCACTACCAATAGCTATTACAAATGCTACTAAAAACTACTACCACCAGTACCGGCACCACCACCTCTCTGAAGACCAGGTGCGGCCTATTTGGTCTTCAGCCTGAAATTCTACATTCATTCAATGTGTCGACCAAAAAGCCCGCGACCCGTATACGTTCCACGGACAGCTTCGCAACGATTCGTTGTGAAGTGCTTTAAAGAAATGCACCAGCAGCGCAGGCATATACAGGCTTAAAAAAAGGAAAAAAGACGCGGAGTTATTAAACAAAAAGGACACAACCCAACTAGACAGTGATAGCAATTACCGCACGCATACCCCGTAAATTAAACTCTAAAAAAAACGCGGAAGAGCTTCGCGTTCATGAAACAGTCCGGCGCGGTTCATTTGCGGGAAAACCCGCACCGACAGGCAATTGCCGCCGGTTGGAGCAAGTAAATCCAGGTGGGTGTTCCTATTATGCGCATTTTTTTTTTTTTTTTTTGCATTCCAGACATACAGACTGAGGCTTTTGAAACGAATAAAAAGATATACGTCGCCAGACGAACCAACAACAAAAAATTATCCCGCCGGGACTGAAAGAGCAAACAGATTCCCTCGTGACAGCCGCTGAAAGCGATCCCTCCGGCCGCCGAATGGTGGTCTCGATTTTCCCGCCGCCGCCGCAACACACAGCACGACAGAGTCGTCGCTGGCAAAGCTCGGGACGCGCTCGTTCTCACGATCGCTTCGCTTGCAACGCGAGAACTGTCTGGTTCCCACTGTTTAGTTCGTCCTTTTCTTTCTGTCATTCACTTGCACGGCGCAGTTCAAATTAAAAAAGAAACGCGCACGACTGCACGTGGTCCGGTCTTTCGAAGAAATATAACCGTGACATTGTACAGTTGGAACTCGTTATAACGAAGTTGGAGGAGGCCCAGCGATTACTACTTCGTTATAGCCGTAGTTTCGTTGTAGCCCGTGTTCATCGAGCTCCCAAGGGGAGCCAGCATTCCTTAGTTATATCCCATTGTTTCGTTGTAAACAGTTATAAGGGGGTTCGATTGTATATTTTAGGAAAGTCAAACTCGCCAAACACATACTGCCAGGTGCAATTCTATAATTAAGGAGCATCGCAACACGAAAAACTCAGGATGAACGGAACAAGCGCTTGTCCCCTTCTTTCTGCCTGCGTTTTTCCTAGTCCGCTGCTCCTTAATAATGGCAAACCAACTAGTCCAGCCTTCCCGCTTTAGGGACAAATACCTGTGCTTTCTTGATTGCAGAAAAAACAGGCGCGAGACAGGAGCTTCCTAGGCCCCGTATCGTCCAGAATACGGATACTATACGACTGACTAGCTCACGAGCTCGTGAGGAAACTGTATACCCTCTACGGCAATGCTGCAGAAAGTTACCTCAGCTAACGTGCGCGCGCACGCACGCACACACACGCGCACGCACGCACGTTTGAGCAGCTTCATCAGAGCGCTGTCGGAAGCAGCTTCTTCAGAGCTTCACTTCAGAACAGTTAATCAGAGCGCCGGCAGATGGCGCGACATTTGGTGAGCGGTCCAAGAACGACTCGGGTCGGCCTCCCGCGTTTGTTGTGGAAGGGTCTGCGCGGAGAGTTTCGCAGCTGCTTAGGTTAACCAGCTCTCCTTGAGCTGGGGCGCTGACCTCCACTCACTATTTATAACTGGCATATCGGCACCGCCGATCAGCTCGTACTAGTTTGTCGCCGCGGGAGTTGGCGAGCGTTAATGAGTGGCCTTGTTTAAAAAAAAAAAAAAAAGACGCTACACGACACCCTTTCTCCACTCCGCATACGAGGAAGGCCAAGTCGACGTGGCGAGGAATTAAAAAAAAAAAAAGATAACTTTCTCAGAAGTGAGCTCCATTCGCGTACAGGCGAAATTTACGAGCGATACGCGCCAGTAATCAAACTACTACGACCGCCGCGGCTAAGCCAACGAAACAGAAACTTTAAGCTCCACGAAGAACAGCTTGCGAGACAGTGAAGGAGGCAATCGAGAAGATATAACAGCGGGGACAGAATAGCCGTAAAAACGCCGATTTAACCACTTGGAAAAAAAATTTGTTACATAATCGTTTCCGCTCATCTCGCCGCTCATTGAACTCCCTTGAGCGTGCAGCGTTTGCAAGGTACAACCAATGCCTTCAAACAAATCCTTCCTTTCAAATTGTCTGTTAAACCAGTAGCACCACACTTGTTTTCACAGAACCACGGGTTTGCCTTATTGACGGAGTTCTAGCATTGCGGACATGTCGGATACAAGTAAAGGAAAAAGCGGCTTTTTCCCTGTCGAAGGACCCCCTTCCAGCTAATAGCGTCGACCCATTCTCATGAACCTGCTAGCGCGAGTAGCGGGACAATTCAGGGAGTGGCGTGACAATGCAGGGAGATCTGCATTATCTCGCTAGCAGGCTCATGAGAATCGGCCGACGCCACTGGCTTGAAGGGGGTCCTCTGACGGGGAAAAGCATCTTGACTTGTACTTGACTACAGTGCCGACATATATCGGATTACACAGGCCACCTTCTGCGCATACGCAGCAGCTTTGTCTCTGTCACTAGAACGTGGCACTAAATCGATACCGATCAATTGTAAATTTCAGTGTCCCCTTAACTTCGCGCATACATGGCACCGACGTTTATCGATGCCAAGCGAAGGGCGGGGCTGACAACAGCCAAAGAGAAATTGGGGGGAGAACGGGGGGGGGGGGGGGGGAGAGAGACTACTGATAGACGATAAGGCCACCCAGCCAGCCCGCCCGCTCACCGACGTATCCCCCGCGCCCTCTCCTAATCCTTCTCCCGCGCTCTCCGCGTTTTCAACAAACGTCCCTGACACGGCGACTGCAGCCCCCCCTCCCCCCCCCCCCCCCCGTTCCCCCTCTATGGGAACGAACTCTTGCGCCTCTCTCCAATGGCGCCGAGGCAGGCACAAAATGGTGCAGCGGGGCCACGCTAACTACTGAGAGAAGGAAGGTGAAAGACAAGAAGCGAAGACGAGGGGCACAAAGAGGAGGAGACGCTGTCGAGGGGGAGAGACTAGAGCGCGTGAAGGGCACACGGAGAACCAAACCAAGGTCCTCTCGCGCAGCGTTGTAGAGAGGGCGTTGTTCCCGCGTAGGGCGTCGTTTGTTTGCAGGCCTCCTCGGGCGCTCGTGTGTCGACCATCTATCGAATCAAAACAATTTAAATGTACAGTCGAACCTCGTCATATAGAAACGGTTTATAACGAAACAATGGATACAACGAAGGAATGAGCATTCCCGTTGGAAGCTCTGAAAACGCGGGCTGTAACGAAGCTACGGATATAACGAAATTGCCAACTTCGTTATAACGAAGTTCACCTTATTCTAAGCTTCATTCGGTACCGGTCATCAGCGAAAGCTGCAGTACGCAGAATTAGAAGCGCACGGATACCTCCACTTCGAAATTTCTTCGGTCAGCAGCGCTTCTTTAGAATATATATGTTCCCGCCGTTCGCAAAGCGAGCCCATGCAGCAGACTTAAAACTCCCACGACATACTTTGGCAAGCGGGCGCGCCTGACAACTGTTCGCCGGCCAGCCGCGGGCGAAAGGTGGTGCGGATAACTAAATTAATCCTCGTTATAGCGAATAGCTTGCATCACGAGCGGCCAAACCAGGTAAGCACCGTGGACAGACTTGCTACGAGACAAAAGTCACAGCAATATGAGAGCTCCGCGAACAGTTTCGCTGCAAACGAGCCAACGGTTGAGGATGAACAATCCTTGAAGGTTGGTACGATGAAGATGCACTGCACTGTATACAAGTTGTGTTGAAAAGGCGTCGCGGTGCAGAGTGCAGCGCGGATGGCTTGTCAGACTGAGCGATCCCAAGCTCTGCACTTCAACGAGTACTCGCAGACCCACTCGGTAAAATGGCATACAGCCTGAACAGCATCTTATCTACTCACTACACACTAATATGCCATTGGCTAGTTGCCGAAAGTGGGAGGAAATGCACTCCGCCGGTCGGCGTTGGCACGGCCGACTGAAATTGTTGGTATACTGAAAGAAGCCTTCATATATGTCACACATTTCCGCTAACGCATTCGGTAAGGTTTGTTCCCTTCGCAGAAAACAAAAGGCTCAATTTCAAGCGTTAAGCATCATGCATACGGCTCTTTACAGCTCCAGCGGTCTTCGCGTGTGATTCGACAGTATGGGACCGTTGTCACACTTCAGCGCGTGCGTGCATTTCTTACAGATTCGTTCTGATCGTCGGTCAACTTCATCAGCCCTTAACATGCTGAGACAGCTCAACTTGGTGACCCCTTCATATACACAGTTCAAATTTCCATGCTTAGAATCTTTAAGCTCTACCACAACAAACCGGGGCGAATTTATGGAAGGGGTTGCCTCTGTTGAAAGCGACACGAGCCCAACTCATCAGTGCTAAAAGAGGCAATATTTGAAAGTTGCGAGTACTAAACAAAGGGCATGAAGAGAATGCGTGCGGTTCAAAAGAACCGCGCAACAACAGTGTAGAGCGCGCGCATATCGCCGATTGCTGCCACCCGACGCAGCTGGATTCCCGCGAGCTCTCCGTCCTCGGGACCAACGAACTGCATACATAACCCCTCACCCTCTCTCTCGCCGGTGTTTCCCCGCCGGCAGGCTATCCCACGTACGCGAGGAACGCGCCCAGCCGCAGCGGCAGCACGGGCGACGGAACGCACCGGAGCCCCGCCAGTTCCGTGCAGCACGTATGGATAGATGGTAAGAGTGTCCCCCTTTGAAGCGGGGTGGCGACGAGTGACTCCGAGATCAGTAGTTGTACCTTTTCCTTCTTTCTTTCTTAACATATGTCTAAGCCTGGCCAGTACTGTCCGGAAATTCACACCTATTTCGAGTAGCAATTCGAAATTCGATCGCTCTCGATTCTATTCCTGATGTCAATGCACCGCAGCGTAGGACCGTTGGTTCTCCTGGCAAGGCTTCTTCCTTTCACTACACAGGCTTAGCGAGACAACCGTAACGAGAAAATATGAGCTTACATCGCATTTTACACTTGTTACACAACTCATACCAATCCCTAGACATGACCTTTCAAGTAAAGTTCTTCTCGATTACATAACTAGAGATGGGGATTTTATGCCTGGTACACATCTTACTCCAAACCCTATATAATGTCGTTCAAGTTCTCCATCTCAATTACACAACTAGAGAAAGGAATTTTACACTTGTTACACATCTTATACCAAACCTATATAATGTTAGCGTTTTTCCAAGCTCTAGGTACGCTCGAGGTCACAAGGCATTGCGTATACAGTGTGGCTAGTTTTTCGAGCCCAATCTCTCCTCCATCCTTCAACAAATCTGCTGTTATCTGATCCTCACCAGCTGTTTTTTCCTTCTGCATTGCTCCTAAGGCTTTCTTTACTTCCTCCTTCTTTACTGCCGGGATGACCCATTGCTGTGCTGTACTATCTCCGTTCAAGTAAAGTTCTTCTGTATTGCAAACTAGAGATGGGGTTTTTATACTTGCATACACATCTTATACCAAACCCAACATCTAGCCCTCCAAATAAAGTTCTCCCTAATTACAAACTAGAAAAGGGAACTGTACTAGAAATGGGGATTTTCTACTGCATACACAACTAATACCAAATTCTATATATGGACCTTCAAGTAAAGTTCTCCTTCTCGACTACATAACTACAAATGGGGTGGTCGGCTTCGGAGGTTTCCAACATATCCTAACAAACATCCTAATTAAAAAAAGTGCGACAACAGCGCGAGATTAGCAAAAAAACAAGCGAAATGAAAGTGCGCACGGGACGAAGCGAGGGTATAAAGGAGATAATTCAACTCGATACGCAGGAGATGCAAGAGCTCTGTCGTGTGTGCACAACGCAGTTCCTCGCGGACATTGTATACTTACAGTTGCATAGTCAAAGGTGAACAAATGAACAGGTCGCTCAGTACGTCAGCCAACAGAACACCTGGAGCTGCTCCCCGAAAAGAGTGTGATGCACGCCCCCATATCGTGCCAGCTGTCGCACTGCCCCTGAGAAAGGTACATAATCGCGCTTGAAACGTCACCGGGAAGCTTACCCTGTACGGTGTACAGTGTCCGGTCGGGGGCGCTACGAGTCCTAACCCGCCGCGGTGGCTGAGTGGTTAGTGCGCTCGGATGCCAAAGGGGGCTGAATCACGGCCGTGGCGGCCGCGCATCGACGGAGACGAAATGCGTAAGACGGCCGTGTGCTTTGCGATGTCGAAGCACGATAAGGAACTCCAGGTGATCAAAATTCCCTCTCTTTCACTCCCACCTTCCTCCCTTCCCTCACGGAGCGGTTGGAGTGTCCACACAGAAGACTGGTTCGGTTTGGGGTTGGTTTATAGGGTTGGTTTATAGGGTTGGTTTACAGGGTCAAGAGTTTCGCCTTCATCGGAATGCGACCGCCGCGGCGGTCCAAACACAGATTTGAGACAGTTACTGCGCCGTTTCTTTAATCAAATTTTGTAGCCACGGCTTTTCCAAGGAGTGACGCGAGTTGGACTCCTCACTGACTCTGTAAAACAGCGAACGCACCAGAGCGACGACGCCTACAAGAGAAAAAAAAGCCCGTTTTCCAAACGAAAAAACCAGCGCCGTTAAAGCACCGACAAAACTTATTTTTTTCCTGCTCTTAGGCATGTAAAGAAATGATCGCGATAACCAGCAACCGCACAGGGCCCCGGACAGCATCCGCTCCACGGAGCTGTCCCCGCGAAATCCCACACAACAGGAAGGCAATGGCAAAAACGAGGGCTCAACATCCTGCCCAACCTTATCCGTCTATTTTCCTTCTTTCTTACTTTTTCGCCGTTTAATACCCCTGTGCCGTTCCTAGCCCACGAATGAATGAGGAAGCCCTTGGTGTCAGAGACAGCACCAATTACGTCCATCTCCCACCGTAAACCAAGACTTCAGTTAAAGAACCGCAGGCTGTCGGGAGTAACTAGGGGGCCTCCGCTACCGGATGCCTTATCGCGAGTCCTTCGCCGTTCGCACGCAGAACCGCATTAACTACTAATTATAATTAAAGTACATGCAGCCCCTCCGCTCTGTCCGGAGCAATCGTTCTTGGACTCATTGAGCCGACGGGGGTAACTCCCGAGACCCCGAAACGCTTTCATCCCTCCCTTACGCAACCGATCTCGGAGGCACCCATAGACTCCGGGTGCCTCCGAGACCCCCCGCGCACAGAGCAGAGTCTCCGCTTCGAACGCGTCCTGCACCTAACTAGCCCAGAGAAGACGGAACACAACCCGGCGCCGTCACGGCAAACGAACAGCACGCGCTCAAAGAAGGCAGGCTAAAAGCCCCGGCGCACCCGCGCGCGACACCCACACGTCCGTCCCCGCCGCCGCCATGTTGTCCCCCCCTCCGACAGCTCTCGGTCGGCCTGGCGAGGTCGCGACCCTTCCTCAGCCGACCTCCCCTCTCCCTTCTCTCTCTCTCTCTCTCTCCACAACGTACTCCTCCCGCCACCACTCGGGCGATCGTCGGTGCTAGAGAGATTAAAAGGTTCAAAGCAGCAGCAGAAGCCCTCCTTACCACGCGCACACATACGCACGTTTTGCTTGCTGCCATGCCTGCCTGCCCGCGCGGTGCCTTCCGAGCAGCCCATCCGGAACCGGAGAGGGTGAGAAACAGGGCGAACGGAGCGAGCGACGAAGAAAGAAAGAAACATGAAAGAAGAGAGAAAGGCGGAGACGGCGCGAATGGAAATTAAGGGGGGGAACCTAGGTTATTTACTACGCGCGCATACGGGCAATGGCACGAGGCGAAACAAAAAGAGATATGCCATGCACGACGCAAGCAAGACCGTCGTCCCGTCCCTGCGAGGACCGCGCGGATAGAGAGAGCAATACGGGAGGACATAGAGAAGAAAGAAAGGAAGAAAGGAAGCACCCCGCTCGGTGGACTACCGCATATACTGTCTTTTTTTTTTTTTCAGCGGCAACAGATGCCTCGGGAAAAGCGGGGAGGGGGAAAGGGGAAGAGGCGCCAACAAGGGCGCGTTTAGCGAGGTACGCAACCGGTTGAAGAGCAAGAAACCCGGAGAGGAATTTATTAGAACGGCTTAAGCCTTGTGCGACCAGCAAAGCAAGCAATTGATTAATTGGCGTAATTGAATGAATGACTGAGTCATTTATTCATTGGCGCCTGCCAGAGAACTGGAACACGCCCACGACCGCTACTAGGGCATGCTGGCGGAGCATTAAATCACACCGAGACCTATACACGAACAAGTCGCAAACCTTCTACGCAAACAGTCAAGTCAAGAAAATCACATGGCTGAGGAGGAGGGAAAAAAAGCCGCAATATTGCGGCTTGACAACGTTCCCTTCCCCCAAACTACATCGGCGGCAGGGATAATGAAAGCGTGTAAAGCATACATACAAACATACAAAGCACTTAGTTCACAATTTGAACATAACAAAAAAGAAATCGAAAAAATAAGAATGTAAGGTTTATCCGCAACCGGAAAAGCAATGAACATAATATATCTTACATGACATACAAAAAGAAAAGGCATTTGAAAGCAAACACATTCCAACACAAAGAGAAATCAAGGCATCGCAACGGCAAGGCTAGCAAATATTATAAAAATAAAGTTTTCATCTGTTGGTTCGAAGGTAAACGAACGGAAGAGCTGGGTAGGCGAAATTGATTAAGCAAAGTAGGTAAGGCGTAATTTAGTGTCTGAAATCCGTAATTAGTGCGAGGACGTGGAACATACCAAACTTCATGATGGCGAGTTAAATGGGAGTGTGTATTTTCGCGTAAATTGATAGTTTCTTCTAAGAACGGCATTCGACGTTCGGACAAGGATTTGTACAGTTGGGGGAGGCGAAAATCTTAAAACAAGGAAACTTTAATTATATTATATTTTGAGTATAAAGGCACAGAAGACGAAAAAGAAGGCACATTTGCTATTGCTTTCAGCGCGGTTTTTTGTTCCGTTAACAGCTTGTTACTATTGGTGGCTGTAGTGCTGCCCCAGATTAAGTTACAATATCTTATATTGGATTCGAACAGTGCGATATACAAAAGAAGCTTGGTTCTCTCAGGTAGCATATATTGCAGTTTTCTAAGAATTCCGACTGTACGAGACAACTTGGTCTGTAGATGCTCAATATGAGCATCTACAGACCAAGTGAGATGATTACAAAAGAAAAGCGCTTTTCACTCGTCGTACGTCGTCATTTCGTCCGGTACCTGATGTAACGACGATTTGCCGAGGTACGACTGAAAAAAGAAAGAAAGAGAGAAGGAAAGAAAGAGAGGAAGAAAGAAAGAAAGAAAGAAAGAAAGAAAGAAAGGACGAACGAAAGAAAGAAAGAAAGAAAGAAAGAAAGAAAGAAAGAAAGAAAGAAAGAAAGAAAGAAAGTAAGAAAGAAAGAAAGAAAGAAAGAAAGAAAGAAAGAAAGAAATTAGTATTTTGGTGAGATAAGGTATACTGCCATCCTTCATAACTGAATCTTCAAGATGGCCGAAGATAAAGCATAATGCACTTGCGTGGGATAATAATGACAGGAGAAGCAGGGGACAGCGCATGCGCGGATAGAGGCCAGAGAAAAAAAACGACCTTAATTAAGCGAAGAAGGAAGATGATGCAATGCAGGTGGAGGCAGAGTTAATTTTGAAACATACGTGCCGTCCGTTGCTCGGGTGGGGAGGGATTTCGTTCAAGTACAGGCCGGGGACCAAAGGTTTATGGTTTATGGTTTATGGGGTTTAACGTCCCAAAGCGACTAAGGCTATGAGAGACGCCGTAGTGGAGGGCTCCGGAAATTTCGACCACCTGGGGATCTTTAACGTGCACTGACATCGCACAGTACACGGGCCTTTTAGAATCTCTCCTCCAAAGAATGAATAATGGGTACAAGCACCTCCATGTGTCTCCTTCGAGACGATCACGCAGCTTTCTTTAGCGCGCTCCGGCTCATTCACCAATCCTCTAAACTGAATTTACTCGCTTCAAAAATCGAAAATCGCTTCCTCCAAATCCAAATGCATAGCACGAGGAGCGTGCGACCTCTGAAAGGCGAAAACAGAACGAAAATGAACATGGAGGCACACGAACGAGCGCGGAATATTTTCAGCGAACGGAAAATAATTTTAAGTTACGGTTTATGGAGGTTTAACGTCCTAAAGCAACTCAGGCTATAAGGGACGCCGTAGTGGAGGGCTCCGGGAATTTCGACCACCTGGGGTTCTTTAACGTGCACTAACCTCGCACAGTACATGGACCTCTCGAATTTCGTCTCTATCGAAATGCAATCGCCTCGGCCGGGATCGAACCCGCGTCTTTCGGGTGAGCAGCCGAGCATCATAACCACTGAGCCACCGCGGCGGCTTCTTTTGTAGTGAGATGGGCTACACTGTAGTGTACATTTTGTAGTGAGATGGACAGAAGGGAAGAACCCTACGAACAACTGATTAGGGCTGGTACGTTGGCGGCGCAATGAAGACCAGCTCTCGTTTATGGTTACGGCCAGATAACCACACGTCCCTCGGCGACGGTGGTAGGCAACTGCAGAGACACACTCTTTATCCCCTCTAGCCGCCGAGCGTCATATAACCACTGAGCCACCGCGGCGGGTGGAACGGAAAATGATACTGCCGGTGAAGCCAGATGGCGCGTTTCCTTATTATCCTGGACGCGAAAAGACCTGACCGCCGGACCTTTTCCTACTCGCCGGGCCTTTTCCTACTCAATCTGGGCCTGCGGTACGGGGCGGGTAAGGACAGAAGAGACAGAACCCTACGAACTATTGAAGACACTGAAGGGACAGTACCCTACGTACTACTGAAGACACTGAAGGGACAGAACCCCACGCGCAATGAAGACAAGCTCTCGTTTATGGTTACTGCCAGATAACCACACACGTCCCTCGCCGACGGCAGTACCTCTCTCCAGAAGCACCCTCTTCATTCCCTTGGACGACCTATAACTATCACGAACTAGCCGAAACTAAACTGCAGTAACAGACACAGCGAACGCCGTCTCCTCCACATACACGCTGTCGTATCTCGTGTCGGGTGAAGGTCGCGCCGCTTCCACCAGCCACTTGCAACGGGGGTTATCTGAAGAAGTTATCGACTTCCTCGAAGAACATCCTCGTCTCCGCCTTCCTGGGCACCTGCGGCTGCTGTATATCGTGTTACACAAATCACTCCGGGAAGTTGCAAGAGCTCCCCCTCGAGCACAAGGCCGGAAGAGAGATAGTGTACGAAGACGAGAAATGCGGGGCGGATGCGCGCACCGACGACGCCGACCGCTTCCAGCCACCGGATGGCGGCGCTCTTCTTGATAGACGCCCGACGCAAAGCGGTATATAGAGAGTATGTACAGGGTGTCCCGTTTCGCTTGCTCGCGTCATTCCGCCACCGGGAGGGAAATAATTCGCGACGTCACGAGTGAGGCAACGTATAGCACAAGGACGTTACGCAGCTCTGCAGAGAAAATAAAGCCGCGCGGCGGTTTCCCTCGCAAGCGTTGGTTGCGATCAGGCGCGGGAGAGTTTCCTTATTCTCGGGTTGGCCTTTCGCAATGCACTTTGCCTAACTGCTGATGGCGGTGGAACGGGAACTTTTCCGAGCAGGAAACTTGAGCGCGCTGTTCGCGCGTTTTCCGACGCAGGACAGACACTGTACCGGCTCCGTATCACACGTTGTTATATACAGGCTCGATACGATACAGACGTCGACGTGGTTTCAGTATTACCACGTCGACATATCCTATACGTCGAGATCAAAATGGCCGACGATTACGCTTCTCGGTAACGCAACGTTCGCGCGCAGCTGCCTCAGTATCTCAATCATAGGCGACCGCAGACCGAACGCGCAGTGACGGCTCTAGTCACGTGACTTTCGACGCAAGCAAAGGAGGTCAACTCAGGTTAATGCCATTCGTGGGAATTCACATTACATTCGCCGCCTGACAGGGGGGCTATCCAGAGTTGCTCGGAATTCAGTGGGGTCTGTCAGCGCAATTCACTGTCTTTTTCGCTACCTCCTCTTTTGTTCTCCGGCGTTCCATAAATTTCGAGGAACTGATCATCACTTGCGACCGTAGCAGCTCATGTAACACGCTATATTACTCACTACTTGCTCTCACGCTACACCATTTAACACAAAAACAAAACGTCAAACAGCCCTGAGTAAAAACGGCAGCAAATGCGAGAAGGGTGATTCGGTGCATGCTAATTAAAGCGGTACGGCCAAATGTCACGGGCAACGACCGCCACAGCTGCTCTTAAACATTATACTTTCGATCAGGAGTCCATTCAGACGGACTGGGGGCAAGAAGGGAGAAACGACCGCCGTACGCCGAAGGCAGCAGTACATTAATCAAGCCGTCGACGCGTGTATACAATACGTATAGCGCTGTCGAAAACCCAAGCACGAAATTTCTGGAAGCGGCCGGAGGCGCCCAGAAAGGGAGCAGGCGCTGCAGCTCGCGTCAAGCTGCGCGTCTCCCTCCCGTTGACTTCTCGAGAGGGCTCAGACGATTTCGAAGCGTACAGGTCCACGCACGCCGCTTGTCAAGGTGAGCTGAGACGCGCTGGCAGGAGCCCGAAGCTCCCAGCGTGCTCCAGAACTACCGCTTCCATGGAGGAAGGACTACTCAGGAGAGGCCCTCGCTATTGGAGCTGCACGCCAAAAAGTGCGCCGGAAACCAGACGCAGTGAAACGCACCTCACCGTGCCGCACCATCCGTACCGTACCGTACCGTACCGTACCGTACCGTACCGTACCGTACCGTACCGTACTTCACGTACCTCATCGTACCGCACCTCACCATACCATCAACTGCACGACCCAGGGGGAAACTTTGGAGGACACAAGCTACAGAGCAACTCTTGCGGGTTCGAGTACAGGATTTTCCCTTCAAAACCATTCCTAACTGAAATCATTATTTCAATCGTCTTGTTTCATCGAGGCGTCGGAGGAACATAACACTGAACTTTGATAACACTGAAAAGTGTACGACAACGATTCTTAAACCCTGTCAGCAATTTCCTTCCGCCAAATAAAATAGGCAAACAAAGGGAAAAAGAATCATGCAGGCCTCATGAAAAGCCACAAAGTTCTGCATCGCGAAAAAACATATTTTAATTTCCTGCAGGAGCGCACAAATTTTGCGCAACGCGCCACAGCAGCTTCTAATTATCTGGAGTATCCAGACACCTGGATCTGTCAAACAAGCACTCGAGAGATAGCATGATTTTTTGTATGGCGCACAGGGCCTGAAAAAGCAAAAATACACAATGTTCTGTCAACTAGCCCGACAAGTTTTATTGAATAAGTGACATTATTATTGCTGATAAAATTATGCTTTCGCGACTGCTTCATGACTGCTTCATTATGCTTCATGTCGAAGCCTCCCAGATCATCGTTTTCAAATCAGAATGCACCCCAGTTTCAATATGAAAAGTTCTGAATTTGAACGAAACAAGGATATCACGGTTAGGCGTAGCATGCACTCTCAGAAAAAGCTGAGAGTTCAGTGTGTATGTCATGCACTCCATCTATAATTTCTCTCCCTTAAGAAAAAAAATTCTGTTGCTTCCTCTAGATATGCTGATGTTTTCCCGGCAGTGAAACATGCATTTATTCATAGAAAAGTGGATTTAAACAATTTCTCGCCACTCGATTGAAAAACGCGATGTATAGAGCGAAAAGGACTCCGTGATCATGGTCTTAAGAATGAATGGTGGCGTAAACGAAAGGTGGTGGCGACATCTGTATTTAATTTTAAGAGCTCTATTTTCAGTGAGAGCCCTACGTCATTATTAAAATGCGGTGATCTATAAATACAGGATAACCTCCGTTTGTTCTCTTTGTCCCTTCAAACTGCGGACACACATAAACCAACCGAGTAGCACTTCTCGGAAAAAGCAGCACATCTTTATTTTTATTTTCTTCCCAGTCGTTCCCGGTATACTAAAGCCGCAAGTTTATGCAAGCCAAACCCACCTCTCGCGTCGCTGTTACTAACCGCGTACTCCGCGCCGTTTTCCAAGGAACAACGCCTGCATCCAGCGCCCTATTCAAGGTTATAAACCCCCCTGTCGCAGCTATACGAGCATCTTTTATTTATTATTTCTTTTATCGTCGATCGAGACTGCAGACGCGGGGACACGGAACGGACGGTCAGCGTTTGTTCTCCGGAAAGTAAACATATATAATAAAAAGTGCGTGGAAGAAAAAAAGAGAGGGAGAGAGTACGACTGCGGTATACGAATGTTGCAGCAGCTGTTGCGTGAGCATCACGGCGGGGACCGGTTACACATCCGCACTATTAACGAACGGGGAAAAATGTCCGACTCGCGTGTCTCTAAAACAAAGGACCGCCATTTTGCTGCGGGCAAGCTAATTGCGCCCGTTTAAGAGAACTCCCAGATTGCGCCCACCCCGAGAGTGAAGACACAGGCGACAATAGACACCTTCAGCATACCGTGTTAGCGTTGCCGTTACCGGAGTACCCGGGAGCCCGCGCTCCGTCAATGTGCATGCGCAGATCGCCTTGAGGACGCCAGATGGCGCCAGGCACCCAGCAGCTGCGCGTACGTCTGCTTCATCCCGACTAATCAGCCGGCTGTCACGACACTGACCGGAATGGTCCCTAACAAACTTCTACAATACATCCCTCTACACCAACTAGACGAAGAGGTGCAGTCATGGTACACACACGCATACCTCAAGGAAAACCTTCTCACATACTTAACCACGCCGCCATGCATCTGTTAGCTACTGACCTATCCAAGGCGTGACGTCACGACCAATCAGCGCCTGCGCACTGACGGTCGGCGGGTTCTGGTACTCCAGTACCGCCCACCGTCAGTGTGCACGCGCCGATTAATTTCGATACGGACAGGAGTCAGCGCATGGATGGATGGATGGACGGATAGGAGCGCCCCCTTTGAAACGGGGTGGTGGCAATTGCCACCATGCTCAGCTTTTCTTTCTCTATTTTTTTTTGTTTACTGTGTTGGCAATTCTCATTAAGAATCGCCATCATCTTTACCTACAGTTTTCTACAATTCTAACATTATGCCACATCTCTGCTTTCGAGCCACCAATCCTCCAATCGCTTTTTGCTAACTTCCACTGCAGATTTATTTACATGACCATTGTTATCTTTAAACCCTAGGGCCTCAGGAAGAGTGACTGCGCCTGCATCGACATCCGGATAGATACCATCACATTTGATTATGAGGTGTTCAATTGTTTCCACAGATCTACCACACACGGCAGCTTCCGGGTACGTGGCGCCATCTACCGCCCACGGCGGGGATCTGCGCATGCGCAGTGACGACGCGCGGATTCCCGGTACTCCGGTAACGGCAGCGCTTACACGGTACACGGTTTGCTAAAGGTGTCAACCAACTAGGCGGTCCGCACGGGGGCTGCAGCCTTCTGCTAAGAATGCCCAACAATAAGGATGCAACTAGCTCTCACGTTAGCACACTGGCCGAGCTTAACTAAAAGCCATCAGGGCGAGGACGAACGGGTTTCGAAGGATGTTTCGAAGCGTCCAGTTCGAAGGACAAACGATTTATGAAAAAAAAAAGGCCCATGCAAACACACAAGAAGATATGCAAATCGCTAATCACAACAACCTGTAAAGGACGCGGAGGGAGCGCGCAATACAATCACGCATATCAACAAAGGCCAAATGAGCGTTTCAGTCGGTTTGTACCCATCAATTAACCGTCGACCAAAGGAACAATGCCTTCACGCCCGCGCCTTTTAAGAACGCCGCTCCACTGAGAAGAGACAGTTGGTTCGGAGCTAATTAGTATGCAACAGCGAGGCCAGCGGACTAAGGCTGCATGTATAAGTGAAGGCGAAGGAACGCTCACCGCAAGTCGCCTAACTACGCACGCGTTTGACCGCTAACTACTCGTAGTCCCGACCAAGGCGCATACCAGACACGGGAAATTTTCAACCTCCATTCTTCGAGCTGCTTCCAACGAGATAAACGGCGCTAGCACTTGTGAATATTTTAAAAGAATGCTAGGGCCGTTCATAAGTGACTATATTTAATACTTTATTTCATAGCTGTGTGCCTCATGTTTATTTATCGATTGCCTAAACCGCTCTTTTTTTTTAACGTTACGACCGCAAGAAGCATCGCACACGGCTACGTATCTTTGGAACCTCGTTCCACACATATCTGGCAAATTGTGTTGCCGCTTCGGAAGCGAATAAGAAGAAAAAGTTTTCCATTCCAACGTGAGAGCGTTAGTGAACTGAAAGAATATACGCTAACCGTATCGTGTCAGCAGAGTCGCGCGTGGCTGCTAAGCGCACGAAAAACTAAAGAAAGAAACCTTCGCCAGTGTAGTTATCAACCTCGGAGGCCTGAACTAGGACAGCGGGCCACTATCCAAGTCGTACGCGCCATTCAAAGCCTCGCGCACCTAGCCTCAGCTGTTAATGGCATTCCGATGCGCGATAATGTAAGCCAGTTTCCGGTTACCGTGAACACCGCCTTCACCCCGATCTAGGTCGCCAACTATTTGACCAGTGCATTTTAATGGGGGGAAAAATAAATAAAGAAACGGTATACGTCGTTACTATGCGAACGTAATGCATTATCACCATCGTCAAACTACGCTCCCTGCACGACAAGGCCTTCGCTCAAAGAAGTCTAATCAGCGCCATCTTAGGCAGCCTCGACCACCCCATAGCTACAAACGATAACCCGTTCTGATGGTGATGATGTACATCGTGATGAATTTTTACGGAGCACGGGAGCCAAAAAGTGGCATGGCGCAAGGTATGTTCATCTGCACAAGGTACGGGTAAGAGATCCATTTTCCAAGCAGTTCACACCTGAGAAGCCAAGCACCCTGTAGGCCAGGGGAAAGCCTGTACCCGGCAGCAACGGGAATCGAACCCCGCACCTACTGCATGCGACTACACTAGCCCATTCTGTTGTTGCATGCAATAGAATGCGATGCACTGCTTGCATACCCTGCAAGCACCTTCTACCCTGCAAGCCCCTTCTACCCTTAACAGTAGCTTGGTTTGGGCTAGTTGGTAACAGTTCTTCGAAAACATGGCGCAAAAAGGACACGGACGGCACAGAAGTGGACAGGACAGGAGCTATCCTGTCCTGTCCACTTCTGTGTCGTCCGTGTCCTTTTTGCGCTACGTTTTCGAAGAACCCTTCTACACTGCAAGCCCCTTCTACCCTGCAAGCCCCCAAATCTACCCTGCAAGCCCCCAATTCTACCCTGCAAGCCCCTTCTACCCTGCAAGCCCCTTTCTACCCTGCCAGCACCTTTCTACCCTGCAAGCACCCTTCTACCCTGCAAGCCCCTTCTACCCTGCGAAGCAGTTACACCCTGCATCAACAGCCCGCGATCGCAAAAATGATATAAACAACACGTGCGGCAGAGACGAACGGTTCACCGACGAAGAAATCGAGCCGCTTACCATCGAGCCGCTTCACCTACAAACCGTGTACGCCCTGAAGGCCGCTCTCCGCGGGGCAGCGCTAACTTTAGATGCGCAGGCTTTTTATTTTATTTTTTCTCGAATCTTGCTTTCTGCGCCCGGCTCCACCGGAAGTCGCGCGCGCGAGCCAACGCGAGAGTCGCCGCATCCGGTCGGCCTTACAACCCTATCGCGACGGCGCCGAGAAAGAGCGATGCGTTTCAGGTTCCTTCCTCGACTGCGACATTGATGCCATTTTCTTCCGCTTTTTGCCCCCGGAGACTCGATGCCAGGCAATATCCCGCAGGCGCACGCGAGAAGACGATTGCCAAAGTGCGATAGCATACAAAGCGCAACAGATATCACCCGGCCTATACACGTCATCAGCGCACGTGTGTCTGGCCTGGTGGGCAAAAACGTGGGACTTAGTGGCAGCGTGATCCAGCAGTTTCGGCGCGCACAGGGGCGGCTCTAATCGGGAGAGTAAAGGCTACGAGGGCACCTAAACCCGTCTCTAATCGGGCGAAGAAAGGCGGTGGGGGAACGCTCGACACATGCACAACCGGTTCAGAAGCGAAAGTGGGCTATTTTGCCCATCTGACGTTACGCAGTTTACACTGGTCAGGGAGAGGTCTATCGAAAGCGCTCGTTTCCGTCAGCGCGGTGGCGCAATGGTAAGCGCTGCGTTTATGAAGGCATAAGACAGGAGTTCGAATGTCCTTCGTTCAAGTGGACCCATTCTCCTGTTTATTAAGAAAAGAAAAAAAAAAGAACAATTAGCCGGCAAACAAATTACTTACAATATCCGCTGGGGACGTGTTAACATTTCGGTAGCATCCTGAGATGCCTTTCAGTCAAAAAATGACGTCATGTGATGGCCCTTCTAGGCGTCGTCTGCTCGAGTTCGACTAAGAGGTATATGGTCAGGAAATGCGCGCCCCGGAGAAAACAAGTGCTAGCTATTGCAGTGCCGCACCGTGAGACTCGGCGGGGCGTGACGTAAGGTGACGAACGTGACGCAGTGACGTGACGTCATGCGATCCGCTGCCGAGAGCAGCGCCGTCAGCCGAAAAAAGAGAGACGCACAAGAAACGGATGGGCGATCGGCGAGCCGATCTCGGGCGAGTGAGGTGTTAAAACATTTTCTTGTTTTCCCTTTCAGCTCTTCAATTAGCACACAACATGAACAATTCCTTACGACCGCCGGGTGGGGTATTTATATGACGGAGCAGAACTTCTCGGGCACCGCGGTCACTAGGTTTAAAGCCGCTTTCGGAGTATACGCGAAATAACGGTGAAAACACAAAAAGTAGTGTGCGTATGACGAGAGACTACTAAAAGATGATTTCAGTGAAAGCCCTTCCAGTTTACTGCAATACGCTCTAAAACTTCATTTTATCCTCCGACTGAGAAGGAAAACGATGATGCATTGAATGCATTTACTCACTATGCCATCCGAGTGTTGAACAGACTGGCGATGAATGAATGAATGAATGAATGAATGAATGAATGAATGAATGAATGAATGAATGAATGAATGAATGAACGAATGAACGAATAAATGAATGAATTGGGCTATGTAAGATTAGCCTTGCGAAGACCACTATTCGTTTCAGGGCGCCGCAATCTTGGGGAACGAAACCAGCTCCAGCTACATCTTTTGAGCCAAACACGCGAGCCAAGTTGGCTCGTGCAGAAAGTGCACAACAGCGTCGTTTCGAGCGCGTGCTGCCTCGGCGGTGCATGCTTCCTGGCAAGAGCGTAATTATTCCCTACAGACGCTTATCGCGGCGAATAGGCGCTCTTAGAATCAACAGCGAGCGGCTCAAGAGAAACGTGCTCGAGAAACGCTATAGAGCTATACCATTCACGCACAGTTTGCTGACGTTCAACTGCAACTTTTCAGCCGCTTACCAAAAGGTCGCCGAATGGAATCCCAGCCACCACATGTCGATCCTAAAACTAATCTTTAGGGCCCTGCACACAGTGCCGATTCGGGTCGTGTAATATGGCGTATTCCAAAAGGGCGGTGCGGAGCAGCTCTCCGAATCCGCGATGGGGCAATATACGGGTGCTTCATCGTAAGATTCAAAGAGCCTATTTTTAAAAATTATGTAATGTCTTGGATGAAACACCTTGTATGTGTCTACGGAGTCTAGGGACCGTGCATACCCGTCGCGGTCCAATCAAAACTCAGGATATCAATCCAAATCGCCCACTGAAACACAGAGTTCGGTTTCGCGGAGCAACAAAAACTTTCTCCCCTTTTTTCTTAACTTGTATTCGACTACAGCGCCGTCACTGCATGAGAACAGTCTTCGCGTCGGAGCCATTCGTATGCCCTTCAGATACAGTACGCCGCGTACCACCGGGGTTGATCTCGGCTAACCTACGAAGAACAATGGCCATCGATGCAGCCGGGACAAATCAAGGACACCCGGCCGGGGTAAAAGAGGGCTACACTGTCGAGAGAAGGGAGGAGAAGTGTGGTGCTCCGTCCTGACATACGCGGCAACAGCGGCGGCTCGACGACGGGCCAGACTCGCGCGACCACACCGTGTACATTCCAGGCGACACGCGTCCTACCCGGCGACGCATCGCGCTGCGTACGACGGTCGGATGTCCGCAGGAGCAGCCGCTGATGTCGCCGGTGTGCGCATCCGCGGTACAGCAAACAAAAAAGAAAAAAGAAAAGAACGAGAGAAGTACTAAGCGGTCGTCATCAACCGACTACAGAGCTTGCGCGATCGTTCCAGCCGCGAATGGACCTCGGAGAAGGAATAGCAACGCACTGACACACACACGCACACACGAAACACAGAGGAGGTGCGCCCCGAAGATTACACAGGCGGCGCGTAATGGCGGCGTCGTGCGCCGAGCGCAGACGACAGCTGCCACCGGGAGAAGAGGAACGAAGCTCGACCGTTTCCATTGCGCAACCCCTCGAAGCGGCGGCACACGAGGAAGAAAGATACAAAGAAAGAGGCGAGGCAGATTTCGATGCGAGCGCGCGCGCGCACACAAGCACGCTCGGACCGACAGGGCGAGCGATCCGAGGCGCGCGCGCGTGTAATACGGCGGAGGTCAAGGGTTCGCTTTCTTCTGTCTCCTCTTTCTCTCAATCCTCTCACTATCGTTCTCTCTCTCTACGCGCACTGGAAACACGCACAAACGCGTACGCACGCAGGCCCGCATCAAGCGGAGACAGCGAGGCCTCGAAACGGGGATCCCACGCTGAGTGCACGGAAAGAGACCGAAGAGCGCGACGTGCATGCAACGTCCGCAGCCTTCGGAGACGCAGCAGGGACCACGTCCGTGGAGGCGGTCCAAGGGGCCCTTCGCATCCATCTCGAATAGATACTCTTTTTTTTTTATTCCTTTCCTCGTTCCTACGTCCTCCTCTTTACTTTTTTTTTTTTTGTACGACAGAGGGCGCGAGAGTTGGGTATCCCCGGTTCTGAAGTTGCTACCAACGTTGCGCAGAACTTCGTGTGGTTGTTGTTTATACGTATTTATTCGCTTTTCTTCCTGCCTTTAGATGCCTGCTGTGACAACAAACAAAAACAAGCACAGGCAGAAGAGTGAAACAGTCAGGGGGACACGCAACAGGGTGGGGACGACTCGGTCGATGGTCTTTCCCTGCCCTCGCTTACCGCGCTGGCTGAAAAAAAATGAAAAAAAAGCTCGGTGAACTGGAAAAGTACACTACAACGACATTCTAGTCGCGCAGCTGGTTGGCTGGTGAACGGCTGCGGAAACTCGTGTGACACAGCAGCAAGCAATTAATGACTTGAAAGGGCAGAAATCTACGCCTACAGCCATCTCCCCTTTCCTCATCTCTTCTTCAACATCCGCGCATGCTCTCCGTAGCGGACAGGCAGGAAGGTGAGGGTGGGACAGAAGCAAAGCATTCGCTTCTAAACAGACCGCGAAAACAACGACCGGTATACGCGAGACTGCCCCCACAGTTGGTCCTGTAGCTTTCCGAGAATTTTTCCATAGTTGAGACAGGGCTCGCGAGAGGGCGTAGCCGCGTCACGAGCAAAAAGTAACCTTACGGACTCTCTGTTGTGTGCACTGTCGCGCACAACGCAACTGACGCGCCAGTAGGGGTAGTAAGCGCTTAGTACCGGTTGGGGTTGTCGTTCTTTGCTTCAACCTTTTCTAATGCGAACGCATTGCTAATACCATTGCGAGAAAGGCCCGCGGTGTGTGTGTGTGTGTGCGTGTGCGTGCGTGCGTGCGTGCGTGTACTCGCAGATGGTATACAGAAAATACCAGCGATGACAAGACGTATGAGGTGACGTCATCAAGCGGCCCTATGACGCACACAGCAAGCTAAGCACCGCCACTTCAATCAATCATATACACATTGTTCGTCAATATATACTCCACACTGGACGACCTCACAGTGGCGCCAGGTTTGATGACTATATGCGCACCAAAATTCTGACGCATCGGTTTGTCGTACGGCGTTCCGTATGGTGGTCATACGATTTTTCGTTACATATACGTAGTGCTAGTCAAGTTGGAGGCTAGCTTGCGACGGGGATTCGAACCGACGACATATACACCTTCCCAGATACCACCGAGATGTGAGACGGTTACTGCGCCACTTCCTTTCCTCAAAAAACAATTTGTATCAAAATTGTGATGCAACCGTTCGTCGTACTGAGTTCCGGGTGGTGTCGTAAGCGCGTGTGTGAATGGGTAGTGTGTGTGCATATGTGGGTGGTGGTGGTGGTGGTGGTGGTGTGTGTGTGTGTGTGTGTGTGTGTGTGTGTGTGTGTGTGTGTGTGTGTGTGTGTGTGTGTGTGTGTGTGTGTGTGTGTGTGTGTGTGTGTGCGTGGGTGGGTGTGCGTTCGTGTATGTGTGTGAGTGGTGGGCGGTGTGTGTGCGCATGGGTGGTGTGCGTGCGTGCGCATGGGTGGTGGGCGGTGTGTGTGTGTGCATGGGTGGTGTGCGTGTGTGTGTGTTGGAAGGGGGGGGGGGTGTCAATGCACGCAGGGACAGTAATGCTTTCTCATTCCCACACGTAAGCAGTCTTTAAGTGTATCTGCAGAATTTTTATACTTTTGCGCAGTAAGCGATATTTGCTGCATCTCCCGCGTTTACGAAAGAAACCAATGACTTGCCAAGTACGTTCGGGCGAGTGCAACGATTAAATATTCCTGCAATGAGGCGCCGCTCCCACCGCCTGCGCATATATGAACATGGTGTCGCCACCGCGTTGGCGCGCTATTAATAACAGCCAATGACCACCGAAATGAATATTCAATGAGCGAAGTACATGCATGAGGAAACCGATACGAACACATACGCACGAATAACGCGGCCAGACTCACGAGTCAAGCGCACTGCCTGGCAACAATGCCATTCAAAAGCCTATTGAGCCCCTTCAGAATATCTTAGCATGGTTATTACACCGTGCGCAGCATTTATGCATCTCGGTAAATCAACTGCGAAGTTCCTCGATGATTTTTCTTATTACGATCGATTCGACCTAGTTTCAGGCCGACGAAAAGCCACGCATTTGCGGAGGTCAATGATCGTTCCGTTATCGCCATCATAATCAATCAGCTTAAGTGTTTTCTGCAGGGTCAAAGAGTTTTCCCAATGATCTCCGAACAGCCCTATTCGGCGAAAGCCGCGACCAGCCTGCCTCAGTACGGTCGGCTGCAATAACTAAGAGAGCAGTGTTACAGGGGGGGGGGGGGGGGGGGGGGTGCGTTTTTAACTTATACGCAGGGAACAATGTTTGAAGTAACGGAGATGTGTTCCTGTACATATTGGAGTTACCTGTGCATTTAATTTCCTTAGGCCTTAAGCGTGTGCCCAACACAGCGCTAATAGCAAATACTCCCTGTTCAACACCCCGTTCCCCTCAGCACAACGAGCCCACAACACTCCCGCTCCAAGCAGTCGAACAATGAGTCCTCTACAGCCACTAGTGCTACACGGCCTTTACCACTGCACTTAGATCCAACTGGATAAAGAGACTGTCGTGTTAAACATACATGAAGGCGATTCTAACCTCGGCTCCATGTATCTGATCATCTTTTTTTTTTTCTTCACCACCGACCGCTGCATGCCAGCTTCCCGAGTTCCACCGGACGTTCAGCGTAGACAGATATTCATGGTATCCCCTTTGATTCGGGGTAGTCGCGAGCGCCACCTCGCTAGGACAGCACCCTCTAGCGTGCTCCACCTGTCATCATGAGGCCCAGGTGCATAGAGTTTCTTACTATTACCTAGAGGGAAAGCTGGCAAGCCGTCTATGGGAGTTTGCATGGAGACCTCACGTGACCACCTCAGCCACCATGGGCGCTCAAAGCATCATGGGGCGGTGAGCTACTTGTTGCGGAACTGCAACTTTTGGCCAAAAAATAATAAAAAATAAAGCTGTTCGATAACTACGAATGTCCTAACATTCAATATCTTGTCTAATGATTGCAACAAACGAGCAGAAAAGCATTTAAGTGCAAAATTTGCCTAAAATAAGAGATGACTAGCTTTCCTATTGGCCAAGTGATGAACACTAAAAAAACTAATATTTCGTAATTAACAGGCGCACTTTTAAAAGTAAATATGCTTTCAAAAAAAATGTTGTTGTTTAGATACTTTAAGAGGTTTTTTAATGGCATTTCGGAAGAGTAAAACCTTTTATTGGCGTCGTGTGTCGTCGCGTTTTCACTACTATGGCTTTTGCACACTGCGTTCGCGCGAAAGTCGTCTGCGCACACACGAACTACGTTTTCGGAATGACACGCCTTAGTACTGCCACTCTGTGTTCCCGAAAAACTACGACTGTGCCGCAGCAAGTAGCTCACCGCCCCATGATACTTTGAGCGTCCATGGTGGCTGAAGTGCAGCGCCGCCAGCTTTCCCTCTAGGTAGTAGTAAGAAACTCTATGCCCAGGTGTGTCTAGGAGCGGCAATGCAGGGGGGGGGGGGGGGGGGGGGTCGTACGTGACGTCACGGCTAGGCACACGTTGGGCTTAGTTGAGCGCATCTACCGCAATCGCTCACAAGCTACGGGGAAGCAACACGTATAATTAGCATCGTAATTATTCGTGCAGCTTTCAGAGTATAATTACACCCTATTAGACCTCGCTGATAACATGCAATTACTGCCTTTTCAGAGCGGACGCCCGTCGCTTCCATGTATACTAAGGGCGGCGGTGACCCCACGGAGCAACTAAAAGCACCTCCTCGACCCTCATAATTCTCCCCAATAAACCGTACCCCGTTCGGGGCCTGCGGGCGCGATCTGCGAGTCGCCCTTGAAAGCGGCCGCCGACGCCGTAAGTTAGGAAACTGGAGCACTTCGGGCGAATAAGCCAAGTAGGTCACGCTAACAGAGATCGAAATCTGCGAGCCACACGCCGGCATACGAGCTCGGCATCGAAGCGATGGTGTGGCTGCGGCCGTTTATATATATTCGTAGCGACAGTAGGCGATAAATAGGCAAAACAACCCAAAGTGCGAGGAACGGAAACGAGGAAGGTTTCGCTCGTACTTTTCTTGAGCGAGTAAACGCACTATAGAGCGAGAGAGGTGCGTCTGGAATAGCATCTCCAAGATACGAGGAGCTTTTTTTGTTCTCGAAATGAACCAGATCCACCTTGCTGTCAAGCCGCGGCGGCGGCTCAGTGGTTACGGCGTTCAGCTGCTGACCTGAAAGACGCCGGTTCGATCCCGGCCGCGGCGGTCGAATTTCGATGGAGAGGAAATTCTGGAGGCCCGTGTACTGTGCGATGTCCGTGCACGTTAAAGAACCCCAGGTGGCCGAAATTTCCGGAGCCCTTCACTACGGCGTCTCTCACAGCCTAAGTCGCTTTGGGACGTTAAAACCCGCGCTAGGTCACGTGGTTGTGACGCCACATAGTTGTTCACCAATGAGGGATTTCATTGTGACCACGGGTTCTTCGTCGAACGTCCGCTCTAACATTATAGCGCTAAAAAAAAAAACGGAAGGCACCTAAGACTACTTACGTGCTCTGAATGCGGAAGAACGTGCTCTAATGAAGTCGACAGCGAAGTGAGTTCAAAACCCACTTCGGAAGAAATTATATAAGAAATTTTATTTTTATTTCCTGAAGATGCTTGCACTTCCGATGACGTCACGAGGTCACGCGAGTTTTGGGTCCGCTTCTCGTGGACGGAACGCCGGATTTTTCTCACTGATGAACCATGTAATGCTCTCGCACTAATAAGCAACTGCAGGGGAAGAAATACCAAAGTGGTTCGTTATCACTTCCGAAGAGCGGCGGTCGTTGTACTTCATGTAGAGGCGCTAATTAACCGGGCAGGTGCTCAACCTCGCCGAGCCAAGACTTCCTCATTTCGCCGTTGACGCATTTCATTTGACGCCGATGACGTCACTGCAATTCAACCGCTGACAACGAGGGGCCGCCCACTAAGAATGATCGGCGAAGTTGTGACAGCCTCTTTTTTTTTTTTTTTTTTGCGAAAGCAACACTACGCGAGTCGCCGAGCCGTTTCGCGGAGCTGACGAAAGGTCATACTGCGCATGCGCGAGCAGCAGTGACGTCACACGGCTCACAGCTTGCGCGCCGCCGCCGGGCTCGCCAGTTGCGCATGCGCAGTAGCGGCGCATAGCTAGCGCGCCGGGGCCGCCGCCGCTGCCGCGCGCTCTCCGTCGCCTCTCTCCCTCTCTCTACTCGTTGCTCTCGCAATCCTCCAGGTTTAACCAGAGCTAAACCACTGCCAATTTTTCATCCAAAACAGAAGACATTCGTCGCTGCTCTCCATCTGAACGTGATCTGAACAAAGAACCGCGCCCTGCAACATGCATACACTATTTATGCTGCTTCGCAAATGTTGTGGCATTGCAGAAAGCGAGCCAACGGAGTGCTGTCGCGCGCTGTAATTTCAGACGGACGCATATACAAATCGCGTGGGCGGAGAAATAACGCCGCTGACGTCAATGCGCAGCGATGCGTGCGCGTCTTTTAAACCTCTCTCCGACTGTACATCCGCAATGAAAAAAAAAGAATAAAAAAAAGCAATTAAAATGCAATAGCCGAGATGGAGCAACGAAAAGTGCGCGCTCTGCAACGCGCACTTTACGAAGTCCGCGGGAAGGACGCTCAGAAAGCGCACCGCCTGCGCGACGGCGTCGACAGCAGTGCTAGAGCATTATAGCGAGCATTAGAGCATTAATGCTAGAGCATTATATGACTCTGTCGCGTCAGCAAAATGTGTCCGCAAATTTTGTCCGCACGATTACGTCGTTCTCCGAAATGTGTGGAAGTGTATAGTGCGCGATAAAATGTTGACGTGGCAAAAATTCGGTTCATGAGGTGCAATCAGTTAATTAATTAAATACCAAAAAACGTCATAAAATACACTTACACGTCAAAATAGCGATGGACGTCGATATAGTACATGGACATCAGAACAGCCACGGACGTCGATATAGTATGTGGACGTTTTGCTTTCGCATTTCTCCAATGCGGGTCGCCGCAGTGACCTCAAAGTTTTTTTTTTTTTTTTTACTACCGCTTCGCCGAATATTCGTAAAGAAACGCCCCAGCGTCCCTGAACGTACAGAGCGAATAGAACGATTGGCAATGCGCGGAAACTTCCACTTGTATCTTCCTTTCTTCGTCAGGTCAAAAGGCACGAAGTCGCATCAATAAATTAATTAAATTTGTCCCGCCAACAACAGACGAGACCCAGGCAGCTATATAGAACTCCACATTTTCCTTCTGCACACAGATGAACAATGACAATATAATTTGAAGGACACTTAAGCTTCGCCTTAAGGGTATGGCGCAATCACGTTAACGAGTCCTTTCGGCCGTCTGCGCTCCTCTTTGCATAGCAGATGCGGAAACTGCCTTTTTGTATTTTAATTATAATTTTACTAACTACATGATATATAAGGCCTCCCTTAACCAAGCGGTCGAGCGGTACCGCGTCCTGCTCACGACCCCAACGAGAAGTGGTCCGAGTCCCGGCTCGACCATTTCTTCTTTTCAGCTCAATTGCTTTTCTTTCTTCACAGGCACTACGTAATGGTGGAGGAGATGAGGTGACGACCCTGTAGACCAAAGAGGAATTGCGTAGTGACGTCATCACTGTTGTATTGTGTGATCGTTTCGGGGTGTTTCCTGCTTTTTCGACTGTGTTTGAGTCGTCTTCCCCCCCCCCCCCCCCCCCACTGTAATGCCTCACGGCGCTGTGGGTACTGTAATAAATAAATAAATAAATAAATGCCCGCGCGTAGTCATGTGGTTGTGACGCCACAAGCACCTCGATCAATCCCGATTTTATCGACACGCCAACTCCGGCGGTTTGTTCGCTGAATGTGACCTTTAACGCCATCGCGTTACTAATTATTATTACTAGTATATTAGTAAGTATTAGAATATTTACGCGATACTGTAGAGCAACCCCGAATAGTGTGTGACACGTCTTCAACAGCTACCCTGACGATGTTCTGTGACAATGTTTTTTAGCAGGTCCGAAAAAATACCTCGAAATCATAGGCGCAAACGAAATATGAATGCACCGCCTTTATACTGTTCAACGTCGGCCCAGTTTGAGTTGTGATGCATTCAGTATTAAATATTACGCAATCTGTTCCTTTTCACATAAAAAAAATTACATGTGTTCCTAACAGAACCTCGCCTGCAAGCCCTTGAGCGACTTCAGCAGAATAGACCCTGTCTCTCCAAAAAAATGGTAAAAAATCATTATTATTATTATTATTATTATTATTATTATTATTATTATTATTATTAATGCATTAACACTACGAGCTCCATGGGCCCAAAATGCGTCGTCGGTCATGAAGTTCGCCCATTGGTCCAGCTCGAGGAAGTGACGTCACAACGCAAATGACGTCACTTACGGTAAGGGCATCAACTGCTGCTAATGCTGTCGCAATGCCAACGCACAACGGCATTCCGTGTCCCTGTGAATATTATTAGTATTAAGTGCACAGCGAGATCCTACGCTAGAAGAACAAGACTGCTTCTTACTCTTCTGGAGCATTGCTTCTTAGAAGCCGAATTTCACCAACTGACTATCTACGCAACGGCAAAAAAAAAAAGAGAAAAAAAAAACACCGCCTTCCGCAACGACTGCAGTTCACTCACTTCACCCTGCTGCGCGCTTCGTACAGCCGTATCGGCAAAACAAACAAACAAACAAACAAACAAAAGAGTTGAAAGAAGGCTGGCTGCTTAAGTTAAGACAAGCCGAGCGACCTTACAAACAACAAACACACACAAAAAAATTGAAGGGCGAGTAGAGAAAGCACAATGGGGGAATATGCCGGCCCCTGCTGCATTCTCAGCCATCGATGCCACATACGTAACGCACGTTGAATGTTCTTGACCTTTCGCTTTTGGAGCTGGCGTAATTGAGCTCGCTCTGTTCCAAGCCTGGAGCAACGGCACCCGTGACGTCACTGAACGCGCCGCGACCAATCACGCCGCAGGGAACCTCAGCCACATGTAGCCGAAAGTAACATCACATATGTCAAGCGTATACAAACCCTCTGGTTACCAAACGCATGCGTGCAACGAAGCACCTCCATTTCCGACCAGTAAAGGATGAACGGCAAATATGACGTCACAAAGTGGGAGCTTTTAAGCAGCAACACCGTATACCGAGTTGGACCGTTCGCTTCATTGTCGCATGCGGCGAACATCCATTCCAATGACTCGAGTTTTACCCACGACCAATCGCCAAGATCCGAGTCCGTGACGTCAGTCGCCTTCTCGTCACCTTAACACTGGACACTCGAAGCAGCGGTGTCATTTTATTCAAAATGTCGCTTTGATTCGAACCTACCAAGTTTTCGTAGAATCTATTTCATCGAGTAGCCTTTTATATACCGAGGTTACCGTACTTTCGCTAACCATGCTGTGACTAAGCGCCAATTGTGCAGAAAAAACGAGAACATGTGCGTCAAACGCACCGAAAAATAAATTCCGACGAAGGCAAGACGAACAAGCAAAGGTTATCAACTCACGCACGGAATAACATAACAGCAATCGGTAAATAAAAGTTTTGCATAAAAAAAAGAAGCTGTCCTTCTTGGAAACTGTCGTTTCAATAAAGCACGTTGCCCCCGAAGCCACTGTCGTCAGCAGCAACCGCAACCGTTCCAACTCCGCCGGGGTCTGAGTTGTAGCCGCCCATAACTGCGACTCAATAAATAACGAAAGATCGAACATCAACGCCGCCTGTGGTGCAGTGAAAGGTTACGTTATTCCGCGATCAGTATCAGACTTAACCTGGAACTATCATATTAACTTGATTCTAGCAGACTGCTAACCGTTCTCTTGGCCTTTTAAAACGTAACCTTCGACATGCTCCTGCGCATGTGCGTAAACTTGCTTATATTACATTAATTCGACCTAAAATTGAGTACACTTCCGCCATATGGGACCCAGATCAAGCCTACTTCAAAGATAACATAGCATCGCAGCAAAACCGTGCTGCTCGTTTCATTTATTCTGACTACTCACGTTTTACTAGCGTCACGGCTTTAAAAGCCCGTGCTGGACTCGACAGCCTTTCCTACCGTCGTAAACAGACTCGCTTAACTCTTTTTCACAAAATTTACCATCATCCGTTGCTTCACAACGATTTCTTTCACTTACCCTCAGCAGTGTTTCCACGGCGAGACCATCCTTTCAAAATCAAATGCATCACATGTCACACTTCAAGTTTTGCTAAATCATTCATACCCAAAACCATTATTGATTGGAACCGGCTGCCTTACACAATCGCAACTGAAACGAATGAACTTTCATTTCATGAACTTTTAAAAAATCAAACCGATCTGTAGTTTTTCTTCTAGTTCTGTTCTGCTCACCGCAATGTGTTCGAGTTTTGCTTTTCGTGCTGTTCATTCCCTTGTTTTCATCTTTGTGTTTTCTTTTCTTGTTTTTTTTTCATTTTGTTTATTTGCGTCTTGTTGTTCTGCCACATTTTGATTCATGCTGACTACCAGTTATTGCTCTTTTCTTGCTTTTTTTTTGCCCTGTTACTCATGTTAATGTTCCTTCTATGTATTCAAGTTGAAATTTTTACCACCCCCTATGTAATACCCTCGTGAAGGGGGCCTTTAGGGGTATCTTGAAATAAATAAAAATAAATAAATAAATAAATAAACATCGATATATATTGGAATAGGGTGCGCACTGGTCTCGAGCAGAAATACTTATGTAAATTAAACTCGGCCGACTTGAAAACAGCGAGTAACGTGGAGTGCGCGTTGCAAACGCACTGAAAATGTGCAGCTGGTGGAAAACTTTTTTCGCTCCTATTAGGCGCTCCTACTTTTTGCTCTCGCTAGATCGATCCTTTGAAGAGCTCTGGGAAGTTCATTTGAATGCAGCCCGGTGACGTGACAATCGGCTAACCGAGGGTTTGGAGATGGCGAAAAGTACTGTGAATGTATCTGCGGTAGTTGTGGGGTGCCACCCAAGTTGCTCGAGCAACCTTCCTCTTTTTAAATAAAAGTTTTCTCTCTCTCTCTCTCTCTCTCGTTAGTGAAAAAAAAAAAAGCGGTTGGAGTATTCGTGACTTAGAAACAGGGTCGAAACGGCTTAGAGACAAAACTTTCTCAAGATTCTACACCTTGAACAATGGTAAACCCAGACATATAGAACTCGAAGGCGATTGCGAAATAGTTCGATATATCGAAAATTCGATACATAAAAATGGCATTAGATAAGCTTATCTGTAACTCGGAAGCAAGAATACGTTGCACCCATGCTAGTGACGCGCCTCTCGCAACGACGTGCCACCAGGCGGCGTGTCGACAGCGAACCACACGCTAGGTGCACGTTGATTTACCTAAACCTACTTCACGTCGAAGCCGCAGCGGACGGTTCTTTGGAACTAGACAGTGCCTATCATAAGATGTCTAATCCTGTCACCAGTACTCCGTAAACAGAATAATCTCATTGAAATTAAGTTACGATTGGTTTCCGCGACGCTTTCGGCAGCGAAAGCATACCAGTCGAGGGCCGACGCTGGGTTTTAGTTGGTTACGTTGGCTTCATCGCATGACAACGATGTGGCGTGGAAAATGAGTAGGAGGGATCTAAAGGCACCCAGAAGCACTGCAGACGCGCACCTCGTCACACGGTTTCAAAGCGCTAGCGCTGCCAGGAGATGTCCAAGGCCGTGCAGCCGAACCGTCTCCGTGCGCGAAAAGATCGAGGCGACGGGTTCGGTGGAAGTTCGATATATCGAATGACCGGTGAAACTGGAGTTCGATCTACTGCGCAACTTTCCCGTATACTTTTAAAACGGGCTTTGCAAGGGGATAATGTGTGTTTAACCTTTCTGAGGGTTCGATGTAACCGAAATTCGAAACATCCGGGCTCAACTATATAGCGAAGTCAGTAGAAATTGTACTTGAAAAAAAAAAAACAACTTAGGTGGCACCTTTAAAACCTTTTGTAGGTCAGCGAACACGTGACCCGTCCCACATGCTTCAAGTGCCGCAAAACGGACGAAGTTGCATATACGCACCATACTCTCGTGCGCAGAATACTTACGACCTATCAACCAAACCATGCAACGTGTTTTTTTACCTCCCGCTAATATGCCTCCTTCGTGTTCTGTGCGTTTTTACAAGTGCGGCCCATTTTGGCGGCATTTTTTTGTTGTTGTTGTTGAAAAATTGACTTTCTAAGCCTTCTCGATCAGCCAACTGCCTCACGATACTTCCTGAAGCAATTTTAAATTTTTATGCAAGGTTTATTATACGCCAAAGAAACTGATGTACCGATAAGTACACCCGACCAAATCTTTAACTGGCTTGGGTGTTTTTATCAAAATGCGCCTTGTAAAAGGTTCTTTTCGGGTATACACCGCTGGCATATTCATGCTCTAATCTGACGCGTGAGATGGCATTTCGTGGTTCCTTTTTGTTCATATAATGTTTTGAGTGGAGTACTAGCGTGTTTAGATCAAAGGTATCAGAAATATTCATCGTCTGCCACTACGAACAGCCGAAACAAGCGGAATACGCAGCAAAGGTTCTGGTCCATATTGCCTACTCCTGTAGCTAAATTGCCACTCCTTTCATGGCGGACAAGTCGTTTACCCAGAGTAAGCGCAAATGCGCCACCAGAACCATTGCTGCGTAGTCCGTTTGTTTCGGCTCTTCGTAGTGGCAGACGATGATAATTTCTGATAACTTTGATCTAACCACGCAAGTATTTCACTCAAACATTATATGAGCAAAAAGGAACCACGAAATGTCATCTCACGCGTCAAATTAGAGCATTAATATGCCAACGATGTAGCCGAAAAGACCCTTTTACAAGGTATATTTAGCGATGCAACACCCGAGCCAGTTAAATATTTGGCCGGGTGTACCACGTCTGAGATCTTTCTACGGAGTCATTACTACGTACCCCTAATCTACAAAACCAGTGGTCGAAAAGGCTTGAAAGTGACGGTAGTCATTCCGTCCGTTCGTCCATTTATCCATCCATCCTGTCCGTCCACCCATCCTCAACCGCTGGCCCAATCAGAGCGTCAGACATCGATACACGAACCGCGAACGGCACGATTAAAGGGCTCTGCGCGCACCCATCTAGCGTCAAAGCCAGAAACATTGCTTCGGCCCGATTAAGGAATGTTCTCACGTAGCCCTGACAGCACAATCTCCGCGTCGCGATCGACGGACAACGTGCGAGGAATTTTATCTGCGTAAAGAGAACAAAAGCGCTTCGCACAAAGTCTCTCGTGCCCAGCACTCGAAAACAAAGTTGCCGCACGCGACCGCGACCACACGAAACGCCGCTGATTCTCGCGCTAATAGTGGGTTAGCGGGCTTAGAGACACACAAGGCCTCGACATTTACGATAAACAAGAGAGAGATACGAGTCAAATGTGCACATGTACAGCGATTTGACCGGGACTTACGCTTTGCTACCGGGAAACGAACCGACAGATATAGCCCTATACGATATAAGAAAAGGATAAAAAAAAAAAAAACAGGGCCGTGTTAAAAGGGTCATAGGCACCTAATTTTAGCGGTGTGTTTTCTTCTTTCAAAGCACGGGCTGCAGTGACAGCCAATGTAATCCCGGACTGTGGACCCTAACCACATCAATTCCTCTCTCAAAGTGTCAATTAAACATTTTCAACACCATCGTGCCACCCGATTACGGAAACAACTGTTTAAAAGGCAACTAACTACTTGAGGCCCCAGGCCCTGTATTCAAAATCCGCAACGTTAAGTGGTTCCAAAAGCGGTAACAGATCGTCGAGTCCCCTGGGGGCAAAAAAACGAACTGCGATCCCTAATCCCCGAAGACTGAATGGCGTAGCCAGCAGCTGACTCCGGGGCTCATATGCGGCACCTCAGTCTTCGAGTATTAGCCTCTGAAAACTGGCCGCAGGAGACTGCCGGATCTCGAACCGGATCTCCGTTTCCGTGGACCCAACTAGGGCGACCAAACAGCGTTCTGTCACTACGCCCTGACGAATGGCTTTCGCCAGCCGCGGTACACCGTGCAGAAAACATTCATATTTATTCAAGTGAACGCCCGATAATGCTCCTGTGCAAGCTGCATCCGAAACACGAATCGCTGCTGCATAAAAATAAAAGAAAACAATAGATTTCCGTTGTTTATCGATGACGATGACATCGGAATAAAACAAATAACGTCAAGATAAATAAAAAGGCGCACGGTTACGCCAATATTTAGGCCGTCAGACAAAAGCGGCGATTTCGCATGGAAACGGCAAGCTCGAACGAATGCACCTGCTACAACCTGGAGCCCAGCTGCAAGCCTCGGTGAAACTCGGGTTGACCTTACTGAACACTGGAAATCACCCAAAAGCTCTCGCCACACAGAAACAAAGCAACATCGCCTGGCAACACTACGTACGCGACCCAGTTTTTTTTTTTTTTTGTCAACCTGAAAGTGTAGCATGTTCAGCAAAAACTGAAACTAAAAGAAAAAAAAAACTGAGTACAGGATAAAATCCAGAAAAACTTTCAACTCGATTACGAATCACTGCAATCAAATGCCTCTCGTTCTATTCGATAGTTTGTAATGATCATGGAGCGCTTAAGCATGAAATAAAAAAAGGCAAACCAAGCAACGGCCTAGTTAAACAATATTTTTGGGGCGCAAAGAACATTGTCTTCAGAAACAAGATGTACTGCCGTTCAAATGTCGAGAACGAGAAAATGTCAATCTCTGTGCTTCGCGCTGTCACGAAGATAAGGTCTGCTTCAAGACCGGCCAAGAAAGAACGTATCAGGGGCGCGGAGTTTTTTTTTTCCTGAAAGACGATCATAAAAACACCAAAAATCAGTTTTCATTCCGAGGTGTGACATTCTTTGCTGTAGCCAATCAGAGATGAGCACAGAAAAAATTTCAGCACACGGACACTATCACGTTCAGCGCCTTAAATGCTTTACGTTGTTCTTGTGTTGGCAAAAAGCAATCGCAAATGATACGTCTCAGTGACGAACAAAGAAAATCGAAAAAAAAAAGCCTAAAATCCACTTGACGTGCTAACAGCCGAAATTCACCAGACGTGCTAACAGCCGAAATCACCAGACGTGCTAACCGCCGGTGGCCACGTCGTATTCATAAACAAGCTGGTGCGACGCTCAAAACCCATAGCCCACGGCTCACGACTTGCAAGTGCGCAGCTCGTTTAATCCTTTACTTCCTTTCTGCCGAGCCCTCCATTCTCATCTCACCCTGGATCGACGCTGCTTCTTTTTTTTTCTTTTCTTTTTATTGCCACGCTCCGCGCGCCCAGGCCCGAGGCAGTCTGCCAACACGATGCATGCAGACAGCCGCTCTCCCCAGCGGCGCAGGTTGTTGGCGCCGTGGCCTCAACAGACGCTGCAAGACGAAACCGCGCCGCGCGAGAGCGAAGCGAAAGCTAGCAGAACACGCGACGCTAGCACAAAACAAGAACAAACGTTTGCGCGGGGCTGCGAAGCGAGCGGTGGCTGGGCTGCCCGTGCCGCCGCCACCCGTTCGAATTACACGCTCGGATCGCTGCCTCGCCGATAGCATCGCTCCCCACACCGCCGCCGCTTTGTAGGTACTACGATCTCGTATCTCCCTCCTCCGTTTTCTCCGCGCGCGCGCGAGCGCGAGCGTGTTTGGGCGGTGTCTCCCGTACGCGCAAACCGTGGCGTGTGACAGTCCGCGAAACGCACACGCTGCGTTCGCGATCGAGTCGTTCACACCCGGGGTTCACCGGCTCCCCGCCGCCGTCGGTTCGTTGCGCGCGCTACACAGGCGGGACCTCCTACTCACCGTAGCCCGACCGAACCCGCGCTTCCCTGCTAAGCCTAACGGCCGTACCGTTCCGCCGCCGCTCGCAGCAGGGAATAAAGCAGTGGCGTGGCGGCGGAGGCGCGGCGACCTCGAACGAGCGCGGGCGATCTCGATCACTGTCGCCGAGGGCGTCAACAACAATGTATGTCGCGCCATGTCGCTACAAAACACACGCGTGCGACATGCGGCGACCACGACACAAAAACAGAGATGGGGAAAACGTAAGAAGTCACTCGCAACTCACCCATAAACGCAGGAAGATCACATCGTTCGAGTCCGCCTTGTAGTCCACAGCGGGTGCGCTGCGCTGCCGTAGCACATTAACCGGCCGCGGAGGCCGGAACAGCCAACGCCGTGGGAGCAAAGCCAACGCGCGGCGGTGCTGCCGCGCTGCTGCTGTTGCTGCTGGCGGCGGCGAGAGGTCGAGAGCGTAGTAAACAAACACAAGCAGCACGCACGTTCACACACACGTAGCGTTATCGCCGAGCGAGATGCGCCTCGGGAGAAGGAAGAAAAGGGGGAAAACTAACCTAAGGCTAAGCTTATCGCACAAAACGAGCCGCAACTAGCGAGGAAAACTGAACAGAAACGCGTATACGTTGATCGTTCTCCCACTGCCGGCCCTCACCGGAGACCCAACATTTCTCTCCTGCGTAGTACCGAAAGCCTCCGCTTGGCGGCGTATAACTTTATCCCTCTCTCTCTCTTTTCTCCCGCGCAGCAACTTCCGCTACGCAACGAAAAGGAAACTGGTTGGGCAACATGGCGCCAGTTTTCAAATCTGTGCTTTGGACGCACGGAGGAAGGAAAATTTAGCCCATGTTGGCCGTAATGATGAAGCAAAGGGACGGTACGACCTGGCTGCAGTGCAAGAAACCTCCGAAACAAATATCAAACCAAAGTTTTAATGCAGAAAAGGGGCCGAATTATTTTTTTCTTATTTGCAGGCAGATGGGTACGGCGTTGACGACTCAGCGCTCTCGTTACTGCATTTTTTTTTTATCAGTCTGAACAGCTTCTGTGGCCATGTTTCCACAGTTTGCGGATGGAAGCGCCGACGATCATCAACGCCTTGCACATCTTTTGAGCAACCCTAGCTATTTCAGAGTTGATATATCTTGAACACTGCGAGCAACATGACTTCCGCTCTTTCGCATATGTGTGTCTAGTCTTACTCCCAATAATCGTCATAAAATGCTATTTCTTTTCTTGGTTTCTGCGAGTTACTGAATGTTTATTGTTTAATTTTCTATGTATTATTAATGTTTGTGTACGGTCTGTTATCAGAATGTATTGTCCCATACCATGTAATAACCTAAAGGGTCTCACATGGAGGGTAAGTGAAATCAATCAATCAATCAATCAGTCAGTCAGTCAGTCAGTCAGTCAGTCAGTCAGTCAGTCAGTCAGTCAGTCAGTCAGTCAGTCAGTCAGTCAGTCAGTCAGTCAGTCAGTCAAATATTGCACTCTGCTACAGCGCAGACAGGCCAACAATAAGAGAGAGTCCCTGTCTGTGCAGGAGAATAATTCAAAATTTGAGGGGACACTTATAAGCTCTCCCTTAAGGATATGAAGCGTTCATGAGTTAATTCCCATTTAGGCGGAATTCGTAATTCTCAACTTTACATTCATAGGTCCCTGCTCACCCCACACCACACCTTCACACCAAGCCATCGGTGGGGCTTGTGCAACCCAAGTTGCTCTTCCCGAGCAACCTCACGTGATCAACCATAAATTTAAAAGCCACCTGCCATGGTGGTCAGTTTGCTTACAATCCGACCTAGGCCACCTAGGTAACGTGACCTAGGTCACCCACCTAGGTTGCTTTTTTGGCGGGTGGCCACCCTATGCCAACGTACTTTTCTCTCACAACGCCGACAACGCCAACGCCGGATTTTCTGGCTAATGGAGCCTCTAACGCTATCGCTTTAGAAAAGCGTAGCGGCATGTTACAGCCGTCCAGCTGCTGTGATTGACAATCTTTGCTGATCCTCGTGAACAGAAGATGCTGGTACTCGGGGAAGTCAATGCAGATTCGACAAAAAAAAAAAAATGTTTGCCTGCGCCTCCGAAGCATCCATGCTTAAAGGTGACATGCAAACAAGTAAGATCGAAACCCCGAGACCGTTAAAACGTGCCTTCGCAAGTTTTCAGAAACTGCATTCAAATATAAGCATTTCTATGCCTAGGCATCGAAATGAAATGGGCAGAGCACACAACAGTGGAAGCCAGAGACATCCGCGACATATGCAATTCAGCAGGCGTGGTAAAAAATCAGCTCTATTGTAAACAGTCGGCTATAATTATACTGTAGAAGGAAAAGAGATGCCTAATTTACGCAGGGCGAAAGCCAATGCTAAAGATTTTGTCAAGCTCATGGGACTGCGTCATGGAGCCGGAGTGAGAAATGCCAACCAAAAAACGGGGAATAAATGGGCGCGCTTGCGTTTTCGCCACCGTTCGCAGTCAACATCTGCTCGAAGGTTCACTGAATAATCTTGCAACCAATTATCAAGAATATGAAAGGGCACGGGGTGTGCGTTGTTGCAAACGAAGCCCCTAGAGGAAATTTTAAAACAGATGCTGTAATACAGTGCACAAATTTATGCGGTGAATTTATGCATGAGACGAAACAGAATATCACACACAAAAATAGCCCAAGACTGACAACCAAACGCGAGCACTGTACTGTGCATAAGCAATTCGGGTAGTTTTTAAGTATGTCTGAAATATTACAACAATGACCTCAGAAAATTAACGGTGGAATATACGCCGCAGGTACACAACACAGCATTCAGGACCAACTTATGATTATTAAGGAAGAAACTATAAACATCTTCTGTAGACGAATCGGGCGGAGTCTATATCTCCGCTACACAAACATGCTAAGATGCGCACCATCAGCCTCTTGCATCTCCGGACTGCTGCTATATGACGTTTTAGCATGCCCAGAGACGTATACAGGTTTGGTTAATTGGCCTCAAATAAAATGGCACATACCCACTACGCGGGAGTGGCCAAGACACAGGCGATGAACTGCTGGAAAGAGGAGCGGTTATAGAGGAGGAAAAGGAGTAGTAATGGGGCCGACAGATTGGACAACGCAACGACAGGGGCCTGTTAGCTGGGAGATGGAAGACGGGACGATGGCTTCATGTGCAAATTCGAATGCGACGCATGTAATGGTTCAACTTTGCACTGACTGAAAGAGAGAAAACATAAAATAATAAAATAAACATTTGGAAATCAGAAAAATAAAAATACCTGTTTACCGGATGCCTCCTGCGCACTGACATGGGTGGGGCCAGGCAGGTCCACTGAACGTGTGGAGGCATCCGGTAAACCGGTATATGTCTCCGCTAATACATTTCCGCTATGCTAAAAAGGTCCAGATGCACACTTGTAGCTGTTTTGGTTTAATGAGACTTGAAGCGTACACAATGGAACATCGGCCTGCCCTTTGAAGCTCGCCGCACAACCACTTAACGTCGTTAAAACGATAAGAGGAGGAAGTAGAAAAGGAAGCACGGCGGCTAGCTCGTGGCTCCAGTCGCGAGCCACTCCGCGAGACGGCGCCGCCGAACGCAAGCTCGCGGTGTACGCACCGCCTGAGACAGATCCAACGCTATTCCCTCCACTAGTAGGCTTGGGCCTGCCGAAACACCCCTGCACCGGCCCCGACGTCCTTGAGAGAACCACGAGCCAAGGCCCTGCTGAGTCCCGCTGCTCCTGGTACGAGCAGGTCCGCCGACGAGCAAGGTTCCTGACCGGAGTGTCGGCCGGGCGCGATGCACTTCGCTTACGACACTGAGCAGCGGAAAGCGTAAGTGCTTACGAAAGACTTGGGTGGAGACACCCAAACCCTGTACACTAAGGCTGGCTTTCAGTCCCCAGATCCTGGAAGTTCTCTGCGGACCACTCGGCTGAGCACCAAACGCACGGAGCACTTGGAGCACGTTCGGTCTAGCAGGCTGTTGGACGTCTCCACATCGGCAGCAGCCCCTGACGAAGAGTTTGCGCTCCATCTTGAACCGCCGCAGCCAGCGGTACATCCAATCGAGCCGTCGCCCTTGATTCGAGCCTTAGCGTCGACACACGCCGAATATTTGCATCGGTTAACAGCGCCTTTTTCGCTTTCCTTCCTTCGTGTCGAATCGCAAGCGGACGTCGTCCTCCCGAAGCAGGAATCCGAGGCCGCTCAAAGTTTACCTGCGTCAGCCAGTGCAGCTGCTGATTCGTCTCAGCCAGCGCCGGGCGTGCCAAAGTCCGCAAAACAAGGAGAGGGCAAGAAGCAAGCGTGTGGTTTGGAGAAAGCTGGCACTGTTGACAAAGAGAAATCCGAAGGAAAGCTCCGCCTCAGGAAAAAGATTCGCCTGAAAATCAGGAAGTGGAAGAGGTCGCGACCTAAGAGGAACCCACAAGCTGAGGAGGGCACCGCTAACCTGGGCATAAAGGTTTCAGACTGCAAGGACCAGGAGACTTCGGCATATATTGTAAGTTGTTTTTACACGCCTAGTCTCCAAACACGAATACGCTTATATGTGAGTAAGAAGGGAGGTGCGCAAGAGTAGAGTACAATTTACTCCCTTTTTACTTCTTTGTTTAGGGTGTACGCTCTGTTGGTGTAAATATGGCTCTGTGTTCCAGTGTGAGCAGGGTAATATGTCGTCACAGAAACCTCCCGCGTTTCACGCTGACCGTTTTAAATCGTGGACGTTTGTGCTCACTTCGACTCTGTGGTCACGTGATTAATGTGGACTCTGGCCAAGCTTATTTCGGTCGTCATTGTATACAAAGTCCGACGGCAGAAAATTCGTCCCATAATTTTCTGTCACCTTGCCAATTTCATCATTGCAGTTTATCTTTTGCGCTTTTCCCAATTCTGTACACTGTAAACATGAATAACCCTATAAGGGAGTAAAAAGGGAGTACACAGTTCCCTAGAGCACTCTCAGAGATTAGGCAACATAACCTGCTCTGCTCCTGTAAGGAAATGCGCAAGAGGACTGCATACTCATTTTACTCCCTTGAATGGAAATTCGTGTTTACAGTGTACAATGTATACTGGGGTACCCATAGAGTGAAGGTGTGCCAGCCCCGGTGCTCTAATGTGTGTCTCCATTTAGAAGCCTACCTGCATCACGTGACCAGACGCCCAGCCACCCGTGCCTCATGTGGCCAATAGGCCAAGCTGAATCAGACAGCAGGGTGTTTGCGATTGCGTCATACTGCGCCGACAGACGCCGCCTACCTAGCAGAGTTGAATACAGACCTCTTTGTATTCATTCGATCTCGCTTCCCTCTGAATATGTGCCGCAGTGCGTTGGGATAGCTACAGCAATCATGCGCCACACACAGAGCTAAATCTGTTCTTAAATGTATTTTAAACTTGCCTAATGCTAAGCAGGTGCTTTAGTCTTCGTGAAGTGTTGACACTTCAAAAAAGATACGCGTACAAGCGACTGATCTTTGAGTAGCACCATGAACCAGCAAGTTTCGCTGACACCTTTGCATGCGATATGACACCTCGGCGCGTCATGCTTTTTTGTTGCGAGAGCAACACTACGCGATTCGCCGAGCCATTTCGCGGAGCCGAGGAAAGACCATACTGCGCATGCGCGGGGAGCAGTGACGTCACACGGCACGCCACCGTCGCTGCGCGGGTGACTCAGAGGTGCCCCCACCGCGCTCGCCAGTTGCGCATGCGCAGTAGCGGCGCATAGCTAGCGTGCCGGGGCCGCCGCCGCTGCCCCGCTCTCTACATCGCTTCTCTCTCTCTCTCTCTCTCTCTCCTCGTTGCTTTCGCAATCCTCCAGGTTTAACCTGAGCTAAACCACTGCCAATTTTTTTCTGTTCGCAGGCGCAGATTCGGCCTTCCCTTGCCGAAGATGGGCAGTTCGATCCGGCAGCTGTACATCATCCTCTGGAAGGACGTGTACATCAACCAGATCCGGCGCCACCTGGTGTGGACTCTGCTGGAACTGGCGTTCGCCGTCATCGCCATGTACGGCATCGGCAGGGACAGCCTGGAGCTGCGCTTTGGGGACCCGCAGCCGGCCCAGGTCTTCCCTCGGGTCCAGCCGCTCCAGCTATGGGAGCACACCGCTGCCAAGATACTCTACACGCCCGACGTGCCACTCCTCAAGGAGGTGCGCGCCAACGTCTATAGCTACCCACACGGCGAGGCAAAAAAAAAATTGCGAGGGCACTTTGGCAACTAAAGTGTTGAGAGGCGAAAGCCGTGGACACTATATGCCGTGACGACTTCCGGTGGATGTGACGTCACACCGCTCCCGTGGCTATATCGGTACCCAAATTGTACATCTTTCGGGGATCCTCAGTGTTAATTACGGTTAATTACACATTTTTTATCAAAATTGACACAAATCCGACGTTTTTCCGACCATTCTGTGAAAACTTTCATTATGCCGTGACGACCTTTGGTGGTTGTGACGTCACATCGTTCCCGTGGCTATACCGACGTCCGCGCTATTTCAACGCAATTTCAACATTTTTTACTATAATTAACTAATTAATCTACATGCAATCAAACTTGGCTTCTAGGTTCATTTTTTCCACCTCAATCTGAAGCAACCATTGGTTTTCTTCTTTTTTTTTTTAGTTCCCGAGTTAAACACGTATGACACGCTTTGTTAACGGACGACAGTACGAACCATTAAACGCTTTTGAATTAGAGAGATTTAGCTGCAGGTGCATACCGGAGACATAGCATAGCGGAGAGTGGAAGCGCCTGGCAGACGGGAAACGTGTTCGAGGCGCAAATGTTACCGAAACGTGAAGGCTTTGCGTTTATATATATATATATATACCGCTTCATTTCACTCCCGCCGCCGCGGTGGCTCAGTGGTCATGGTGCTCGGCTGCTGTCCCGAAAGACGCGGGTTCGATCCCGGCCGCGGCGGCTAGAATTTCTTTGGAGGAGAAATTCTAGAGGCCCGTGTACTGTGCGATGTCAGTGCACGTTAAAGAACCCCAGGTGGTCGAAATTTCCGGAGCCCTTCACTACGACGTTCCTCATAGCCTGAGTCGCTTTGGGACGTTAAACCCCCTAAACCAAACCAAACCATAAACCAATCATTTCACTCTCCTCGCTCGAGCGAAGAACAGGAGGTCACCATCAGCCCTGCAAACAGCTGCGGATACTGCTGTCTTCCTCTGCATACCGTGGCGCAGGTGATGGGTAAGGTCCGCGAGGACCTGTCCATTCCGGCGGCCGAAGCGGTGACCACCGCGGACGAGCTCGACTTGATGATCGAGGGCGACCTGCTGTCATACCCCGTGGTGGGCGTCATATTCGAGGGCGACATGAGCCGCGTCGACATGCTGCCCGAAGTGGTGCGCTACCGCATCCGCATTCCGGGACTCAGCTTCGACATCCACCTGCAGTACTGGCAGGAGCTGGCGGTACGCACACCACTTACATCTGTGGCACGGACACAGCTTGTTCACTCTTAAGCCGGGAAGGACTGAGAGTGACACAGCGGTTACTCCCTGGGGAGTAATTGCTTTACTACGACCCTTAGCCACTTAGAGGACTAGCTTAATAAAGGAGTTGCAGGAATCTGGTAGTCAGCGCCGCTGCGAAGCAAAAACTACTTTACAGTGGTAGCACGACTGGTCCTTCACGTATAAGAAGTTGGCTGCAGCGCTGGAGCCATAGACTTCTATTGCAAGCCCTTCATGTACAGTCGGGGAGAAAAGTCTCTGGAACACGTGTTCCTCAAACGAAGCCGATAGCTCTGGTATTAGCTGGCGGCTGGAGAACACACTTATGGAGGTGAATGTCAAAATTTTGTTCGTCCATCTCCAGGAGTGCTGTCTCGAGCATCCGGATAATAATAGCTACCGGCTTCGTTTGAGAAACACGTGGTCCACAGACTTTTGTCCCCGACTGTACAGCCCCCGTAGAAAGTATACAGCCCAAGGGGTTTTTTTCTAAGCTGTTTGGCGTGGCTCCCTAGCACATATATCAGTCCAAAGCTTGAAAGGATTGCGGACGCGAAGCCACTCCTATTTCGACAGATTACGGTGACTGAGGATGCATAACGAGGCATGCTGCAGGCCTCACAAGCAAACCCCTTGGGCTGTATACTTTTGACGGGGGGTGCACCTGGCAAGCAACAGCTTGGCACAGCTACGCTCAATCACCTCCGTCGCGACAGCTACGCGGGGCAGGTGTGCTGCACCTGCAAGGAAGTGGCTTGACACAGGTGATCTTAATCACGACAGGAGTGCAGGAGAGACGCGCGACATTTCTCTTACTCCACAAGACTCCAACGCTGCCCTAACTTTGTGCCCCCAAATCAACAGGTTGGGCCCCCATGGTGAAGGAGTTTTCGCTGCAACCCGTCCATAGCATAAGAATCGCCAGCGCAGTCAATCTCCACAGGGACTGTATACATTCGTCGAGAGGGCTAATTGCTGGAGCTAGTCCCGTTTTGCCTGGTTTGTGCTCAGCGCGCTCTTTATGTGATTGCTGTGTTAGCCAAAATAACGCAGACCCTGGATCTTACACCCGGACGAGCTATCAAAGTGGTGCTGCGTAGCGATCGATGTGGCCTGCCACTTCTGTTACGGAAACTGCCTCTGCGAGGCAAGTGGATTTGTGGAAGCACCGATAACTGGGAATGTGTCATCGCGAAAGCAGAACCAGGATCAAACGCTCTTGTGTGAAATACGCGGCATAAAAAGGAGGAGAGGGACCCTTTCTGTCAGCCCAAGGGGTGCCAGGGCTCGCACATAAATACTACCGAGTTTATATTTCTTTTCTATTCGCTCTTAGCAGGAGCGTAACTCTCTTAAGTAACCGCCGAGAGACCCCGGCTAGCTTCGCAGAGTGGGTCGAAGTGCGGAAAGGTGGTTTACGAACACCTCGAGGCGCCATCTATGCCGTCATTGTGGGCCACAGGGGTTCGGACAGAAATAACCTTTAATTATATGGCATTTCGGTTGTCGTCTTGCAAAAACACCCGATTTCTCCGTATCGAGATTCCCTGCTTGGCCGAGAGAGTCGTGACGTCATCAGCACGGCCAAAGTTGAAAATCTGAGGACTAGAATCTTCTAGTACCTTTTGCCGGTGACAATATCATATGGCATTATACTAATTAAGTTTAATTAGTGGGTAGGTTTGGTTTATTGGTTTATTGGGGTTTAACGTCCCAAAGCAACTCAGGCTGTGAGAGACGCCGTAGTGAAGGGCTCCGGAAATTTAGACCACCTGGGGTGTGGTCAAAATTTCCGGAGCCCTTCATTACGGCGTCTCTCACAGCCTGAGTTGCTTTGGGACGTTAAACCCCTTCCCTACGGCGTCTCTCATAGCCTGAGTTGCTTTGGGAAGTTAAACCCCAATAAACCAATAAACCAAACCTACCAAATAATTAAACTTAATCCATCTTAATGCATTTTCTGGAGGCCTACTTTAAAAACTTGGGGAGGGCGGGGTTTTCTCTGGAATATTTGGGGGGTGGGCTAACTTACAAATGCTATCGCATTTTCTTCTTTACCGAAAGTATTTTGACACGAAGTTCGCACAAAAATAGATAAACGCAGAGACTCAATGCGTCAACAGACATTCGAAAATTTGCTTAACCAGAACATTTGTTTTACTTGTGAGCACTGTGATCTTAAAAACTGTGCAAGAATGCTATGTGTAGGTTTGTTTCATGGTATAACAGTGTTCATTACGGACAACGTAGGTTAAAATAACCTGACGTGAAAAGATCGTCACACTCCTACGCCATAAATTTGATCCGCATAAGAGCGGTATGCTATCAAATGGGCACCATGCATAATGGCTGCCACCGGGTTTAAAAAATTCACACGGGCAACTAATTCTATTGTGTGTTGATAATGGGATAGCATCAGCAGCTGTTGCCTTCACCGGAAGTGACGGCACTTCTTGTCTGGTGACGTTACATCTCTCCAGCCAATGAGAATCGTTCCGTCTCCTGACGTTGCTTCTCTCCAGCCAATGGGAATGCTCCTGACTGGTGACGCCACTTCTCTCCAGCCAATGGCCGAATGTTATGACTCACGACGCGTTCTGGCCCCCGGGGGCTTGGATGCTATCGCATCAAGAGGTGCGAAAAGGCGTGCTTGGGGAGCGCGGAGCCGCCTCATCATCAGAGGCTGCAGTACCAATACGCTAAAACTCTACGCCGACGCCCGCAGCTTCCGGGCCCGCAGCCGGTGTACTCCTCGGCCGAGATGTTCGCGCTGCTGCCGCTGCAGTACTCGGTGGAGCGCCACCTGCTGCAGCACATCGCGGCGATCCGGTTCGGCCAGGCGTCGTCGGCCGACGAGCAGACGCAGGTGCAGCTGCAGCGCTTCCCCTACCCCGCGTACTACCCCGAGGAGTTCAACACCACCTACAGCATGCTGGTGTTCCACTTCGGCGTCGGATTCCTGCTGCCCTTCGCCTCGGTCGTGGCCAAGATCACCGACGAGAAGTGCTCCGGGATGAGGGTACGCGCTCTCACCGCCCCCTATAATACCCCACTTCCTCGCACTGGATAAGAGTTCTTCGAACAGCGTTAGCTCTTCTTTATTGTTTACCCGGTTTTACGGCGTCGTCGCATGCCAGACACGGCTTCGCTGGTGATGATGGCAGTGCGATAATTTCCTTCCGCGCCAGTTGTGACACTGTGTTTGTTGTTTTTTGTTTGTCATCTTTGCGTATGTTTGTTTCGTTTTGCTCACCTGACGAACTTCGCGCCAAGATGGCATACGGTGCGATTACAAGGCTGTGATTACTACGTTAAAATAAAGAGAACCGGCAAAGCTAAACATGTCTATCATGTTATTCTAACACTCAAACATTCGTGTACAGACTATAGCAACCGTCTGAAGTGTTTTTGTCTGTTTATGACTCAACTGGAGAAGATATCACCCATATGCTTCAGCCGAGACTTTCAGTTTCGGTTTCCTCTGGCTGTGAGGCCTCAAAACCGCCATAATCCGCCACGCGTGCCCTTATATCAGTGAAACATCCGCTGTTCTGTCGTTTGCAACAAGCACCCGCGACCTCTGACTCGTCTATGATTCGCAGCAAAAGACGGAGTGGCGAATTCGTCACTAACATAAGAGCACGTGAGTCTAAAGGCAGTTTCGAGTACTCTTCTGACGTCACAGCTAGCGTAAACCGAAGCCGAAAGTCGTGTCTAAAGACAGTGCTATAAGCAAAAGGCCCCCATGTGCACGTTAAAAGATTCTAGGTGATCGACATTATTTGGAGTCCTCCACTACGGTGCTTCTTTCTCTCTTCCATCTCTCTTCCCTCTTTCATTTCTTCCTTCGTCCCTTTTCTCACAGCGCGGTTCAAATGTCCGCCAAGAAGGGAGGCAGTTACTGCGCCTTTCGTTGACTCAAAAACGAGTCACAGTTTTTCATAAGAGTGCTGGGCAGATCTGTCGTTCTACATTGTTATCAGGAAAAAAAGAAAAAAAAACAGAACCCGGAAACTTGGTGTGCATACTTTTTTTCTAAAACCGTCCCGCGCCTCTCTTCTGTGAATCCCTAAGAGCTCCTTACGAGTCGTGTCAACCCAAAATTTGTACCACACGCGCAAGTCAGGAGCGGAGAAAAATGATGCTTCTGCCCCTTCCCCCTCCACTTGCGCCTTCCGACCACTGATCCGTTTACATATTCCTCGGCTGGTTGCCGTTGCCGTGAGATCCCTGGTAAAAATACATTCTATACGGATATATCGAACCCGGGAATTTTTAATTACTGTTATATCGAACACACATATTATCCCCTTAAAAATCCTCTGCAAAAGTACAGGAAAGTCGCTTGGTATATCCAACTACAATTGCACCGCTCTTCCTATCAAACGGCGCACCGCGCTCCTGCAAGCGGCGCTTCTCCTACACTCTAGATACGGCTACGCCTTATATGGGAGTAAAAAGGGAGTAAGCTCTCCTCTAGCGCACTTCCTTTAGTGCCCAATAGACCCTAAAACTCTCTTGGACGTCGTGTGGACGTTTAGGACGTCTACGGGACGTCCATGGGAGTTTTAGTGCCCAATGGGATGAAAGGGAGTATGCTAGAGGACAGCTTACGCCCATTTTACTCCTTTCTGTGTAGAGTGTAACAGCGCTCGTCTGTCACTTTTCGCGTGCGCGTGCGTCACCTGCGTTGCCTGGACACTTGATTACAGCGCTTTCGCTGCGAAGCCGCGAGACGAGGGCAACATGGAATGTGTTTGGAGGTGGCCTTCGGTCTTTTGTACTCATTTTCCGCACCACATCGCTGTAATGCGGTGAAGGAAACCTAACCAAATCTGTGCGTTGGGCTTGGTGCCGAAGGAGTCCGAGAAACTAAGCGTACCTTAATTTTAATGAGTAAAAGTATCAGACATTTTAGGGGCTAGTACCGAAGCATCAACCGCCTCGGCGGGTGGTACATCGCTGCAAGAGGCAAATCACTATCGTGGTGCAATGTACTGTTGTTTCTAGGTTGCAAATAACCTTATTTGGTGTAATTATATATAGATCGAATTATCGATATATCAAACTATTTTGCAATCCCCTTCGAGTTCGATATTGTTACGTGGCGGCCAGCCGAAGAATGAGGCGTGATGAACGATGGACAAGAGATGATTTTAATGGCCGCTGGCATAGCGCGAGCGCTCCGTCCCGCGCCACTGCCAGCTTCGTCTTCGTCACAATATATCCGGGCTAAACTGTAATGCGCTCTGGATGTGCGAATCTCGCCTACAGAAAAACGAGTATGCATATGAAATTTCAAGGCTCAAACGGGCAACCCTGTTGCGGTAATTAACAGACGTAAATTCAATGGCGTAGCCAGAAATTTTGTTTGGGGGGAGGGGGGGCTGCTTTTTTTGCCTGCCCCTTTCGCGTCAAAAGTTGGGGAACTTTATGCCCGTAAAGTTTCGGAATTGAAATCCATGCGCTCCGCAGAGTCCGCGGCCGCCGCGCAAAGCTGCGACGAGCCCGCTCACTATCGAAACGCTCTTGAAACTTTGTGCTCGCGTGGATCTCCTTGCTTCATGTGACTCCAAGTGCATGGGCGTTTCCAAGAAATACAGCCCAAGTTCGCAACGTTCGCGAAGAATTGTCTTTTCGAGCGCGAAAACGACATTGTAGACAAAATACAGAACGACTTCCGGCTCCGGTGGTTGTTTTGGAAAGAGCTGAAAACCATAACCCCCCCACCGCTGGCTGCGCCTCTGCGTAAACTGTCCATATCAGTGCGTTTAGGCGCCGCGTTTCTGCCGCAATATACGGCGTCGCCAAATATATGAGGTCAGCCCATTCGGATATCGACATCGTGTTCTGTGTACACTTCTGATGCGACCCGTACAAGAACTTCAGGAATAACGGCTATAGACGTGGTTGACGCAAGTTCAGGAGAGTAAAACTTAGTTGTCTTTGAACTGCGGTTTCGTAAACTGAAGTTGCATGAGTTGGAGCCATCAGTGTTCGCTATATGTATACGCCACTGTGAGGGCAGGTCGGTGAGACGTCTGTGCTCACAGCCGTCCTCAGTACGAACCTATCATCAACCTCCGAGTATAGACCTTTTCACATTTGCCTTTTGAGAGCAGCCATATTACCACTGGACTGTGCCAGCAGCACAGTCCAACACGCAAGCGCGCTCAATCAAGCTCTGAGCAGCGAAAAAGTCTTATAGCGCCTAAGGCTTGACTAGCACTTACATCAGTCAACACGCAGATGCTCTTCCAAGTGTAGCTGTGAATGACATTCTTCCGGGCTAGTTGGTGTTATTCTATTTGTGGGGCCAACTTGTACATTGGGACGCAGGGAGACACACAAGGCAGCGATGTGTGCCCTAATGTTCAAGCTGACCCCACAAATAGAAAAGCTTAGTCGTGTGCAACGAGAATCAAGTCTATTTGTAGTCCTTTACTGAACACACGGCTCGGATAACTGTCCCTGCATTACGAGAAACAAAAGGGAATTACATATACAATAGCGTCCTGGATGCACAAGAACCGCCTAGATACAGGATCTGGACTGATGGCTTTGATGATAACCACTCACGCTTTAGGGGAGACAAAAGAATGGTTCTGTACAACAGCGTTCCCATTCTACAAGCGCCTATATGATTTGGATGACGAAGCTTTATGTGCAGGTAGAAGCGGCGCTCCCCCAGACTGTCCTTGCGTAAAGTGGACTTATTCTGCTTCGCAAAGGCATCATCATTGTTTCGGCGACGCCGGCAAGAAGCTGTCTCTGTCCGCTCGGCTTTGTCGCCGGTCATCCATTGTTCGCGAACTGCGCGCCGCCGGTCGACGAACCGCGAAAAAAATGACACGCCTGGATGCAGCGCGCCTTCGTATACGCGGGCCACACTTTTTCCCAGAAACGATACGCTTTTAGCGCGCAGGAAAAAGACAGGCGACAAGATGTATAGCAACAGCGCTGACTGTGCTCGGCTCTCTTCTGTTCTATTCCGTTATGTTGTCGGTCCATTCCCGAAGCGTTACTCACTCTTCCAAGGTCCTGCCACTGGTATCTCTAACTTCCTCATTACAGCACCTTTGCGATAGGGAATATGTATTAACATCATCATCATCAGCGGCAGCAACCTCCCTACGCCCACTGCAGGGCAAAGGCCTCTCCCATGTCTGTCCGATTTACCCTTTCATTTGCCAGCTGCGGCCACTGTATCCCCGCAAACTTCTAAATCTCATCCGCCCACCTAACTTTCTGCCGCCCACCTAACTTTCTGCCGCCCACTGCTACGCTTGCCTTCTCTGGGAATCCCCTTAAAAAAGCTTTAGGCAGTCTATAGACTTCCTATAGACTTCTATCTATAAAGACTAGAGAACAGTCCATAGGCGATACAAATGCTATAGACAGTCTACAGACAGTCTATAGATTTATAGTCGTACTCTTTACTTAGCAGGCGTTTGTCAATAGACAGTCTATAGAATAAGAATAGACAACAAGAAATATCTATAGGAAGGCAACAGAGTCTATAAGAAATCTATATACTGTCTGTGGACCATTTTTATAAGGGGATCCACTCCGCTACCCTTAAGGACCAGTGGTTATCTTGCCTTCGCATTACATGCCCTGCCCAAGCCCATTTCTTCCTCTGGGTTTTGACTAGGATGTCATTAACCAGCCTTTGTTCCTCACCCTTCCGGTCGCTTATAACGTATTAACGCGATAGCTTTATGACTCCCGTTCTTCAGAAAATCCGGCGTCGTCGTCGGCGTTGTGAGTGAAAAATCCCAGGAGAAGCAACCTAGGTGGGACGCCTAGGTCACGTGACCTCGTGGCGTCATCAAAACGTGCCTACTAGATAGTGCGCAAACTGACCACCGTGGCACGTGGCAGCTAAATTAATGATTGGTCGCGAGAGGTTTCTCGGGAAGAGCAACCTAAAAAAAAATAAAAACTAGGTCGCACAAGACCATGTGTACAAGCACAAGAGTTCGAGTTAATGACCACGGAGGAAACAGCTTGCAGCCACTGACGTTCTGGTCCTGCGACATTGGAGCACCGGTTTGGATAGCCCGTACGTACAGGGTCAATCACACTTAGAGGGAACAATGTTCCGCGTGGCCACGTACCTGCGGAGTGCCATTGCATCTAACTCGTTCATGAATGAATGCAGGCTGGCGCACGAGAAGAGGGACCTCGACGTGGTGCTTCATGTCATCTACCCCTTTGCATGGGTTTGCTACCGGCTTCGTCGCAATAGAGCTCCATGTGTGCGCAGCCACGCGGAGCCGTGTTCCCTCTAAGTGTGATTGACCCTGTACGTACGAAACAGGCCGTGGTGTCGCTCGGCTTGAGAGGGCAGACGTAGGCGACAGTGCCATCCGATACTGATTATTCCTCCTCCTCAACGCTTGATAAATCATGTTCAGTTCCGAAGAGGAAGTCTGTGCTGGCGTGGACGAGTGCTTAATGGTCTCCGGCGCAGGAGCTGCTCAGCATAGCCGGCACAAGCGAGCTGGTGTACTGGGGCAGCCATTTCTTGAGCTCGTCGTTCACCACGCTGCTGCTGAGCTGCGTGTGCATGCTCTTCCTCTTCGTGTTCGGCCCCAACCCGGTGCTGAGCTACTCGGACCCGATGCTCGTATTCGTCGTGCTCCTCAGCTTCAGCAGCCTCACCATCCTGCACGCCATGTTCGTCTCGGTCCTCCTCACCAGCAGTGAGTCTTGATCCCCTCGCGGGGCTTTTGCCGTTTTATTTTTTCCACCACTGATCGGCAAACAGAGAGCGACAAACGAGGAGCGAAGCTTGTGCATTGAGGAACATCACGATGTCCTTGTTGGCGTGGTAGTAGGCACCCAGCGGAAGGGCAGCCTCATGAGACTCCGAAGGCCTGGTCGGTCGCTAGGCGAGAACACAAACAGGTCCGTGGTGGCGGAGAACAGGGAACCCCAGCACTCCTGCGCAGCTCAAGTGGTGACATGGAGAAAGGTCGCTATGCTCTCTACAGTCGGATACATCTCAAGAACGCTTTTCCCCGTCAAAGGACCCCATTCCAGCCAATGGCGTCGGCCAGTTCTCATGACCCTGCCAGCGTGACAATGCAGGGAGCGGCGCCACAATGGAGAGTAGAGTATATCCTTAACCACAGAGGGAAGGGATTCTACAACGCCCTCCCTTGTCACACACAAGCAAGGTCATAGAAGCGGTTGACGCCATTGGATGAAAGGGTTCCATTTGACGGGGAAAACCCGCTGCGTTTTTAAAGACTATAGTTAAGAAGCCGGCCATCATCATCATCACAATTCAGGTTGCGTTAACTGCAAGCGGTTTCTCTGTGACCTACACAAGTCCAGGATTCTTGGGACATCAATTTTAATTCTGTGGTAACTGCGGAATATCGTACGGTCCTGTTTTCGAAATATTGAAGGTGATCGTCCATTCTTCCAAAGCGTAGCAAAATATTTGTAAAGCTTGTCCATGGTTCCATGAAATAAAGCTTGTCCATAGAAAACCAATGAGGAGCGTTTCTGCCGATAGCAAAAACGATAATAGCAAAAAAATGCTAGCCTGCCTAGGGAAGATTTGCATATATATTGATCGTTATAGTAGAATCACACAGTACATGAGAAAAAAATGCGTTCATAATCAACTTCACGTCGAAAAATGCGCGTGTACGGAATTTCTGGGTATGATTATCCTGCTCTTAACCACCCGCGTTTCATTACGAGTCACTATACAACGATAACTTCAGTGCAGAATATGGCGCCCCCTGTCTTCAGTTCTTCAATACCATTATTATTGATACCACCGTCAACGAGGCTTGCAACGATTTTGAAGTCTGCCTGGAAGTTCTCTGTATTGAGCAGCGGTCTCCTTCGCAGGTCGCATGTCCACCATCTTCTCGATGATCTACTGGATCTGCAGCATCGCCTTCCCGTACCTGATGCTGCAGAACCCGCTGGGCCGGGGATACTACCTGCGCAGCCGCGCCTCCAAGATTGTCACGTCCGTTTCGCCCGGCATGGGCCTACACTGGGCCTTCATGATCATCGAACGCTTCGAGAGATTCCGTAAGCAACACAGCGATGGTCTTGGCGGCGACGAAACCATACAACCACTGATTAAAGCTCCCGGTTCGTCTATGAAGCTGTCCCAGGCATTCCGGAAGCGCCCCTTTGTACTCTGCCCTAGATCTGAACTATAAAAGCAAAGCTGAATCGCTTTCAAGAGTAGCTCTATTAAGCACAGTAAACGCTTAAATGCGTAGAACGACGGCCTTGGTCACGCTGAAAAGTTTCTAATTCTGGCGCGTAAACACAGTGCTTGCGAGTGCGCACCAGGCGATAAATCACCTGACGGTTTCTAGAATCAAGTGACGTGAATTCCTTGCGACATCTGAAAGCATTAGCCATGTAGATTGAGCAAGCTTCAAAGCTCTAATCATGCGCACATATGTCTTTGTGCGCAAGCTTCGCTGCATTCCAGGTGTGTTTTCAGGCGAAGACGAACTCGTAATGTAGAAATGGTGTTGTATTCGGTGTCATCAGGCGACAGACGTACCTGGTGATTAAGCACGCGATCTCTCCAAAGTTCTAAGGAACGTATGCGTGTGCATGCACTTGAATTGTGGCCTGTTCAGCGACTGACTATGAGGGACCTCCTAACCCTGTCTTCTTTGAAGAACCACGTTGCGCTATAAAAAAGACAGCCACAGGAAAAAGCCAAGGAGACAGAAAGAGCGCTCTTTCTGTCTCCTTGGCTTTTTCCTGTGGCTGTCTTTTTTATAGCGCAACGTGGTTCTTCAAAGCAATGCACCAACTCGCCCAACAAGAAGTTCTTCTAAACTACCTGTCTTCTTTCTGGGCATGAAAGAGTACACGCACTTAAAAGGCGAAGTTCTTAGGACTGACGATTATCATACGGTTTGATCAAGAGCAGCAAATCTCATTCGAAAGACAACAGAATGTTCTGTCGTGACAACAGATTTTTTGTCGTATTGTTTGGTCATGAACTTGTAGTAACACAATTTTCGATAGTATGGTGCTGTATTTTGTCGTAGTGACAGAACTACGGAAAAGTACATGTAAATACTAGTCCGTCAGAAAAATACTACAGTATACCACAGATAAATTTGTCGTCTACGGCAAAACGACAAAACATTTGTCGTATTTTGGGCACAATTCTCCATTCCATTCTGGACAGGTGGGGGCGTTAATTGGAACAACATGCACGATTCCGCGTCGACATTGGACAACGTGAGCCTGTCCGACCTGATGATGGTGAACATCTGCACCTGCTTCCTCATGGTGTTCCTGATCTGGTACGCGGACAACATCATTCCGTGGGGGCCTGGCATCCACAAGCCGCCCTGGTTCCCTTTTCTGGTACGTGGACCACGGACTGCTCCCGTGGGCGGGTTTGGGTGCCTCAAAGATGCTATGATGGTTTATACAGAGGGAATTACTGGCGAGCGATTTCTACTTGAATCGCGGGATCGGTGCACAGAATAGAGAAGTGACCTCTTTAAACCAAGCTAAAAAAAAAAAAAGAAGGCTATTCGGCGATATAGGAAGGAAGCATATCAGCAGACCCCGCGGCAGTATGCCCTGGTCAAGTTAGCTCACCAATTAAACCACGCCGAAGAAGAGTGACTCTTTTCTGCGATAACTTCCGCTTCCTATTATCGAGCACCAACTACGTACATCAACCTTTTCGAGTATAAAGCAACAGAAAACGCAAATGCATCAAAACATTCGTGAATAATTACTGAAACACAAAAGTAAGGGTCATTGTTTGAAATTCAACACAGAACTGTCGTCGAGGAAAAAGAGCGCCTTAAAATATGGTCACGGCAATGCATGAAACTTCTGTGAGTTCCTCTATAAGCTGAACGTAACTTAAAATCGTTCGTTCACCTCCGTGACCGTAAAATCGTCAAGGGGGGAGGGGGGGTGGGGGGGGGGGGGTTATGCAGCGCTCAGAAAAGTTCAGGGGTGTTCTGATAACCGACCCCCCCGGCTACGCCTCTGCACCATTATCATCGTCAGCCTAACTACGTCCACCACGAGACAAACTCGTCCCTCCAATTAACCCTACACTGCGTCAGCTGCAGCCGCTTTTCCCCTCTCCTCTCCCGACTCTTGCTACGCTTGCGTTCCCTCGGAATCAACTCAGTTGCCCTAAGGTACGACCGATTGTCTTCCTTTGGCATTACATGCCCTGCCAATGCCCACTCTTCCGTGAAAGAAATTCTACTAGCCTACATAAAACCTTCAAGCACACAACAGCATATAAATACAAGAAATACAAGGAAAAGCGAACTAAGCTCTTATATCCGTTGGTTTAACAATTACCTCGAACTAATTCATTATTGAGCTTCATTTGTGGCATATGTTTAAATTCTCTCCCTTCCAGTGCTCCACTTAGTCGTTTTCCCCGTATTTGAGTTAAACGCTATAGACACTTGCTCAGCACCAATAAAAGGCTTCTGAGCCTTGTCTTAAAAATACCGGGCTCTATTAATCTTCGAACCCGCACTATTCGAGCTCTTCAACGCTTTTTATTGCGCTAGCACTTATAGTGGTCATTCCCCTCCCCTCATTTAGCCCGGCAGGTCGTGATGGGGTCACAAGGACACGTGACCTGGGTGGATCACCTTTTATAAAGAAGACACACCACGACAGACACCTTAGCGTACTGTAACAACGGCGACCCGACGTTTCGAACAGCCCGCGAGCCGCGAACCACCGACACCCCTCCGCCGCCGACCTCCCGTGAATGTGGACTCGCCCGTCTATGTTTACACAAACCCGGGTCCCGCCACCGCGGGCTTGCGCGCTTGCTGTATGAGTTTTCATGTATATGAGAGTAAAGCTTGTGTTTACGGAGCGCGGTCGTACAGAGTTTGCGAGGCTCCTTTGTGACGCAGCCGCTCGAAGGGAACCTCGCTAAGGCGTGCACGAGTTTATAATTTCCATAGCAGTTTCGCGATGAGGGCGAAGAACGCGTTCAGCGCCTTGAAATTGCTACAGTATAGCATGCTTAATGTTGCAAAAATTTGCAAAACACACCCTTCTAGCGCACATGCTCACATATGGACCAATTACGCAAATCTGCTGCCATTTCTTTCATTCATTCTGTGCCCCATTCCGTGCTGCTGTAATCTAACATTAGGACAATTCAACTAGGAAGCACCACTTTGGCATCGTGTTGAAAGCCGACGAACTGAACATTTACAACGCCCCTCTGTGTCACGTCACGCAATGATCGACACCACACGCTCAGGTGTTTGGTTTCTGTGCCCGCAGAAGAGCTACTGGGTGCCCCAGCGCGCGAAGAACGTGAAGAGCCGGCCCAATGCCGACCCCAGCCTGTTCGAGTCGGACCCCCAGGATCTTATCCCCGCCATTCAGGTCACCAGCCTCAAGAAGGTGAGGTGCACATGGAAAATGAAGGCAGCTCAGCTCTGTCCTTACAGCACTGCTTTTAACTAAAGAACTCGTTCTGTAATCGATAAGGCATCTGTGTTCGACTTTTGGCAGCTTTTGCTGTGATAATGCGGTAGCATTAAAACCGCCTTGTCGCAGAAATCCGTCCGTCCGTCTGAAGCCTTGGTCGGCAGGCGACGAAGTGGAGAAAGAGAAGTCTTCCTCTCCACTTTAGAGGAGAGAGAAGAGGAGACGGAGAGAAAACGCGGGAGAGGGAAGACAGAGAGGGAGGGAGGTGACGGGTGAGGGAGAGTGGAGAGGGCTACGGGGTGTCACAGTGATTGGCGGACTGGATCACGCCACTCACTCACACTGTCTGAACAGGACAGCGGCAGCGGCTGGCTTGTACACTAATGCTAACGCATACCCTGCCGCATCAACTGCACTGATCGTCTGTGAAACATATCGCTTGAGTGATTGGAACGACCGTTGTCAACAACATATCTGTGAACTAACCCCTTTCGTTCTGAACCAGCCCCGACGTGTGTGCCTAGTTAGAGATTTTCTGTTGCTCTTTTCAGTTCTATCGGAACTTCCTTTTGCAACACGTCAACCTAAAGGTTTTCCGGCACCAGATCACCGTTCTTCTTGGCCCAGCGGGATCTGGTAAATCAACGATGATCAAGATGGTGACGGGTAAGTCACTTTCTATACCTACACACTTAAGAGGTCTGTGTTGACGTCAGTCTATAGGCTTTCCTTGTCGCTCTTTGTCGCGTGCTTTGCCCTGACCGGCCGTTCCCCCATCGGCGGGCAGGAACCATCTAAAGAGCCATCCAGGATGTGATTGGCTGATTAGTGTCTGTTCGGCTGAAACCTGCTGCCCCTGTAGGCACTCTGGAACAATAAAGTCACTCAGAAATTTGGCGGCTGGGTTTCCCCTTGATGTCTCCAAGACCATCTTCCTCCGTGATATGTTTGTATAACGCTTGTTTCTAGAAGGTTCTTGAAACAAGCGTTATACAAACTTATCACGGAGGAGGCCAACGCTGACACTCCAATGACTGACCAGACATGCTGTACATGTGCTATCAGCAACAAATGAAATTCATACAGGAAAATTGAAACACGAATTGCAATATTAAAAGGTGTTAGGGGTGGGGGGGGGGGCAATACTAGTGCAGGTTAATTTCGCTTAGAAGGAGGTAAAAGTGTCCTTCAAAAGAGTTAATCAACCTCACTTGTATTTCCTCGTTAGGAGTCAACATGTTGGTGTTTCGTGTTGGCATTTCAGTTATCTTGTTCGTGTTCCATTCACTGCTGATAAAACCTCTCATAGTACCTCTCAAAGCGAAGCTTATGAACCAAGGATGTCTTCAGGGCTAGCCTACGACAATGACTCATTGAGCTCTCATGGGAGAAGCATTCGAAAGGCATAGTTTCCTCATCACTCGGCACAGGGATGGTGCATCCTTCGAGCGGCCAGATAATCGTGGACAACTACGACGTGGTTCTGCACACGGAGGAAGCTCGCGAGCGCATCGCGTACTGTCCAGCGCACGACGTGCTCTTCGACGAGCTCACCGTCGAGGAGCACCTGCTATTCTTCGCCATGGTGAGCGACTTCGCTCTGTTCTGAACACAGCTCTCGAGAGCCACATTTGACAAGCATCTCACCGATAAAACAATACTGGCATGCAAAGCTGTTCCGACCATGTGAGCCAATACCACAGAGCCAATACCGCAAAATGACGACGACCAGATATACAATGGGTACCACAAGCGCTGACTTTTAACGGTTCAGCTTCTAGAGAGATTCAGTGCTTGTGGTGTCTAATTTTATACCTCCCAGTTGTATTTTCTGTTGATGACACATCATTGACTATCAATGAGCTTTTGCTGACTTGCTAAATGTGACGAGGGTAGCTGATTATGCAAGTTGAAGTCTGCAGCGCTCGGAAACACGGACAAGAGGAAGGATATCGCATCTTCGTGTTGCCCGTCTTTACGAGCGCTGCAGACTAAATAAACTGTTAAATGCGTTAGCATGATGGAAGTCAGTTCGCTCGAATCTGTCATTATAAGAATGGCTAGACATTCGTTGTTCGTAGTCGAACACAGTGCACCCCTATGAGGAACGTACCGCTTATTCGAAGTATACATGGGTGTGAACAGCGAAAGCCGCATTAGCACTGGCAGCAAAAGAAAGGCTAAAGAGAGTTACAGGGGTGATGGTACATTCTCTTCGCATTGCAGTTAAAGGGTCTGTCCATGAACAAAATCCGGCCGGAGATCAACCTGCTGCTCACTGACATCCAGATGTCTTCCTACATGAGCTACCGCCCATCCACCTTATCGGACGGAATGAAGAGACTCCTCTGCGTCGCCATAACACTCCTGGTAGCCTCCAAGGTGAGCTGCGCGTCGCGACAGACTGCGCACGCAGGATCTCAGGAGGAGGACTGGCTTTGCGTACGTTGCTAACTGCTGAATAAGCGCGACACGGATGGGACGTGAGCAGAAAACGCACAAGGCCACCTCTGCGTACATTCACGGCTACGATAATGTATGCACAGAGCGCGTGCCAGCTGAAGAACACGGGCACAGAGACAAATAGACACCAGTAACAATCGTCTCAATCTTTCATCTTGACAGCGCGCCGCAAAGCACACATAAAACACAGAGAGAAGGGGGGGGGGCGCATTAGCGAGAAATTTGATGTCAGATCAATTTGCCCAAGCGTCCACTTTGATCTGGTCCCTATAGCACGCGTTCTATACCATATGCTTGGCGCGGCGCTGTCAAGATGAGCATAGACCAAACAGCCTAAATGAGACCACTGGTCTTACTCATCTCTATTCGCGTCCGTTTGTGCTACTGTATGTGCTGTAAAATTCAGCAGCAACAATGCCCTGTCGAAAAAGACAACAAAAATTTTTGTCACCACAACAAATTTTCTATACATAGTATTTTTGGCGACGAACTTGTAGTGACAACAGAAATCTATGTAGTAACAACAGAATTTGCTGTATTGATGTGCTCTCCTTTGCCGTTATGACAGAAGTGGAGAACAATACAAGAGAAAAATAATACAATACTAGAGGCAAATCTGTCGTTACAACAAAACGACTAAAATTTTGTCGCAATTCGGGCACGACACTCATTATTATTTTTTTGACGGGGTGAGGTTGCGTTAGCATGACAAGACGGCCCCCCTCCCATGTACCCCTGGTCGAATCCATATATATCCTTGATTTCGCAGTGCAAGATCATGATCTTCGACGAGCCCACGGCGACCATGGACCCGCATAGCCAGCGCGAGGTTTGGGAGCTGTTGCTCAAGGCGCGTCGCCACTGCTGCATCCTGCTGACCACGCAGAACCTGCACGAGGCCGACGTGCTGGCCGACAAGATCGGCATCATGAACAAGGGCCTGCTCTGGTGCTGCGGGTCGCCCGGTTTCCTGCGGGAGCGCTTCCGTGCCGGCTACAACATCCGCGTCGCCAAGGAGGCCGGCTGTCAGGCGGACGCCCTCGAGGCCCTCTTCAAGCGCCACATCCCGCACGCGGTCATCAAGCAGGACACCAACTTCGAGGTCGAGTACGCGATCGGAGCCAACCCGGGCAACCGGCGGCTAACGGCCATGTTCAAGGAGCTGGACCGCGAGCGGAAGAACCTCAAGATTGGTGCCATGAGCGTCGCCATGTCGTCGCTCGAGGAGGTCTTGGACAAGGTGCGTCTGGCGAGGAGCCTTCAAAACCACGACATGGCAGTTTTGAACAAACAATTCAGTTATACAGCACAGCGCGATCCGCTACCCATCCGCTTCCGATCGCACAGCACACGAGTGTATTCGCGTTTCGCCTGCATTAAAACGTGGCCGCTGCAGCCTGGATTCAAACCTGCGACCTCTGGCTCAGGATATGAGCACCGCAGCCACTTTGTGCGGGGGGGGGGGGGGGGGGGGCGGTTGTAAAATAAGTGACGCTCGTTTCTCCATCTATGTAGATGAAAAAGTTCACGGGCGATCAATACGACTGATGCGGAGGGGAATGCGTTAGCATGTGGTCTCCGGTTTCGCGAGCGCACTGATTCATGGCGCCCTCTTGCTGACGTCGTGCCCTGTCCAGGTGACCCACGATCCGAGCTTCCAGTCGGGCATCGAGGCGGGCACGCCAGCAATGTCCGAGCACGACCACGTGTACAAGCCTGACAGGGCCCCCGGGAGCAGGACGGGCCCTCGGCAGCTGGCCTGGTTGCTCAAGAAGCGCTTCTACATGTGGCTGCGGGACTGGCACCCGCCAGTGGTACGCCGAACACACGCGCTGGCTTCAAACCTCCCGTCCCTTATTCTACTCGTCGCCTCCTTGTCCCTACGCCTCCTCAGGGGGACAGCAAGACGAACTTTTATACCGTATATGTACCGTATATTGCCGCGCATAAGTCGACATTTTTTAAAAAATTTCCTTCCAAAGTTGGGTGGTCGACTTATAATCAGAGTCGACGTATATGCGGGGTCTTAAAGACGGCCTATATGCGGGATCAAAAGTAATTTCAACACGAGTTGCGGATAATATCACGTCGCGTGCGCTCGTAATTTTATAACAGTTATCAGAGACGGTGCGAAAGTGGATCTGCTTAAAAAGACATGAATTTAATTGAGATATGCACCAAAGGTTTGTTTTAATATGATAGCAACTTGTCATCACATGCGACGACGAGTCAGCGATGTCTCGTGAACGAATAAATGTTTCTTTGTGACTCGGCCTCCTGTAAAACTTTTTGGGCGAGCTAGGAGCGCAGGGTGCGGCAGCGTCGACCTAAATTCGGAGTCTTTTTTTTGCCCAAAAGGGGTCGCGAGTTTGGGGGCACGGTATATAGGAGGGCATCCCTGCTGGCCAATTGGCGAGCCTATCTGCTTATGAGCACAGTACCAATACGTTGCTAGCACCTGACGATAAACGGTAGCGGACGTAGCGGTATGTTAAAGCTATTTGCGAGCCTTTGTTGCGCGGCGAAATATAGTCTCTGCTTGCAGTCACTAGTTTTCTTTTAAGAAGTAAATATTCCGTCATCCAAGCAGCTATCGTAACGTAGTACACCGCTGTATAACGTTCCATATGACGGTTTTCATAGTTTATAGATCAACACCAGTCTCTGACGTAAGCAAGACGGTTGGCGTTGCTGTTGCGGGGTGGATACCGCCGCATTCTAGTATAAGACATTTAGGTTGGTTTATGGGGTTTAACGTCCCAAAGCGACCAAGGCTATGAGAGACGCCGTAGTGGAGGGCTCCGGAAATTTCGACCTCCTGGGGTTCTTTAACGTGCACTGACATCGCACAGTACCATGCTCTGCACATGTGTCATCTTCCTAGATAATTTTTTTTTTGTAGTTTCGCTTTCTAAGGCACCCTCATCTAGCTTCAGAGTAGGACACTGTCCCTTGAATTATCATAGAACAATTCCTTATCGACTGCAGCGACATCCGTGGTCAATAGCGGAAACTTTGTTCAAGTTGGAAACTTCGATTGTTGTTAAACACACAACCACCTCGCAACAAAATCAGGGCATTGCTGCTGGCCAATTGGCGAGACTATCTGCGCATGAGCACGGTATATTTACAAAAATTTGTGTACATTACAGACAGGTAAAAGAAGAAAAAAAAAACGCTCATCAGAAGATAATGGTGACATAAGGCGATAGCTTTCACTGGCCACATCCAGATGGCGCCGCCATTCGTAACCGCTCATGTAACCGCGATGTAGTAACCGCGATGTAGTAAATGTAACAATGGCGGCTGAGCCCAACAAAATGGCCACTAGGCGGCCCAGAAAGAAAAATGCGAAAAATAAATTTAACGCCAGGATCAGTTACATAAACATGCAATGGGGTAGAAAGAGAGCGAAATGGCTAGAAATAGAACAGCAGTTAAAGGATGAAGCAGTAGGTGTGTACGCTCTATGCGAGACACATCTGAGAGATCTAGAAGGCCCACCTTTAATCGATGGCTATATCTGGGAAGGGTGCAACAGAACAACAAGGGAGGAGGAGTAGGTATGCTGATACATTAAGGAACAAATTGGCAAAGAATAAAATCAACTTGCAAAGAACATGTCTGGATATCAGGTACAATTTCTGGCAAAAGGACATGGCTAGGGGTAGTTTATTTAAGGACCGGGGACAAATGCAGGCAAGAAAACCAGGATCTAGTTAAGTGCCTCAATGACGATATAAAGCAGATTGGAGACGGTGTCGATATTATTTTGCTTGGAGACATGAACGGCCACATCGAGGATCTTGATGGATACACAGACTGTAACGGGAAGTTAATGCTAGACTTGTGTGAGCGGCACAACCTAGTTATTGACAACAGAGAAACTAAATGTGAGGGACAAATCACGTGGGAATCCCGTAACAGGCAAACAACCGTTGACTACTGTCTAATGTCACAGGGCATCTATAGCAAGCTCGCAATAATGGAAATAGACGAAGAGGGGAAGTACAGCCTAGGAAGTGATCATAAACGTATTAGTCTACAGTTGGGAGCCCTAGTCAAAATACAAATGCAGCGAAGTCAAAAAGACAACGCAAAATTAAACGATGAACAAAGAGCGCTAATATCAGCCGAAATAGAAGAAGTAATCGAGAAACACCCCATGGAAAAGTGGGATTATAATCAGTTAGAACTGCTCATCGCTACAAAAATGAAACAAGTGAAAGGAGTAAACCGCTGGGGAGGAAAGAGGAAGCCACGAAGCTGGTGGAATATGGAAATTAAGGAGGCCATCGAACAACGACGGGTGGCTTCAAGGGAACACAGAGAAGCAAAGAAGGCGCAGTTATCTGAAGAGGAAATAGGCGAAAAATGGGAATCTTATCGACAAAAGAAACAGCAAGTTCAGGTCCTAGTCCAGGCTAAAATGAAGCAGTCCTCTGATAAATGGCTGGCTGAAGTTCGCGATGCAAATAAAGGGGGGCCAAGAAAATTCTGGAACCATATAAGCTGGTTGGGAAAAACAAATAAAAGAACGCAGGAACAGATTATAGATGCTGAGGGAAAATGTTTAGAGGGAGACGATGCTGTGGACTACATTACAGCATTTATAGCTGCGTCTTTTAGCAACGACAATGGGGTAATCTCCCCAAATGAGGCGGCAACACAGGACAGCACAATAGAGAACAGCTTAGAACTGACTAGTCTTAACTGGGAAAAGGCGGAAGCGAATATTCCTAAAACCACATCCGCAGGGATAGACGAAATTCCAATTAAGCTGATTAATGAACTTGGCCCAAGAAGCAAGGAAGCGCTGATAAAAGCATTGGAGACAGTCATAACAAATCAGCAAATTCCGCACAGCTGGAGACAGAGTAAAATGAATTTGATTTATAAAGGGAAAGGAGATAAGATGAACATCAAATCCTACTGTCCGATTACGATAACGTCTGTTATGTACAGGCTGGCAATGCAGGCGGTGAAATTGAAGATGCAGGCATGGGTAGAAGGTAATCGGATACTCGGAGAACTTCAGAATAGGTTCAGAAGGGGTAGGCGTTTAGATGATAGCCTGTTCGTGCTTACCCAATGCATAGAAATAGCTAAGGCGAAAAAAAGACCTCTGTTTTTAGCCTTTCTGGACATAAGCGGTGCATACGATAACGTGAACAGGGAACTCCTGTGGAGCATATTGAAAGATTTAGGTATCGGTCATGACGTAATTGATTTTCTACAGGAAATCTACCGAGATAATGAAGTTGAAATTACATGGGAAGGGAAAAAAGTACCACAACTGTGGGGGTGCACAAAGGATTAAGGCAAGGTTGTCCTCTATCACCGCTGCTGTTCATGCTTTACGTGATAAATATGGAAAGAAGGCTAGAAGAAAGTAATCTAGGTTATAATCTGTCGCACAGATTAGGGGGAAATATAGTTGAGCAGCGAGTCCCGGGTTTAATGTATGCGGACAATATTGTACTGTTAGCAGATAGCCAGGAAGATTTACAAACTTTGGTTAATTGCTGTGGAGACGAAGGAGACGCTCTAGGATTCAGTTTTAGCGCAACTAAATCAGGTGTGATGGTTTTTAACGATACAACTGATCAGGTGCTTACAATACAAGGCCACGAAATACCCAAAGTGGCCGCATAAAAATACCTCGGGATATGGCTAAACGAAGGGTAGATATTCACGGAAAAGCACGAACAGGCTCTTAAGGCAAAATGAAGAGACGCCGGGATAATGAAACATAGGGCATTATGGGGGTACAACAAATATGAAGTACTAAGAGGTATTTGGAAAGGAATAATGTTGCCGGGACTTACTTTCGGCAATGCGGTTCTGTGCTTAAGGGCAGAAGTTCAGTCGAGATTAGGCGTAAATCAGAGAGCTGTTGGAAGATTAGCACTAGGTGCCCACGGCAAAACCACAAACGAGGCAGTACAAGGGGATATGGGCTGGGCATCGTTCGAAGCACGGGAAGCTAAGAGTAAAATACTATATGAAGAACGCCTGAGGAAATTGGAAGATAACAGGTGGGCAGCTAAGGTATTTAAATATTTATACAGAAAGAGCGTTGACTCACAGTGGCGGATAAGAACTAGAAAACTAACCAGTAAGTATACCGGTCATGAGGACGGAGAAAGAAAGAGCATTAAACGACAGGTTAAAAACGCGGAAGTTAAAAATTGGATGAATTCAATGGAAAAGAAACATAGTGTAGAACTATATCGATATTGGAAAAGGCAGATCAGGAAAGAATTTTGCTATGATAACTCAAGAGGCAGTGCCCTACTTTTTGAAGCTAGGTCAGGGTGTCTTAGAACGCGCAGCTACAAAAAAGAAATTTAGCGAAAAAGATGACACATGTGCAGTGTGTGGTAGATCTGTGGAAACAATTGAACACCTCATAATCAAATGTGACGGTATCCATCCGGATGTCGATGCAGGCGCAGTCACTCTTCCTGAGGCCCTAGGGTTTAAAGATACCAATGGTCATGTAAATAGATCTGCAGTGGAAGTTAGCAAAAAGCGATTGGGGGATTGGTGACTAAAAAGCAGAGATGTGGCATAAGGTTAGAATTGTAGGAAACCGCAGGTAAAGATGATGGCGATTCTTAATGAGAATTGCCAACACAGTAAACAAAAAAAAAAGAAAAGCTGAGCATGGCGGCAATTGCCACCACCCCGTTTCAAAGGGGGCGCTCCTATCGATCCATCCATCCACTAAAAGAGGGTACTGTGACCATTCACTTTCTGAAGCGGGGTTTCCCGAGCTTTGACCCCCGGCCGCATCCGGTAGACACCGACGCCCGCGAACACCACTATATTTGTAAACATCGTGTTGGTCTACACAGGCTGTACGGACAAGACATGTGGAAAACTCGAAATTCAGACGGTGACTTCGTATGATGTCATGCACATCACACGGAAATCTTGTAGAAACTACCCGTAATAGTGCCATGATTTCACAGGAGGTGCCATATTACTGCGCAGGTGCGCTGGGTGGTTCCAGTGAGCGTGCTGCTCTTGGCGACGGGCCTGCAGCACATGTTCACCGAGGACAAGACGGTGTCGTCCCACTTCTACACAGACCGGATGGTGTACACCACGAGGGCGGTGGGCGTCCTGGCGCCCATGGCCTTCATTACGGCCAACCATAGCGTGGACCCCGTGATGAGGCACCTCAAGAAGCTCTTCAGCGAGCAGGACATCCGCCTCACCGACATCAGCGCCGACCAAACCAGCTCGCGTCTTCTGGACTTCGCCGATGTGCACCCCAGGAGCTACAACTACCGGCTGCTCTTCGGCGCCATCTTCAGGGGAAACTCCACGGTACCAGACGCTAACTCAGCCACACATTCGAGCTTTGGTCTGGTTTGGTTAACTCAGCCCCACATTCGAGCTTTGGTCTGGTCTGGTTTGGTTTGGTTTTGTTTATGGGGTTTAACGTCCCAAAGCGACTCAGGCTATGAGAGACGCCCTAGTGGAGGGCTCCGGAAATTTTGACCACTTGGGGTTCATTAACGTGCACTGACATCGCACAGTACACGGGCCTCTAGAATTTCGCCTCCAACGAAATTAGACCGCCGCGGCCGGGATCGAGCCCGCGTCTTTCGGGTCAGCAGCTGAGCACCATAACCACTGAGCCAACGCGGCGGCCTACTGCGAAGGTCTATAGAAAAGTCTAATCTAGTAGAAAAGTTAGTATGGCCATACACTCTTAACAGACTTTAATAGACTTTTCTAAAGGTCTGTAGAAAAGTCTATTAAAAGTGTATGGCCATAAATCTATAGACTAGCTGTCTATAGGATTCGTAGTGTCTGTAAGACTAGACTATAGGATTTGTCTATGGGAAGTTTATGGATTTTATTTCCAAAAGTCCAGGGAGTCTATAGACTGCCCCATAATATTTGTGCACAAAAATGGACGTATATCAGTTACGAGGAACGGAACTATACGCGCCTGTTGCGCAGCCCACGCTCTGGTTCAACGGCCAGTGCCCGCACGCCGCTCCGCTCCTGGTGAACCTGTACCACTCTGCGCTACTGCGTAACATCACGGGGCGTCCCGGTGCCCGCTTCCAGCTCGTCAACCAGCCGCACGACAACGAGACGGCCTCCGGACAACGCCGGGGCACCACCGGCAGCGGCCAGAAGGTCGACCTGAACCGGCTACTGCAGGGCAAGCGCTCCTTCGGCGGGGTGCCGATCAGCGCCGACGCGGTACTCGTCGAGGTGCTCATGGGCATCTTCACGCCGCTGGCTGTGTGCTTCTACGCGGCCAGCTTCGTGGTGTTGCCCATCAACGAGCGCTGCTCCAAGTTCAAGCACCTGCAGATGATGACCGGCGTGTCGGGCGCCGTCTACTGGCTGAGCAACTTCATCTTCGACACCGTGCTCGCCGGCGCATGCGCGGTCTTCTTCGTGCCCATCATCTGCTTCAGCCACCGGTGCCTCTTGAACAGCGAGTACCCTGGTGAGTATCTCGTGTGGTCCCCCCCCCCCCCCCCGGGCTCCCAGCGGCCCTTTCTTAACGCAGACCAGACGCGTCTTGTGCGCACTTTTCTCTTTAAATCATTTTAGACAGCTGCTCGTTCACTCTTTCACTCCGGCTCCTGGCCGGCTCCGTTAAGAGTCGGAGCGAAATGAAATAACGAAGTAGCGGATATAACGAAGTTAATGTATACCCCAAATACCTTAGACCCCACTTGTGGCGCGATAGCCACCGTTCGGCTGCTGAAGCTTAAACTACATTGGAGAAGAAAGTCATTTATAGGAACGCTAGCAAATACCCGACAATTCTGGACAAAAACGTTTTTGAACGGGAACCAGTTTATGAACGCAGTTTTTTCATATATTGTAAGATTTCACTATAACAATCAATATATCCGCAGATCTCCCGGCGGCAGGCTTGAATTTTCTTGCTATTACCGTTCTTGCTGTCGTCAGAAGCGTCCCCCATTGGTTTTCTATGCCAATCTTAACTGCTCGATACGAGTGATGGAAACACTCTTAACAGAGAAATTTCGACACACATCGGAAGAATTGACCATTCCCTTCAATATTTTTATAACAATACTTTACAGTATTCTAATGTTCAAAATCGTTGTCCATGATTGTTGGACATGGATATTCCACACATTGCATGCCTCCAGCATCATTCTATGAAAAAACACGCACAAGATTTCTGTAGTCCCGTGATACGATCAAGTAACGTTTTCCCTCCGGCCTTTGCAGCGATGCTGGCGGTGCTGTTCATAGCGCACGGGCTGTCCATGGTTCCCTTCTGCTACGTGGTGTCCAGCCTGTTCAGCGACAGCTCGTTCGGCCTCTCCATCATGGTCATATTCCTCTTCTTCATCGGTGTGTTCTGCTCTTTTGTCATGAGTCTATGTGAGCGTTCTCACAATGTACCCGTATTAGATATGCTCAGCATATCGAAGGCTTACTAGCGTACAGCCGCCCACAGACTTAACACGAAAGACGGAATGCGTGGCCTGGACTGCCGTCAGCGCCATGAAGCGATAGTCATCGGGTGCGAGATAATTCTCTCGGAATGTTTGCGGTATCTGACGATAGCTGGTGCGAACTGCGGCAGCTTAAGGCCGATTCACACGACGGACCGTTCGCCCGCGGCCCGCGCACTACGTGTTCATACGTCAGCACTTTGAGAGGCGCGCTGGATGCATGGATGGATGGCGGCCGACAGCGCGCCCCTCAAAGTGCTGACGTATGCACACGTAGTGCGCGGGCCGCGGGCGAACGGTCCGTCGTGTGAATCGGCCTTTAAGGCCGATTCACACGACGGACCGTTCGTCCGCGGCCCGCGCAGTACGTGTGCATACGTCAGCACTTTGAGAGGCGCGCTGGATGCATGGATGGATGGCGGCCGACAGCGCGCCCCTCAAAGTGCTGACGTATGCACACGTAGTGCGCGGGCCGCGGGCGAACGGTCCGTCGTGTGAATCGGCCTTTAGCGGGCAGTTCCTGGATGCCGCGATAAGAAAACTGCAAAGAGCGCTGCCGGGGCCGTGGAAGCCGCATCGGCGAGCAATAAGCGCTGAAACACCCCCGTGACGAGCGCGCTGTCCACGCGGCGATCAGGCACAAGCGGAAAAGCAGTAAAAGCGAGCTGCGCACCAGCTATCGTCAGCCACCGCGAACATACCGAGAGCATTGTCTCGCACCAATGACTATCGCTTCGCGGCGTTGACGGCAGTCCAGGCCACGCTTTCCGTCTTTCGTGTTAAGTCTGTGGACGGCTGTACATGCATAGCGGTTTACCGGTGCCTCCCGAGCATGCGCAGTGGAATTGGTAGGGCTTGGTGGCCGTAGCCACAGCGCGTGCGCAGCCGGAGTCCGGTAAATTTGTATACCTCTCCGCTAATACGTCTCTGCAGAGGGCCTGTCTCGTCTTCAACTGCGTTGCCGCCGGCAATGATGCTGCTGCACGTCTATGCTTTAGTCGGATACAATTCATGAACGAAGCGGCACGTGCCCTTCAGAGGAGTCCCTCCTACCAATGGCGTCCGCCGATTGCCATGACGTCGCGGCTAATCCGGTTGCTTCGTGGTTAATCCTCTTGCCCGGCTAGCCCCCTGCATTGTCACGCTACAGACGTAAAGGGATCAACCGCGACGTTACCATGCCGATCGGTCGATGGCATTGGCTGAAGGGCGTTCTTCGAGGGGCATTTGCCGCTACGCTCATGAGTTGAAAGCGGCTATATGGCTAAGTCTTAATCTTCCAAGTGTAACTGCCACGCGAATGTTAAAAAAGTATGGCAATCACACATTCGTCGTTAATACGGGTTACGAGTGCTAATACCTTTTCCCGTTCTGCTTTTGCGAATAACGACCTGTGGAGATTGAGGTCAAGCCATGAAAAATTAAAAAGAACAAAATAAATCCCACGCGACGACCCCGTGGCGCGTTTTAATACGAGTATCGAGCACCGCAGTAACGTGGCGTAACCGTAAGATCAAGTTACTGGAATCTTGTAACGTTGCGTAAGACCGACTGTAGCGTCAACAGCAAGAATGAGCAAATGGAGCGGCATTCGCAGAATGTTTGATTGGGGAAGCTGGCTGTACGATGTCACACGATATCTCCGCAGCTATGTTTCGTCCATACTGAATTCCCACAAGTGCCGCCCGATGATCTCGCATTAGATACCTTTAGCATACCGTGTACCATGTTACCTTTACCGGAGAGTGCGTTGATTGGTCCCGATGCTGCGGGCGCGCACGCAGCTACTGGGTACCTTGCGCCATCTGGCGCCGTCAAGGTTATTTGAGCATGCGCATTGGCTGCGTGCGGGCTCCGATACTCCGGTACCAAAACGGTAACACGGTATGCAAAACGTGTCTGTTGAGAGCTTGCTCGGTTCGGTGAGAGCTTGCTCGGTTCGGTGTTGTTCCCTTCTCTGGGTTGCATGGTTTCGGTTTCGCTGCGACCTCTACCTTCACTGCTGCAGGCCTGATGGGCGCTCTGGAACCGGTCATCCTGCACTACACGGCGACGGTGGCCGAGGCGGGCCTGCTGTCGCTGCTTCCCCATGCCCTGGACATGATGCTGCGTAGCGTGCCCACCTTCACGTTCACGCGCGGCATGTCGCAGCTGCTGCGGCTAAGACGCGAGAACGACGTCTGCCTCACCGGCGGAGAGTTCCTCAGCAACGCCTGCCGAAGCGTCGAACTGGGACACACGATCTCGCTCAAGTACTGCTGCAACGGTATGCGCGATCGACCGCCGCGGGGCGCTACAGTCGCATGTCGCCCTTCAACAAAGCGGATGTAGGGCTTATACTTGTACTAACGTTCCGCGGTGCCATCATACTAATGCCTGAAACGCTTGCTTTAAATGAGATGCAAAAGTAACGCCTCACTTCGTATAGAAAGCGCTGAAATCAGTTCAGAGAGAACTTTTCTGTAATAGTAACCTCGCCTTGAAAATGTTGCAGTACTCGTAATACTCTCTGCAAGTCTCGGTTCCATGGCAGTGGCTGGTACTGGTTAATATCACAGCTGAAAAAATCATGTGTTACCAACCGCAGTAATATTCACCAGTCTCGCAAGGGCAGTTCACAATTGGTGGTGAGGTGCTGAAAGTGGTAAGGGAATACGTCTACTTAGGGCAGGTAGTGACCGCTTGACCCCGATCATGAGAGGGAAATAACTAGAAGGATAAGAATGGGGTGCAGCGCGTGTGGCAGGCTCTCTCAGATCATGAATGGCAGTTTACCAACATCCCTGTAGAGAAAAGTATACGACAGCTATATCTTACCGGTACTCACCTATTGGGCAGAAACGTGGAGGCTAACAAAGAGGGTTCAGCTTAAGCACAACGCAGCGAACTATGGAAAGAAAAATGATAGGTGTAAGCCTACCGAGTGCGTGAGGGAACAGACGCGGGTAATGACATCCTAGTCGAAATCAAGAGGAAGGGCAAGGCATTTAATGCGAAGGCGAGATAACGGGTGGTCATTAAGGGCAACGGACTGGATTCCAAGAGAAGGCAAGCGTAGCAGGGGGCGGCAGAAAGTTAGTGGGCGGATGAGATTAAGAAGTCTGCGGGGACACGGTGGCCCCAGCTAGCAAAGGAGAACGTTAACTGGAAAGACATGGCAGAGGCCTTTGCCTTGCAGTGGGCGTAGTCAGCCTTATGATGATGGTGATGATGATGGATTCCAACTGGCGGGCTGATGGAAATATCGAACCAGCTGGCTGAGCAGCGGTAGAAATCGCTTTAGCCTATTATGAAACTTGCTGGGTGGAATCCCAGTGCGTCGAGAAGATAAATTATAATAAATAATTGAAATTAAATCATTGCGCAGCGCTGCCTTCGCGCAACGGCTCCGCCGGCACCGAGGGCCGCCAGACGATGGTGCAGCCGTACGAGCCTTCGGGCGCCGTCATGGTGGAGGTGTACGTGATGCTGGCCGAAGCCGTCGTGCTGTTCGCCATTGTGGCCGTCATGGACGCCACCGCGTACGGACGCCTGCGCCGGAGACTGCTCGGATCGGTACGCGTCCCCCGTCCTCCACGTTAATCCTACATATACAGGAGGTTTCACCTAACCCTAATAAAAATGATCTATAGACAGTCTATAGACTTCTTATTGACTCTATTGACTTCCTATAGATATTGCTTTTTGTCTATTCATAGTCTATAGACTGTCTATAGACAAGTCTACTAAAAGTGTACGGCCATAAATCTATAGATTATCTGTACACTGTCTATGGCATTTGTATTGCCTACTAGACTTTTGTCTATAGACAGTCTATAGACACTCTAAGACTGCCTAAAACTTTTTTTGTAAAGGAATACTCTGCGCGGGCGCAGATTTAATTAACGGACCACAGACACTAATTATAATGGCATGTTTTCTTCTTTGAGATGATGCGTTAGCCATTAAAATATATTCCACCCTGTGGTATTCGACTGCGACCATTAAATAATTTCTTCTTGACGCTTTTTTAGTTTTCATCAACCGAACGATGCCCGTGACATGTAGTTGGTGTTTGGTCACGTGGGTCACGAAAAAATTGGTAGAGCTTTAACGTAGTTAAACCGAGTAGACGTGGGAAAGCATGTATTCACTACTAGGTCGTCGGCTCGCCTGTCTGAAGAAAAATGGGTAGAAAACGAAGCTAGAGGACAGCTTACTCCCTTTTTGCTCCCATATGGGTGTATTCGTGTTTAGAGTGCAAATGTTAGCCTCCGATTTCGTATCTCGCCGAGAACAATTCGCTACATATTAATGCGAAAGTATTATACGGCTCTGTCGCGTCAGCAAAAAAAGTGTCCGCAAAACGTGTCCGCAAAAAGTGTCCGCACGAGTGTATGAAAGTGTGATTGTGAGAGGTAGCGTGTGATAAATTGTTGCCGTGGGAGAAATTTGGTTGATGAGGTTTAAAATTAGTTAAACGAGAAAAACTACAATTAGATGTCAAAATAGCCACGGACGTCGGTATAGTGCATGGACGTCAGAACAGCCACGGACGTCTTTATAGTAACACTTGTTGTTGGGCTAGTCGGTGCAGTTATACGTACAAAAGAGTGCAAAAAAAAAAACGAGACAATCACAAGAAAGGCGGACAAGACAAAGCGCGTTGTCTTGTCCACCTTTCTTTTGATTGTCTCGTTTTTTTTTGCGCTAACTTTTGTTCGCAGGTCTTATAGTATGTGAACGTTTTGCTTTCGCATTGCCCCAATGCGGGTGACCGCAGTGATTTCAGTTTCTGTTTTTTTTTCAGGCAGATTAGGAGGCGAGACGCAGCGACGGCAGAGACTGCGGATTGATGCTGCGGGAAGGCGTCGATTCGCAGCCCATGACGTGTTTCCCCCTGTGCTCTTGCTGCAGGTTCACCGTCGGGCCGATGAGAGCGTCTCGCCTCCCGAGTGCCAGGAAGGGCCGCGGCTCACCACGTCCCCGCTCGACTCGGACGTGGCCCACGAGGCACGGCTGGTCGACGGGCTCGGGACGGGCCCCATGCCGCCCGAGTACGCGCTCGTGGTGCGAAAGCTCACAAAGTCCTTCGGCCTCAGCCGGGGAGTCAGCAAGATCAGCTTCGCCCTCAAGCGCGGCCAGGTGTGCCCTGTTGGTATATACACGAAGCATGGCGCTCCTTCAAAACTGATGATGATGATCATCATCATGATGACAGCTGCACAATGATGACAGCTGATGACAGCTGCACAAGAGCTGCGCTCGAATTTCGCGTTACCGGCTATCGTAACTGTCTGTCGATTTTTTTCATTGTCTTTGAAAATATGAGAAGCTCATGTCAATGCCATACAACAATTCTTCGTCCTTGAAAAGTGCATTTCCTACAAATAGGTATCCAAATTATGTCAAAAACGAAACTGTCAGCTCCTGCCGTCAGACCAGTGCCGACAAGCCGTCCAGTAAACGTATTTCTCTTGGTCGTTCCTCCCTTTTCAGTGCCTGGGGATAATCGGCGTGACCGGGGCGGGCAAGACGGAGCTCATGCAGCTGCTCACAGGCCTGTCGGAGAGCTCGTCGGGCGATGTCTTCCTGGGCTCCCGGTCGCTGTCTCTCACGCCCAAGGAGTACGCTTCCCAGCTCGGATACTGCCCGGACACCCTCGGCCTTCCCGACCACCTGACCGGCCGAGAGGTGAATGCGACCCGAACAGCGCCATAGAAGCACATCGTATACATATAGTTCGCGCAGCCTGGTCACATAGGGCTTCGGACGTTGTTCTGTCCGGTCGGTCGCTGTAAATGGAGATGAGGGGGACAGCGCAGTTATGACACTTGAACGGCCGCAATGCTTCATATTGCACATCACAGGTGGCGACACTGCATTAGCATGATTTTAGGGCCCGTTCCTAAAGAATGATTTTGAGTACAATGCATACAAGCCAACCGTAGCGTTGATGTCTCTTGTGATTGTTTTTCTCCCTTGGCAGTGGGCACTATAGCTCACTGTCCCGTTGTAGAGATTGGTTTCTTGCAAACACAAAGCGAACAAGGTGAGAGGGAAGCCTCGGGGATCTTGCTAACGTTTCTACAACAGGACTTTGCTTCGTCCGGGCAGAGCGTTCATCATTGGCGGGCCTTAAATAGGGACTTCACTCGAAGGAAGAGAGCTCCATATATGGAAAGGAGGGCCTGAAGTGGGAAGGGTGCTAAGGTGGGGAGCGTGCATCTTGTCCAGGTATGGTGGCTGCTACATACAATTTTTTTGATGCGCAATGCCAACAGGATCACAGTATGCTTTAGCTGCGACGGGTAGCTAAGCGAACGTCTCCATAGACACGAGGGATTTCGAGTGGTGATTATCACTTAGCAGCGTGAAAGGCTCCAACTGCTCTTGTCTATTAACAGCATGTAACGACTGGCATATGACAAGACTTTTCGGGTAAAAACGTAACAGCGTTCCCGAAATGATGGATTTTCTGGGCCGGTAATGTAATCGTAGCATTCACGTCATATTCTCAAGTCAGAAGTGACGAACGAATACTCTTGAAAGCAGAAATTGCGAGCAAGCTCCGATTTTCCGAGCATGTGCGATATAAAACGCGATACTTCGAATGCCCTCGTAGTTTTGATGTTTGACTTGAGCGGGGATGCGAATATTCGCAGATCATCGAGCTTTTTTGCGTCCTTCGCGGGTTCCGCCTGGATGACACGAAAGCGATGGTGAAGAACTTGCTGCGGATCATGGACCTCTCCAGCGTCGCCAATGACATCACCAGGAGCTACACGTGAGAGTTCCCTCGTGGCCGTAATCATAATGAGCATCATCAGCAAAGCTTCAGAATTCGTTCCTGGACAAAGCGCCCCCCCCCCCCCCCCCCCCTTTCAGATCTTCAGTTATTTCTTTGGGCGCTAGGTGGGGCTACATTAAAAGGGACACTGAGGAATGGAAATCGGTTGTTTGGCTCTTTCTGGCTATGTTGTTTGTGCGGCAGCGAATGATACATTTATTGCTGAAAAAATTTGGACATTACGTCAGCAACGGGTATGAACAAAGAACTGTCTTCCCAACTTTCTAAACGTATCAATGGAGTTTCCTTAAAGCTGATGGTTGGAGTCTCGCCTTCTCCTTATGCATTTTATGAACAACAGTTAGCCGTTCATGTTATTTGAGGCGGCGCGACAGTCGAATAGCCTCCGAGCTCTGGGCCAGTCAGCTTCTCGGATTTTGGACCATAGAACCTACGCATAGTTTCGCAATTTCTGTAGCATCCTCTTAATAGATGACTGCCACTTTGGTGAAGCTAGCCATGGTGTCGGTGGGATCAGGAACATGACGATAGGCTTTTTATTAGTTTTATTAGTCTTATTGCCCCTTACCCCATGAAAGCTTTGTGAAAGCTATGCATGGTGCACCATCATGGCGCTCCGGACGTAACGCATACGCCATTTATTGACAATGTTCATTGTTGCACACCTGCCAGGTGGCGCCACTGGGTCTTTATTAGGGCCGCCATATTTCCTCCACACGCGAATTTTAAGGGAAGTTTGGCTACCACCAATGTGATACGAGCGCCTTTCCGACGCTGCAGTCCGGGCGACAAGCGCAAGCTGTGTATAGCGCTGGCCATCGCGGGCCTGCCCAGCGTCATTCTGTTGGACGAGCCGAGCACGGGCGTCGACGTCGCCGCAAGGGCTCAGATCCTCCGCAGCCTGGGCGTCATCCGCGAAATGACCGACTGCGCCATCTTGCTCACATCCAACAGGTCGGTACGTGCGCATTCTCTGCGCTGCTTATTTGGCCGCAGTCGTGGACATGCTTACCTGGGACGACGGAGCGACGACCGAAAGCTACCGGTGCTGCCACACCGCGGCGAGAATACGAACAGGCTAAACGCACATTCGTAAAACTGGAAGCAGAAGCTAAACCTCGTGAATTTGGCCGATAACGGAATGGAGCGTTCAGGGATGGATCGCAGGAATTGTCTGCACCAACTTGGGAAGGCTCGCCCGTCTGCACTCGCCTGCCAACGTTAATCTTGTTACTGGTTCATATACTTGTAGCTGCACGGCGCCGCCGGCATTTTTTTGACCGTCTCTCAGTCACGTCAGGTTAGCGTGTCCATGAATATGCCGTCTTTGCCAAAGTCATCAGTTAACCAAGATCTATTTATGTGGGTTTAGCTATAAGGGTTTCGCTATATACGGCTGAGAAGCAAACTTCATTTCCCGGTTACTTTTGGAAAAGACTAAGTTTCTGAGCTTTACACTTGTAATGATCCGTATGTGGCTTAGTTGTTGCGTGCGTATGTGCAGTTAATTGCAGAGCATAGATCGATCAGTGGGCTAGCAGTCAACGCAATTGCGATACCCGCTTTACCCTAGGCCGCCGATGACTCATTCCTCCCGGCGGAGACGCGCAAGACAGAGTGGCATTAGTGAAACTATGTGGTAGCGATGGAAGCCACAGCTCATTTGCTCCAACATGAAACCATGTTGGAGAAGGTGAAATCTTCTTGTCCGTGTTCCAGAAATTGCGTTTATAGAATGCAAAAATCCGAATGTAACAGGACTACGATTGTAACGCGAGGGTAGACACTTCGGGAGCGAAACGAGGAAAAAAATAAACAGAATTGTAACGCGAACGGTCTAATTAGTTCAAAGTTCACCGGCAAAGTTCAAAGGTTGCGGCTTCACGCATCCTAAGTTTCTCAGCTTTGCTAGCAGTGCTTTCGCACCAAACGAGACTTCTCCCAGTCGCTCAACCGAGCGTCGAGTCGTATCTCCAGAACCTCAGTGGCCATTCTCGGCAACGTTCGCAGTCTTGCGCCAAGCCGTTGGAAAATTGCGCGAGTTCGATGTCTCCCAAAAATGGGTTAGATAGCGCTACCGAGAAAAGTAGACAAATCACCTTTTCTCGAGCAATAGCAGCGCCAAGCTTTCCGTGCACTCGAAGCGGATTGCTGCCATCAGCGTGCGACATCGGCGGCTTTGCATACATTAAGGGAACTTGCTGAAATTTCAGAGAAGGAAACCAAGCTCTTTACTGTTGCCTTCAAGTCGCGCATATGCTATCGCACTTTCTCTGGAAGACGCGTCAAATCCGAGCTCGGTACGGAAGTGAGCTCCACCGCTATTTGCTTCCGTTGGTCGACCAACGCGGCATTCTATTCTTCTATTTTTCCCCAAGTAGGGGGCCGACCTGCAATACGCATCAACCAATATGCGAGTAAATACGGCATAGCGTGATTTTTGTCTCAGCGTAATATTCAATTTTAAAGCGGACGTTCGACTATAACGCGAAGGGTGATTTTCCACTTCTATTTTCAGTAAAAATAAAAACTCAATTTTACATAACTTACATTCGAGTTAATACGGTGTTTGTGCGACTTAATACAACACTGCATGTCTCTCGGTAATGCTGGCTTGAGTGAGACCGGTACAGCAGTTCATGTCATTCGGTGAGCAACGTGATGAAATCAAGCTCCCCAGAACACTTATATTTCAATGTCGCACAAAAGCCACGGTTTCTCAGGAGTGGGGCCACTCCACCCAGTACTATGGCCGCTTTTAGCGGCCTATGGAATCAGTGTAGAATAACGCTGACGTCACATCGCGAACTGCAGCTCCTCTAACTCGCCTTTAATCAGACTTGAGCTGCACAATAATTTTTTTTTCTTTACCTGCTAGAAAAGTCAAATTTGCGCACGAATGATACGCAGTAAATCTGGCCAGAATACTTTGATCTCTGGGTATTTTATAGCCAAATGACTGGTGTGCACAAACTCGTTCTCGGTGTAAGGTGAAAGTTAAATTGCTTTTTGCAGCATGCCAAGTGCAACGTTGAGATAGGAAGAGGGCAGAGTGGATGAGGGATCAGACACGTGTTATTAAAAAATAAAGTTGGGCTAGTTGGTGCTTTTGATTCAGACTGCGACATATTACTAGCGTTAAAATACACGCAAAGGACAGAGCGTCTGTCGTGTGTGTTTCTACTCTCTGTCCTTTGCGTGTATTTTAACGGTAGTAATATGTCGCAGTCTGTGAATCAAACACGGGTTAACGACATCTTAGTCGAAATCAAGAGGAAAAAAATGGGCTTGAGCAGGTCATGTATTACGAAGGCAAGATAACCGCTGGTCCTTAAAGGTGCACTGAAGAGGAATCTGAACTCGTCTTTTTGCCGCGGGAACTCAATCTACACGTTCTGAGCATTCTTAGAAACTTCGATTTATTGCCCTGTGTGGCCGATTTCCCTAATTAAATCGAATTAACGTCCGGCTCGCGCCCTTTTTTTTTTTTTTAGCTCTCCTCCGTACGGTGGGCGGAGTCGACGCAACGCGCGGAGTGCCTTTCACCCAGTCCCGTGGCGGCTTGCCGCTCTGCCATCGGCGGAGTAATACGTAGTAATCCGTAGAAGCAAACAGACCGCGCTTATTTTTATTTCTACGGGCTTATTTTGCGGCTATAGTATCTGCGAATGAAACTATTTATTCACGGAAACCTAAAAAACAACATAAAGCGAAAGCAAAGCCTCCACGGAGCTGGCTGAAAGGCACTCCACGCGTTGGTCGACTCCGCCCACCGTACGAGGGAGAATTCAAAAATAAAGGCGGGAGCCGGACGTTAATTAGATTTAATTAGGGAAATCGGCCACACAAGGCAATTAGTCGAAGTTTCTAAGAATGCTTGGAACGTGTAGATCGAGTTCCCGCGGCAAAAGGCGAGTTTAGATTCCTCTTCAGTGCACCTTTAAGGGTAACAGATTGGATTCGAAGGAAAGGGAAACGTAACAGGGGGCTGCAGATAGTTAGATGGGCGGATGAGATTAAGAGGTTTGCGGGGATAGGATGGCCACAGCTGGCACAGGACAGGGTTAACTGGAGTGATATGGGAGAGGCATTTGCCCTACAGCGGGCGTAGTAAGGCTGATGACGAGGATGATGACGCAGCATGCAGCAGTGCGAGGTGCTGTGCGACCGCATCGCGATCCTGCTGTCGGGCCAGCTGGAGTGCATCGGCACGGTGGACGAGCTGAAGAGCAAGTTCGGCCGCGGCTACACCATCACCATCAGGCTGCGCCAGGAGACCTTCGACGACTCCGAGTACCTGGAGGACCTGACGCACGACATGAAGCACGAGTTCCACGGCTGCCAGCTGGACCACTCCTTCCAGGCACGCGATCCCTTCTTACCATTCGTTGGTGTTACCCTCTGTGGTATTTCCTACCATGCTCTCTTTCTGCCTCTTGAGGAAAGTGGCAAGAAAGCAGGATGGATCAAGTAACAAACGCGTCTTAATGATATCTTAGTCGTAAACAAGAAGTGGGCATGGGCAGGACATGTAATGAGAAGGAAAGATCATCGATGCGCCCTTAGGGTAACAGAATAGATTCCAAGCGAGGGCAAGCGCTACAAGGCCTGTCAGGGGGTCAGGTTTGTGGGGGGATAAGTTTGCAGCAGCCGGCACAGGACAGGGTTAACTGGAGGTATACGGGACAGGCCTCTATTCTGCAGTGGACGACAGCAAGTCTGACGCTGATAGGAGTACGCCAGAAGTGTTATATCTAGTTTGATTTGGCTTGGTTTGGTTTATGTGGTTTAACGTCCCAAATCGATTCAGGCTTGAGGGACGCCGTAGTGAAGGGCTCCGGAAATTTCGACCATTTGGGGTTCTTTGGCGTGCACTGACATCGCACAGTACACGGGCCTCTAGAATTTCTCCTTGAAAGAAATTCAACCGCCGCGGCCGGGATCGAACCCGCGTCTTTCGGGTCAACAGCCGAGTGTCATAACCACTGAGCCACCGCGGCGGCTGGTGATCTCTAGTAATAGCTAAGAATTAACTATTCAGTATTAGTGAACCAGCCTGCTTGTTTACACTTCTTAGCTATATTCTGATGAACTTTACCGCTGAGAGTGATATGCGGAAAAAAAAGGGCCCGTCTAACTCAAGAAGCCTATTTTTAGAATTGCGTACCCTGCTGAAAAAAGTTCTATGATGCAATAAACTCATACAGTTTATCATACAAATATCATAGACTTATCATACAAATCATAGAAAATTATCATTCAAAAGGCATACATTTCTGTAAAATCATAGTCATCATAGAGATGTCATAGAATATCATACGAATTGTATGAGATATCATACAGATTGTATGATATTCTATGATGGAGGATCTATGAGGTTATTGCATCGTATAACTTTTTTTCAGCAGGGATAAGTCTTGGGTGACACGCCCTGTGTACACAGCGACTAACATGAGGTGTTTTGTTGGAGTTGGCTACTGGCAGTGAAAACTGGGCTGCTCACTTCGGTAAACGCCCCGCACACAGGGCGTGCTGGAGTACCGGATCGCCACGACCTACACCACGTGGGGCGAGATGTTCTCCAAGATGGTGATCATCCAGAAGAAGTACCGCTTCAAGGAGTTCTACGCCAGCGACACCACCCTGGAGCAGATCTTCGTCAGCTACGCCCGCAAGCAGATCAACTTCACCAAGGCGCTGGCCTCCACCTCCTGATCAGTTCTGCCACGGCCCTTGACTGCGGCAGGCACATGCTCGTAACGCGGTGTGCTATTAACCGCACAGCCGTATAGATTCCTGTATGTAATTGTATATAGTACTGTATATATCGCATTTAGCTTATAACGCGCTGTGTTTTGTATAATGCCGAGTTGTATTACAAATGCTGTTTTTCTTTTTAATCGCTTGGACTTTTTAGACACCGGACAATTCAGTGGGCTCTCCAATCCAAGTTTGTTTCGAAGCGTCTGTTTGAAACCATGAATTTCGACTACAAAACATAAATATGCATATAAAGTGCCGTTATGGCATGCCCTAATGCCGCTAATATAGTCGACGCAAGGCACCGGCCATATCATTGTGATCGAACGAATGCGTCGCGGTGTGACTATTCGTACTGAGTGTGGCGCCGCGACTTGTCTTCTCGCAGGGCGTCTCTACAGCCTTGCGTTCGTCACAATGTTTGTGTGCTCGTGTGCTGTGCTCCTTGGACACTATAGCGTACTCTGCTTCTTGACTTTCGCGTGAATCGCAGTGTCATATTTCGCAGTGGCGGATTGTTGCGCAATGTTGTGACGAGCGGACTTGGTCACTGCGTGACAGCTTGTACTTTCGACGAACGGACGATTGCAACGAATTGAATATATCCTATAGCATAGATTTGTGGCAAACCCTGGTAATCTCCTGCGTGTTCTGTGGTGTGCGTAGTGTTGCAGCCGCTATTCGTAGGTCTAATAAGACCTGGCCGCCGGCTGAATTTAACGTGCACAATTGATTCCAGATTGGGCGCACAAGGTTCAAATAAACTGTTGCATATCTCGCATTATTTGAGCAGTCGGCCAAGCGAGCTCGACGTTCACTGCCTGTGTGTCTAGTCCAAATGAAACTCATCACAACGCCAAACAGAACTGTACCTACCATATCGCCTTCCGGGCACCGGAGCCAGCTTCATGCAAATGAATCTGACCCTTTGCCCCCTCCTGCCAGACATTAATCATTAGTATATTAATTTGAGTTCCCTGTACCTTACTGCATGCGCATGCGCCAGGAGAAAGCGGCGATAGAAAACTGTACCAGACATGACAGTATGTTTGTGTCGTTTTATTTTGAAGGTGGCTTTCTCTCTGGGCGCCGTCAAGCCCCCCCCCCCCCCCCCCCCCCCCTCTTCCTCCCCCTTTTTTATTTACATTTTTGTTGTATGTGGCACCGATTGACGAACCATCGATATATTTGGACCACATCGTGACACTGGCAGGTTACTTTAGAAGACGAACTGTATCTCCACTCTCGAATTCTCAGTTCGTTGTGCTTCGTGGCCTTCGTTCCCGGCTGCAATGCTAGCCGTCGAACCGAGGGCTCTTATAATTTCTTGTTGCACTTGCTTGGGGCCTTTTGGGCGAGGTTGTGAATTCGGACTTATCAGCTGCAGCGCCAAAGTAAAACGCCCAAATTGTTGTTCGTTCTGTCGCTTTCGTAGTCTCTGGGGTTAACCAGGTAGTGCTACAACGCTCAGAGACCGATTCAGTTCTGCAATGGATGCTATGCCGAGACCGCTGTCGGCGACGGGATAGCTAGCTATTGGTTTGTGACATACCTGTGGTGCGATTACGAATAGGTGTTTGCATCTCCCGAAATACTGTCAGCTCACTGTCTTTAGATATATAGAGAGAGGGGAAAGGCAGGGATGTTAACCAGGAAGGATTCCGGTTGGCTACCCTGCACAGGTAAAGGGAATGAGGAGATTAAAGAGGGAAGAGAGAAGGAACGGGAAAGAGTCACAATCTGTCAATCAAGGCAGTCTCTCTAAAAAAAACAAAACTGTTTTGTAAGCCTTGATGATCACTGTCTTTAATTTCCCTCTAATAGTTTGAGGTAGTCTCCGGTCTGGCGTGCCTGTTTTTCACGCTACACCACTGCACTGCGGTGAAACCAGGATGCTTTGCCGTCATGCTACGGCGCAAAAATGGCACTGAAAATAAAGTAGTGGAGGAAAGGCAGTAAGGTATATCTTATTTGCCTAGGGAGGCTTCGGCATGCACACAGAGCGCCTATAAGGCTACCAAAGTGTTTGGCAAGTCATGCATGATACGTAGTACAAATAGTGATCAGCTGACCGCAGCTGCGCAAGGGTTACGCGACCAAGAGGTCGCAAATATTCGTTGCCGTCCATATTAGCGGCTGACTGATAGACCTCCTCCTAAATCTTCCGTGCTGTTTTCTTTCGCGCTGTAGCCGGCACTGGTCGCAACAGATGCGGGCGGACGGTGGCGATGCTGAGGTACCAAATTATTCGGAACACACTAGATCACCCTGCGCGCATACTGGAGCGTTCCTTGGAGCAGCAACATATCTAGACACCTTTCTAATTTTGCAGAGCCTTTTTCTATGCGCTGCAGCTTCAGCGCCGTGTACTAGGTAGGGTGGCTTCACCGTACAGCAGGAGTGTAGTGTGTAGATGGGGTGCCCCAGACAGGAGACTAATTACATGCCCTGCCCAAGCCCATTTTTCCCTCTTGATTTCGACTAGGATGTCAACTCGCGTTTGTTCCTTCACCCACTATGCCCGATTGCGATCTGTTAACGTTACTTATTTCCATAGCTCGCTGCGTTGTCCTTAAGCTGAACCCTCTTCGTTAGCCTCCACGTTTCTGCCCCATAGGTGAGTACCGGTAAGCTCTTCTAGCCCGAGAGTAATTTTTTTTTAGTCACGACCCTTGACCGAAGGCGAAGTCCTAAATGATATCGCATAAAATTGAGCGCGCGTACATATTCCCACTTTATATCTGAGATCAAGAGTCCACATTGAGATATGAGTAATGCGGACTGCAACACAAGGGGAGGACCACCTTCCAAAAATAGGGCACCTGGGCGGGCAGGAATCTGCATTCGAGGTAGCGTGGTAGCTGTACAGCTACTTTCCACTCGAAAGCAACATATATTGACTGGTACGTAGTCGCACACCACCATTTTCAGAGATTCGCTCTTCAAGTACCACTTCTTTCCCAGTCCGTGACATTCCTGAGAGCTGCCTCCTAATCTGAAGGTGCAGGAGATGTGTTCGAGGTTTGCGGCCAATGCCTGTTTATAAAGAAGCAGCGGTAAGAGTTACGAGAAAGAGGAACTACGCTGTAAAGCATGACGTCACAGGTTTGGACCACTCAGTGAGGTTTGTAGTACACGGGCTTTGCAAAGTTAGGAAGTGGCCGAAGAATCGGAGTTTGTAAGAGTTACGAGAAAGAGGAACTACGCTGTAAAGCATGACGTCACAGGTTTGGACCACTCAGTGAGGTTTGTAGTACACGGGCTTTGCAAAGTTAGGAAGTGGCCGAAGAATCGGAGTTTGGGTCTAAGACCTAAGGGCTTTGTCGTAACCAGGGAAACAGGAGCAGGTCCCGTGCTTGGCGCTGGTCATGACACGATACCCTCGCGGGACCAGTTGACAACCTGCGCTGTTGACTGTCTACGCCACGGAATCGTTGGTAGAGCGGTTTTCTCTGTGTATGATTAAAAACTCGCACGATGGTTATACTGTACGAATTTCAGCGACAGCTCAAAATATTTAATCAAACCGGATAACACGGCAACGGTGTGTGCTGCAATAACTGCGAGAACCCCATGCCATGTCTTTGCCGGCACTTGATGTCATCTGGCATCTGGACGCTGGGGTCTCAAGCACGACATTCACCGCGCCATGCGGTTGCGGTTCAGCAATCACCACATCCTTTCCTCCTCTCCAGTTGGCTTTTTGCAGCTCACCTCTTACACAATCACAACCTCACGCTCGCTTCAGCCGTCGGCGCGCCATCTCCTTTCCTCACTCCTTCGCGTCCTCTCACTCCGGCTGCGCGTGCAGTGACTACGACGAAACAATTTCGGGAATCGACGCATCAACAGCTTTCGCTGTAAAATATACTTGCAGCAGGCCGATATTCAATTATATGTCACGTGGTTCCGCTTGAGGCTCAGGTTAGCTACAGACCGGAATCGAAAGGCGAACAACACACTGAAGCACTGCTCGTACTGTCTGTGGTCTGCAGCATCCTCTTGAACGCTCTGTCAAAGCTAGACACTTCTGCAGAAAGTTATGAATCGAGTTGACTTGCAATCACTGATCCCCGTGCATGCGCCCGATGTATTTACGATTCTCTGGCTGGTAACGAAGCTGATTAGACAAGTAAAAAAATTATCTACAATACGAAACAATCACGGCTGAAAGGGTTGACGCGTTTGCGCTGCATGCAGGATTGTTCAGGGGACCCACACTGCGGGCTTGCGAAAAAATCTCTCCACGCGAGCTAACAAGCTTCATCTGTCCTTGACGCAGTGACACACGGGCTCAATTATTAAACGCACTGGTCAAATTCGCGAGCTCCGATGAAACTGTTGTTAGTATTGTCAATTGGGTGAAGGACAAAATGATTATGCCAGGAGGTGACGTAGAACGCACGCGCATATATAAAAAGTACCCTTTCACTGTGTACCCATAAGAAGCTGCACACAGCTTAACATAGCCGCAGTTCTCGCCGGCTAATCAGACGGCCGGTCGTGCGACGTCGGAAGAGGCTTCCCCTATATTAGGAGGCGCCGCAGATTCCGGCTTCCGGCGGCGCCCGACCGGCGAGGCGTCGGGATTGTCGGCGGCCTCGGCGAGCGCCCGGCGCCCGCGACGACCTGACCGTGGCGGTTTGGGTGTGCCGCTGCGTTGGTCAGAGGCCTGCTTCTTGGCCTTCGGACTCCGCGGACTCCGCGGACTCTTATGACGCCGACGACGTCGTGGACTCTGGCCAGAACCTGCCAACTCGTCCGTAGCACCTCCTCCACCTGTGGCGATATGAACAGGCGCTGGCTCTGACGGCTGACGTAGGCCGTGAGCCGGAGTCTCGCCTTCTTCGGAGGCCGAAGAGTCGGCAAGTGCGGCGGCGCCTCGCAGCTCGCGTTTGCGAATTCGGGAGGCGGGAGGTGTGACGCCGGCCCTCTGGTGTCTTGCGGCCTCGACGGAACCCTCTGGAGGCACGCCGGCTGCCGACGTTTGGGTCATCGATGGCGCTGGTGAAGAGACGTGTGAGGCGTGACTTATCGCAACTCTAGATCTTAGATTGCAGCCGGTAGATTGGACATGTAGAGAGAGGGAGGTGTCGCGACAGGTTGATGTATTGTTGTACTATAAGGCGAAGCACTAAGGAAAGGAGGGGTGTGGGGGAGGAACACATGTCCCGTCATCTCTCCTCAGTGAGTAGGCTTTTACAGCTTTCGTTTAAACAGGAAGAATGCTTAGTTGGGCGAGTTCCTCTTGCGAGACGGATAAGCGACTTCTCAAAGAGACGAAGGCGGGGAATACGCACAAGTAGCGGTAACATGGCTGAGGAGCGCGCTAGCGCAGCGGCCCCTGCAATAAGCTTCTGGTTACATGGCCACGCATAGAAGCTTTCGTGAGGGTGGTGCGCCGCCCTGCATCGCAGCTGTAAGTTAGAGCAATGCGGCTAGCTTGGCTATAGCTTGGTACCCTTCCGGCTCATGATTATCCGGTTTCTAGCCGGCCTCGCAAGCTCGCGCTTCGAAAAAACTGCCCTGTCAGTACTTCCGGTCCCCCGGAAATGCCTTTTACTGCTTAAGCAATACGCGTAAGCTAAGCGCGACATAGCCAACGAGCCACCAGCCTCCGGGTTATGACAGAAATGACGTCATATCACATGATGCGTGGGCCTGGTTATCTAGGAGATGGTAGGTAGGAAAGACTTTTATTGCTCTAGAAAGGTGCTAGTAGCAGACGAGAAAGAAGAGGCCCATCTTCCTTCTTCTCACAGGGTCGGTGCCCCTATTCCAGGGCTCCGCTGAGCTTCGCCGCTCGTTGGGCGTGCTGGATCAGACCTTGTTGGGAACCCAGATCGCCGCTGGAGAGCCGGCTCTCCCACTGTTCTGCACTCGGGTCTTTGCGAAAGTTGTCGTTTTTACTGCATTCCCACGTGATGTGGTACAACGATGGTTTGCTACCACACCACGGGCAAGTGTCCCGATATTGCGTCGGGTAAATCTTGCTAAGGATATGCAGGTTTGGGAATGCTCCTGTCTGCAATCTTCGCCAATACACTGCCTCTAGTTGATTTAGATCAGGATGAGGCGGCGGATAGCGGATCCGTACCCCCTTATAGTAGTTGAGAATGTGAGTACGTAGGGCTGACTCGGTCGGGTAGATCGTCCGATTGGGAGGAAGCTCGGCTCGTATACCCTCGAATGATGTTTTTCGAATGGGCACTAACCTATGGATGACGTCGATGCGACGGAAGCGGCGTCCTTTGGTGTCGGCATATGCCGCTCGTGCCTCCAGCCGGGGGGCGATTGGCTCCTGGATCCACTCGCTCTCCGCACGGGCTTCGGCTGCTGCTTCGACGTCCTCAGCGGTTGGTACTCGTCCTCGGTGGATTCGAACCTCGGCTCATCCTCGGTCTGTGCCACTGGACTGGTCTGCGTCTCATTCTTCGGCTTCTGGGCGGGCGCCGGCTCGTCATCGCTGTCGTCCTGGCTGTCCTCGAGAGGCTTGAGGCTGCTGAACTGCTGCACGATGGCCGATCCCACCGCGTCGCTGAAGATGTTCACCGTCGTGCGGAAACGATCGCTGCACGCGAGCAGCAACGGCAGGCAAAGTGAAGTCGGGCTCAGAAGTACACTAAACAAACGGCTTCTCGAATGAGAACGTCTGCGCCATTTTCAGTACGATTTTTTGTCTGGCCCTTTATTAACGTCATATGTCGAGACAAAAGGCATGCTATTCCGGCAACAGAGTGTCTGGGAACGCTTGAACCACCGAAGGATATAGAAAACAATCACGCTTGACGAAACTGCTCGAAAATCCTTAAATCGCTCTTAACCAGCAGGGTTTCTTGCTATGGCTGTTCAGTGTGTGACAACTGTGAACCGCCTTCGACCGTTGCCACGTTCTGCATTCGCGTGAAATTAAGGAAAGCTTCTGGAGCTATTTAGTTTGAGTACGAAGTGACCTTTGCTATAGTTTTTCAGTTTTTTTTTCAAAAAGTGCCAACCGAAGGGCGACTCGGAAACAACGCGTTCTTTGACTTCAACACGTTCCTCGGGCCATGCGTAACTGCCAAAACTTCCTACATGGAGACATGTGTGATTAGCCGTGGTCTCCTGGTGCATTGCATGACAGCCAACAAGCCGACAGCCCAATCACGACTGCAGACTAGAACGGATGCAAGAAAACCCGAGCGGTTTTGCGAACGCCGCGCCATAGCCGGCACGGGGATGTCATCGCCCTCCCTCCTGCGAAAAGTTGTAGCTTACGTACACGACACAGTCGAGGGCAAAAACGAGGCTGATGTCTCGGCTGGACACCTGCAGCGCCATGAGGATCATGAGGACGGTGAGCACGCTGCTGTTCGGGATGCTTGCCGCACCCAGGCTGGCCAGAACCACGGTAGTGCTGCGAGACACCACCAGGCAGCAGGTCATATCTTCGCGTGCCAGAAGTTGGCAAAGTCACGGAGATCATTTCAAAAGCTCCCAGGACATATTAGAGGTGTCTTGAGCAGCTACTCTTCGCAGTTACACTGCGCGTTAACAGGCCACTTCGGTACTTCTCACAAAAGGCCATACGGAATACATATTTCTTGCTAGATGGTCAATTCGTCCAGGAAGCTTCATAAGGTGTCCCTGCCAGACTCTTCGATACTGCAGTTGCACGAGCTTTGTGAACCTCAACGCAAAATGTTAACTTCAGCGTTTCGTTGAGAAGGACCACCAACTGAGCCTCTGGTCTGCAAGAGAACTACGATGGAACTCCTGACACTGACTGCCACGCACGAATTTCTGCTTGGATTCCCGCCGCGAAAGGACCGACAAAAGCGCACCCTCTATAATCCTCCCCCTGGGCCCCTCTGCTCACCCGATGATGAGCAGCTCTTCGATGCCCACATCGAGTCCGTCCAGGTGGGCAAGTACGACGGCCGTGGCTGCGGCCACCAGCGCTGTGCCGGACATGCTCACGTTGGCGCCCACGGGTATGACGAAACGCACGATGCGGGGCTCCAGGCAGGCGAGGTCCTCCAGCGCCTCGATCGTGTCCGGCACACTGACTGTGCGAGACGCCGAGCGGAACGCCTTCATCGCCGGCGCAAGCGTGAAACGCAGGAAGCCGCGGGGGTCCTGCGCAGCAGAAGAACCACTCTAACCGGGCTGCCATCAAGCGAGCTCATGGGGGTTGGGAGGGAGTGCCAGTTACCACTCCTCTATCGGCCGTGGTCAAAGGCATGGAGGAAAAAAGACTAGGAGGGAGCGTGACGTCACGCGCTCAGCCTCTGCAAGCCATCCTCCTCTGACGCCGCTGCCGAGGGCTCTTTTGCGCGCGCACTGACCCTTGGGAAATAGTCCCTCCACAGTTACCAGACTGCCAACCAGCCTGGGTCGCGCAGTGCTTTTTAGTGAACGTCCGTACGCCGATACACAACGGAAGAGCGAAACCGAAACCGAAATGCGATTAAGAACTACCGCTGCCTTGTCACGTGAGGGCCTATTTCCCAAGATGCTTTCCATTATATTTTTTATGACTAGGCTTCAAGATTATGACGTCATGCTCTCTCCTAGTTTTTTCTTCCTCCATGATCAAAGGTGGGTTCACACGACATACCATTGGCTCGAGGACTATACGTCACGTGACATCCTATTTCCGCTTCGCGAGGTTCGCGCTTGGATCGCGATGGTAATGTCCCAAAGCGGCTAAGGCTGTGAGGGACGCCGTAGTGAGGGCTCCGGATGATTTCGACCACCTGGGGTTCTTTAACGTGCACTGACATCGCACAGTACACGGGCACCCCTCCATCGAAATGCCGAGCCCCATAACCACTGAGCCACCGCGGCGGGATCATGGCGAAAGAGTGATCGCAAACCAAATCCGCTTATCGCCACCTGCAAAGGTGAAGGTCCCGAAGGAATGGCGTGAAGCGGATTACACATGCATGCAGCCTTTCTTCGTTAATGGGCCAGCTGTTGTTGGGTCTCGTGCATCTCAGCCTTCTGCCACTGCTGCGCAGAGCTGAGCGATGAAGGATGAAGCAGCCAAGGCGACGGTGAGTTAACGAAATATTTATATACAATGTATGCAAGGGCGTTACACAGTCGGCATTGGGACCAAGAGCATAACGGGTTCGCACAAAGGAGCGCGGCGAAGACCTGGGGGGACGTCTCCCTTCATTTGCTGTCTCCGTCAGTCTTCCCGCTCAGCGCAGCACGGTTTTTATAGCCTCGAGAACCGTTGCAGCAGCCAGAAGTTCGAATCCTTCAATCAGGACCCGATGCTGGTCGCCGTTTGAATTGGACGAATGGACGAGAGGGCTCAGCTGTTTAATATTTGCGTCTGGGAGAAAGCTGCCGGCCCTAGCGCCGGGTAAGGGAAGATCGCCGTGTAAGAAAGAGCGGCGCCGAGAAGAGGATGGGCAACTGTTGAGCCTTAGGTAACGAAAACAGATAAGATCGAAGCTCCCTGAAACAGGACAGGACAGCAATTAACGCCATGCTAAGCTTTGATTGCTGTCCGCTGGCGAGGCAGACACCGCGAACTCTATAAGGACGAAACAACAGAATTCGCGGTGTGCCCTGAAGCACTACAGGCGAGGAACTCGGCATGTGCTAGTCTACCATCTGTGTTCCTACATGTTCGTACAAATCTCCTTATGTTGCCAGTGCAGATTATAGTCAGCCACCAGGAATTGCATGTCGAGAGAGCCAAACGGGAAACACGGGAGAAATTCAATATTTTTACAGGAAAATGGCGAAAGGTAATGTCTATTCCATTTTTCCCTGCTTTGCTATGACTGCCCCCAGGAATCTCAAGTATTGCTTTACTCGTTAACCTTAACTAATCACATTTTTTTTTTTTGCAATTTCAAGGATCTTGCGCAGAACGCAATGACCTGCGTCAGCTTTCGTGGGTGATCGACCGGTCCAGGCAAAAGGGGATGGCCAGGAGGCTCTTGGACTGAGGAACCCTTGCGAGGAGGTTTCTAACTTCTATTTTATTCATTCCCTCTCTCTTCGTGCGTTTTACAACACGAAAGCTTAAAGGTGCAGTGAAGAGGAATCTGAACTCGTCTTTTTGCCGCGAGAACTCAATCTACACGTTCCGAGAATTCTGAGAAACTTCGATTTATTGCCCTATGTGGCCGATTTCCCTAATTAAATCTAATTAACGTCCGGCTCCCGCCTTTTTTTTTTTTTAATTCTTCCCGTACGGTGGGTGGAGTCGACCAACGCGTGGAGTGCCTTTCACCCAGTCCCGTGGCGGCTTGCCGCTCTGCCATCGGCGGAGTAATACGTAGTAATCCGTAGAAGCAAATAGTCCGCGCGTATTTTTATTTCTGCGGGCTTATTTTGCGGCTATATTATCTGCGAATGAAACTATTTATTCACGGAAACATAAAAAACGAAATAAAGCGAAAGCAGCCTCCACGGAGCTGGCTGAAAGGCACTCCACGCGTTGGTCGACTCCGCCCACCGTACGGGGAGAATTAAAAAAAAAAATAAAGGCGGGAGCCGGACGTTAATTCGATTTAATTTGGGACATCGGCCACACAGGACAATAAGTCGAAGTTTCTAAGAATGCTCGGAACGTGTATATTGAGATCCCGCGGCAAAAAGACGAGTTCAGATTCCTCTTCAGAGCACCTTTAATCGGGCGTATAGGCACCCTGCACCCGCCAGGCACCGCCACCGTCGAGGCTGCGTTCAGCTCCCCCGCGCGGCCAGTTCCTCGTCCCTGTCAGGAAGGCTCGCCCCGCGACTGCGAAGGGATGGCGTCTGCTAGCGGCTGCCGCTGTTCGTAGAGCCGGGATTTCGACCTATTCATTCATGAGGCTGAAAAATTCTTTCGAGGAGCGAACGTCAGGAAAAAAACGAAGCTTTTTGAGGCAGGCCATGTACACACTGTGAAAGAGGTGGTGTCGTGCGACGGGAGCGAAGTAGCAGCCCGGTGCATTGCGCAGACAAGCATCACTGCGCCACCGAAAACGATCAACTTAACGCTAAGAAATATTTCTATAAAATGCCTGTCAGCGCTGCACTCTCACCCATTTTTTTTTTTTATGTAGCTATCTTCCAGTAGAGTGCTTGTAGCCGCGAGCTGCAGTTGCAAGGCAGGCAATTGTAAACACGCTGCTGCCGTTACCGTGTTTTTGGAGCGGTGTGAAACGCTCTCCAAAACGAGCCACCCGCAAGCCTGCAGTGTTCCTGCATTTAAAAAAACTTACCCTAAACTTTCAAAGACGGCCAGGCGGCATAACATTGAAGGTAATTAGAAAAGTCCAGTTTTTGAGCGAGCGGCGCAAACTTGACTTCATAACATTCTCGTCTGCCGCAACTTCGGTGTTCGATGTGAAATGCCCTGTTCAAACTACGCCTTGAAATGATGTACCCATGGCGTAATCTGCCGCTCATATTTTCTACTTTTTCAAGCAACTGCCAGGTCCTTATCGTTGCAACACGTGCGTCAGTGTTTTGATGATATGAGATCTCCAATGAACGAGCTTTTGCAAGCAGAAAAGGATGCAAGCTGCGGCGAAGCGCCTGTGCGCACTGAAACTCCTGCGGAAAACATAAAACGTTTTGACTGGGATTATGCAAAAAACGAGTATCCCAGCTATTTCATGCAGGATTCTTGCAGAATGCGTGTGCTTAAAAAGCTGGATTTCATTGCAAGCTTTGTTTAATTTCTACACATTCAGTACAAGTACCCTAAATTTTCGACATTAGCATTGTACTAAATTATCACCCAGTCGTTCAGATGTGGAGGCAAAGATTTATCAGGAACATGTTGCCATTGCCTCTGAAAAGGGGCTTTTAATGTCGAAAAAGACGCTGGACGACAAGGCGCAGTGGAAGCTAGAAAGGATTCCGCGCATAACTGGAAGGTAAACGATTCTTTACTGCGCAAAATTTCGGCTTCTTCCACAGGCGTGACTGCGGGCGAGTCATGCGTGGCTTTTCAAGACCACATATTGTTTACAGCCATGCATGAGTCAAGTAAGCTTCTGCATGGGTTTGACCACTGCTTGACCAGAAACCGCGCGTGCGTGTTGCCCGTCGCGAAGGGTGGGCAGTCTCCCAATGTCGCGTCGGAAATCCACAAAACCTTGTCCCAGGCGAATTTATATATGCATTATTGCATCCTGAAACACAGCAGTGTGTCCTGCTGTTGTTATGTGCCATTTTTTGCTCGGTAAGGACGCCCAAAACTGCTTCGGGGCGACGCGCAGCACAGCGGGAGCTGTCGGGCTGCCCCCGCCTTCCTGACAGGGACGCGCGCGCCGCCGCCAGTGGCGCGCGCGTCGCGCTGGAGTTAGATGCGCAGGGTGCCTATACGACAACCAACAGTTTCTGCCAACGACGCGAAGCATGTCGGGAGCATTACTTAATCAGGACGACCATTAGAAAAAAGCGCATTCGCCAATGAAGACGAGACCAACACTTAGCATGCATGCTAAGGTAGACAAACATGCAAATGGCATACCTGACGCGTGGCGAGCACATAAAGGGCGGGCAGCAGTCCCAAGCCGTAGGCAGCCAGTCCGATAAGCGTGACGTGGAAGAAGGATCGCGCCACGCCGTAGGCCCTGTCCAGGTCCTGCAGCTGGGTAAGTCGCGTGGCGACCAGAAAGAAGACACCCAGGGGAGAGAACCAGGCAGTCAGGTGAGACACGGTGACCGTGGCGTTGCTCAGGCCCACGAACAGGTTGAGCAGCGCGTCCGACTCGCTCACCGTCACCGACAGCACGGCGCCCAGCATCACAGACACCGAGAGGAGGCCCAGGACGTTGGCGCGAGACTCGGAGACCACCATGAAGGGTATCTCGTCTGCGAGGGTATGCCACAAGAAGCGCAAACACGCATGTTAAGCATTCCAGACGAATACTGATAGCACGCAGAAGATAATTCGCATGTCGCTAGAAGACGGATAAAACAATATGACGCGTGATGCTCACCCGTCGAGTTTTCCCCAATCGTGACGGTCTGCAAGTGAAGAAATAGAATGAAACAAAAAAGTATGTCAGGTGTGCTCTTCTGATGTAATGAATGACAAAGCAGAAAGCGTCTCTTGCAATCAGATCTGAAGGTCATGACAGCATGGCAGGAAGCACGTGCAGTATTTTATCTTTTTTTAGGCAAGAAAAAATAAACGGCGATTTTTTTTTAGACTTTACAGATTTTTATTTTAAAAACTGCGACATGCGTCGGTGCGGTCTCTTGAGCTGGACTGCAAAGCAAGGCGGACAATTTGTTCCTCATATGAATCAAAAATTAGATTGTTAACTAAGTTAAATCAACTAATACTTTTTATTTCGGGGAGCAAAGGTTATATTTCGAAATTGGTGTCCATCAACATCAAAGGCTAGTCCTGTTTTAGAATTTCCTTAATCGGCAATGTGGTACGAAATATCGAGCGTCAAAAATACGCATTTGAAAGCTTGCTGAATTGGCTTTCCCGCGTTACCTAATTATAAAAAGCATCGGTGCGCATGGTATTGTCGCTGAAACCAAAGTAACTTCAAATACAGCAACTGCGTCTGTATTTTATGCATAAGAAGTGCGAGAGACGATAGTTTATAACTAAGCAGTGCCGAAGAGCCAACTCGACCGACGAGCTTTCAAATGCGCATTTTTGACGCTCGATATTTCGTACCACATTGCCGATTAAGAAAATTCTAAAACAGGACTAGCCTTTGATGTTGACGGACATCAACGGGCAGCTTTGAATATTCTACATCACATATAGGTCGTTTACCGTACAAAAGATAACGCTTAAATGTATAAGAATTGTTAGGAGTAGCGATGATGGTGTTGCAGACGCAAAATAGGGTGCTCCAGAGTATTCAAGGAGCTTTGAATATTCTACATCACATATAGGTCGTTTACTGTACAAAAGATAACGCTTAAATGTATAAGAATTGTTAGGAGTAGCGATGATGGTGGTGCAGACGCAAAATAGGGTGCTCCAGATTATTCAAGGAGCTTTGAATATTCTACATCACATATAGGTCGTTTACTGTACAAAAGATAACGCTTAAATGTATAAGCATTGTTAGGAGTAGCGATGATGGTGGTGCAGACGCAAAATAGGGTGCTCCAGAGTATTCAAGGAGCATTCAATATTCTACATCCCATATACGTCGTTTTGCAAAAAAATAGCGCTTAAATGGATAAGCATTGTTAGGAGTAACGATGATGGTGGTGTATTTAAGCAATCCCTCAACGACGGCGTTCCAAATAACTGCTCATAACGCTGCTCCTTGAAGTGAACTTTCTAAACAAGACAAACTTGTTGGTATGGAGACCTCTGGAGAGAAGCCTGTACCCATCGGTATTTCACAAATGATCTGTGAGATACAAGTATACGGTATACGTGATTCATTCGAAAGAAGCTTATGCTCTGGAATAAAAAAAAAAAGGCCCTACAAAGCACGACATGCCCGCGGACAGTAAACATCGTTCCGGTTAAGAGGGCGTCAAGTTTACATCTCTGTTGCAAGTGCCGTCATCAGAGTGGATTACATTGAACTGGATTTACTTTTCCTATTTTAACGCAGAGAGGATCGAGGAAAAATACGCAGCTTTACAAGCCTATTGATATTGCCAAACCAATAATTTTTGGACAGTTCACACTCGACTGGAAATGCTCTAATATACGCCAACTTCAGAATTTTTCACTTACTGTGTGGACGCAAGCTTCGAGGTAGTTGTCGGGCACGAGGTTTCTGCGGAAAGAGCGAATTCTTGTTAGCAGCTGGCAAAAAAAAAAAAAAAAATCTCTCTGAAGACCAGACCGCAGCCTGTGAGATGTGTCAGCCAGATCAGCATAAAAAATTATGGGGGGCGCTTAAGTCGCTTCAAGAGTGGAATACTAGAGCATTAGAAGCAATGTTGATGCTACGTGTATCTGTGTCAGTTCCCCCCCCCCCCCCACACACACACACACACAATGTGGTCACTGTCATCGTATCATCACTGGCACACGCATTATCATACGTTGAGTATACCTTCGCCCAGTTCCTCTTCATATGTCTCGTCTGTGGCTTTGTCCATATCTGTGGCCCAGATGCTGTCGACATCTTTCCTGGTTGTGCAGGAAAGGGCGAGACCAGCTCCGTGGTCACGTGATCTTCTTACGTCGTCGCCCTTTCGACCAATCATCGACACCTTCCTCCCAACCGGTGCCAACATGCTTGTCTCGCCCTTTACCGGTTGCGTGGCAAAGGGTCACACCAGTGCCATGGTCCCGTGATGACGTTTTCACGTCATTGCCGTCGCGACTAATCAACTTTTGTGACTAATGGACGCGCAATCGAATGATGTGAAATCTGATGCTATCACATTAAGACATTTGACCAACACTGTTCCCACTTGGAGTTATTGATCAATTCGCTCTCGCCCTACCATTAGCTTACCGTCCCGGTTGGTAGAGCGACTGCTCCGGTGAAGCGGTGGTCCCGGGTTCGAACCCCGGACCAGGACGAATTTTTCTTTAACTACGAAGTTTCAGAGAAAGCTGTTTAGCTTTCCTATGTAGCCGTATGGCTGCGCTTGGGTGGATGCCAATGAGTAATTACTCCCTTATTACATTAAGACATTAGTTGGCGGCCGCTTTTTAATTTCTACAACGAAATTCCATGTGACTAAGAGTGTAACAACTTTACCAGGCTTGCTTATGTAGCATGGTTGGGGCTTGCGGAAAACAGGAATAGTTTAATTTAGTTTATGGGGTTTAACGTCCCAAAGCGACTAAGGCTATGAGAGACGCCGTAGTGGAGGGCTCCGGAAATTTCGACCACCTGGGGTTCTTTGAAACAGGAATAATTGTATGCCATTGGGAGATGGGCTGAAGTGTTTCACCTTGCTAAATGAAGAAACGTGGCAGCAGCGGCCCACAATTGGACCCTCCAATTTCGGCTCCTCGCTAGAGAGACCGACTTTCTTCGAAGCCACCGGGCATGCTAGCCTCCAAGCTATAGCCACCAGGCAGGCTACTTCTGGTGACAGTGATCATTTATTACGCAGCCATACGCACTCAAAGTTTCGCGCGGGTATAAATTTGTCCTGTGCCCCTCAGAAACGTAGGCGGTATCTTAAGCGCGCTTATAGTGCAGATTGCGCGCTCCATCCCATAATGTCCAATGCTAGTATGCCCTCTAAAGGATGAGTCTGTTTGCAATATCAACGTAGTCACGAGGGGCCTTCATAATGAAGCAAAGCGACTCCACGCGTAAGTTAAGAGCTCGAGTTGCACTCGCAGTTCATATGCTGGGTATACTGACGTCATCACTTGGAGATCGTGAGTGGTCCGCCAATTACGCTAGGCGCCAATGTGCCTTCCAGTTGTCCATATGGTTGCCTCTCCCCCCCCCCCCCCTTACACCATATATTCCCATTCCTTTCGGATAACATATGCTAGCCATTAAAAAATTTGTCACAGCCCCGGCAGTCGAATGAACCGCTCCACAGTGCCCACGGAGTCTGTCGTTTAGGCAGCGTTCCAACTGCCAAACATAACACTTCCCGCGGAAAAGTAGAACGCTTTTCCCAGTCAAAGAACCCCCCTCCAGCGAGTGGCGTCGGCCGATTCTCATTGTCCTGCTAGCCTGACAATGCAGAGAGTGGCAGATGAAAGGGGATAGTCCTCTCCCTCCATAGTCGGGGATAGACCCCTCTCTCCATTGTGGCACCGCTCCCTGCATTGTCACTCTAGCAGGGGGATGAGAATCGGCCGATGCCATTGGCTGGAGGGGGTTCTTTGGAGGGGAAAAACCGCTCCCTTCTAGCGTTCTTTACTGCAGAACTCAAGTCCCAGTCGGAATATTGGTTGGAGAAGTGTGCAGCGTCCGTGCCCGCATACTGCACCTGAGCAGGTCGAGGAATCCGTCCACCTGAGTGAGCCGTTGGCGTCGCCAGCAGGGCTCCTGCTGGGGGCCCAAGACCACAGCCACGCCGATGCCGATGGCCGACGCCATTACTGCGTTTGGCAGCAAGGGAATGTGCCGAGAAAAAGGCGCAATTAAGCCACGTGGCAAGGAAGGCATCACCGGCGTTACAGGGCTGACAATGCCTGTTTTGCCGCGCGTCTATCTGAACGAAATTACAAAGACGTGAGCTCCTACTAGTGCACGTTCACCGATTTGCACACACTTTCACACAATTTCCATGGCGAGCAAAGTACCTTTCTCGCTTTCCACGCTGCCTTAAAAGTGCACTAAAGAGGATTCTGAGCTTGGCTTTTTACCACGGAACTCGATCTACACGCTCCGAGCATTCTTAGAACCGTCGAATTATTGTCCTGTGCGGCCAATTTCCCTGTTAAATGGAATTAAACGTCCCGTCTCCCACCTTTCTTTTTTTTTGAACTCACCTCCGAAAGTACACGAGTAGTCAGCCAACGCGTGGAGTGTGCCATTCAGCCACCGCGTGGCAGCTTCTCTTTCGCTTTTATTATGTTTTTAAGCTTTCGTGAATAAATAGTTTCAGTCGCAGACAACATCGCCGCCAATTAGGCCCACGGAAATAAAAATACTGTGGACTCTTTGCTTCTCGTATCACTCCGCTGATGGCAGAGCGGCAAGCCGCCTCGCGACTGGCTGAAAGGCACTCGCGTTCGCTGCCTCTTCCCAGAGCCGTATAATACGGCTCTGCCTCTTCCTACTTTCGGAGGTGAGTTAAAAAAAAGGCGGGAGCCGGGACGTTGAACTCGATTTGATTGGGAAATTGGCCGCACAAGACACTAATTCGAAGTTTCTAAGGATGTATGCTGCATGTAGGTCGAGTTCTCGCGGTAAAAAGCCTCCACGGGAGAGTACCGGGTGGTATTCGCTATGGGGCACTGCCTCCTCCGCAGCTCTCTGTGGTGTTGGCCCTCTTAGTAAGGAGAGTCGATTGTTGTTGTGACTGGGATACTGGGAGAAGGATGAAAAGAAAATTGCACGTACGGACACAGCTTATACATACACGAGATGACGTCACAAGACAATCCACAAAACCGAAACAAGAACTGAAACAAACACATGAACCACAATAGAACACTCTCCCTGGTGGTTCTCAATTTAAATTCAAGGGCTTTTATTAGCCTCCGGTGGGGTCTACTGGCGCGTCAAATGCGCTTAATCTGCACCACGTAACCAAGACTTATCTTCCCTAGGGCCCCGCTACGGCCCGGACGGCAAAAGAGGTCTCACCGGTGATGAGAACGAAGTAGAGCATGGCGACCAGGCCGATGTGTCCCGCCAGCAGGATGTCGACGCTTCCCAGACCGGCCACGATGCTGGACGTCACCACGGGCATGGCCAGACACTCGAGCATGCGCATGTACAGCTCCCCGGGGAAGTCCATCAGCTGCAGCAGGCGCCCAGACACGCCGTGGTTGCGGATGTGCCAGCCCAGCGTCATGCCGCCCGCAACCGCGCCCATCAGGCACAGGTTGAGCGAGTTCTCGGACATGCGGAACAGGCTGCCGCCTTCCTCCTCGGAGCCATGCCTGCAGCCGCCGCCAGCTTTGGCCTCCGCCTGCGCCGACAGGTGTGCCGTGATTGCAGCGTCCTTCTGCCCAGATGCAAAAGAACATTTGAAGCAACGGTGCTGACCATTGTCATCTTTGCGTCCGAAGCCTGACCGAACGTTCTTCTTCTCCGTGGCTCGCGCAGTTTGCGCACGGTTCGCGCGAGCCACAGCACGCGCTCTTGAGGCTCTGGTCTTCGTGCTCGACAAAATATATAGGCGCGAGCAGCTACAACCAAAATCGTTTGCCAAAACAGAATGTCGTGCTAATTGCTAAGTCGAAAAGCTGCTGCAAATGGAAAGAACGTACAGGGTCAGTCAAATTTCTCAGGCCACAAGGTTTGCTTTTGAGTAGTATAGTCAGGCAGTCACGGTACCCTCGAAGCTCAAAATACCTGTAGAGGTTAGAAGAAGGATCATTCTACCCTCTGAGAGCCTTGATAGCTTTGTCGGCATCTTAAATACCAGGATATATCGATGAAAAGCAGACCCTGTGGCCTGGGAACTTTTGACCAACTCTGTACTTATTCGTTCTTTACCATGAGACTCGTGTATTTCCGTTAGAAGTCCGGCTTCAAAAGTTTACGGTTTCTGCCCTCATGAAATTATACAATTATTTTCTGTCTCGCTCGCAAACTATCTTTATTTTTTCTCTACATTTATTTTTCTAGTTACAGTGACCTCGCTTAGGAAAGCCGCTGGTGCTGATCATTCAGACGCTTCTCTAAAAGTTGCGGGTGCGTTGCTGTGTCTCTTCCAGTGTCCCCTCATCTCAGTTAAACATGTATTTTGTCATGCTAAGTCATTATCATATCCTGTGCCAACCTTGGCTGGCACAGGATATTAACGTTATTAACGCGACAGCGTTAAAGGCGCCGTTACGCAGAAATTCCGGCGTCGGCGTTGTCGACGTTGTGAGCGAAAAATCACGAGAATGACTCTGGCAGGTGGTCCCCCAGAGAGCAGCCTAGGAGGCAAGTGGGCCACCTAGCTAGTCACGTGACCGTGCGGCGTCATCCCAACCTGCCTCTCAGATACTGAGAAAACTGCCCACCGTGGCAGGTGCTAGTTAAATTAATGATTGGTCACTAGGGAAGAGCAATCTTTGCCGCACTAGGCCCACCGCTGGCAGCACCTGCCATCGCAGGGCAGTGACGCGTTGCTTAACCGCTGCACCACTGAGCCAGGTATGGTATGAGGATTCTACGGATCTATGAATGTACAGAATGATCTTCTGCATACACAGGGTGCCCAGGCTAACTTTAGCCAAGGGTTAAAAATAAAATATTTGAGGTAGGCCAGGGAAACCACTCACATACATCTACCAACCGGCTTGCGCATCATAGGCAATTTTTTGTTCTGCAATGAATTAATTCGCAATTAAATTCTCCTAAAGGCGTAAATATTTACATTAGGCAGCAAATGTGAATAGCAAAGTTGGAGAGCGCCTTCAGAAACCTCCATTCCATTTATATGCGATGAAGAAAGCCTCACGTGTATCTTTTTTCCCAGCTCCAAAGAAAACCCGCGAAATACAAAAAAAAAAATCACGTGACGCGCATTCGCGCGCCACGATTGTGCTGCTCTCAATCCTGGCATGCGTGAAGGAAATCAGCTGCTGGTATGGCGCGACGACCACATTGCTCCGGCAGGCCGATATGTCGACGTGGGACGCCCGTGCGAGCCAGTCTGCAAGCGTGACGGTGCAACCATTGTCGACATATCTGCCTGCCGGAGCAATGTGGTCTTCGCGCCATACCAACAGCTGATTTCGTTCACTCAAGCCAGGCCTGTAAAGGTAAAAATTTAGTTGTGGCACACGGCAACGTCGTCGCGTGAAGGAAACTCCATGTTTTCGAGATCGCCAAACTTTAGTCCTCCAAGGGAACAGGAGGTTCTGAAAATCGTCCAAGGAAGTAAGCGCTGATGCGCCAAATTCTCTCATTAAAGTGTACGTACGAAACCGTGCCGCCGTAATGAACGCACAGGGGGTCAACGATCGGACCACTCCGGTCTGCCTTTGCTAATTCATCAGCTGATTCATTTAAATGAAGACCCCTCTGTCCAGGAACCCAAACAAATCGAATTGATGGGGCATGTGGCGGGACCAGGAATTTTTGTATTCGAAATGGCTGCTATTCAGTACACGCGGCCATGTCCAATGCGGCCTGGTTTGCGTCTTTTCTTTTTTTGGTCTTGTGCCTCATGTTCGTCAGGTCAGGGTTATTTTGGTTCCCGGCCACAGCGGAATTCACATGAATGGGACAGCGGGCTTTCTCGCATAGTCTTCCTTAATTGAGGTGGCCTGGATTCACTTCCGCCTCCCACACATCTCTCCGTGTCTCATTCCGTGGAAAACGAAAACATCAGGGGCCCTACCGATGCACCATAGAACACAACAGCCTGGCATGCTAGATATCGCGATATCACACTTCAATCGCCCTGATAGTTTCGCTGGCAACAGCAGCCCGCCTCCACGTCTCTAATTTTTTTTTTTCATTTTTTACCCCTTGTTTTCTTTTCTTTCATTTTCTTCTTTTTACCCGGTTCCGGCGCAGTCTGCACCCACCCAATGGAGGACCTTCCTCCATGACCCACCCGGTACAAAAGGAACTGCCGCATATCATCATAATCCCTGCCACCATCATGGCGGCGTTCAAGTCATCATCATCATCAGCCTGACTATGCCCACTGCAGGGCAAATGCCTCTCCCATGTTATGGTGTCTCTGCTTTGCCAACTGCGGCCACCGTATCACCGCAAACTTCTTATCCACCCACCTAACTTTCTGCCTCCCTCTGCTACGCTTGCCCTCTCTTGCAATCCATCGAAGCTAAAATGATGTTCTAAAAATGCACAAAAATCGATTGACACGTGAAACTATAGAGGCCGAATGGATTGCAATTTTGGGTAAAGAATGTGTAAGCAGTCCCTCTGTGGCACTGTTATCAAAGGAACTTGCCTTGGTTTTCGCTGATGGTCAGACAGTGATAAATCCACTAAAGAAACCTGCTCAAAACTAATCTAAAAATGTTGATAAAAGCCACCTTTCCTTTGCGCAGTAAATAACAGTTGGAAGTTATATCGTTGTATGTGTGTGCCCACTCTTCCTTTCTTCGTCACGCTACGTATTTCTTCAAATTTTTTTATTAACGCGCTGCTGTACTAGTAACGTTGGCGGTACTTTCATTAATAGCAACAGCACTATATGCATGATTCGACAAGTTAATCACAAAGAAAAGTGACTCGGCAAGTAAAAGGGTTGGGAATTCAGCCTTTCAGAAGTGGATACAACACGTCTGCGTCGCTGCCGTCGGCGCCGTCGGCGCCGTCGGCATCGGCATCAACGAATGCGCTTTTGTTTGTTCGTTTCGTTTTCTCTTTCAAGCAGGCCATGTATTTCAGGATTGCAACCCGCAGCGACGATCCGAACATGGGCGCAGGTGTCGCATTGGCGGTGTGATAACTGCCGTTGCGTTGCTGACGTAGCTCCTTGGCACATCTGTGATATGGTCGCCACGCATCTCGCTGTCTATCATGAAGCAGCCACCTTCGCCGACGTCGCCTTCGCCACCGCCTAAGCGTAAGGTACTGGCATGGGTACTGGCTACCGGCTCGGGCAGTCATTCGCATTTAGAATCGGTAAGATGCCTAATACCTGGTCGACACAAGTTTCTTGGTGCGGAAACACTCATTACAGGTCAAAAGGGAACTAGCTGAGCTTTGCGTGTGGCTAATTTAACCTGATCAGCGCGTAACAAGCTGATCACGGAGCTTCCGTGTACGCGGAAGAGACGTCGCGCTGCCCGGTGTCGTAGTCCGCCTTTTGACCACCGCTTCGGGTCGTGAGGCTTTGATCATAATTTTTGCGTGCACTTGGGTTCAGAAGCGAGAGACAATGAACGAGGCCGCGAAAGTAGCTCACGGTCGCGGTAGCGGTGTGGGGAGCACATGTACCGCTGCGTTTTGACGACGGGGGCTAGTGTGTCGCGATGCATGGCTGTGCGGTAATTCATCTAAGTGCGGGTTGAGCACTGTGTTGTTCATTGACTGTGTCATCGAATTCGTTTTCAGATGGCGTCCGTACTCAAGTATATGTCGCTAATTTTCATCGTGGTTCAGACCACCACGATGGTCTTGTTGCTGCGGTATTCGCGCACGCAAGCAGTTCAAGGCCCGCGTTACCTGTCCAGCTCAGCTGTCGTGAGCGCCGAATTCCTCAAAATCCTCACCTGCCTAGCAGTGCTCCTGTGGGAGAACGGTAAGAGTTTTTTACTAACAACTACGTTTCAATCGCCTTGAGTGTTCAGTGGCGTTCTTGGTAGTTTAGGCCAGTGTTATGTTTGTCGGTGATGTATTTTAAAGAAAAATCAATGTTGTGCTATTATATTTGCGCTCACCCTTTAGCATGAAGTTCGTTATTCTTATTCAAAGCCAGTCGCAACACAGGTGTTAGTTTTGCACGGATGCAGATGCGTCTATTCACCGCTGACATAAATAACGATGTGGCATCGACGTGGCGACAATACAGGAGGCCTGAACTCGGTTCAACGTCTTCAGTGAGGCCATCCCCACCAAATACAGCTTCATGCCTGTCTCTTCCATTCTGCTTGTGTTTTGTCTCTGTGTGCTACAAAATACCATTGCACATAAACGAACTGTGAAAGCTGATGCTTTCTATTCACTTGGTCTGAAGAATTCGTTTTCCACACGTATCATATAAATCTCTCAGTACATGGATGTTCTGGAAATTAGGGACTAATTACTCATTAGCCTGGTGCCCAGACTAGGGCGAATTTTGTTTTCTTTTTTGGCTGCGGAGCTTTTGAGAAAGTTGTATAGCTCTCCTTTGGCGCTGTATGGCTGTGCTTAGGTGTATGCTAATGAGTAGTTACTCCCTAACTGAAATCTATTCCACCTTGGGGTTTCCCCAAAATGTTCTGGACTGGGTGATTTTGCATTATTGCTTATTGCTGACTATGAATTGCAGTGCACAGTCTGCTAACGCAGTTTTCCTCGAAGAAAGATTTTGTTTCTCCAACATTGGAATGTACCATAATCAAAACTATGGGAATGGTGATCAGTTGTGATGCAAACAGTCATGCTTGCTTGATTATGACACATGAAAGCTGCTGTTTTGTCATGTCCCAACCCAGAGAGATGGTTATCCTGCAGTGGCTGTTATCTGTCTTCTCAGTAAGGTTGACAGTTGTCAACGATGTCATGTCAAGCTTGCAATGCACTCTGTATGTTGGAAGGCAGTACACAAGTGCCCAAGCTACTTTTGAGTGGCAATGTGGGAACTGACCCACTCTATCTAATCTTTGTTCTGGGGAAGAATTGGTTGTATTGTTCTTTGTGACTGTGTTGATTCAGCAGCTAGGCACATTTCTCTCTCCCTCCCTCCTCTCCTAGAAAGTGGAGAGGGGAATTTTTTGCTCTCTCTACTTTGCCTCCCCTCCACCAACGCTTCACACGCCTACACTAGACACTTTTTGCGATAATGGGCGTTGTTTAAAGGGACACTGAGGAGAAATTGAAGTTGGCTTGTATCGACAGAATACCAGCTCCTGATTACAAAAACGCCACTCATACTGACAACAAAGCTCTTGTAACGTAGAAAAGAGCAAGAACCAAAATACAGATATCGCCGCCACAGGCCAAACTCGCAAGTACAAGCGTGGTGACGTCATAGGACAAAACAGTGTTGCTAGAACCAATGGTTCTACTAACCCTGGGACAGGAGAAGTCTCGAATCACTGAGGCGCAGCCAATGCATGCGCAAATCTCCTTGACGTCGCCAGATGGCGCCAGGTACCCGGCGCGCTTGCAGCATCGGGACCAATCAGCGCCTGCTCGCCGGCGTTAGGCGGGCTCCCGGTATTCCGCTAATGGTAACAAGGTACATGGTATGCTGAAGGTGTCTATTTGCGAGAACTTCGTTGACGACTTCAAGAACGGGATCCATCGTAACGCTGGCAAAACGCCGGCGCAAACGTAAAAGAAGCGACGGTAGCGACGGCCGCAATAGCCGATAGATGCCTTCAACGTGCGGCCGGCAGTAGCTTTCTTTCCGGCTGCTGTGAGGCCGCACTGCTGGCCGCCAGAAATCATGGAGTCTGCGTTACGTCATGTTTCACGTCATGTTTCACGTCACTTAGTCCTGTGTCGTCATAGGAGAATCCCAAGTTTGAATCAGAGCGGCGGGAAAAACTTTTTCAACTTTGAATCCAAATTTCTTAAAAATAAATGCATCTTTCGCTGCCGGCCAAGTGGCAAAAAAGCCATGAAATGCCGAGCTATCGGATTTTGCTATAAAAAAAAAAAACATTAATAGAGCTCTCCTCAGTGTCCCTTTAAAATGGATTTCTTAAAATGGACTTCGTGATTGCCATACGCAAATGCATGGTGGCTTAGCCTAGCTTCTCAGATCTGCATTGGAAAAATACCTCAACGCCATGACAATTTGCTTGCGAAAATTAATGTTGCCTTTTCAAGCTTATAATGAAAAAGCTCCGTTCTCAGTGAAAGTGTCTAGCTTCTTCATCACTGGAATGTGGTAATCTGCCAATACTGGCCAACCGAAATTTGTCCCCAGTGTCCTTTCAAAGTGGGGATAGCACAGTCACTAATAGAATAGAAAAAAGAAAAGCCTAATTATAGAAGGCATCCAAACCCGGAGGAGCACTGTGGCATTTTCTAGTGACTCGTGCTGTGTGTCTCGGGAATTCTTACGTTGTAGGTTTCTCTGTCATGGCACTGGCACGGCAGCTTCGCAGTGATGTATGGGGCCAGCCAAAAGAAACCTGCAAGATGCTGGTTCCTGCGGGGCTCTACACAATTCAGAACAACCTGCTGTTCTTTGCCCTGTCACTTTTGGATGCTGCCACCTACCAGGTATGTTACCATGTTTCAGTGCATGTGTTTGTCCCATTAACTTGCCATTCTCTAACCACAGCAAATAGTCAGGTCCAGCTAAAAGCCCAACTTCATTTTTTGCAGTGAAATACACATGGGGAAGCAAAAATTATTTCACTACGAAATAAGTATACTGATTTTTCACTGCTCTGATAAACAAGAGATTGAAATACGCAGAAGCTCAAACTGAAACATTCCTTTTAGGAACACTGCAAGTGGTTTTATAGATTATCCATAGGAGGCCTTTTAGAATAGGCCTTGCCTGAATGGAAAAGCTTGAGCACCTTTTGTTGGTATGGTGTAGAGGAGATAACTTAAATCTGGTGAATTGCACTATAAAGAGTTGATGCAAGATGGACCAGTCAAGTAAGCACTTCTTGGAGTGTTGAACCACCAATGGTGACGTTGCAATTTTCTTTTGAGAATGATTGCGCTCGCTCAGTCTTGTACACGTTGCAGAAAACAAGTGACCGATTACAACTGCAATTACTTCATCTGAAACGTAACTGATTGTAGTGGTCAGTTACTGGCCATAAAAAGTAACTGAACAATTAGAGAGACATCATCGATTGCTATTAGGTTATTTTCATCCATCTTTTAATAGCATAGCACAAATATATACGGGTGAGAATGAGCTGGTGCAGTTTTCTTGATCTATAGTCTCTTGGAGTACATACAATAGTGATTTCATCTGCAGTTGTTTTTCGAAGTTTTCTTTGTCTTTTTTGTTTTATTGTGGATGCCCCAGTAGCAACACTGAAGAGTAGCTCTATATATGTACTGGGGGGGAATTGCATAGCTTTAACATCCGAAGACCCTCCACACCACCTAGAAGTTATGCAACATGCTGCGCTTTGCTGTTGTACATGCTCTGAGGGTACTAAGTCCAAGCTCATTGAACATGACATTCTGTTGTGCCGTCGTGGTAAAATGCGAAGTGCGAAGCATAGAACACGAGGCTTGTGAAATGCAGGCCGCACGGGCTTGCACGCGCGGACATCCTCACATGGATGGCTTCTCTACAACCCGACTGTTGTGGGGAACAACATGAGGCACTGTCATTCTACACCTGTGTTTGCCGCTTAGTTTAGGTTCTCGAAGTTGTACCGCTGGTTAGAACTTGTTTTTGGAAAAACAGTTTAACAAACTGCTAATGATTGATTACTGAAAAAATTATTGTATTACTGTGAACGTTTCACCTTACGAAAAGTAATCATTGCATGAAAAAGTTGGAAGAAAAACTAATCTATAACTTGTAATGTGTTACACACAAGTCTGGTTTCACTACACATTGCCATACATCCCTACAAATAGACTGGCATGGTAAAAAACATTGGAAGGCTATGGGATTGAGCAGCACTGCAGTGCTAAGATTTTGGCATTGGAAACAAACAGGAGCTTTTCTCTCTTTGCAGGTCACCTACCAGCTCAAGATTCTGACCACTGCCATGTTTAGTGTATGGATGTTGAATCGTCGAATATCAAAGCAGCAGTGGTTTTCACTTGTGCTGCTCATCATTGGGGTAGCGCTGGTTCAGGTTTGTATTTCTTTCATATTGTCTTTTAAGGTGATAGGTTTGGTTCCTCCCCCAAGTAAGGGTGTGATGTTACTTCGGATTCTTGCTCTGCGCAGCAGTTTTCTAACTCGTGCAGTTTGCAACTAACATGAATTATCGAAAGCTAAATTACGGTATAATTACATATGGGGAATTAAACATGGTAGTTTGGTGTAGATGTGATGTATGAAACTATGACCTAGTTAACTGTCATTGTACCATAATAAAGCTACTTAGTGGAATGTCCTTATGACAGTTACTGATCAATGGTCTTTTAGTTCAGTGAATGTGAGAATTTAATGTGCTGTCTCTTGTAGTAGGCTAATCCTCAGAGCATTGCTTAGCAAGTGAGCACTATTCAGGGGTGCTCAGTGAAGTGGACTGCATGAAAAATACATCTCTGAAAACAAAAAAAAAATTCTAAGGACGATTACAATTCTCTGTGATGTGAAATCTGAGCACAGCTTCACTGGTGTCTTGGGCTGTCCAGGCTCATTGTTTTGCTTTGCTGGGTCGTCGGCATGTCTGGCGACGATATTAGTTCGATGGTAGTATTAGTCGATGAAGACGACGATGTGCAATGCACACACAGCATGCAAGAATGTGTATATTAGTCCAATAGCAGTATTAGCTGAAGAGACGACGATGTGCAATGCACAGCGCGAGAGTGTGTTGCAGTTTAACACGAGGTCTGATTGGCAGCAGTGATAGCCTAGTGCTCTCATGCAGTGGCCAGCGAAGATGATCTGTTTGAAATCCAGTTGCGGCAATGTTTCATTTATTTATTTACGGTTTGGCTCGGTTACACTGACTGCGGTGATGCGGCTTATCCCACGAACGGACTCCTAAGAGCTGCGCTCTAAAATCCACACGTTCTCATTAGGATGGCCTTATAGGAGAGCATGGGGACCAACAGGGAACTATTGCCAGCATTGTCATTGCACCACCTACAGCATGCCACTTCTGGGAAGTGGTGAAAGCAGTGTTGACAGGAGCACGCCGCTTTGCAGGTGCCGACTGGGAAACCAGCCACAGAGGCAGAAGGCAAGAGCGGAGCCTACCAGTTCTTGGGACTCATGGCAGTGCTCATTTCGTGCTTGTCTAGCGGCTTCAGCGGCATCTACCTCGAGAAGCTGCTGAAGGAGATTACCTGGTCATTGTGGATTCGCAATATTCAGCTGGGTAGGTACCTGCTGTGGGGTATGCGACCTTTCTTCAAGCGTATTGTATTGTAGACACCATGTATTGTAGACAGCATGTTTGCAACAGAGGAGATGGAAAAGATGTTTTCCGAAGAGCAAACTTGAACAACAAAATGAAGCCTTATTCTGCTTACCAACATTTCAGCTAGTGGAGGGATTCGCAATATTCAGCTTGGTAGGTACCTGCTGTGGGGTATGCAACCTTTCTTAAAGCGTATTGTATTGTAGACACCATGTATTGTAGACAGCATGTTTGCAACAGAGGAGATGAAAAAGATGTTTTCTGAAGAGCAAACTTGAACAAGGAAAGGAAGCCTTATTCTGCTGACCAACATTTCAGCTAGTGGAGTTTTCTGGGTTGGGTGCCCACAGGAAGACTGCAGATCCTCCTGTCTTGGAAACTCTGGTCAGCAGACTGGGGCTTCCTCTTGACTCTTGTTCAATCAGATATGTTATGTTTAGAAAGTCGTAGAAGCATCTGTTAATATTCCTGGTGTCATACGAGGTAGGAGCCTTGATCGCTTGGGTTTTGAGATTTTGCTACCTTCTAATAGGGCATTTTTTCATCTTTCGGAAAATATATTACATGTAGGTTCTCACGACTTCAAAAATGCCATGATTTCAGGAATGCTTTTCTGTTGAACCTTTTTTGTGGTCACTTTTGGTGGAAAAGTGGGAGTTTTTGGATGCTTTGTCTTCATTTTTCTCAAAACAGCATTTTAGAAGGTTTGCGTACCTTTTTCTCAAGAACTATAAGTCGTAAGAAAAATTTCTACAGATATCAGTCAAGGCCTTTTATTCGCATAGATGGGCATGTAGGTGGAACCTAAATGACAGAGGAGTACGTGCGTGGGAGGGATCTTTAGTGCTGTTGCATTGTACTCTTAACGGTAGGTTAGGTGTTATGTGATGGTGAAATAAGGAACAGTGCCCATGTCTGCAGAGTGATGTGCAAAGAGGATCCCAGGCTGCTGAAGGGACCCATTAATGCAACCGAGTCGTGCCTTAAGGGGGGACGAGGGTCTTAAAACTCACCTTTTTATTTGTGGCTAGAATCTCGTGAAATTTAGCACACAGATGTGTTTTTCTCTTCTGATTCCAAAAATGTAATAATAACTGAGCTGGTTGTATTAGATCAAAAGTTATCTTGAATTATAGAGTGTAAGTAGGTAATTTCTTACGCAGCTTTAATAAACTTTCTCATTGCATTTTGTTGCTTTTAATTACATGAATTGATAGCCAGCAAATTCCCATACCCAATGACATTCTTACTTTTTTTGTTTAGGCCACGTATAAATAACAATTTACAATTAGCTTAATGAGTTGCAGTGGCAAATACTGTGACCTTTTACTCTTGACACAGTATATCAGGATGACATGCCTTTAGAGAAAAACAAAGAATATCACCGGGTATGGGAACTCTCTGGCTATCAATTCATGTAATTAAAAGTAACAAAATGCAATGAGAAAGTTCACTAAAGCTGCGTAAGAAATGACCTATTACATTCTAGACTTTTCAAGATTTAAGACCACCAGCTCAATTATAATTACATATTGGGAATCACAAGAGAAAAACACATCTGTGTGCAAAATTTCATGAGATTCTAGCCATAAATAAACAAGTTAGTTTTAAGACCCTCGTCCCCCCTTAAGGTGGAGCTTACGTGTCCCCTGAAGATGTTAGCATTTCCATGTTGGCTTTTCTGGAAATAAGGTGAAATAAAATTGAACTCTCAGAGCTGAAATCTACCCTTCTGTATTACAGCAATCTTCGGCTGCCTCCTGGGAATCGTGGCCATGCTGGTGTCCGACTGGAATGCGGTTATGGCGGATGGATTCTTCCAAGGCTACAACTCTGTCACCTGGGGGGTCATCTTATTACAGGCAAGTTGCCCGACAGAGGCATTCACAACTCCTCGCAGAGATAATGTTTACATGCATCCTTTTGTAGCCTTGGCAGAATAGGAAACTGGGCATGTGTAACTACACTACAAGGGCTGAGGTGTTTTAAGGAGTAGAGACTGCAAATGTTTGGATGCGTGTTTGTTTCTGTGTAGTCATGATGGGGAATTCACCTGCAGCAACTGAATAGTTTATAATGAAATTTGAGCAATTGCTCGGGCAAACGTAGTTGTTGTGGTGCACCTATTTTTTCAATCCGATGTTGCGGCAAGCTGCATGGCCTGCACATTTGGAGAAACAACGGCTAAGCTGCGTCCGCTGCGTTCCATTGCCCAGTGACGCGTGTGCCTGTTTTCCCGACCACTTGTGCCCAACTCCACCTTTTCTCCCACTACGACCCTCCTTCTTCATGGTTTGATCATCAGTATACGCGCCTGAGGCAATCAGCGCAGATAGCACCCTGTCAGCTTTATTGTATACCTTGTGGTAAATTTATTACTGCTCTTGTTGTAAAAAGCATCATGTTGTACTTCTTGACTGATGGTCACGAGAAAGCATACACATCTCGTTTACATTTCGTTTTAACATTAGTGCCACTCGTTGTATATTGGCAAGGCTTCTGACTCACTAAGTATTTAGGTGTATATTTCACGTCATCGCTCTGCTGGCATCGGCACGTTGGTTATATAGTTGGAAAGGCCTGCAAATCCTTAGGATTTCTCCGCCGAAACACTCGTTCCTTCCCGCAAGCTAACAAAGAACTCCTTTACAAAACTTATGTGCGGTCAGTGTTGGAGTATGCTAGCACGGTGTGGGATCCTCCTACCATAGGTGACAAAGAAAAACTTGAGAAAGTTCAGTCCTTGGCGGCTCGATACGTACTTGGTAAGTCATGTAAACGCAACTTCAGTGCAACAATAGCAAAAAAAGTCCTCGTTTGGGAATCGCTAGAACAGCGGAGAACTAAGCAGAGAGACTCAAACTCTTCCATAACATATATTACTCCCACATTGGCATTCCACGCGAAACATACATTTTCAAACCATATTACGTCTCCGCACGCCTTGACCATGATCAAAAAGTACGTGAATACAAGTGCAGGACGGCAGCATACAGCGACTCTTTTTTTCCGAAAACCATTCGTCAATGGAACCGTTTGCCGGCCGTTGTTACTTCCATCTCATCAAATGAATCCTTTTATACCGCTTTGAACAGTGTCACGTCATTTCATAGCTAGACGGTGCGTCGTTATCTGTGCGCTGCTTCTTCGTTTCGTGCGTTCCACTGTGTATACCTGTGTCTTCCTGTCAATGCACAGTATACCTGCGTGAAATACACGTTTGAAGTTTTCTTTTTTATGTCTACTGCGTTGGTGCTTTCTCCTAAAATGCACGTTTATTGGGTGAACAACACAGTTGACTTTCTTGTACCCCAAATTCTGTACATAGATGCGCATTGCGTCAATTTTGTTCTTTGCTTACTTTGTGAATGCTTGGGCTGCTGTTTCTCTTTCTTTTTGTATTTACCTGCATTTATGTGCTGTGTTACTGTATCAACCCCCCCACTGTAATGCCAAATGGCGCTGTGGGTAAAAGATAAATAAATAAAAATAAATTACTCCATCTCTGGCGCCTTGTCCATGTGTGAGCTCTACGACCGATCTGAGTTAACCGAAGTGCTGTGAAATTCCTCCGAATTAATGACAGTCTCATGCCATGGAATCGTGCATAGGTTTGGCGGGCTGTCCAAATTATTCGGTTTTCCAAATTTGTTATGATCAGCCTGACTACGCACACTTGACTTCTCCCACATTTCTCCAATTAACCTGGTCCTGTACCAGATGTGGCAACCTTATTCCTCTAGACTTGCTAATTCTAGACTTGCTGGACTAGACTTGCTAGACCCACCTAATTTTCTGATGTCCTCTGCCATGCTTGCCTTCTCTTCGAATTCAGTCCACTACCCTTGACGACCACCGTTTATATTGCCCAGTCAGTCTCTACCTCCTGTAAAAATGCAGTGAATAGCATTGGAGAGATCGGGTCTCCCTGCTTGACACCTTTCCATATTGGGATTTTATTGCCATCTTTATGCAGGACTATGGTGGCTGTGCAGCCACTATAGTTATCCTCCATTAGTTTTACATGTGGCTGTTCTACACTCTGATTCCGTAATGCCTGCATGACTGCTGAGATTTCCTCTGAATAAAATGTTACCTTGTGATCTCTGGAGGCTACATATGAGTGTTGGTTAAATTCTGTGCATCCTTTTATTTTTTTTGCCCGAATTAATGGGGGCCAAAGTGATGCTGTTTTAGTGTACAGCTTTCGATCACTGCAACAGGACAAGTGGCTAATGCATTATTCGAACAGGCAGAGCCACTGCATGCATGCACATCTCCATTTTCACACATCTAGAAACAACTTCAACATGAAAGGAGCAGGCAGGAAAAAAAACACAATGGAAATAAGAACCACCAAAGGCCACAAAGCGAGCCCATGCAGTTGTAACTTGCATGGTGCTGATTGTTGTTGCATGAAATGCTGTGTGGTGTCATGTGAAATACACTTCCATTTTCTCGCAGCCAAATTAACACTTCACTGTACTGTGCAAAAAGCTTGGTTCGGAAGATTTAATGGAAATTTCACACTGGGGCATTTGTGAAAGTGCGCTTCAAATGGTCAATTAGGCATGATCACCGCTCTTATGAGCCATTTAAAAGCTCAAAAACCTGTTAGTAAATAATGGGAAGGAAGGCATTGTCAGTTAGCTGAGGAGGAAGACTACTGAAAAAAAAAAGGCTGCAGAGGTTCTCATTGTAATGTTGCGGCATTTGTGGGCTTATTGCGAGGCTCATAGTGTAATGGAACTGAGGTGGAATCTTCTTGTAACCGTATGTGCCTAGATAATTCTTTGTAATGCAGAAACTGTTTTTGCCATGACTCTATAATGTTGAAAATACTGTGCAGTTATGTTAGAAATACACCTGAAATAACGAGTGTTACGAATATATACTATGTTGGGATACTATTACTAGCAGCTGGGGATGCTGTTCCACTGCATAGGAAGGGAGGGTGCGTTTTGGTTTCTAGCCTTGGTTGCTCTGCCAAGAAAAGTTTTAGCTTGCCAGTCTCACAGTGCAGACCTCATGCCACTGGACATGTGAGTGGGTGTTTCTTAAGATCCTGCAAAAGAGGGAATTCCATCTTTCATTGGAATGTGTCCTCATTCAGTTCTTTCATTCAGTGCTGCCTGCGGACAAATCTACTGAACATCTAGTGTATGAAGTGGGGCTGTGTGAATAGTACTTTTTCCAAACCGAGTTGAATACAAACAATGTAGCTTTGCTACCGAATCGATTAAATATCTGTACCAGAAATTGGACGGAATGTGAATAGTACTTTTTCCAAACCGAGTTGAATACAAATAATGTAGCTTTGCTACCGAATCGATTAAATATCTGTACCAGAAATTGGAGGGAACACTTGCAGCTCCGCCTTGAGGACATGACATGATAGCGTGAATGAGTTAATGCCCATATAAGTGGAATTGGTCGATCTCAACTTTAAATTCATAGATCCCTGGGAGTCCTCATACCACTCCTGGCGCAGTGGGGGCAAGGGAAGTGCCACTGCCCTGCGATGGCAGGTGCTGTCAAGTTGCTCTTCCCGAGCAACCTCTCGCGATCAACCATTGATTTAACTGCCACTCACCAGGATGGTTAGTTTGCTCACAATCCGGTGGTAGGTTGTGGTGTCGCCACAAGGTCACACGACCTAGGTAGCCCACCTATATTGCTTCTCTGGGAGTGGCTGCCTGGGCCACCCTACGCCACCATATATATCGCTCACTTCTACACTAACGCCAGATTTTCTTTGTAAAGGGGCTCTTTAACGCTATCGCGTTAATATTTGCTACTGGCGCAAATATTCACACAAAACAAGCGCTCGTGCAAAACACTGAAACATCACCAGCGGTGCTGCTGTACAGTGCTATATAACTTGTGCAGCTAAAGCTATAGCTGTTAAAAGATGCTGAACTACTCTCCACTAGGGGGTTGCAACACGAAGCTATATTAACTCTATGATCATCGAGTTGTACACATAGGAAAATACTTTTTGCATTTGGTGGCGGAAGAGAATAAACTAAAGCCTCAGGGCACGAGACGGGTGGCACCTACCCTCATGACCGCAAGGCATGGCATGGCATGACCTCAGTGATTGGGCATCAAGGCCGTATTTGCTGAACTTGCCCGAGTCCTGCTGTATTGTCCAGTCTTAGAGGCAGTGTATGAGAACTATGAATGCCGCCACACGAATGAACCGCGTCGTGCCGTTGAACCCTTATGCCGCATACACTAATTGCGGCTGCCTGTAGGATGGTACACGGCTCCGGTGTGCTCCCCGTTTTTGCAAAAGTCTTGGAATAAAAATTTGATGGGCCTTATTCAAACTTCAGCTCGATTATTCGAAAAGTTAAGGACATACTTGATTCATTTCGAATAATTTTGAACATCCACTATTTGATTCGTTTGCACACCACCCGTAGAATAAAGGATGCCACATTCATCCACTAACAACACATTTAGCTGTTGAAGTCAACTACAATGCAAAACTTGCTTCTTTTGGCAGACCTTTGGTGGCCTCGTTGTGTCGCTGGCGGTACGTTATGCCGATAGCATCCTCAAGGGCTTTGCGACATCGATCTCCATCGTGCTTTCAACAATATGCTCCTATTATCTCCTGGGTGACCTTCTGCCCACTAGGTAAGCGCCATTTTCTTAAGCTAAACGAGTGTTCAACTATTTGGTTCTAATACTGGTAACAAGGAAACATGTGAATGGAGATTGTGAATGGAGATTGTGAACTGATGTGTCTCAGCGAAAGGTCACAAGGAACAGTCCGTAAGCTCTTATTTGTAACGGATACCTTCAGTTGTGCAAGTATCCTTATTATTTCGGGTGTAGGGCTCTGAAAACTGGTAAAAGGGAGATAGATCAATGTTCTGTGGGGAAACTATAAGGGCATCCCACGAACTTGATAATGCATCAGTATACAGATAACCTGGCTGTTGTTATATGCATCCTGCTTCATCTTTTAAGCATGTCTTTGTATACAGTGATGCTTGCACTCTATTCACGGTATCTCTGATGTAAGAGTATGCTTGTGTTAAATAAAAAGCAACGCACGTCAGTGTTTTTGTATGCATTGAAGAATAAAAGTTTTTGTATGAGCACGGAATTAATGTAAAGCATGTGCCAAGACTATGTTCACATTGTTCAGTGAAATATTGCGTTGCTGCTGGTGCTGCATACGTCCTTGGTTCCTCAATTCTACAATTTTGGTGGTGCTTGGATCAAAGAGTACATAAAGAGAAATGATTAAACAGGAATCTTTTTTTTTTAAACCCCCTAATGGACACATTAAAAAATAAATGGTACAGAAATGGTCATTAGTAACTGTGCTGCCACCTGTTGACAAACCAAAAATTCTTTGTACGAACCCAACTAGCCATAAACCGGACGCAGACTGCCAGATAACGCCCAACAAGCTGGACTCGTCATGAACCAGAACTGACAGTCTGCTTATGACGAGCTTGGATTCTCAAGTCCACTGGGGACTTAAAAAGGACTTAATTGCACGATAGCGAAACGGACAAACAAGGAACACATATGGCATGTACAATGCGCAGAAGTGTTTTCACTGCAAGAAAAATGGCGCTAAAAATGTTTTATGTTTTCGAAACCACTGTTGTAGGATCAGGCACTTTGCACGCCGAGTTTTCCACTGCGTCCCAAAAACTGGCCTCCTTAAAAGTCATTTGACAGTCCCTTTGAAACAGCTGCACCCATAGTTCCTTTGTACATGTAAAATCTGTCCACCAAATATGTGAGTCAACCTAGACACACGCCATATCACTGAAAATCATCACACCTCGACAGTCAGCTGCAGTTACAGTTGAACTCTTTCATAAGAAACGCATCCTGGCAAGCAGTTTGAATTTGGAAGCATTAGAGCGGCCATGCGAATGAAAACCTGCTATATGTCTCTCTGCGTTCATTGGAATGAGGGGGAGGTTCCATGATGTCACAAAGGACGAAGCACAGAACGCACAGGTGTGCTACGGCTGAAAGAAGGAGGAGTCAAAGAACGACTGAAGAATTGGAGAATTGGAATTGAAAATTTTGGTATTGGGACAGGAAAGATTTTATTTGTAATTGGAATAGAATTGGAAGAATTGGAATGGCAGTCAAATAATTGCAAATTTGCTAAGAAATAATCTGTCAAAACAACTTAAATTGTCATAGCTGCGAATGAGTTCAGTTCGCCAATGCGAATTGCTCATGAAATCGGAGCCCAAATGCTAATGCATTCCTCTCCTCATTTAATTGCACTGATCACCCATGAATTCTTGTCGCTTGCATGAGCGGGATCTTGTAAGCGAGGTTCCGTGAATTCATTATCTACAGATGTGCTGCTACTTCTGATATTGCAGGGCGGTGACAGACTTTGATAAGAGAAGGCTACAGGCATGTTGCTCTAGTTTATTAGCTGCTTGACGAATGGCATTCCCGAGAGCAGTTCACGACCACCACTGCACTGCAGCTACACATATGCTGCCATGGTTTCCTGCTCCGATTGCGTCGTTCTCTGTGTGGGCAAATGTCCACATGCCGACACCATACCCCCCGTTAGTAGGTTGAAAGCCCTTTAAGCAGCACTTGCATTTGAGGAGGAGACCCTAGATGTTGCTTTGCAATTAGCTGGCCCACTCTCTATTAGTTGCAGTTTTAGTACCACGTCTTGTCATCTCCCTTGAGCACAGACGCGAGCGTGATTTGTGAGCAATGACGCTGGATCCACGGAGTTGGGCAGAACTGCCACCAGTCAACATGTTTGTTATGAGCAAGATTGTAGAGTATATTTGAAGATAATCTTTCCTTTATTATTGAATGTCTTCTGTGCGCAATGCCTGTTACAGAAGAGGTCTGCTTAATTGTAGAGATAGGGGCTGCCATTAAACTGGGTGATAAATGTCTGCTATTTCAGGTTTTTCATTACAGCTGTCTCTCTAATAATGTGACTCAACTGTAATAGTTTCATGTTAAACACTGACATGAATGCGCAAATGTTTGAAAAGACCAGTGTAGAATGTCGCATAGCAAATGCTCCGTGATTGCGGAGGAGGTTATCAGGTTATAAGAATATTACAGAGTCGCTTTGGGACGTTAGACTCCATAAGCCTCTATTCATGAAAAATTTACAAATGATACAGGCGCGTCAAAGCCACAAGTGGAGCTTGTAGGGTGTTGCCTGGCAGCAGTGACAGTCCAAGTACACGATGTACACTTGAGTACGAAGAAAAAAACTCATACAGGTCAGCTGAAATTTGTACAAGAAGATGAGGAACACACAGTGACTATTTGTCAAAGGCACGGGGCTTAATTAAAACAATACATTTGGGGCATACGTACGCCACAAGTTTTGTCCGAGGCAGTCAAGAACAAATGCAAGTTTGTGTCTTTTTCGCAGTAATGCTTCACTGCAGTTAAATCTTGACATCATAGTGCTAAATTTCAAACATCTGCTAATCACTCTGAGAACATTTCTCTGCTTCTGTCTTTGGAACAGAAATTTCTTCCTGGGTGCCGGGATTGTCATCTCTGCGACGACGCTCTACGGCATACCCCTCTTCTAATGGAGCATCTCCTCCCACCGTGAATGGCAGAACTGTCGCAGCCATTGTAGAGAAATCGTCGAATGTGCGGCAAGCGACGTGGCATGCTTCAGTACAAAATTATACATGAACATTGCCCTCAGTGTTGGACGCTGCTCGTTCTAAGCTTGATAGAATCAAGTTTGATATTTATATTGTGAATAATTTTCTTGTGCTGTCTCCCCAGAAGCCAGTCACCCAGGCCTTTTTGCATTGTTCTGTTTTCCGTTAGTCATGTGCAGTGTGAGTACGTAGCTCGGTACCCTTTACTCAGCTTCTCTTGTGTTGTGCAATCTGCGAAGTGATAACTTAAGCAATGAGTCCTGCTTCATATAACGGAGGATTGTTATCCTGCAGTGTAGTGAGCAGTGTACTTTCATGCAATGCTAGTCCGTTCCGCGAGTGTTGTGCCCTTGTAAGAAGGTAGTTTTCCTGTGGAAGCAGCCAACTGCAATCAGTTTAAGGTGTTTTGGAACGCTTTGTCTCTGATCTCTAGACTGTGATGTTGTAAATAATGCCTGTGCAGTGAAGATAATTCTTTATACTATTGTGTGCTGTATCAGCACATGACTTGGGAATCCCAGAGCATTCCTGTCTTTTTGAAGGGATACTGTGCTTTTAAGTATATTTCTGAGTCGGTAGTGATTTGCATAATTGTTGGAAGCCCGAAGAATAAATGCTCCGCTGGGATGAATTCACACAAATTTCTTGGCTCTTTGGTCTTATCCAATTCTCTTAGTTTGTAGCTGTCATGGTTTATGGTGCTCGGCTGCCGACCTGAAAGGCGTGGGTTTGATTCCAGCCACGGCGGTTGCATCTCAATGGAGGCAGAATGCTCGAGGCCATGTGTGCTGTGTGATGTCAGTGCATGTTAAAGAACCCCAGCTGGTCGAAATTATCTGGAGCACTTCACTACAGCGTCCCTCATAGCGGGAGTCACTTCGGGATGTTAACCACCATAAAGCCAAATACTGTTTGTGGTCATGCAGTGTGTTGGGGAATGTTGGGACAGTGTTTTAGTAATATAATACAGTAATGAGATCTTTCATCAATAATGCTGTAAACAGTGCTTAAACCCATGTCACATAGGCACTTTCAAAGGCTGCTAAGTCGGGGCATACTGCAATGGAGGGCTCTAGATTAATTTAGATCACTGGGGGTTTTTCAATCTGCGCCGACATTGAGGAGAACATGCGCATTTTTATATTTCGCCTCCATTGAAATGTGGCCGGATATACCGTGGTCTAAGAATTCTCTCCACACACTGCAAAGATGCAAGTGTAAGCTTAACTTGTATAAAGTGATGGCACAGTATTGAGGTGTAGATAAAAAGAAAACACAAATAATAAATAAGTAAAGTCAGTTCTCATACTCAAGGATAAAAAAAAGGACTGGTACGTGAGTCATTCTTAATTACTCACTGGGAAAAAAAAAATATCCGATCAAAGTGCACAGAAATAGATACCAGTGAAAGTATTGGGGAATGTTACTTTTTGTGTGTGTTGATGTTGATTAGGGAAAATGTACTTGCAGGAATGTTTTAGCTAAGGGATAACTTCACCGAAGATAGATGAAAAGGCCATGTGCTGCAGTGGGTCAAAACCGAACACATGGCCCAACACACAAGTAGTGCTCGGCTAGCTGAGCTACAGCAGCAGCTGTCTCATTTCCTCTCAAAGGTATTCGTGTTGTGTGCAGCCTAACCTTGATGGTGGACACCAACGTCACCATTGAAAGAGGCCTGTGATACGTTAACAACACAAAGCACAGGCAAACATTTTTTGGTTCTGAAAGAGTTAGCGCAAATTTGTGATCAGCTTCATGTTACATCTTGCCACAGTTTTGTTAACTCTTGACGCAGTAGAAGACAAGCCTGCATTAAGGCTACACTTTCATATAACGTGTGCTATTAATCGTTGATGTTCTGTGTTTCTTGACACTTCTCCTCACAGTAAGGGAAGAATGATTTTTACTTGGAACTGTGCCTCACTGCAACTAACCTGCCTTGACTAAACCACTCCTTAACTTAGTGGATCATTCTGAACATGCACAGATGGCAAGCTCCTGCTGGTAGCACAGGTACACATTGTTCTGCAAGCATAACTTAACAGCGCATTAGCCGCAGCCGGACAATGGGAACTTTATTTCCTTCTATCTGAGAGGAGACTAATCCTTGATGAGAAACAAAGCAGGGCATTGCCACTTGACTTATCCTAAACCTTTGTCATGAGCATTGGGCTGGCTCGCATAAAAATTGTTCCACTTGACAACTTGTCTGCGCGAAGGCAATGTTTGTAGTCACTCTGCGTAACGTAGAGTTGGTGAGCGCCATTGCACTACAATAGTTACAAAGCTTCTCCGTGTCATAGGCTCTGTTTGGCATAGCTGTAATGGGAGACACCAGTTTGTTTCACAGTTAAGAATTACACAGATATCTAGTTTGCACATGACACTTCCGTATTTCTACCTGAAGTAGTACTTCAATGCCTGGAATCTGTCCTGGACAATCTGCTGTCTAGACAGCTGTAAATGTGGTATTTTGGAATAATATACCGTTGAGCCTCTGACTTGGAATTGAGCCTGTGGCTAGATGATGTGTACGTTATATACCCTAAGTGTTTACTTAAAGCTATAGTGTACCAGAGTATCGAGGCACCCTAGCAAGCTGCAGATAGCGGCGCCACTGTGCAATGTGTCAGTCACTCTGGACATGCGTGTTGTAGGCCATGTATTTATGAAAACGGCTGTGTGTCCCTCAAACGCACAGTCTGGCACAGCCTCAGTGAGAGGTATTGAGGCCACATGGTTTTCCTTTGAGTGGTATAATGGAGCAGTTACAGAGACACCAAAGGCAAAAAAGATATAGAAAGATATATAATCCTAATACCTGGGATGACAGTAAAGTAATAAAAAAAAATTGGAGGCTACACAAAGGTATGACACGATAGCGTTAATGGTTTAATGCCCGTGTATGCAAAAATTTGTCATTCTCTACTTGACGTTCATAGCATCGCATTTCCCGGCGGTCGCATTTCGATGGTGGCGAAATGCTAGAGGCCCGTGTACTGTGCAGTGTCAGTGCACGTTAAGGAACCCCATCCACCTTTGGGACGTTAAACCCTATATTACCCAACCAAACTAAATTGCAAAGTCATTGAAACAAGTATATCCACTTTGGGCCAAAAACCGAACAGTCCAGCTCCACTTGGAGAGAAAGGAATTTTAATGAGAGGAAAGGAGGAGAGGTCGGCCGCTGGTAACATGGCCCTTGCTTGCTATTCCTGGGCTCTACTTGAAACATGCAGTAGATAAGACCTGGTTAAACAGAAAATCTTGCAATAACATTAATAGATTCCTCCATAACGAAATTCCTTGATTGGTCAATTCCCTGGTAACATCATCAAGGTCACGCGGCTCCACTTGATCAGAGAGCACCGCAAAATTTGAAATTCCCCACGAAATTCTCCGATTGGTCCAGAGAAGTCACGTGACAGTGTGGCATCATCACAACCTGCCCACCGGACTGTAAGCAAACTGCCCACTGTTTGCCAAATACAATGCAGTTGCCACCTACCCACCGTGGTGCTGCGCATGAACTTTACAGGAGCTCAGGAAGAGCAAGCTGGGCCTCACAAGGCTCAACGGTGGCTATGTTTTAATCAGCCACCTCTGCGTGAGTGGGGTTAGATGTTTTCACCGAGGCGCAGTTCACCATCGACCCTGAAGGCGTTGAGACCACAGTAGTCATGACTCCATTCTTTGGTCCTGCTGCGTCCACGTAAAGGGTACGCAGAGGAGGCAGCGCAGCTACTATTGCATTAGCTGTAGCATCTAACCCCAACACCTTTGTGCTCACTGATTCCCAGAACGCCTGTCGCAACTTCAATAACAGGTTAATTCACAGGTCAGGGTTGTCATTGCTGACTAAGCATCCACCCAACCAAGCCTCAATCATCTGGTTTCCCGGTCACCTGGAACTACCAGGAGGAAACGAAGCCGCTCACAGGCATGCCCGAGCTCTTCTATACCGGGCGTCTCCCCCTGATGACCATGAAGGGTGCCGCGACCTGATAGGTTTAGCAGTGTATGCTGACAATCTCGCGCCATACAGAGCAGCCAGAAAGGAGTACCCAACACCACACAAATCCCTCAATAAGAAGAGAACACCCTTAGGAGACTACAAACAAACACATACCCAACACCAGCTAAGTTACACCAGTGGTACCCTACAGTATATACTCTCCGCAGTGCCCACACTGTGGAGAGGTAGCTAACCTCTACCATGTGGTGTGGGCATGCCAATATAACCCCTTAGTTGACCCCATTCCCAACCCCTCGGAGGAGCAGTGGGAGGCTATTCTGCTCTGCGATGATCCTGACTGTCAGCACTGGCTGGTGGGGAGGGCCAGCGCAGCAGCAGCAGCCAGCGGACTACCAGACTAGGCGGCCCACCCACATGTTCTAAGAATATTGAATAAAGATGTTTTTAATCAAATCAATCAGCCACCTACCAGGGCAGTGGCGCATCGCTTAACCGCTGCGTATGAGGACTCCCCGCGGTCAAGAAATGCGATTAAGAGGGTCTGACGTCATGAAGGTTGTATGACCACTCATACCAATACCAGTGGACCAATCATAGTGCACTGCCAAAGTTGAAAATGTGTGGAGCCCTCCACTACCGCACCTCTTTCTTCTTTCACTCCCACTTTCCTCTCTCCCCTTACTGTGTGGTTCAGCTGTCCACTGAGATGTGTGACAATACTGCGCCATTTCCTTTCCTCAAAAACCTATTTTCAATTTTTACCCCAGAATTCCTAAGGACCCCCAAAATTTCGGAAGTACTCCAGTGCCTTATAAAAGCAGTGGAACTGGTTCCATCCGGTTTGGTATCATATATATTATTCATTATCCTTTTCGGCCCTGGTGGCATCAACTGACACCACGACACAAAATATTCCATTCTCACCGCAGTAGCATTTTTAATAGTATAGTTCCTGTGCTCCGGGATCCCTGTTGTTATCGGCATCGCTGGTCATGCTTTTTCATTGAGCTGTGCATTCTAAGGAAGAACAAGCTGCAGCATGGTAGGCATGGGGTGAAGAAGCCGAGGCACTGCAAAAGATTTATATCTCACTAACCATTCCTTCTCTTCCACTCAGATTTGTAAATGTTTTTGGAGTCTTAAATATTACTGAGTGCTTAGAGGTCACGCTGCATCACGCTTTAGACATGCATCTATAATGATGAGTTTGAGTGCTGACAAATATTCCTTGTTAAAATTAGAGGAAATCTTAAACTCGAAGGGTGATGGTTGGGGCTAGTGGGTAATTCACATGAGGTTTCATAGCATAAAGAGCAGGGACAAGACAGAACACAAGTGCTTACTTCCACTGAACGCTTTATTGGGTTTATGGAGGTTTGAATCAAGCAGGAGGACCACATGAAGCCACACATAACACCACATGAGACAGCTGTTCAGGCAGGTTAACGTGTTGGTTCTGCGTTTGCCTTAGTGTAACACTGCGCTATACAGATTAGACATGCAGTGACGTCATACATAACACCAATGCAATGCGCCATGCCTAGTGGTGAAGCCACGTGCACTCTACAGCAATGAGTAAACATTACATTCACATGCACCACAATTATGTTTAATTTCTCAGTAGATGCTCATTAGATGGAACTGGTCTGAGGGGGGGGGAGGGGGGTTATCCTGTGTGCTAGCCAATGTTTCGGCAAGAGCACCAGTCCCTAACGAAGATATCCCTTATAAACTCCACTCAACAATTTCTGAAAATACTGCATTTACCAATATTTGTAACATTATAGAAACATTTAAAAAAAAAAAAAGGCCATCAAGACCACTGTAAAGTACGACATGCCGTGATGACAGGTCGCATACTCAGGACTAGACCTTAGTACGGGACAAATATGACCGCAAAAGGAGGTGCTTACAGCGCTAAAGACCAGACCACGCAGCAGAACCGATCAGTGTTTATTCTTGGCAGGCAGCGTTAGCACAACAGCGAGCGCAGAGATATTCACGCAGCCCAAGAGGGTTTGCCCTGTTTCGTGGTTTCAGCTGTGCCTACAGCCACTTCACAGTAGCAGTGGCCCAGCTAGCTCTTGTCCGTGTGCGCTTGATATGTCCTGTAAGGGTAAAGAACGAGTAGCCGTTTTAAGGCGGCTGTTGCATGCTTTCATTCGCTCACTAGAAGAGGCTGTGGTTAGCGCAGCAAAAGCACAGCAGCCAAGAACAGCGACACCCAAATGACAGAAGAGGAATATTAAGCCTGCACCTCTGCACTAGTGTTGATAAAAACCACAGGCTTGAACATCGGCGTCTGTAGTAACTTGACAGCGTAAATAACTTAACGAGGACAAAACCGAGGGCTGGGAGTGGCGTTCACAAACGCCTATTCCCATCTGATCACAATGGCTGACTCTCCTGCGTGTGACCAGTGCGGTTGTGACGAAACGATCAGCCACCTCCTCTGTGTCTGCCCTCGTTTTGAGCGAGAGCGCGGTGTCCTAAGTGTTTCTCTGCTCCGCTTGGACTCGCGTCCTTTAACAGAGTCTAACGTTCTGGGGCCTTGGACTCAACCTTCCAGACAACGGAAAGCGGTGAAAGCGCTCCTGACTTTCTTAAAAGACTCGGGGTTGCATTCCCGCCTATAATCTTTAAGTTTTCAATGCGCGCCCTCTGTCCCTGTGACTTGGTGGTCACTGGACACTTAGAAAACTCATTTCCTTGCCGCTATTTTTCCTTTTTTCCCCTTTGTTCCCCTCCCCAAGTGTAGGGTAGCCAACTGGGCATCGCCTGGTTAACCTCCCTGCCTTTCCGTCCTTTTCTCTCTCTCTCTCTCTCTCTCCACACAGAAATGCTTAGCTCTGGACACTTAGATCAAATGTCTGATATACGCTGAAAGTTTGTTTCATAGTGAAGTGCATATTTTACATGCTGCCGCTTACTATGTGGCAGCTTTTATTTGGGGAATTTCTGCGTGATTACAAGGCTGCCACGCACAAATCAGCCAGTATAGTATGTCAATTGCTGAATGATGCCAAAATCGTGCGACAAAAATAATATCCATGAAAACTTTGCCAATGCTTTCGATAAGATGAGGGCAATGGCTGGTACAACCGTACATGGCGATTATGTCTTGCGCTGTGCATTTTCTTTTGACAGTGTTTAAACTGGGCAAAAGCATGTGCACAAAGAGCTGTATAAACATACATTTCGGTAATGGGACGCCACTGTGTCCTCCGTATAGTTCTTACCTTTTAATCAAATCTTGGAGACAAGGGAGTGGTAGGTGAAACACTAAGTCGGGTTCTACTCCCTCCGGTACGTTGATGGCTGACTCTCGTATCGGTACACGGCGCCTCGTGAGGAAATCCGGCTCACATGAGGCTGGTTGCTCGACGGCGGCCCCTCGGCGCCGTACCTATACACCCTGCCGCCCATGGTCCTGGAGTCGGAGCGCATGATGCCCTTCTCTCGAGATTGGACTCCCAGCATGTTCAGGACAGGACACGTACCGCGGCCAGACTCGTTCCGCATGACGCCGCCAGGCTTGGCGATCATCATGTATTTCTGGCGGAACTCGTCGAGACCGTCCTGAGGATCTTCCTGGGACGATGAGCTGAGCCGCTCGGTGACCTTCCTCACGAACTCGATGGACTTCCCTCCCGTTCTTCCCCTGGGCGAGCGACGACCGCCAGAAGAGGAGGAGGATGAACTGTCCTTCGGGGGCAGGGAGCTACGCCTTCGCGACTTGCGGCGCTTGCCCCGACTGGACCTTCCCGATCGCCGGCTCTGAGACCTGTCTTCAGAGCTGGAAGAGGAAGACGACTTCCGGAGATGACGCGACTGATTTCGTCGAGGCCTAGGGGACCCTCTGCCGACGTCCTCTTCTTCGTACGCCATCCGAACGTTGCGCGACGACACCCTGCTCCCTTGAGACATGCTGTTCCTCCTGACCCGGCCATCATCGGTTGGTCCGGCGTCATTGTTCATAACGTCCCAGCGAATTTTCTCCAGCAGATTTTCGGCGCGATGTTCATCGATATCCTCCCGTATCCTCTGGAGGAGGTCCGACGCCCTGCTCAAAGACTGCTTCTTCAAGGGCTGTCTGGACTCTTCGGTGATGTCGTCCCTGGGACGCCTCGCATTCCACTGTGCGCCCATGTCTGGGCTGGCCCTTCCGTAGTCACGAGGGAATCGCTCAGTGCTATAAGCAGAAGGCATGCCCCCGCCGTATCCCGGTGTCATCGGTCTCCCAAAACCGGCCATGTTCATGGCCTGCCTGTCGTAACCACCCCCCGCAATCATGGGGGCACCACCGTAGCCGGCCGGGTCGGCGTAACCGCTTGCAGCAGGGAACATAGGCGACCCTTCGATTCTCTTGGACATTTCCATGATCTGGTCCATCTGGCCTCCCAAGTCCAGCAGCCTCTTGACCTCGGGTCCCATGTCAGCGAGTTTTGCGAAGTCCACTCCAGTGCCAGCGTTCATCAGCTGCTTAAACTCTTCCCTGCTTTGCTGTGCAGAGATCGGCGCGCCGGGGTAGCTGCCCATGGGCATCTGCTGGCCGTAGCCACCGGCCATTCCAGGCATGCCTCCACCGGCCATTCCGGGCATGCCTCCACCGGCCATTCCTGGCATACCTCCGCCGGCCATTCCGGGCATGCCTCCACCGGCCATTCCGGGCATGCCTCCACCGGCCATTCCAGGCATGCCTCCCCCCATCATGGGCATTCCCCCTTGACCGTAGCCGCCGAACTGGCCAGGGCCCATGCCGCCCATAGGCATATTGGGGCCGGCGTTCATCATCCCAGGCATCATTCCACCTTGCTGAGGCAGCCTCGCTGTGGTGGGCAAGCTCTCTATGAACATCTTGCCGCGCACGATGTTCGGGCCAACAACTTGCTCGTACGCCTTGACCGCCGTCACGTACTCTCTCTTCATCGTCTCGGACGGCGCTCTGACGGCCGGCGACTCGGACGGCGCTCTGACGGCGGCCGCCACTGTAGCCCTCGGTGCTTGAGCAGGTCGCACGCAAGGTGGCGGTCTCGGCGCCTGTGGCGCTGCCCGTGTCGGGGTCGCCACACCAGGAAGCGGCTGGGGTGGCTGGGGTGGTTGCCTGGTCGGTGTAGACGCCCCCGAAGCGGGTGCCGCAGCAGGTGCTACAGGGGCCACCACAGGTGGTGGCGGTGGTGCGGCAGCAGGAGGCTGCTGAGTGGGCGTTGCAGGGGCCGGTGGTGCTTCGGGTGCTGGCGGAGCTGCGGCTGGCGACGCGTCAGCTGGCGGTGGTGCACCAGCAGCGGGTGGCGCTGCAGCTGGTGATGCGTCAGCCGGTAGTGGCGGTGGTGCACCAGCAGCGGGTGGCGCTGCAGCTGGTGATGCGTCAGCCGGTGGTGGCGGTGGTGCACCAGCAGCGGGTGGCGCTGCACCTGGTGATGCGTCAGCCGGTGGAGGCGGTGCAGCCGCTGGCGGAGCAGCGGCCGGTGATGCATCAGCGGGTGGTGCTGGTGGTGGGGGTGGTGCACCAGCAGCGGGTGGTGCTGCAGCTGGCGATGCATCAGCGGGTGGGGCTGGTGGCGGTGGCGCTGCGTCAGCCATTTTGGATTCCTGTAACTACACGCGCGAGCAGAAGGGCGGTGGGATGATTTTGATGGTCACTCCAGGTGCGACGCCTAGACTGAGCTCGGATCGCTGTTGCTCTGGACGAGAAGGAGACTGCCTTGTATAGGAGGACGCGTCCACTCTCTTGCAAGGGCAGCGATCGACCTGCGAGTGCGGGTTAGCGAAACAAGGTGCTCAAATACCGAGGGGTGAATACGCGCTGCGATGCGATGCGCTACCTCGTCAGCCTCCGCGCTCAGGCATTCAATGCGAAAGCACCAACCCCGTCAAAGCATCGTGTCTTGCGCGGAGGGCGTCGCTCCACCTACACTCAAACAGAAAGGAGTAAAAAGAGAGTATAGTTGTCCTCTAGCGCACACCGCTTTAAAAGGAGTGCGCTAGAGGACAGCTTACTCCCTTATTACTCCCATATAGGTGTATTCGTGTTTGGAATGTTGGTCACGTAGCCTTGTGACGTCATCCCAACCTGCCCACCGGATTACGAGCATAAAGACCACCGTGGTAGGTGGCAGTTTAATTATTGGTCGCGAAAGATTGCTCTGAAAGAGCAGCGCGGGTCTCACAATCCCTACCTGTGGCTGCGCTGTTCGTAACTGTTTGGAAACAGCGCTACCGAACACTGGACAAAGAATAAGACACACTCAGCTTTTATGAATAACCACCAACTTGCCCGGTCTGCCTTTCTTTCTCTGTGCTGTTTCTGCCGAGTACCTCGTGGTCAATAGAGAAGCAATGACTTTTCCTTCTTTATACTCTGAAGGCTGCGAAACTTCGCGGGCCTCACTGTTTAAAACCCAAGAGCTCTTGACACTAAAAGTAAATGCGCCTGCACGACAGGGGGAGTGAGGCCCGCGCCCAAGGCATCGCTAGGTACTGCCGTTGAGCTAGGCGACTGCTCCTTGAACTTCCGCTTGAGAGTGGTCAGTCGCCCCCACTGTCGGCTAACGGTGAGCGTATACTTCACTGTCTGGCAGGCATGGGCAGTACTGACAGGCATTTACAGTATTAAATTGTATTGTATTGGGTTTAATGTTACATAGGCAGCGAAGGCCATCGCGCCAAGCACAAGGTACAGGAAAAGTTTTCTGGGAATTTTATAAAATGCGGAAAGTGAGAGGTGGTGTAGAGGGCCTAAAAAGTTCGTACTACCTAGTAATAACAGGAAATGAAATTTAACAAAGGCTAATAGCAAAAGCTTTAAAGAAGGTCAAGTAGCCTCAGCGCCTATCCTTGGTTGGGCAAGGATCTCGAGGCTCACGTCCAATGAAACACACCTCAGCCTTCTCAGGAATGAAAGTGGCCCAAGTGAGGCGAATCCTTGCTCGAAAATTGCGGGCCCCTTATCTGTAGCGCAGGGGCGTGGCTGACTATATGTTCGAATTGTAAGATCTACCACAAAACTGATAGTCGCAGCTTGAGTCAGCCAAGAATCGACAGCCCAACCGTCAGCAGTCGAACCACGCCACTGGCGTCTATGGGCGCTGTTTATGGAGTCCATGCCGTTAATCAGGGGAAAGGGCATGCGCTGCTCTGAATGCCTGCTACAAACGATGACGCGTCCTTTATAGCTTCAGCGTTCCTTCCTGGAGCAGCAAACGCGGGACAGGACGCAGCTGCCGGGAAAGGGTTGCACCGTGCCGCTCTACACCACTGATTAGCGTTCGTTCAGTGCGAGGCCTTGTGTCACAAAGCAGGATGTCTCATATTGGGCTCTTAAAGAGTATCTCAAGCGTTGTCCAAGTTTTCTGTCTCAGTATATAGCAAATCAAGTGGTGCTCAAGTCAGGGAGTACCGTAGTCGTCGGACAAGTAAAAACGGGCGTCTTTTGCGTTTCGCCTACCTCGAAATGCGGCCGCCGCGGCCGGGAATCGATCCCGCAACCCTAAGCTCAGCATCCGAACTCGAATCACTAAGCCAAAGCGCCGAAACGGTTCTGCGAAGGACAGCTAGGTTATGCGCGGGAACGGGGCTTGCTGCGAACTGCCGTCGAGCGGGGGTGCAGCTATAGCCCAATAACCCAATATAACCCAATAGGCTCTGAAACTCCCATGGACGTCCTGTGGACATTTAGAACATCCGTGGGACGTCCATGTGAGTTTCAATGCCCACTGAGTAGTGACGGACGAATCGAACGCACCTGTGCCTGCCCGGTGGGCGGGACTAAGAGGATGAAGGGAGGGACTCACTCTCACGTCGAGGCAATTTGGGAGGCCCTCTTGGTGTCCGGGAAAGGGGGCCTACTTCATGCGGGACGGTGGACAGCTGCGGGCGCCGTCTCCCAACGGGCGCTGTCCAGCGGAGACGAACGTGAGGCCCGCCCAGTCGCCGCCGCCGCTGCCGCCGAACACAGCCGGTAAGCGCGAGGCCGCGCGAGCTCTGCGGAGGACTTTCTTTGTCTTCCCTTCTCGTCGCGGCGCCGCACGCGTGTCCAAACGCGGATTTCTTCATTTCATTTAATGTTAATTTTATTACCTTGACGGCCCGTTAGGGAATTACATAGGAGAAAGACGGGAGGCATCATCATAACATCGCCAGAGCATTCCACTTATCATCACAAGTTAAAATACCAGTTATTCAAAAAAGAAAGCAAAAAGTACTCTTTTTTAGCAACAAGAAGGGAACAACGTACAGTAAGCATTTTTCTGGGTGCTATGTGTTTGAAAATTCGGTAGGCACAAATCGGGCGCTGGTTCCTAAACAACGATATCAGGTGGAAATCGGGCTTCCATTTACGCTGTTCCGAATTTCGGCATTTTTTCCTGGCGTTTGTCGCACCTAAGTGAATTCGCTTGAGGAGAAAGAAAACTTTTGTTTAGAAGAGTTTAATTTGCATGAGCCTAGTTCCAGGGTTCCTCTGGCGGTAGCTGACGCTGGTCGGTGCCTCCTCCCACTGCTCGTACGTGTGTCGGGTGTGGCACTATAATAACGTTTTGTCCGGTTTGTCACCGCTGTCCCCGCTCCCCCATTGTCATTGAACTGAATGGTGACCCGGTACCTGAGGGTGGCACCCTCCGTGTATTGGGCCTGCACATCCAGAACGATGGCAAAAACACCACCACCCTCAAGAAACGCAAGCAGGTTGTAGGCGCGATATCGCACCTGATCCGAAGGGTTTCGGGACATCACAGAGGCATGAAGGAGCGCGACCTATAGTCGCCTCATTCATGCCTTTGCCCTCAGCCGTGTGCTGTACACTACCCCATACTTACAACTATCCAAACATGACATAAATGCTTTGGATGCTTTGATTCGCAAGGCATTCAAGGTAGCACTTTATCTTCCCCTCAACACACCCACAGACAGATTACTAGGCCTGGGCCTCCACAACACGATCGGGGAACTGGTGGAGGCCCACCGCCAGGCCCAATACATAAGGCTCACACAACCCTCCACAGGTCGGTATATCCTGGACTCCCTCGGAATCAGAATACCGGCCAACGACCCAACCCTCCTCGCCATACCACGACCCCTTCACCAGGAGCTCCTCATCAGGCCGCTCCCGAGGAATATGCACCCGTCCCACCATGAGCAGCGCCGCAGAGCCCGTGCGAAGGCACTCCATCGCGCGTACGGCCCCGAGCCGGACGCCGTGTGGGTGGACGCTGCCTGCACGGGTGATGAAGCGACAGCAGCTGTGGTGGACTCCTCTTTATCCGCCCTTCTCACACTACCTCTCCCTCCAGACACCTCCCCAGAAGCTGCAGAGGAAGCCGCCATTGCACTTGCTATCACCCGCACGGAAGCCCGGTACATTTTAAGTGATTCTAAAACTGCAATTCTAAATTTTGCTCGAGGCCGAGTCCATGTACCTGCTTTTGGCATACTAGACTCGCCCGATGCACCCCCGCCCCGCCAAGTGGAGCTGATATGGGTGCCCGCGCACTCCGGGCATCCCGAAAACGAGGCCGCCAACCTTTTAGCCCGAGGTTCTTTAAACCGGGCTCAGGTGGCCTCGGATCGGGGATTCACGAAGGAGCGCATGCACTCATTCAGCGAGCTGACGCAGGCCTACAGAGCCTCACGCCAGCTCTACCCCCCGCCCCACCCCTCCCTAGATAACAAACACGCAACGCTCTGGCGCAGACTACAGACACACTCTCTTCCCTCACCCCTTACCCTAGACCACTATCATCCCTCCTTTCCCACTCCGGCATGCGCCCTATGCCGAGAACCCTTCGCCTCTTCCCTCCACATCCTTTCCCTCTGCCCGGCGGACCCTCCCCCGCGGGACCTAGAGAACCTCAAGACCTGGGAGGACTGGGAGACCCTGCTGCGCTCGGAGGACCCGGCCGTGCAGACCATCGCAACCGGCCGGGCTGCCAGTGTTATGGACCTTAGGAACATAAACACTTGAGTGCAGTGGGGTCGTGCGGGGACCCTGGGGCGTGCCCCGAATTCCTTGTGCAATAAAGTTTTTTCTCTCTCTCTCTCCGGTTTGTCCTGGCATTCCCAAGATGTATGGTAGAACGTGGGTTCTTCCTCCGCACCAAGGACAGCAACTTGGGTACTGTATGTGTCTGATCTTGTGAAAAATGTGATGACTTGGATATGTGTTTGTATTCTCTTCCAGTCAATGGCATTCCAGGAGGACAGTTCTTTGCGTGGCAGTGGAGGTATGGTTCATGGTATGGGGGTTTGAAGTCCCAAAGCTCTGCATGGTCTACGCCGTAGTGAAAGGCTCCAGACTGATTTTAACCACCTGTAGTTCTTAACGTGCACTGACATCGACCAGCACACGGACGTCTTCTGCATTTCGCCTCTAGCGCAATGCAGCCACCGCGCGTGGCATAGAGTTTCTTACTATTACCTAGAGGGAAAGCTGGCGGCGCTGCACTTCAGCCCCCATGGACGCCCAAAGCATCATGGGGCGGTGAGCTACTTGTTGCGGAACAGTCGTAGTTTTTCAGGAACACGGGAGTGTCATAACTAAGATGTGTAATTCCAAAAACGCTGTTCGTGTGTGCGCAGACGACTTCGGCGCGAACGCAGTGTTCAAAAGCCATAGTAGTGAAAACGCAACAGCACACGACGCCAATAAAAGGTTTCACTTTTCTGAAATGCCATTAAAAACCTCATATAGTGTTTAAGCAACAACATTTTTTTTTGAAAACGTATTTACTTTTAAAAGTGCGCCTGTTAATTACGAAATATTAGTTTTTATAGTGTTCTTTGCTTGGCCAATAGGAGAGCGAGTCGTCTCTTATTTTGGGAAAACTTTGCACTTAAATGCTTTTCTGCTCATTTGTTGCAATCATTAGACCAGATATTGAATGTTAGGACGTTTGTAGTAATCAAGCAGCTTTAGTTTTCTATTATTTTTTGGCCAAAAGTTGCAGTTCCGCAACAAGTAGTTCACCGCCCCATGATGCTTTGAGCGCCCATGGTGGCTGAAGTGGTCTCGAGGGGTCGCCATGCAAACTGCCATAGACGGGCTCCCAGCTTTCCCTCTAGGTAATAGTAAGAAACTCTATGGCACGTGGCATTTGCTTCCTTAGGCTTAGGAGGCGAACGCATAGCCACTAAGCCATTGCGGTTGGTTAGGAATGACTCAAGCCGGGTCTACCGGTCACAAAGTGGAAAAATTCGGAGGGACACCTAATTACATTATGTGTTGGCAATGCGATATATATCATTAGAAGCTATCGACGCCCTTACCGGAAGTGACGTCTCTTCCCGTGTGGTGACATCACTTATCTACGGCCAATGGGAATTATTCGGTGTGGTGACGCCCATTCCCCCGAGCCAGTGGCAGTTGTCTGGTCTGGTGACGTCACTCCCCTCTAGCCAATGGCGAATTTTGTAGCCGATGACACATTTTTTCCCCATGAGGCATTTAATGCAATCGCATTATTACAAATTATCTGTTATTAGGAACCCTTTCTCTTTTTTTACTACTAGCACCAGAACCTGACCAATCGGATGTCGTGGGCATGTGCCATTTAAACAGATGACAACAACCGTTGATGACCAGCGGAATCGTCGATGTGGTGTGCATTTATTCACTCGCTCCTTGCACCAGTGCCTAATCGTATCGCCAACCTCAGAGTTTATGCAAATTTATTTTGTCAGGAACCAGACACTGCTCGCATAAGTGCTTTCACCTTCTTGCACTGGTAGAGCTCTTCATCTCTAGAACTGAGGTTTTCATTCTCTTGCGTAGCTGTCGCATCATGGACGACCGTTGACAGCGGTACAAATAGTGACCATCATCCTATAATATGTGATTTCTTCTGGACGGGGGTGCTCACCAGAGGCGTTTCGTAGATTACGGCCATTATGAATCTGTGCTCCGTTCTTCACTTTTGTCTGTGCCTGCTTCTGACGAGCAGACGCGTGCAGCGTCTTTTGATTTCGCAACTGCACGAGTCGATCCAGCATGCTGAATTTTCTCTTGTATCGTGTAGCGCACACACCCATTCCTCTTAGTGTAATTAATTATGCTTGTACTCGTGCCAATCTATGTAGGAAGGCCGCGTGGAAACGTTTGCGACACCATCACTGTCCAGTCGGTTAAACTGCAGCTCTCATGCGGCCCTTTAAAAAAAATGGCTGGGGTTCAACGTGGCTTGAACCCAGTTCTACTCACTGTCTCAAATCAAATTTCAAGGTCAAACGTCAAGGTCAGTGTAAGGGATCGGTAGCGTTCGCGGGGGTCATTGGAACGCGGCTGGGGGCACTCAAAGCGGAGCGTCTCCTTTCTTGGAACGCGGCCGCTCGCGAACGCGCCGGGAAGTACGGGTGTCCACCCGCCCCGCGGAACCGATTCGCGCACGTTCTGGAACGAATGTGTATTTGTGTTTGTTTTGATTTTTATTTTGTGGTGGAGAGAACGTTCTACTCCGCACATGCTGGCACGACCGTGCGTTTGTTTTTCTGGAAAGGGTGTTACCCTACGGTAGTTGGAGGGCTGACCATGCTCTCGATTAGCCAATGATATGAAGAATGCAGAATGATTTGGTGCTACGAAATGTGGGCCGGGCCTTTAGGGCTTTAAAACCGGGCCCCGGAGTGGGAAGCGGGGTTCTGCGCTAAGGTGAGATGCTACGCACCTTCGGCCACGCCGAGTAGGGGCCTCCCCTAGTATTAGCCAGTTCCGCCTTTTTGTTGTTTGTTCTTTTTGCTGCTTAATGTCTCTAGTGCCTTAACTTGTATATGCAATGTAAATACTGTATATAAATCGTCAAGTATTCGCCTTTCCCCTGCGTCTCAACTCATCACGAGACCGTCTCTGACGGGGCACCTCCGGTGCAAAGAAGAAGAAGAAGAACCTGAAATTTACTGGCGCAGTCGACAGGATCCTGCGGCCATCGGAAGACGGCGCAGGAAGAAGATTGAACGCAAGGAGATAGGCGACGATCAGGCAACAGCAGCGTTCGAGAAAGGACCTGCGGAGAGACGGCGGCAAGGATGCAAGGACCACGGCAGTAGTCCAGCGACGCGGGACTGCATACGGTCCAGAAAAGCAGCGCGTCGATAACTTGACGGTCACCGGCGGCGGACCAGCGGCGTGCGACAGCTCATCGCAGCGTCCGGGGAAAGTGGCGGTGGACTCCGACGCCAAGGAGCGGGCAATGCGGATCGACGTATCGAAACCGTGAGTTTCCTTGGTCGCATTGTTCACGTCCCTGTGTTCGAGCCGGTAGGACAGTTGAGGAGTACAGACGGCGGTATGGAGGGCTATCCATGCCGGCCCTCACTCGATGTGAGGTACCAGGTTGAGTTAGCGAAGGCGCGCTTAGCGGACCTTCAGGCTCAACTCGCGAAAGTGAATGGCGGAAAGGCGCTGCTTCGTGAGGAAGAACCTGAGGAGGTTAAGTATGTCTTGAAGGTAATCGAAGCCAGACGCCAGCAGGTAGAGCTCGAGATTTCTAAGATCAAGGAGTCTAGGAGAGCTAGCCAACTAGCCAGGGAGAACTGCTCCGAATCCCGAGCAGAGAGGTCGCCAGTGCTGGAAGGCAAAGGCATATGCCTGTCAAGCACAGGAAAAGAAAACAGCCAGAGAGAAGTAAAAAGAGAGCCAGCTTTCCGCGAAACTGGAATCTCTCATGAAGAAAGTATCCTGACGGAACGCAGCGTCGCGGTGTTAGAGGCGGTGAACGCGCACTCCGACGATCCAGCTGCACAAGTTAGCTCTACCCCAAATGACACCAGGGACGCGGACGCGAGTTCATGATTGTTGGAAATCTAATTCCAAAAACGCGGTCTCAAGCGGGCTGCGAAAAAGAGCAGTCGGTTCAGCGTGAAACGACCAGCGACGATAGACGTCAGACTGGCGAGCTAGAGATAGGAGGAGGTCAAACGTTGCCGCAACGGCACACTGTGCCAGGCATGTGGCATGAAGCGCCACGTAGCACTATTGATGGCAAAGTCCTTTCATTTGAAGACAGGGAAATTCGTGGCGACTTGCCACAAGGCAAATTAGGATTAAGTGGCTGCGAAAGAGCGCAGGTAGCCTCAGATTTATATGATGCCACGAAATCGGCAAGCGCCTATAATACAGGGAGCGTAAATTTCATTGCATGCCCGTGCAGGAACGGGGCAAATGGCTCCAAGCGAGGCGAAGCAACAGGAGGCAGGAGCGTGGCTTTCAAATTGAAAGTCGTTTCGAGGAACAGTACGCTCCGGGCTGCGGTATGTCAAATTAGATGTAGCAAAGCCGGCCGCACTGTTATAGTTAGACTGGACAAGGCTAATGTTCCTTACGCAGTACGCTGTTCGTACTGGTGCGCCGGAGAGGGCGTTCCCTTAGGGGCGTCGCATGGTCAAAGATTTGGACTTATCGAGGATCAGGACGTTGTTTTCGATCCTGGAGGGCAGCATTTTTGAATTCTTGCCCCGCTGTGGCACCAGCCTAATGAGCCGAGTGGCAGTTAGGCGTTAATTGTGTTGAGACGCGTAGTGGCTCGAACGCACACAAGGACGCTCGGTGCGACTAAGGAGGCTCATGTGGCCACTTACGGACGTCGTGCGAGTGCTACTGAACGCTCTAGTTGCGATTGTCGGTGTGTGTGTCGAGCAGGACGCGGGTGTGCATGCTGGTGAACTGGGTGCAACGCACCAACTTGGACGCTGTGTTACGGCGCACGGCAGGCATGCCACTGTGTGTATTTAGTGTGCATTTTGCGTGATGTTGTGTTGGTGCCCGTGTGCATTTTGTTGTTTTTGGTTTTGTTGGTGCAACTGGTCGCAGCGCGACAGCTTGGACTTCGGTGAATGCGCTGGTTTTACAGGTGTGAAACGCGCATTTGAATGTGTACGTTTTGTTTATGTTATGTCACCCGAAGGTTAGTTTCGTGTCAGACACCGATCCCTTTTGTTTGTAATTCTAAAAGTGCCATTTGAGCCCTTTGTAGAATCTTGGGAAGGGCGTGTAAGGGATCGGTAGCGTTCGCGGGGGTCATTGAAACGCGGCTGGGGGCACTCAAAGCGGAGCGTCTCCTTTCTTGGAACGCGGCCGCTCGCGAACGCGCCGGGAAGTACGGGTGTCCACCCGCCCCGCGGAACCGATTCGCGCACATTCTGGAACGAATGTGTATTTGTGTTTGTTTTGATTTTTATTTTGTGGTGGAGAGAACGTTCTACTCCGCACATGCTGGCACGACCGTGCGTTTGTTTTTCTGGAAAGGGTGTTACCCCACGGTAGTTGGAGGGCTGACCATGCTCTCGATTAGCCAATGATATGAAGAATGCAGAATGATTTGGTGCTACGAAATGTGGGCCGGGCCTTTAGGGCTTTAAAACCGGGCCCCGGAGTGGGAAGCGGGGTTCTGCGCTAAGGTGAGATGCTACGCATCTTCGGCCACGCCGAGTAGGGGCCTCCCCTAGTATTAGCCAGTTCCGCCTTTTTGTTGTTTGTTCTTTTTGCTGTTTAATGTCTCTAGTGCCTTAACTTGTATATGCAATGTAAATACTGTATATAAATCGTCAAGAATTCGCCTTTCCCCTGCGTCTCAACTCATCACGAGACCGTCTCTGACGGGGCACCTCCGGTGCAAAGAAGAAGAACCTGAAATTTACTGTCAGGTATCCAATGGTCAGTCATATGATCACGTGGTCATACTACCATAGCTTGGGCCACGCAGTTAAGTTCAGTTTGACCTTGTGTGGCATTGAAGGTCAGTGTCTCATCCACATCGAAATCGTAAGCTGTACCCCGAGTAGTAGAGCTCTCGCTCCAAAAGAACCGGCCTACTACAAAGGTAAATCAGAGCGTGACAGGTGCGCACAACCGGTGTGTACTTTCTCGGTATTTCCGCCGATCGAAATCCCCACCCGCCGCGGTGGCTCAGTGGTTACGGCGCTCGGCTGCTGACCCGAAAGACGCGGGTTCGATCCCGGCCGCGGCGGCCGAATTTCGATAGTGGCGAAATTCTAGAGGTCCGTGTACTGTGCGATGTCAGTGCACGTTAAAGAACCCCAGGTGGTCGAAATTACCGGAGCCTTTCATTACGGCGTCCCTCACAGCCTGAGTAGCTTTGGGACGTTAAACCATAATAAACCAAACCAAACCAAATCCCCGCAGCAGGCGGTGCGGACAATGTGGGTGGGGCTCAGACCAATCGAGGTGTCTGGTTAATTGGTAAATATTGATCGCAGTCTAGAAGCTCGCTTTTCGTCGCCTTGCCCGGTGCCTTTGCCACACTCAGTTGCTGCCTCTGATTTTGTCGAGGTGGTAATGCCGGCGTTGACAGATGTCTTAGCAGCCCGCCCTTCGGTTCCTGGGCCCGATGATATCACTTCCGGCACTTCAAAAGTTTTATTTAAAATTTCCTTAGGGAAGTTTCTAAACAAAGCGAACATGCACCCTGAAGTTTTCTTGGATTCCGACCTCCTAGAAACTTGCAAAAGTTGTTGTTCTCAAACTAACTCGCAAATTGATTCGAGCAAAGTGACGTCACCAGACGGGAGCATTCCCATTGGCTGGAGGGAAGTGAAGTCACTTCCGGTAAATGCATCAAAAGCCGCTTATGCTTTCGCATTGCCAACACATGCCCTATCAATTTTTCTTTAACACGAGTCTCGCCTTGGTCGGTTAACAAAGCAGCTTGAACGGCTAATGGTTCATGCCTTTATAAAATCACAATTTTTTGTCTCGTTCGCAAACTATCTTCATTTCTGCACCAGATTTTTTTTTTCTCTGCTACATGGCGTCGCTTCAGAAAACCGCAGGTAGTGTTCGTTCAAACGCTTCTCTCGCAGTTGCTGGTAGGCATGTGTTGCTTTGTCCCTCCCACTAGCCCCTGATTCCAATTTCATTTGTTTTTGACTACATATTGTTCGACCATGCTGAATCACTTCCTGTGCTCACCTTGGCTAGCATTTTACAGGACCACTTAGCACCCATTCCCATCGCACGGTATTATTGCTACTGATGCTGCGACGCCGCGGTGGCTCAGTGGTTATGGCGCTCGGTTGCTTACCCGAAAGACGCGGGTTCGATTCCGGCCGCAGCAGTCGAATTTCGGTGGAGGCGAAATTCTAGAGGCCCGTGTACAGTGCGATGTCAGTGCACGATAAAGAGCCCCCGGTGGTCGAAATTTCCGGAGCCCTTCACTACGGCGTCCCTCATAGCCTGAGTTGCTTCGGGACGTTAAACCCCAATTAACCAAACCAAACCAAACCAATCTTTTTTTGTCTTGTGCCTATAGTCACGTTCCTGAGGTCATGCTTGTTTGTGTTCCCGGCCACTACAGAATTCACATGAATGAGAGAGCAGACTTCCTCGCAACGTATTCTTTGAACGGGACTGTTCTCCACTTATTTCCTTGTTTTCACCTAATTTTTAGCTGTTTTCACTGCTAAGCCATTCCAAGATACAGTTGCTCTCGTATGATGACTTCCGGCGTTTAATGTTCGAGTGAAATTTCGGTCAATGCCTTTCTCGTCAATGCGAGGTGACAGGCCAGTTTTCGGTGCAGGATTGCGCTCATAAATTTCTACCTTCGTAGATCCGGGTTTTCTTCCTTAGCCGTGTGTTCTTCCTGCAATGAACCTGAACCATTAGATAATTTCCTCGCTTCCTGTCGTCGATTCGCCTCCCTCTGCAAACTTTTCCTTGTAATTCCTTTCCAAACCAAGGCCGTCTCTGACAGTGCCAAATTTGCCGTCAGTTAGCGCTACACAGCTGTGTTATATCCACGGGACATTTGCACCGCTGTCCACTAGCAGCAACTAGATACATATGGAGTGCAGACATCAGAGTAGTTGCCTCTGCAAACTCGACAGCACGTCGCCGATTTGCAAGCTTTTCTATGCTACGTCCAAAACGCCAGCAATTCTGGCACTGCTAAGCTCAAGCTTACAATGCATCAACGTGGTGTACGACTGGCCAAACGTTTAGCTCCGACTGGTATGAGAACCCAGTATATGCCGCAATCATTGACTCAGTCAGCACACGACAACCATAAGCTTCTCCCTTGCAGCGGTATGTAAAAATCATGCCAACACTGGCACCTCAAGCATTTCTTGTGTACAAGAAAATCCTTTTTTTTTTCTGCGGTCAGTCCATGTTCTCACCACCGCACCTTGGCCAATCCCCCCGCGTGGGTATGTGCCATTTTCATGTGGAGAAGAAGAAGAAGAATCCTGTCAAGCGCTGCGAGTACGGAGCGGCCGAGTCTTTCGGAGAGAAAAATCAAGACAGCAGTGATACAATCATGCAGCGACTCATGGAGCGGGTCATGGAGCGATTCACAGCAAGTGTAAGGCGCTCACGGAGCGCCGTATCGTTCTTTCTGCCGACCCTGTTCCCTCCGTCCTTCGATCAGCTCTCAAGCAGCGCCACGGACGCGCATCTCCAGAGCATGGTCGTGTTCGGCTTCGGCCGCTTCCAGAGGCTGGTGCTACTCTGCGCGCAGATGAGCGCGTTCGTCGCCTACTCGTACAGCTTCGCCGTCACCGTCGATCTGGAGCCCGTGAAACACTGGTGCCGGCCCAGCGACGAATACTCCAACACGAGCTCAGAGGCCAGGAAGAACCTGTCCGTACCACAGCTGATGGGCTCCGCGGAGGAGTTCGACAGCTGCCACCGCTACGAGACTCCACTAGCACCGACAGCGTCAGCAGAAGAGGTTTCGGCTAATGCAGAAGGTTCAGCTCGGGCCGTGGTCGCTTGCGACGCCTGGGACTACGACACGCACATGACGGGCCGCACAGTGGTGGTCCAATGGAACATGGTCTGCGACCGTGCCTGGTACCAGCACCTCCTCAGCGCGGCCTTTATGTGCGGGGGCGCATTGTCCGTTCCCTGCGCGGGTCTCGCGTCCAACCGCTGGGGTCGCAGGCCCATCATGTGGGCGTCGCTGGGCGCACTCCTGAGCTCCGGAGTGGCCACTCCCCTGGCGCCCACGGCAGCCGTGTTCGTCGCGCTCCGCTTCTTGTCATCTGCGGCGGTGAGCGTGCTCGAGGTCGTCGCCTACGTGCTCCTGTTCGAGTCGACGCCTCTGGGAGCGCGGGATGCCTTCTGCGCGCTCGCAGTCTGCTGGCCCACTGTACTCGCACCTGTATACGTGGCCAGCATCGCGTACCTGGCGCTCGACTGGCGCTTCTGCCACGCGGGGCTTGTGGCGCCGGCGCTGGCGCTCATCCTGACGGTGTACTTCACCGAGGAGTCGCCTTACTGGCTCATGGTCAACAAGCGCTTCCACGAAGCCCGACGCGTGGCCCTCTGGGCCGGCCGGCTCAACGACGAAGATCCCGAGGTCGTCGCCGAGCGCCTGGAGAAGGTCAAGGAGATGCTGACAGCCCCCGCCGCAGGATCTGGAGCTACCAACCGCGACCAGCAGGAGGAATGCCACACGGCGGCTGACCAATCGCGGCTGCGCTACTTTTCGTTGCGGACAGTTCAGGCCCACTGCTTCGTCGTCTTCGGTTGCTGGTTCACATTGTACTTCAGCTACTATAGCGAGAACCTCGACATGCCGAACATCTCGGTCATCAAGTGGATGGTCATCGCTGGCAACGCGCTGGCCATGACCACGGCCTACTTCATTGTCAGGCACCACTGCGGGCCGACGCCCCTGGTAGCCTTCCTGCTGGCGGTGTCCCTGCTGCTGCTCGTACAGGCTGCCATCCGCTATTCGGGCGCCTCCTTCCCCGCGCATCTGGAGCTCGTGTGGCGGTTCTTGTTCCTTAACACCGCATACGTCCTGCTCTGCGTCCACACGGTGGCACTGTTCCCCTCCCAGGTTCGCAGCGCGGCCTTCTTCGGAGCGTACACATTCGGCAGGCTGGGCGCCCTGACGTCGGCGGCGTTCAGGGCTGTCGAGCGTATCCTGCCTCGTGAACTGACCGCTCTGCCTATTGGAGTGGCGGCCGTCCACATGGGGATCTTCTCGCTGCTCTTGCTGACGCTCTCCGAGAAGGCACTGCTTGACGTGGTGACGAGGGTCGACAGTTGCAAACCGACCTCGCCACCGAACGATCAAGAAAAGCGAAAGACCACGTTCGACTCATCGCTACCCCAGCTGCAATAACTGAGATTTTTGTGGCGACAACCACGCGCAGGACGTGCTAGGTTATGCTTCGTTGTAATGGGTCGCATAGGGGACATTTGGAGACTTCTGCGTCATTTTCTTCTCTGGGTTACGACTGACGGCTGCGGAGTCAAGAAAGCGTAAAGTTTAGCTTTATTTGGTTATCTTTGTAACTCGCGTACGTATTTGTTCTGTTTCCATCTAACTGCTGTAAAGCCGCAAGTTTGTTGCATAACTGATAAATGCATTCCTCCACTATGACTCTACACCCTGACTTCCTTTTCTACTTATTTTTCCTATAGCTCACTTCGTCAGCGCTAGCTTTTACAACGGGTGCGAGCACATTTCATGACGCTCCGCGGCCGCACAGGAGCACTAGTGCACATAAGCACAGGTGCAGAACAGGTGTTTTGCACGGCTCTTGATTTTTTTCTCTGTTGGCTGTAATATAGAAGCTAGAACCTTCTAGCCTCTATAGCTTTAATGCACGCTTCGTACGGTCAATAAACATTCGGTTTTAGTCGCCGCTTCACTATTGTTTGCCTTCCTTCCTGTGCTGTGTTTGCAGAGCAGGTGTATGGCTCTTCATTCGATCGCACAGAAGCCAGTCACCGTGCCGTCACACAGTCAGCCAAATAACTTTATTTCGGAATCAGATTAAGACCACTGAAAGTATAGGTCACCAGTTCGGGCAGAGCAGCAGCCAGGCATTCCAGTTTGATGGCGGGGGATAACGGTGATAAGGTCAAGTTTCGGCAGCGTTGCATATGCAAATTATTAGCTGGGCGTTCTCGATCTGATCACGTAGTCGCACGTTGCTGTGGTGGAGAACATGGGTGGCTCGAAGGGAGATCCGTAGCGTCTTTCGTGGTCCTCCGGCAATTTACTTTATTCAAGGGAAACAGAAGACCCCGGTTGGCACGCATGTATTCTACACATGTCTTTGACTTATTACCCGAAGCACAACCATTAGCTTGGCACAAGTTTACCCTATTCTCCTGGCCTTGCTCACTGAACCCTGGCCTATGCCCCATCGTCAGTATGTGCCACGTCACCTGGGCAACAACAATAACTAACACTGTAATGTCACCGGAATGTCGGCATTAGTGCACAGAGCTCTGTTTGGTTCGTTGTCATGTTGTATTTTCGTTGTCCATACTAACTTCGCGAACGTGCACCCTTTAACGCAAGAGCGTTAAGGCTCCTGTTGTTGCCTCTGAAGCGATGGCACGTACCCACGGAGGGGCGGGGGGGGGGGGGGGGGGGGGGCTTCCTGTTGTGCAGAAAATCCGTCGTCGGTGTCGGTGTTACGAGCAAAAATTCCAGGAGAAGCAAACCAAGGTGGGCAGCCTATGGCACGTGACTTTGTGGCGTCATCATGGCCTGCCCACCGGATTGTGAGCAAACTGACCAATTTTGTAAAGGGTAGGATCTCGCCGGAAGCGGCAAGGACTGCCCAGTAGACAGCTAAACAGAAAAGTTAGCCTAATTTGGACTCCCGCACACGCGTCCATTCCTGGCAACGACGCGGCCCACGAGTTAGCCCGAGCTCTCTACTTTCGGGTAGCTGTGGAGCCGCCCGACTGCCGGAACATCGACGAGCGTCTGCAAAATTATACGGAAATTGTTGAAAACTATAGGTTACAGAGGAGACTGGTGCCAACACCGGATAAAATTCTAAACAATAGGGAGGCAATCGCATGTCGACGCCTCCAAGCTGGGAACTTCGTAAACCCGGTCTGGGCATATCATGTTCATAGAGACAACAAAGAAACAAAGAAAACGATAAGTGCAAGCACTGTGGGGCGAGAGGAACCTTCGACCACATAATCTGGGAATGCGCTGGCTCCCCAGGGGCTAACAAAAACATAAATTGTAGAGAAACCTGGGAAGCCCTGCTGCGGAGCGAGGCCCCTGCTTCACAGCAACAAGCCATCCGCCTGGCGGAAGAAGCCGCGAGGAATCATGACCTCTTCGCCTTCTTCTAATCGCGGAGGTCCCGGCCCCCGTCACCAAGGCCTGCGTGCCGGGGACGGGGAGTAGGGGGCTTCCTTATGTGGCGGAAAATAAAGTTGACATCATCATCATCACCCTGGCAGGTGACAGTTAATCAATGATTGGTCACGAGAAGTTGCCCAGGAGGAGCAATTTGAGTCCCACAAGCCCCACCGATGGCAGCACCTGCCCGAAATCCTCTCCATGGACGCGGCGCAACACACCCTACCGGGTTATTAAACCGCTCTCGCCGCCTATTCGAGGATGGCGCCATCAGGGCCGCAGCCACCCTCCACGCCATTAACCCTATGGAGGCTGGGGGCGCGGCCATCGCCTTGGTGCTCATACACGCTACACAAGCTTCCAACAGCACCGAAATCTGCACCGACTACCAAGCTGCGTATCCTCACAATCAGGAAAGTATTATCACACCAACCGCCCGACGCATTCTCGCATCAGGAGCTTACCTAAGAGATAACCCTCACGTGGGTTCCTGGGCATGCCTCGATCCCTGGTAATCAGCGCGTTCATGGGCTGCTTCGAGAACTATCCCCTGGGCCACGAGAGATCGGACACCCAAACCCACGCAGGGAACCTCGTGGGCTCTACTCACAAACTATCAAATCAGCACTTATTACAAAAACAGCCGCCTCACCCTCCCACCACCTCACCATAAAAAATTGCCGACGATTACGTTACTTCCTAATGCGAAATATGAGCGCAGCTCATCAACTGTTTCAGCTTTTCGATAGATTAAGGCAAAGAATTCAAGCAAGACATGTATGTACAATTACAGACAACTTATTTTTCACACATATTCCCTCTTCAAGAAACACCCTACTAAGAGTTCTTGATTATTATGAAGGCGGCTTTGTGGTCGGAGGAGTAAATGGATATATGCTGGACTTGCTGCACCAGTGCGTGGTTCTCAAAGACGAGGTCTGTGCAAGTATTTCGCGAGGTTGCCACAGCCGTGGGCGACGCTGCGAGCGAGAGTAACGGGATGTTCTCTCGCATGAGGGTAAAAAATTCCTTTGTCTTTATATGTACCGTCTTTGTCAAAAGTAACCAGGCTGCATAGTTTGCTTCTAGCTGGTATAGTGGAGCCCTTGTGGCTTTCCTAAAGACCAAAAGTTGTTTAAAGGTAAGAAGACCCCCAGTCCTTACCTTCAAAGACCATTTCAATTAAAGTCCCCACCCACCCTGCCACCCTGGCAGGTGGCAGTTAATGGTTGATCGCGAGAGTTCGCTCACCATTGTCAGCGCTAACGCATGCAGCCCACATTTCACTCTCTATCACCCCACGTACCTATAAGCGCGATTCAGGCGTCCACTTACCCAGAGAGCCAGTTATGCGCACTTCCTTTCCTTAAAATGATCGGAGTGTAAAACGTTGTCAACGCCAACGCCAATGGCTTCAGCGCCGCGTTTCTGGCGCAACGTTGTCAATGCCTGCAGCCCCCATCTCTCTCGCATCACCCCACGTACCTATAAGCGCCATCCAGGCGTCCACTGACCCAGGGAGCCAGTTATGCGCACTTTCTTTCCTTAAAATGATCGGAGTGTAAAACGTCGTCAACGCCAACGCCAATGGCTTCAGCGCCGCGTTTCTGGCGCAACGTTGTCAATGCCTGCAGCCCCCATCTCTCTCGCATCACCCCACGTACCTATAAGCGCCATCCAGGCGTCCACTGACCCAGGGAGCCAGTTATGCGCACTTTCTTTCCTTAAAATGATCGGAGTGTAAAACGTTGTCAACGCCAACGCCAATGGCTTCAGCGCCGCGTTTCTGGCGCAACGTTGTCAATGCCTGCAGCCCCCATCTCTCTCGCATCACCCCACGTACCTATAAGCGCCATCCAGGCGTCCACTGACCCAGGGAGCCAGTTATGCGCACTTTCTTTCCTTAAAATGATCGGAGTGTAAAACGTTGTCAACGCCAACGCCAATGGCTTCAGCGCCGCGTTTCTGGCGCAACGTTGTCAATGCCTGCAGCCCCCATCTCTCTCGCATCACCCCACGTACCTATAAGCGCCATCCAGGCGTCCACTGACCCAGGGAGCCAGTTATGCGCACTTTCTTTCCTTAAAATGATCGGAGTGTAAAACGTTGTCAACGCCAACGCCAATGGCTTCAGCGCCGCGTTTCTGGCGCAACGTTGTCAATGCCTGCAGCCCCCATCTCTCTCGCATCACCCCACGTACCTATAAGCGCCATCCAGGCGTCCACTGACCCAGGGAGCCAGTTATGCGCACTTTCTTTCCTTAAAATGATCGGAGTGTAAAACGTTGTCAACGCCAACGCCAATGGCTTCAGCGCCGCGTTTCTGGCGCAACGTTGTCAATGCCTGCAGCCCCCATCTCTCTCGCATCACCCCACGTACCTATAAGCGCCATCCAGGCGTCCACTGACCCAGGGAGCCAGTTATGCGCACTTTCTTTCCTTAAAATGATCGGAGTGTAAAACGTTGTCAACGCCAACGCCAATGGCTTCAGCGCCGCGTTTCTGGCGCAACGTTGTCAATGCCTGCAGCCCCCATCTCTCTCGCATCACCCCACGTACCTATAAGCGCCATCCAGGCGTCCACTGACCCAGGGAGCCAGTTATGCGCACTTTCTTTCCTTAAAATGATCGGAGTGTAAAACGTTGTCAACGCCAACGCCAATGGCTTCAGCGCCGCGTTTCTGGCGCAACGTTGTCAATGCCTGCAGCCCCCATCTCTCTCGCATCACCCCACGTACCTATAAGCGCCATCCAGGCGTCCACTGACCCAGGGAGCCAGTTATGCGCACTTTCTTTCCTTAAAATGATCGGAGTGTAAAACGTTGTCAACGCCAACGCCAATGGCTTCAGCGCCGCGTTTCTGGCGCAACGTTGTCAATGCCTGCAGCCCCCATCTCTCTCGCATCACCCCACGTACCTATAAGCGCCATCCAGGCGTCCACTGACCCAGGGAGCCAGTTATGCGCACTTTCTTTCCTTAAAATGATCGGAGTGTAAAACGTTGTCAACGCCAACGCCAATGGCTTCAGCGCCGCGTTTCTGGCGCAACGTTGTCAATGCCTGCAGCCCCCATCTCTCTCGCATCACCCCACGTACCTATAAGCGCCATCCAGGCGTCCACTGACCCAGGGAGCCAGTTATGCGCACTTTCTTTCCTTAAAATGATCGGAGTGTAAAACGTTGTCAACGCCAACGCCAATGGCTTCAGCGCCGCGTTTCTGGCGCAACGTTGTCAATGCCTGCAGCCCCCATCTCTCTCGCATCACCCCACGTACCTATAAGCGCCATCCAGGCGTCCACTGACCCAGGGAGCCAGTTATGCGCACTTTCTTTCCTTAAAATGATCGGAGTGTAAAACGTTGTCAACGCCAACGCCAATGGCTTCAGCGCCGCGTTTCTGGCGCAACGTTGTCAATGCCTGCAGCCCCCATCTCTCTCGCATCACCCCACGTACCTATAAGCGCCATCCAGGCGTCCACTGACCCAGGGAGCCAGTTATGCGCACTTTCTTTCCTTAAAATGATCGGAGTGTAAAACGTTGTCAACGCCAACGCCAATGGCTTCAGCGCCGCGTTTCTGGCGCAACGTTGTCAATGCCTGCAGCCCCCATCTCTCTCGCATCACCCCACGTACCTATAAGCGCCATCCAGGCGTCCACTGACCCAGGGAGCCAGTTATGCGCACTTTCTTTCCTTAAAATGATCGGAGTGTAAAACGTCGTCAACGCCAACGCCAATGGCTTCAGCGCCGCGTTTCTGGCGCAACGTTGTCAATGCCTGCAGCCCCCATCTCTCTCGCATCACCCCACGTACCTATAAGCGCCATCCAGGCGTCCACTGACCCAGGGAGCCAGTTATGCGCACTTTCTTTCCTTAAAATGATCGGAGTGTAAAACGTTGTCAACGCCAACGCCAATGGCTTCAGCGCCGCGTTTCTGGCGCAACGTTGTCAATGCCTGCAGCCCCCATCTCTCTCGCATCACCCCACGTACCTATAAGCGCCATCCAGGCGTCCACTGACCCAGGGAGCCAGTTATGCGCACTTTCTTTCCTTAAAATGATCGGAGTGTAAAACGTTGTCAACGCCAACGCCAATGGCTTCAGCGCCGCGTTTCTGGCGCAACGTTGTCAATGCCTGCAGCCCCCATCTCTCTCGCATCACCCCACGTACCTATAAGCGCCATCCAGGCGTCCACTGACCCAGGGAGCCAGTTATGCGCACTTTCTTTCCTTAAAATGATCGGAGTGTAAAACGTTGTCAACGCCAACGCCAATGGCTTCAGCGCCGCGTTTCTGGCGCAACGTTGTCAATGCCTGCAGCCCCCATCTCTCTCGCATCACCCCACGTACCTATAAGCGCCATCCAGGCGTCCACTGACCCAGGGAGCCAGTTATGCGCACTTTCTTTCCTTAAAATGATCGGAGTGTAAAACGTCGTCAACGCCAACGCCAATGGCTTCAGCGCCGCGTTTCTGGCGCAACGTTGTCAATGCCTGCAGCCCCCATCTCTCTCGCATCACCCCACGTACCTATAAGCGCCATCCAGGCGTCCACTGACCCAGGGAGCCAGTTATGCGCACTTTCTTTCCTTAAAATGATCGGAGTGTAAAACGTCGTCAACGCCAACGCCAATGGCTTCAGCGCCGCGTTTCTGGCGCAACGTTGTCAATGCCTGCAGCCCCCATCTCTCTCGCATCACCCCACGTACCTATAAGCGCCATCCAGGCGTCCACTAACCCAGGGAGCCAGTTATGCGCACTTCCTTTTCTTAAAATCATCGGAGTGTAAAACGTCGTCAACGCCAACGCCAATGGCTTCAGCGCCGCGTTTCTGGCGCAACGTTGTCAATGCCTGCAGCCCCCCGAAGAAATCGGAATTCGTGCACATACGTCCCAATCCAAGGTGCACAACCAAAATTGCCCTCTCCCTGCTTAGTGGCCCGATACCTGAACAAGATGAAATCAGAGTATTGGGACTCTACATACAAAAGAACCGCAAGATTGACACCACGCTGAAGAAACTCCGCAAGGTGGGGGATCAGGTGGGCCGTATGGTCCGCCGGGTATCAAACAAACGAGGGGGGTTGAGATGCAAAGACGCCCTGCGGCTGGCGAATGCATTCGTAACCAGTCGAATCCTGTATTCGGCACCGTACCTCCACCTGCGCAAATGCGATGAGAACGCTTTCGAAGTGATTCTCCGAAAAATCTATGAGAGCTCTCGACCTCCCAATTGCAACATCCAGCCAACGTCTCCTCGGCCTGGGGATGACGAACACCTTTGGGGAGCTGCGCGAGGCTCATCTCAGCAATCAATACTTGCGGTTAAGCAAAACACGTGCGGGTAGCCGCCTACTGACCCGCCTCCACATCAATTACACAACCCAAGAGGAGAAGCGGGTATCCATGCCCGAGGCCTGGCGCTTCGCACTAAACGTTCGCCCCCTCCCCAATAACATGACAAAAGATGCCCATGATGGCCGCCGCCTCGCGCGAGCGGAGGCCATTTCCAAGCAGTACGGTGCTCGACCAGGGGTATTTTACACAGACGCGGCAGGTCCACACCATGGGGGTTGGTACACGGCTGCCGTTGTCCACCAAAACAACCCAGTTCAGGGCCTCACCTTCCGTGCCCCCAACATTACATTCGCGGAGGAAGTTGCTATCGCACTTGCAGCTGCGGATCCAGCGTCCCGAATCATTATCACCGACTCAAGAGAAGCTTGCCGCAATTTTGAACAGGGCCAAATTCCAGATCGTGCTTTCCAAATTTTACACAGTTGTGAGTACCGGGATTTCCCAACCCGGCGTACCATCATCTGGGCCCCAGCACATGCGGGGATAGAGGGAAATAAGGTAGCGGACACTACCGCCCGCGCGCTTAACCACCGGGCATCGCCTCTCTCGCCGCCTGATCCGGCTACTGATTTTAATCCGGCTATTACTTTTCGGGAGATCTCTCTCCTGTATCAAAACGCTCACGGCCGATACCCGCCCCCCTGTAAAGGCCTCAATAAGGCAGAGGAGCGTTGGCTACTTCGCCTCTACACCAACACGGTACTGTGCCCGGCAGTGCTCAAACATTTCAATTCGGCCTTTTCGGGCGAGTGTCCACACTGTGGGGAAGTGTTTGCGGACACGTATCACATGGTGTGGGCATGCCCTGCCAATCCTGCTTTCCCACCCCACCCCCACCCCACCCGAGAGGACTGGGAGGCTGCCCTGCTCGGCTGCTCAACTCTCCAGGACCAACGAGCCCTGGTGACAAGAGCCCGGGCCGCCGCGGAGGCCACAGGGGTCCCGGACTAGGGATCCCTCCTAGTGATTGTGAGGGCCGGGCCCTTCAGGCACGGTCCAAGCAATACCTCTCTTGTATATAGTATAAATAAATGTTTTACACCACCACCACCACCCATCTCTCTCGCATCACCCCACGTACCTATAAGCGCCATTCAGGCGTCCACTGACCCAGGGAGCCAGTTGGGCCGCCGCGGTGGCTCAGTGGCTATGGCGCTCGGCTGCTGACCCGAAAGACGCGGGTTCGATCCCGGCCGCGGCGGCTGAATTTCTTTGGAGGAGAAATTCGAGGCCCATGTACTGCGCGATGTCAGTGCACGTTAAAGAACCCCAGGTGGTCGAAATTTCCGGAGCCCTCCACTACGGCGTCTCTCATAGCCTGGGTCGCTTTGGGACGTTAAACCCCATAAACCAACCAACCAGGGAGCCAGTTATACGCACTTTCTTTCCTTAAGGCACAACGTTGTCAATGCCAATGCATGCAGCGCACATCTGTCACTACCGCCACGTAGCTTAAAGTACGATTGAAGTGTGCACTGTTCCAAGAGGAGAGTTATGAGCCTTTGCTTTCCAAGCTCCCACTCCATTGGTTTCACAGCTTAAAGCGCGACTTATGTGTCCACTGCTGGTTACAACGGCGACGGCGACGCCGTGAAACGCAGAAACAGGCGCCAAAGAGCTGCGGTCTAAAAAATTGGCTGTGGCTTAGCTAAGGTTAAGCCTGGATATCTCGAATGAATGAAATGAATGAAAAACTTTATTGTATAAGGGTTCTTTCTCGCAGCGTAGGTGGAGCCCTCAGTCCAGGGCCCCAGCGGCCTTTGCAGTCTTGCGAGCCCTGTCGATCAGCTTTAGCTGCTCTTCAGGCTTCGAGCTGGACAGCGCAGCCTCCCACTGCTCCGGTGTTGGTGTGTTGTTTATCGGCGCTGCCTGCATTTTCTGACAGGCCCATGTAACGTGGTAAAGCGTTGGGTGTTCACCGCATAGCGGGCATTTGTTGTCATATGTGGAAGGATAGATTTTGCTGAGTAAACTCAGATTCGGGTATGTATTAGTCTGCAGTTGTCTCCAGGCAACCGACTGCTCTCTACTAAGGTCTTTGTGGGGAGGAGGGTAGGTCCTCCGGAGGGCTCGTTGGTGTTCTAAGATGGCTCCATACCGTCTAGTGACTGCGTCCAGTTCCCCGTCGGTGCGCGCCTCCCGGTTGGCGTATGCTCGGGCATTGGCGTCCGCACATTGGTTCCCTTTGACAGCCTCATGGCCTGGTGTCCACGTGATGAAGCATCTCGTAAAAGTGATTGTCCTCGCCTTGAGTATGTGAATGGCTGCAGTGGATATGCGTCCAGTGCTGTATCTTCTGCACGCCTCTTGCGAGTCTGTAATGATGTGTGCATGGGGCTCGTCACTCTACTGGGTGATGGCGAGTGCAATTGCTGCTTCCTCAGCCTCGAGGATGTTGTTGGTTTTTATCGAAGCGCAGTTGATTTCCCTGAGCTGGTGATCCACCACGCTCGCTACCGAAGCAAAAAGCTGCAGCAAGGCGGAGGAGGAGCCGCGCGTGTAGTGACTACGGTGCTGTCTTAGAAGGTTGCTTTCGATACGTGTACTGTGGCGTGCATTCCTCTCGGGTGTACACCAAGATATGAGAGACAGGAATTTGCTTTCCTTAAAAGCAATTTTCATTTCATTTTCCTTACGGCCCTTACGGCGCGGTTTAAGGTATCCACCGAGATATGAGATAGACAGGCGTCGTTTCCGTTCCTTAAAACCAATTTTCCTTTCATTTTCCTTCCCTTACGGCGCGGTTCGGGTGTCCACCGGGACGTCACGCAGTTCGCGCATGCGCACCTGTGGCTTTTTCTGACGACGGGGCCCACACTAGCCTCGGTGTTGACTAGCCTAGTGAAGCTTTTCGCTTCAAAAAATAGCAGCGGTTTAACTATTGCTGGACCTGGTTAGAAAGCGAAAGCTATGGCGTATCGGGCAACTATACGCGGCTCGGCGTCTGTAACGTTAAGTGCCTTTCGGACACTGTATAGGCAGCGCGCCCACCTTGCCACCCTGGCAGGTGGCAGTTAATGGTTGATTGCGAGAGTTTGCTCTCCCGGGAGAATGAACACAGCGGCCTACTGCTGCAGTGCCGCGTGTCTGCCACAACGTTGTCAGTGCTAGCGCATGCCGCCCACAACTCTCTCTCTACCCCACGCACCTCAAAGCGTGATTTAGGCGTCCACTGAGCCAAGGAGCCAGTTATGCTCACTTCCTTTCCTTCACATCATCGGAGTCTAAAACGTTGTCAACGCCAGTGAAAGTAATGAACGCCGACGGTCTATGGCTTCAGTGCCGCGTTTCTGCCGCAACGTTGTCGATGTCAACGCACGCAGCGCACATCTGCCGCTACCGCCACGTAGCTTAAAGCACGATTAAGGTGCCCAGTGTTCCAAGAGGGCAGTTATGCGCTTGACTGTACCACCTGTGGCGTGGCCAGATCCACACTTTTCCTCTACCTTTGGGAATATGTCCTTCCCCAAAGGCAGTAGCCCCCATCCCCAATCCCACTCATTCTTCCTGGGAGGCTGCTTTACGGACCGCTCAGCCCGCCGGCAAGAAATGGCTGGTGGATCGGGCTTTACGTGAAGCTCAAGCCCGTGGACTCCTGGACCAGTGGGGGTCCACCCTGTAAGATTTTTTTTGTGTGTAATAAAGTTGTTTCCATCCTTTCTATGCGCCTTTCCTTTGCTTTCCAAGCTACCGCTCCATTGGTTTCGCAGCTTAAAGCGCGACTAAGTCCACTGCTGGTTACAACGGCGACGCCGCGAAACGCAGAAACGGGCGCCAAAGAGACGCGATCTAAAATAAAAACAAAGCACAACACGCAAACGCTTCTTCAACAGAGGAATGTGTTGCATTTCGACTTTGCAAGGCATATGCAAACCTTTGGTTTTTTGTAAATTTTCCCCGGTTTTCTGTCAGTGTCATCCATCACAAACGCTAATTCATGTCTTCACTGAAATGTGTTGTCGCGGAACCTAAGTTTTTTGTGTTGCTTCACCGCGGAAGTTTGTTTAATCTATAACCATCATTCTGTGTTTATATGTATATTATATTCTCCTGTCATTATGTATACCGTTTCAACAGGAGGAAAACCTGTATATGTATTGAAGCTGCCCACTGCTAATTTCAGACGGGAGACGAGGCCTTGTCAGGCTCCATGCCTTTTGCCTTGTCTTCCATTTTCAGTTGAAAGAAAATAAAATGTTTCTCTCTCTCTCAAAATCCCTTTCCGAGCGCCGACGGAACCCTCTCCCAACCTCGTGGCAGCGGCCACGACGGCACACTCGACTACCACGCGGTCACCTCACCTATTACAACCCCGAAAGTATAGGCGCTTCTACCCACCACCCCACCACTCCCTCGACCCACGTGAGGGGGCAGTCTGCAGGCAGCTCCCGACCAATTAGCACGTATCGCCTGAGTAGCTAACCGCATCCGCCTTACCTTACACCCCACTCACAGCAACAGCCCCTAGACCTCAGCTAATGGTCGGCCTTCTACCATTACCTTTCGGCCTGGCCACAACCGCGGACCATCGACTCCATCCTCAAGCTATTCGGCTCTTCCTGGAGGGACCCTCTGCGAGCCGCTGACCCGGTCAACCTGCCAAGACTGATCACCCGGATGAGCCGCGAAGCGGAGATAGGCAAGAGGGCTTCTGGACTGGAGCCCTCCCCGGAACCAACAGCCGTGCAATTTTACCAGAAAATAGGATTTATTCCTCCACCTCGGTGTACACAGATGCGTACATAGCTTGTGAAACGGGCTAAGTCGAAAACCTCGTTTAGACAGTCGATAACGCTGCGCTCTGTATCGTGAAATTTAAATGCAGTTTCATCCCGATGAACGCTGAAAGCTTTCAGAGAGAGAGAAAAACTTTATTATGGCAAGTGTGTTTAGACCCCCCTTGGGTCCCTGGACCACCGCACGGTCCCACTCTACGTCGGAACGTTCATGTGGTGTTTGTTCATGACGTCGGCACCCCTAAGCACCGCAGCAAGCTGCGATGGCGGGTACAGGGACGAGAGCACGACCTCCCAGTCCTCCCAACTTGATAACGCGGGCTGTCCCTGCGGGGGAGGATCAGCAGGGCAGCCGAAAAGGATGTGGGAGAGTGTGGCGTGAGGGTCGCCGCACAGGGTGCATGCAGGGGAGGTGCCACAGTAGTGTGATAGCAGCTGAGGGGATGAGAGAGAGCGGGTCTGCAGGCGTCTCCAGAGGATCTGTTGGGAATGGGTAAGGGAGGGGTGTGGAGGAGGGTAAGTCCGACGGTCCAAGCGGGGCATTTGCGTGAGCTCTGAGCGGTGATCGTAAGCTTATACCCGCGTCGCGTAGAAACGCTGGTCGGAGTGGACCAATGCAACTTAACATCGTTAAGCAGGATTAGACCTACTATCTAGATTTACTACCTGCGGAAGAAATGTGACTCGACAGTAAGCATCTTTTTCGATCAAAAACAAAATATATAGACTTGAAACAGTGCCCAGGTGTGGCGAGCGACTGGAGGCGTTTTTTTTTTCAGGAGGAGGAGGAGGATAAACTTTATTTTCGTCGACAAATGTATCTGACGGTGTGGGGTTACAGCCCCATCAAGTGGCCATGAGCCCGTGGCGTTCGGCGACTTCTAGGGCTCTTGTCACAAACATCACAAACATGTTAATGCATCAGCGCGCACTGCTAACACCACCAATCTGTTCAGAAAGCTGCAACTTAGTCGCCTTTGATTCTCGAAATGGCTTGGATTTATTCTTCCCTGTTTCCTATATACGGTGCAAGTCAAAGCATGCGCGATGAGAGTTTCAAGCCCCCGAAGAAGCTGTTCGCGGCTGGCAGAGAGCTTGCAGCGAATGAAGGCAGTGACGGTAACGAGTGCATTAAAAATGTTTTACAGTAATGTAGAAGCCCAAAAATAAGATTAGTTTTGTGCTTGTTCATT